>NC_141614.1:45101102-45701102 GCF_047967505.1 Dipteris shenzhenensis
TAACTGTAGTTAGTTACACTAACTAAGTTAGACTTATGGTTAGTCTAACCTCACTAGGCTAGGTTAGACTAACTGATTAGTTAGTCTAACTAGATCAACTTGGTTTCAACCCCTCGGTTGGACTTAAAGTCCATTTACACCACCATTAGGACCCCCCACACGCAAACTTTACCCTCACTTTACCCCTCCTTTAACTCCTCGAAACTCATCCGTTTGGGACCCAAACTGAACCCCGTTTGAACCCAAATTTCACACACGGAAACATCACGTTACGGGGTATTTTTCCAGCCCATTGCACACCATTTCGGTATCCCTAGCACACGTTCATTCGCGCCCCCGTGTGGGCCTCATTTTGCATTAATTCACTCGTATTTTCACGCCGTGACCTCCGATTAATGATCCGTCTGCATCGGCACATTTCCCTACACACGTAGGACAATCTTAGGCACATTATTAACACGACGGTCCCTACAGACACTAACACCACTCTAACTCTCCTAACAACACCACATCCACACCCGCCCTTGGGGTAGCGACACCCTTGGCAAATCACGCACCATCTGCATGCAGTTACGTTCCGGCCAATGCCTTCGACTCCAACGCTCACCCCATCCACATCTAACTCCACTGCAACAACCGCCCCCGCCAATCCTCTACCCCGAATCCCCCCCTGAGATTCAACAACTCCCTTTAACTCCTCCACGCCCCAACATGGCTGGACACCATCATGACCATGATGGGGATATCGAGCTCGATGCAGAGGTTGACAACTTCTTCAATTGACAAAATCACAACAATCAAGGCCGACGCCCCTTGGGAAAACTGGAACTTCCCAAATATAATGGTAGGGGAGACCCAGCTCGCTTCCTCTAGCATTTTGATGCTGCATGTCGAGCAGGTGGTGATCAATCCCATGAAACCAAGGTGGCTTGGTTTCCAATGGCCTTAACTGATGAGGCATCAGAATGGTACCTCGACCTTCTCGTGGAAGAACGTGCCACATGGGACCTACTTCAAACCGAATTCAAACGTCGCTTTCAAACGGAGAGGCTACAAGATGATCCCGCTCTCCAACTCAGTAAGATCGAACAAGGCCGGAGGGAAGATGTACGCACATACCTGGGAAAGATGAAGAGATTGATCGCCAAATGTGACCCATGCCCAGATGCAAAGTACCTCACGGCATGGTTCATAGGAGGTCTACGAAAGAAAATCCGCAAGGATATGAAAAAGATAAGTAGCTATGAAACATTCAGTGCTGCTCATGCGGCAGCCATTGACATCGAAGATGGCATGACAGATTCAGACACTAGCAGTGATGATGCCAGATCAAATACACGAGATAAACGCTCGAAAAAGGTAAATCACAGGACATTGCCGAAACATCCAATGAAGATCGCCTAGAGGCCATGACCTTGAAGCTGAAAGAAGATATGATGCAAGCCATGGATCAAAAACTCCACTTGTCTCAGCCGCCAACTCAAACATATCCACAGCGAGAACATGTCTGGTGCCCACACTGCTTGGCAAATCATACAGCAAATGAATGCCCAGTCCTAAGAGCAAGGATCACTGCACAAGCAAATCCACCGCCACGGTTGTGGTGCCATATCTGCGTCGTCGGCGGCCATGATGAGAACAGTTGCATCTTCAACATGCGCAACAATCCGCCTCGACCACCACAATACCAAGCGGCACCCATGCCAGTATACAGGCAACCAGCACTTGCACAAGCACCACCAACTCCGAGGCTAGATCCTATTCCCGTTCGGACACAAGTCCCACAACTACTCAGGAATCCGAATCCAGGACTGTATCCAAGAGCACCAAATCCAGCTCCTCAGGCAGTTCCCATACATCAATTACAAGCTGAGGAAGTAGACTCGCTATTTGAGTATGAAGCAGAGTACCCAGTGTACTATGTAGAAGGTGCAGAGGGTCTAATACCAGTCTATGAAAATCAAGTGCAACCCAACACATTTCGAGCACCAATCAAGTGTTACGGTTGTGGAGAAAATCATAGGATCACAGAGTGCCCTCATCGTGGTAGTCCAGCCACTTTCCAACCACTCTGCAGAGATTGTGGCATAGGACATGCCTGTATAGATTGTCCCATGAAAAATAAGGTCCCAGAACAAACAGAGGTTAAGCCTTACATCCCCATCGGCATCATTGGGGTGGACCATCAAAGTCTGGTCCGGCAAGTCTAAGGTCACAACCTATCAATGTAATTACACGTTAATGGAAAGAGGACACGAAGGACCCTATCATTCCATCCAACCTAAGCGACCTCTGAAAAAGAAAGCACAAGTGCCTCCACCTCCGCCAAGCAATGAGTAGCCGAGCTCATCCACATCAACTCTCGAGCCTTGAATAAAAGAAGCTCCATTCTCGAATGCCGAGGTGGAGAAGGCTCATTTTCAGGTACTTCAGCAATGGATCCAAAATGAACAAGCTCAATTTGAGGCTCAGAAACAAGCTCAAGACCCAATCCATGACTTGGCCCCACAAAGTATGGATACTGTACTCGAGCCTTTGTTCCAACAACAGGCTCCCCAACAGAATGTACCGCCACATCAACTTGAAGGAGTTGCACTCTCTAGCATCCTGAGTTGCCCTGTGTCAATTCCCATCGGAATCCTCTTACGGAATTGTCCCCAATCTCTGGGAGAGTTTCAAAGGATGGATGAACTCGTAAATCCCCCTCCACCTATGAATGTCATTGAAGATATCCCTGTGCGGATGGGTGAGTGAGATGACATACGCAACATCACTGTGCCTTTGATCCACAAGGCATATAATGAAGTCCAAGCCATAGTGGATGGTGGAGCAGGTGTCAATGTCCTATTCAAAGGAGCTTTATGAAGAATGGGGTCTCCCACCAATGCAAAAGGCTAATTTCAACATATGCCTTGCCGATGATTCACGGGCTAAACCCTTGGGAATAGTGAATGGCATGTCGACAAAGATCGTAGGAGTCCGCTTTTCCCTTCAATTCACAATCTTGGATCTCCCCAAAAAATCCTATCAAATCTTACTGGGACGTCCTTGGTTACGGGAAGCATCAGTCCTCCATGATTGGGAACGGATAGATTGACAATCCAGAATCGAGACACTACAATCAGGATGAATGTGGGGACAGGAGCTATTAAACCAATTGTCCTAGAGCATTGGATGACACATCTTCCATGACAATCTCGAGAAAATCATCTCCCTTGCAACAGCATGCCATAGCAGGTGACTCACAAAGCAATGTCAATAACTGGATACAAACATTGGCAACCATCGACAACTGCCATTCATTAGACCCCATCTTCTCACAGATAGATGTTAACACACTACAGGTCGATCCTCCACCGACACATGAAGAACCAATCAATCTAGAGATGCCATTCTTTATGGTTGACCTCGAATGGGATAATGAACCTGAAGAAGGTACCCATATCAATGATGACTCAGATTTTCCTTGGGACCTTGAAATAGAGGCTGTGAATACTGAAATTGAAAATCAAATTTTTGATAATGACCTAGCCATTCTGCATGCCCTAATGGCAGTTGAGCTCCCAAAAGTTGAACCTCCATAGTTGAATAATAGCAGAAGATCCCGCAAGAAAGCTGCCGGAGGAAATCGCAGAAAAGCCTAGGCTGAGCACTTCAATGAATTCGAACGAGTCCAAACAAAGATTGTCGAATTGTACCTTGCAAAGGCAGTTCCATTTTTCCAAAAACCAAAACCACCACCTCTTGAATGGTCCCCTGAGGGATTGGAAGGAGTATGTGCAGCCCATGAACCCTTACTTGGAAACACCTTACCAGTGGAAAAGTTACCCCACAGTTCCCAACGTAGGAAGTTTCGGAAATATAAGCCACATATGCAGATGAAGCTCGATCAAGAGACTTCAGAAAAAGAAAGAAAAGAAGAGCCTAACAAATTACTAAATGCAACTATGCCACCCAGTACACATGACACCTGTCAGGCTAGTTCAACCCCATCAGAGGCCGATCTTCGAGAAGTGCCAGAATACTTTAAGAATTATACAAGTGGCAGTGCACCAATAGCAATGCCAAGACCAATCAGAGAATCTGAAGTTCAAGAAACCGATAGCATTGGAGAAACTCCAATCTATGAGGGACCGGCAAAAACACGCACAATAAACCTCGCCCTTGAAGGGAGGAAGAAAAATTGGTTTTCATTGGGAAACAGCTCCGTCAAGAAGATGAAATAAAACTCAAAGACCTCCTAATGGAATACCGTGACTGCCTAGCATGGTCATACAAAGAGATGAAAGGAATTTCACCAGAAGTGGTAGTTCACACGATACCTATAAGGGAAGCTGCTCGCCCTAAGGTATGTGGACCTTATCGCACAAATCCTAAATATGGCACCATGGTTTATGATGAGCTGGAAAAACTCCTAGATGCCGGATTCATCTACGAGATAGAGCACACTGATTGGGTTTCACCCATTGTCATTGTGCCTAAATGCAACAAGAAGCTCAAAATATGCGTAAACTTGAAAAATGTGAATGCCGCCACAATTAGGGATCACTACCCCCTACCCTTAACAGAAATAGTGTTGGAAAAGGTGGCAAGATCCGAAATACATAGCTTCTTGGATGGCTTCAGTGGCTATAACCAAGTGCAAATTGCTCCTCAGGACCAATCAAAAACAGCATTTGCTACAGAATGGGGTATTTTTGCATATAGAGTCATGCCATTCGGCCTTTGTAATGCCCCAGCCACATTCCAGCGAGTCATGTTCATAGCTTTCAAGTCATTTTTGAATAAGTTTTTACAGGTGTTCTTGGATGATTTGTGCATCCATTCAACCAAACAGGACCACTTCAAATGTCTGGAAGAAGTACTAATCAAATGCAGGGAGTATGGCATCTCCCTAAATCGAACAAAATGCCAGTTCATGGTCACCCACCGAGTTGTTTTGGGACACATCGTCTCTCAACATGGGATTGCAATTGACATGGACAAAATCAAAATCATCATGGAATTGCCTCCTCCTACAAATTCCAAAGGTGTACAGGTCTTTATGGGACATGCCGGCTATTATAGAAGATTTATATTGCAGTATGCCATGATAGCTAGACCACTTTACAAATTATTAGTGGAGTTCTTATGGACCGAAGAGTGCGACCAAGCCTTTGAGCTTTTAAGGTGGCGCCTAATCACAGCACCCATCCTTATATCTCCCAATTGGGATATTGATTTTCATGTTCATACTGATGGATCCAAGTATGCAATTGGGAGTGTGCTTTGTCAACCTGGTGAACATAAGAAAGACTACCCCATCTACTTCTCCAATCGACAACTCAATGATGCAGAGATCAACTATACAACCACAGAAAGAGAAGCCCTAGCAATGGTGTATAGTGTAAAGAAATTTCGGCACTATCTACTCGCAAATGATTTTGTCTTCTACACCGACCATCAAGCATTGCTTTATCTTGTGAACCGTCCGTGTACCACAGGAAGAATAACTAGATGGCTCCTCTTGCTGCAAGAATTCAACTTCAAAATCGTGGTCCGCAAAGGTGCCCAACACTACATTGCCGATCACATGTCTCGAGTTAAGACAAGAGAAGAAGCCACTGGAGTAGAAGACGACTTACCAGATGCCACACTATTTCAAATAGATGCTATTCTAAGAATGGTGTGGAGATATCATTGGGTACTTGATGGAAGGAAGACCACCCCCTGACATGAAAGCAGTAGATGCCAGAAAATTGATTCTAAAGGCTGCACCCTATCAACTCATTGCAAGACAACTGTACAAGATGGGCAAGGACCAGATATTAAGAAGATGTGTAATGCCTCATGAGATCCTGCCAATCCTGAGTGAAGTCCATGAAGGTATTGCAGGAGGACACTTCCAGGGGGAAGCCACAGCAAGAAAAGTTCTCCTCGTAGGCTACTGGTAGCCAACACTGTGGGCAGATGCCTATGAATATGTAAAAGGCTGTGATGCATGCCAATGGACTATTAAACCACAACACAAAGACTTCAATCCCCTAACAATAGTTGTTTGACAACAACCATTTAAAAAATGGGATATTGACTATGTGGGTCCCATACATCCAGTAGCAAAAGGAACACAGGCACGCTACATCATTGTGGCCACTGATTACTTTACAAAATGGGCTGAAGCTAAAGCAGTCAGAAAGGTAGATGCCAAAAGCACAGCAAGATTCTTATACGAACATGTGATCACCCGATTCGGATGCCCCATTGAAATTGTGTCAGATAGAGGCACACATTTTGTCAATGAGGTAATCCAAGAACTCTTGTCTGGCTTCATGGTCATTCATAGAAAAAGCACACCCTACTACCCCCAAGGGAATGGAGTAGCAGAATCCACAAATAAAATCATATGCAATATCCTCACCAAGGTAGTAGAACCACAGCGTTCTAATTGGGCAGAGAAACTGAATGCAGCCTTATGGGCATACAGAACCACATTCAAGGTCAGTACAGGGAACACACCTTTTCAATTGGTGTACGGCCTTGAAGCCATGGTCCCACTCGAATTCGTAATACCAAGTCTACGCATCGAGTACAGGAACGCATGGGTGATCATGAGTCCTTGAAAGAAAGGCTCTGTCAGTTGGAAAAGCATACAGAGACAAGACTAGTCGCTTATCATGCCATGACAATAGAAAAACGTCGAAGAAAGGCATGGTTTGACAGGAATCTAAAAGCTAAAGACATCAAG
The DNA here is from genome assembly GCF_047967505.1 of Dipteris shenzhenensis. Taxonomy (NCBI): domain Eukaryota; kingdom Viridiplantae; phylum Streptophyta; class Polypodiopsida; order Gleicheniales; family Dipteridaceae; genus Dipteris; species Dipteris shenzhenensis. Next base: position 45,107,827 of record NC_141614.1, read on the forward strand.
GAAGGCGACTTAGTCCTGTTATACAATGCCAAAGTACACAAGGGAAAACTGAAGTATCTAGGTCAAGGACCCTACCGAGTATGAAAGATGAATCCCATCGGAGCTGTGCTACTAGAAACACTAGATGGAGTCGAATTCAACACAACAATAAACGGGAGCTGACTGAAGCGCTACTACATCAACACGTGAGCCATCGCCGACAAAAACGAAGATTTGGGAAACCAAGTCTTCCTTAGTTAGGATTAGATTGTATCACGAGCACTCACTTGCATATGTACATCTTCACACATATAGGTAGCATCAATTGATTTTACCTAAAGCTCAGAAGTGATGATGAGTTCTAGCTGCCCTATGAAAATCCCAGCAAAAAAAGCATATAGTTAGTCCCTACTTAGCTACTAGGTCACGTGCACTCACACGCTTTCGCTTAGACACATAGATGATTGCATGAATAATTGTACCACACACTTTCATTCCACACTCTCAAAGGATGTAAAAAAAAAAAAAAGGGATCTCTCTCCCACACACACACAGAAAGGTCATACAGGCATGCCAATCAATTTGATGATCAATGGTACACTACATGTACATGGATGCAGGTTCAGAAAAGATGCCGCCACTAAAGAGGATGCGCAGAAAGAGCCCACCGCCTCAACCACGGGACCCCCTCCAGAGTTTGCAGCCATCTACATCCTCTCAACCACGGAGACCACAAGCATTCGTGGTCCAAAGCGATAGTTCCGAAGAAGCTTCAGTGCATGACCAAGCAGAACAAATGCCACCCCAGTCACAGCCGGCCTACACAACCATTAACAAGGCCCAATCATTGGAACTTGTCTGGCCACCCACATCGACTTATGCTCTTTCCCAGGAAGCAACATCTTACTTAGAGCAACGGGGTCTAGGCAATTTGCATGAGAGCCTCAAATCCTTGGAGGACAGTCCTATCATGACCACCTACATCAAGGACTTTCTCCACTCTTACTACTCCAGCAATGCAACGGATGGCAAGTACGGTACAATCACTGTACAGCAGAGCCCACTGAACATTATCCTCGATAGTATGGTCATTCAAAGGGCTTTCTCACTGCCAAAACAAGGTGGCCAATACCCCAAACGGTCTGCTGATGCAAAGTTTATCAAAGTATAGTCTCTCCTCACCAAGGGTACCCTGATCCATAGAGATGGCATATTGCTTCGCACAATCCTTGACCCTCGCCTCAAGGAAGCAGCACAATTTCTATCCACAATTCCGGGAATAAAGAACGGCAAGGAACACTCCCTTCCACTCCGCACATTTGTTTTGCTGAGTAGGAAGCTAAAACAAGACTGGGTCCAACACTTCGTCATTTTCTTCACAAAAAAACTCGATAGTTCTTCAGGCCAGAAATGTAAAATTCCACACTTATTGGCTATAATCATCAAAAAAGAACTACAAGAAAGATGCCTTAACAGAAGTACCTATTCTGGAAAGCAGGATTGCGGAATTGCCCCAGGAAATGCTACAGCTCGGTGCACAAGCTCGGTGCACAACTGCAACCACTAAGTCTCCACCAACAGCACTAACCTGAGCTCGAGACAAGGTTGGCACCCGAACCTGAGGAACGATCAGCACCAGAGCTTGAGACCACATGAGCACTCGAACCGCCCATCGACGCCATGCCAGTCGATGAGCCCCAAGGAGAGCTAGTGCCAGATCAGCAGTATGACTATTGTACACAAGGGACTGAAATGCCATTGGAACAACCTCCCCCAAGTACTACAGAATCATCGGGATGGCTACATGGGCACCACTTGTATCAGCAATACCGCCAGACCTCATCACCGTCTGTCATTCTCCAACATCAAGCTAGCCAAATGATCCAAATGTCAGAACTCTTCACTAGCTTGGCTAAGGAAGCATATGCAAGAGAATTGGAAAGGCAGACGGCATTAGAAATCGAAGACCAATTCCAGGCAATCGCCATAGAGGTCAAGGCACTTCGGGCACAGATAGATGAGAAGGAGGTAGAAGAAGTGCGCATGAACCAGGCTCTCCAAGTTCAAGAGAAGGCCGTAAGGGATGTGACCTCCAGCCTCCACCAAAGTCAAACACAGCTGACTACGGCAGTAGAAGCAATGGCAATCCTATAGACCTCCTATACCTCCTTGACATCTGCACATGCACAACAAACAGAGGTACTGGCACAAGCTCGACTCACTCTCATTCACAAAGAAGAAGAGCTCCAGGATTGCAAAGACAAGCTTGAAGACATGAAACAATCTTTGGCAGTACGTGCTTTAGCATTGATGAGCTTACAAGGGAATGCCGACTCTTAAAAGACCAACTTGCTACTGTTCAAGAGGCCAGCACTTCACAAGCCCAGGACTTGGACCAATGGTCCAACACCACTGAAGACATTCCTCAACAGGCAAAGGTCACCTTGCAAATGAAAAAGCTTAAGGAGGCATACACAACCATCTACCATCAGTACAAAGAAAAAATGAATGAGATGCACTCCCAAAAAATAGCCATCTCCAAGCTTGAACTCCAATGGCTAGTGCACAACAATGAGGCATTGGAAGACAACACCAATGACACCCCACTACAATGCACAACCGTGGTGTACGAAGAGCTTGTGGCTGCTCTACAAGTGGAAGATCACATCAATGCACGCATGCTTATCCAATGGAAGCAACTCCAAATCAAGATCATATCTGCTCATCCAACAATCAACTGGAAACGATCAATCGGGATTAAAACCCTGCGCATAATTTGCCAAGACTTGTGTCTGAAGATGAGAAGAATATCTTCTGCCTGTCTACACATGTCAGGTTTATAACACTCAGGACGGATTCTTTCATTGCATATGTCTGCCTCATGGGTAGTCCTCCCCTCAGGGTTATTGCAGGTTTGTTGCCATTGCTACAAAGGCCATCCCTATTATTTGCACGGCATGACATAACCGACATCCAACCCATGCAGCTGATCATCCCATCGCACCAACAAAAGAAGTGTCGGAAGATGACAAGGCCTATCTCACATCCAACTTCCCATATCTAACCACTCTTTCTGCCAACATCATAACCTCACTTCCCCTGGCTGCTACCACCCTCTTAACCTTCCCTGAGCTCTATCCAAACATCTATTCCCTCCATCGTCTCTTTGCTCATGCCTCTCACCATTTTCAACTTACCCAACAGTCACAAACTTACGAGCCCCTCACACCTACCTTTTTCCCCTCCCTTGCTAATCCTACCCTTGAGGATTACCAAGCTGCTCAAACCATTTGCCCATTTCTTCCCCCCCTCCCCTCTGCTCCCCCTTCCGCCACTATTACTCAGCCATATTTCTCCCCCATGTCCCCTGATTCTCTCCCGGCCCTGTCATCACCTCCAACACTTCTGGTGCTTCCATCAGCAGAAAATGATGCAGTATTTGATTTTGAATATCCGGATCCGGATAATTTAATCCGTACACCCATGCCAAGTTCCAATGATGGGTATGAGTTTGATGAGATACCACTTCCCAGTAACCCCATCAAGGAATTTTGGAGCAAATATCCTGATATGAAAACTCGCGGTGGATGGACCCTGGGTAACTTTCCTACCAACCTTCGTCAGCATCAAATAAGTGAAGGTTGGATTAGCAAATTGGATCCACAACCTGATTGGTGCCATCCCAAGCTCTTTGATGTAATCTTCTTAAAGGAGTACTTACGGGCACCTCCATGTCTCAGAACCCATCCCAAGTTCTATGCAGTTCCACGGCGTAAAAAATGGGAAGCCAACATACACACTTTGGTTGAAGATCGAGTCATTAATTGGCCAATGATCGAACCCTACTCTGGTGTAGAATGGAATATCCAAGGCACCATGATCCGAGCACTTCAGCAGCATGAACAAACAATGCGCGGCAACATTGATCGCTTCCTTCACCAAAGTGCCATATTCTATAAAACATTAGAATTAATTCTGGAGGTCCCATGTTACCTTGATTCCCATTTGCCTCCACTCAGCTTTAATCCCAATGAAAGGATTGATGCTCAGATTACAAGCCGACTCTATCAAAGAGTGATCTTCTTGGAGGCACGCCACATATCTCTGTTCGAGTAAATGGTAGATACAGGCTACCTGGAAACTGTGCAAAAATTGTATGTTGCTAAGGCTCTACAGCAGGATCGACTGGCACGACACAAGTTCCACAGCCACTGGACTAAAAACATGGCAACCCAGGTACGTGATCGCAATAAGCCATAACCCGAGGATGGGTAATAAAATGGATCCGGGAGTATGTTGACTCTGTGCCAACATGAACTTATGAAGAAAGAGAAGGTGATACAACTTTGTGATACAACTTTGTGTTACAACTTCTAGACACAATTTTGTGTTACGACTTTGTGTAGCAACTTTGTGTTACAAGTTTGTGTTACAACTTCTACATGAAGAGAGAGAATGTGTTACGACTTTGTGACACAACTTTGTGTTACAACTTTGTGTAACAACTTTGTGTAACAACTTTGTGTTACAACTTTGTGTTACAACTTCTACATGTAGAGAGAGAATGTGTTACAACTTTGTGTTACAACTTTGTGATACAACTTTGTGTTACAACTTTGTGATACGACTTTGTGTTACATGCAAAGAGAGAAGCTCTCAAACTTGTATAAATACCCCATAATGAAATGAAGCCCACACTCTTTGGGGCATTGTGTTGAGTCTACTTTGGTATTCCAAGCATTTGTCTCAAGTGTCCATGCTTCCTTGCACTGCACGTCCAAAAGCATGTCCTAACCTTGCAACTCCTCCTCCCCTCTCCTCCAACCTTGCAACCCATCCTCTCCCTCTCCTCCTCCCTCCTCCTCCTCCCTCGTCCTCCTCCCTCCTCCTTCTCCTCCTCTCTCCTCCCCCTCCCTCCTCTCTCTTCTTTCACCCATGCTCTTACACCTTCTTCCTCTCCCACTCCTATGCTTTCCTAAACCCTTAAACTCCATGATCTACGAGGGAGACGAGTTCTCCACCATGTACTCTACTCTGAACCTTGGATCCTCCTTCTAACCCTGGACTCCTTCTAAACCTTGGAACCTCCTTCTGAACCCTGGAACTCCTTCTGAACCCTAGAACTCCTCCTAAACCCTGGAACTCTTTCTAAACCCTAGAACCTCCTTCTGAACCCTTAAACTCCTCCTAAACCCTACAACCCCCAATGAAGGCGAAAGCCTTCATTACCTCAACAAAGATGGTTTACGTGCCTTTTACACATGCTTGCACTTTGTTTGCTTACCACACTTAAGCCTACGTCTCTCACCGGAACACGACTCGAGGTCCTAAGCTACACATATACTACAACCGACAATCCCAATATATCTGTAGGTGACAAAAAGCCTCGGAACCCTACAAACATAGAAAACCCAGCTCTTCCTATGAAAGCAGTAGGAGAGAGCCAACACTTTGCATGGTCGATCGAGCATTAAATACCATTTTTGCCTTAGTGTCATGCACATCCGTAAAAAAACACGCTGCTAGGTGTGTCATCCGATCAAGTACTTATGCGATGGGAATGCCACTTTGCATGTAAGTCAATTCCACCTAGTTGAAGGTGTGTGCAAGGTATTGTGCCCATCGAATATGCTTTGCATTGTCGATCAAGCATAAAACACCGTTTTTGCCTTAGTGTCATGCACAACCATATCAAAACACGGCCGTAGGTGTGTTATTCAAACAAGTACTTATCGGATGGGGGCTCCACTTTGCACGCAAGTCCGTTTCAACTACCTTGAGGTGTGTGCAAAGTATTGTCACCATCGGATATGCTTTGCATGGTGGATCATGCATTATACACCATTTTTTCTCAAGTGATATGCACATCTGCAAATAAACACGCCCTTAGGTGTGTTATCTGACCAAGTACTTATTGGATGGGTGTGCCTCTCAGAGAACATTCCAATACCACCTAGGTTGAGGGGTACAAAAAGTGTTGTGCCCATCGGATATCCTTTGCATGATCGATCGAGCAATAAATACTATTTTTGCTGTAGTGTCATGCAGGATGCGTCAATTTTACGAGCAAAAACCTATGAGCAGGTTTATCTGAGCGTGTTTTTCAAGAGATTTTTAAAAATGTTTTTCTTTAGGAAACATGGTTTTTACACTTTTATTTTCACTAGAACTAGATCCCTTTATCATAAAAATATATAGACTAGTCACTCATTCATTTTTACACAACATAATTTTCTTATTTAGAGACATCCCTTTGTACCCCTGTTATTACCTTAAAAAGTGTTGATTCCTTTAAGAAACATTCCTCATAATCACTCTCAATGTAATAATACTATGCATATATAATTACTTATTAACACATTTATATCATATGGCAATATCTTTTTAGTGTTTTTATAGCATATTTATGGACATGTTTCTAAAGAAGTTTAAATTACTATAAATAAGTATTAACTTAGGCTTATATATCACTCTCATAAAATACATGTAATATTTAATACTATATATGAAAGATTTTCCAAAATATAACTCCATAGATGTGCTCAAATGGGGTGTTCCGATCAATTTGAGTGGTTGAATGACTATATTTGGACATTGGATATGAAAGTTATGTCACTTTTAAAAGTGCTGTCCAAGGTAGTTTCGCCAGCGAAACTACCTTGGGAGACTTGCTTCAAAGGGGTTTCGCTCGCGAAACTACCTGGATGGCTTGCTTCAATGAGTTTTCTTTGAAGAAACTCTTTCATGAAGATAGGTTGAGAGAGGGTTTTCAATGTCACCCCCTATTAAGTAAAAGTTGTAAGAAGGATCATAAGGGAATTTTCATAGAGAAGTCTACTCTACATGTGGGTTTCTTCAAAAGCCATCCCATTATGCTCTCACCATTCCTACAGATTCACCTAAAGATTTTTATATAAAATAGGCATTGCTATAATACTTTGCATATTTCTAAGTGAAACTATGTTTTCTTCTGATCGATTTTTGCCATATTTATGCATAGTTGGAAGCTTTTTTTTTCCTTCGCTCGGACGCTCGGAAGATTTCGCTCAGAAAATGCTCGTCCCCTGTCATGCACATCCGTAAAAAAACACGCTGCAAGGCATGTTATCCGATCAAGCACTTATGGGATGGGCGTGCCATATTGCATGTAAGTAAATTCCACCTAGCTAGTTGAAGGTGTTTGCAAAGTATTGTGCCCATCGGATATGCTTTGCATTGTCGATCAAGCATAAAACAACGTTTTTGCGTTAGTGTCATGCACAACCATGAAAAAACATGGTCCTAGGTGTGTTAATCAAACAAGTACTTATCGGATGGGGGCTCCACTTTGCACGCAAGTTTGTTTCAACTACATTGAGGTGCGTGCAAAGTATTGTCACCATCGGATATGATTTGCATGGTGGATTACCCATTATACACAATTTTTTCCCTAGTGATATGCACATCCGCAAAAAGACATGCCCTTAGGTGTGTTATCTGACCAAGTACTTATTAGATGGGTGTGCCTCTTTGAGAACATTTTAATACCACCTAGGTTGCAGTGTAGGAAAAGTGTTGTGCCCATCAGATATCCTTTGCATGGTCGATCGAGCATTAAATACTATTTTTGCTCTACTGTCATGCACATCCGTTAAAAAACACGCTGCTAGGTATGTTATCTGATCAAGCACTTATGGGATGGGTGCGCCACTTTGCATGTAAGTCAATTCCACCTATTTGAAGGTGTGTGCAAGGTACTGTGCCCATCGGATATGCTTTGCATTGTCGATAAAGCATAAAACACCATTTTTGGCTTAGTGTCATGCACAACCATGAAAAAACACGGTCCTAAGTGTGTTAATGAAACAAGTACTTATCGGATGGGGGCTCCAGTTTGCATGCAAGTATATTTCAAATAGATTGAGATGCATGCAAAGTATTGTCACCATTGGATATGCTCTGCATGGTTGATTACGCATTATACAACGTTTTTCCCGTAGTGATATGCACATCCGCAAAAAAACACGCCCTTAGGTATGTTATCTGACCAAGTACTTATCGGATGGGTGTGCCTCTTTGAGAACATTTCAACACCACCTAGGTCAAGGCATAGGAAAAGTATTGTGCCCATCGGATATGCTTTGCATGGTCGATCAAGCATTAAATACCATTTTTGCCTTAGTGTCATGCACACTCGTAAAAGAACACGCTGCTCGGTGTGTTATCCGATCAAGTACTTATGCGATAAGAATGCCACTTTGCATGTAAGTCAATTCCACCTATTTGAAAGTGTGTGCAAGGTATTGTGCCCATCGGATATGCTTTGCATTGTCGATCAAGCATAAAACACCGTTTTTGCCTTAGTGTCATGCACAACCATATAAAAACACGGCCGTAGGTGTGTTATTCAAACAAGTACTTATCGGATGGGGGCTACACTTTGCACGCAAGTCCATTTCAACTACATTGAGGTGCGTGCAAAGTATTGTCACCATCGGATATGCTTTGCATGGTCGATCACGCATTATACACCATTTTTTCTCTAGTGATATGCACATTCGCAAAAAAACACGCCCTTAGGAGTGTTATTAGACCAAGTACTTATTGGATGGGTGTGCCTCTTTGAGAACATTTCAATACCACCTAGGTTGAGGTGCATGAAAAGTGTTGTGCCCATTGGATATCCTTTGCATGGTCGATCGAGCATTAAATACTATTTTTGCTCTAGTGTCATGCACATCCATAAAAAAACACGCTGCTAGGTATGTTATCCGATCAAGCACTTATGGGATGGGAGTGCCACTTTGCATGTAAGTCAATTCCTCCTAGTTGAAGGTGTGTGCAAAGTATTGTGCCCATCGGCTATGCTTTACCTTGTCGATCAAGCATAAAACACCGTTTTTGCCTTAGTGTCATGCACAACCATGAAAAAACACGGTCCTAGGTGTATTAATCAAACATGTACTTCTTAGATGGGGGCTCCACTTTGCACGCAAGTCTGTTTCAACTACATTGAGATGTGTTCAAAGTATTGTCACCATCATATATGCTTTGCATGGTCGATCATGCATAATACACCGTTTTTTCCCTAGTGATATGCACATCCGCAAAAAAACACACCCTTAGGTGTGTTATCTGACCAAGTACTTATCGGATGGGTTTGCCTCTTTGAGAACATTTCAATACCACCTAGGTTGTAGTGTAGGAAAAGTGTTGTGCCCATCAGATATCCTTTGCATGGTCGATCGAGCATTAAATACTATTTTTGCTCTAGTGTCATGCACATCCGTAAAAAAACACGCTGCTAGGTATATTATCTGATCAAGCACTTATGGGATGGGCGTGCCACTTTGCATGTAAGTCAATTCCACTAGTTGAAGGTGTGTGCAAAGTAATGTGCCCATCGGATATGCTTTGCATTGTCGATCAAGCATAAAACAACGTTTTTGCCTTAGTGTCATGCACAACCATGAAAAAACACGGTCCTAGGTGTGTTAATCAAACAAGTACTTATCGGATGGGGGCTCCACTTTGCACGCAAGTCCATTTTAACTACCTTGAGGTGCATGCAAAGTATTGTCACCATCGGATATGATTTGCATGGTCGATCACGCATTATACACCGTTTTTTCCCTAATGATATGCACATCCGCAAAAAAACACGCCCTTAGGTGTGTTATTAGACCAAGTACTTATCGAATGGGTGTCCCTCTTTGAGAACATTTCAATACCACCTAGGTTGTGGTGTAGGAAAAGTATTGAGCCCATCGGATATCCTTTGCATGGTCGATCGAGCATTAAATACTATTTTTGCTCGTGTCATGCACATCCGTAAAAAAAACACGCTGCTAGGTATGTTATTCGATTAAGCACTTATGGGATGGGTGTGCCACTTTGAATGTAAGTCAATTCCACCTAGTTGAAGGTGTGTGAAAAGTATTGTGCCCATCGGATATGCTTTGCATTCGATCAAGCATAAAACACCGTTTTTGTCTTACTGTCATGCACAACCATGAAAAAACACGGTCCTAAGTGTGTTAATCAAACAAGTACTTATCGGATGGGGGCTCCAGTTTGCACGCAAGTCCGTTTCAACTAGGTTGAGATGCGTGCAAAGTATTGTCACCATCGGATATGCTCTGCATGGTCGATCACGCATTATACAACGTTTTTCCATAGTGATATGCACATCCGCAAAAAGACACGCCCTTAGGTATGTTATCTGACCAAGTACTTATCGGATGGGTGTGTCTCTTTGAGAACATTTCAATACCAACTAGGTTAAGGCATAGGAAAAGTATTGTGCCCATCGGATATGCTTTGCATGGTCGATCGAGCATTAAATACCTTTTTTGGCTTAGTGTCATGCACATCCATAAAAAAACATGCTACTAGGTGTGTTATCCGGTCAAGTACTTATGCGATGGGAATGCCACTTTGCATGTAAGTCAATTCCACCTAGTTGAAGGTGTGTGCAAGGTATTGTGCCCATCGGATATGCTTTGCATTGTCGATCGAGCATTAAATACTATTTTTGCTCTAGTGTCATGCACATCCGTAAAAAAAACACGCTGCTAGGTATATTATCCTATCAAGCACTTATGGGATGGCGCGTGCCACTTTGCATGTAAGTCAATTCCACCTAGTTGAAGGTGTGTGCAAAGTATTGTGCCCATCGGATATGCTTTGCATTGTTGATCAAGCATAAGACACCGTTTTTGCCTTAGTGTCAAGCACATTTGTAAAAAAACACGGTCCTAGGTGTGTTGTCGGATCAAGTACTTATCTAACCGACACGCCACTTTTCATGCAACTCAATAACACCTAGGTTGAGGTGGGTGCAAAGTATTGTGCCCATCGGATGTACTTTGCATGATATATCACGTATTAAACTCCGTTTGTGCCTCAATGTCATGCACAACCATAAAAAAACACGCTTTTAGGTGTGTTATCTGACCAACTGCTTATCAGATGGGTGTACCACTTTGCATGCAATGCAATACCACAATTGTTGAGACTCATGCAAAGTATTGTGCCCATTGGAAATGCTTTGCATTGTCGAACAAGCATTAAACACTGTTTTGGCCTTAGTGTCATGCACAACCGTCAAAAAACGCGGTCCTAGATGTGTTATTCGACTAAGTACTTATGGGATGGGCACGCCACTTTTCATGTAAGTCAATAATACCTAGTGGAGATGTGTGAAAAGTATTGTGATGATCGGATATGCGTTGCATTGTCGATTAAGCATAAAACATCATTTTTGCCTTAGTGTCATGGACAACAACCAATAAAAAACATGGTCCTAGGTGTGATATTCTAAAAAGTACTTGTCAGATGGGGGAGCCACTTTGCAAGAAAGTCAATTTCAACTAGGTTGATGTGCGTGCACAGTATTGTGTCAATCGGTTATGCTTTGCATGGGGGATCACACATTATACACCATTTTCCCCCTAGTGTTATGCACATCCGTCAAAGAACACGCTCTTAATAGGTGTATTATCATACCAAGTACTTATTGAATGGGCGTTCCACTTTGCATGGAATACCATACCACCACTTTTGAGGCACGTGCAAAGTATTGTGCCCATCGGATATGCTTTACATGGTAGATTGAGTATTAAATACCATTTTTGGCCGTGGTGTCATGTACAACCGTAAAAAAACACGATCTTAGGTGTATTTTTCAAACAAGTACTTATCGGATGGGGATGCCACTTTGCACACAAGTCAATACTACCTAGGTTGAGGAACGTGCAAAGTCTTGTGTCCTTTGGATATGCTTTGCATAGTTGATCTCACATTATACACCATTTTGTTCCTAGTGTTATGCACAATCGTCATTAAATACGTTTGGAGGTGCGTTATCCGAACAAGTACTTATGGGATGGGTGCACCACTTTGTATGCAAGTCAATACGACCTAGGTTGAGGCGTGTACAAAGTTTTGTGCCCATCGGAGAAATGTAGATGTGATAATATTAGCAAATTCTCGGTATGTGTATATGTGTGTGTGTGTGGTAAACAATTTTGATACAACAAAGTAAACACCTAGTGCACAAATTATGCACTTAATAGCTTGAGTAAATAAGCTTGTTGATGAGGATAAATACTCCCTTGAATAAAAGCACAATTGTTGTATGACCACAATAGGATCGCTTTGACACCTGTGATTTTGCCCACATGTAAGCTCCATGTAAGTTTGTAAATAGTATAAAAAATCATATAATAATATATTAATAGTTTGCAAATGTGTATAGCAAGTGAGTAATGGGAATTGGAAGTGGGAGTGAGGAGAGAGGAGTGGAATGGGAGAGGGAAGTAATAGGAGTGTATGATAATAAGTATAAAAAATAGTATAATAATATATTAAAAGTTTTCAAATGGCAAGTGAGTAATGGGAAGTGGAAATGAGAGTGGGGATGGAAGAATGGAATGGGAGAGGGGAAGGTAATAGGGGAGTAGGATAATAAGGGAGTGAAATGAGTGAGGGGAGTTAATAGGGGATGAAAAAGAGGAGGGTGAGATGGGGAAATATGGGATTTTGGAAAATGGGAGGGGTATGGGACGTGGTGGAAATGTGGGATGGGAGTGGTGGCAATGGGAGAGGAAGAAGAAATGGATGGGGGGAGGGCTAATGGAAGATTGGGATGAGAGATGGGGGTCCAATGGAAGAGGGGGAGTAATGGGAGCCAATGGGAGAGGGGAGAAATGAAAAGCCAATAGGAGAGAGGGGAGGAATGGAAAGCCAATAGGAGAGGAGGAGGAAAACCTAATTTTTCTTATATATAGTCCTCCTTCTTCATTCATTCTCCCCTCATTTCATTCATTGAAGCAAGAAAGCAAGGACGAGAAAGAAAGCAAGGAAGGAAGAGCAAGAAAGCAAGAAAGAGCAAACTTACAAACTTTTTCCAAGTACTTGCAAATGTTTTTGATTAATTCTTTATCTAGATTTTTTTTAAAAAATTTGAAGACAGAGAAAGAAAGAAAGAGAGAGAGGAACTAGAGAGAGAGAGGTCCCTGGCGGCCGCCAGGAGGACGGGAGGGGAAGGAGGGGATGGAGGGGGAGGAGGAGAGGGAGGGGCGGGAGGCGGGGTCGAGGGAGGGAGGGGGGGGTTCTGGCAGCCGCAGCCACCAAGACCCCAAGGAGGGGAGGGGAGGGGAGGGGGGAGGGGGGCGGGGGTTCTGGCGGCCGCGGTGGCGGCCGCAAGGAGTGGATGGAGGGAGGGGAGGGGAGGGAGGGGTGGGGGGGATGTCTGGCGGCCACGGTGGCGGTCACAAGGAGGGGATGGAGGGGGGGGAGGGGAGGGAGGGGCGGGGGGGATGGAGGGGATGGAGGGGGGGGGTTCTGGCAGCCACAGCCACCAGGACCCTCCCAAGGGGGGAGGCGAGGGAGGGGGTGGGGGGGTTTCGGCGGCCGCGGCCGCCAGAACCCCAAGGAGGGGGGGGAGGGGAAGGGGGGTTCTGGCGGCCGCGGCCGCCAGGACCCCAAGATGGAGGGGGGGGAGGGGAGGGAGGGGCGGGGGTGGGGTCGAGGGAGGGAGGGAGGGGGGGTTCTAGGGGCCGCGGCTGCCAGGACCGCAAGGAGGGGAGGGAGGGGGCGAGGCGAGGGAGGGGCGGGGGCGGGGTTGAGGGAGGGAGGGGGGGTTCTAGCGACCGTAGCCACCAGGACCCTCCCAGGGGAAGGAGGGGATGGAGGGGGGGGGAGGGGAGGGAGGGGCAGGGGCGATGGAGGAGGGGGGAGGGGAGGGAGGGGGGGGAGGCTCTGGCGGCTGCAGCCGCCAGGACCCTCCCAGGGGAAGGAGGGATGGGGGGGGGGATGGAGGGGATGGAGGGAGGGGGGTTTCTAGCAGCCGTAGCCGCCAGGAGCCTCCCAGGGGAAGGAGGGGATGGAGGGGGGGGCGGGAGGGAGGGGCGGGGGGGATGGAGGGGGGGGTTCTGGCGGCTGCAGCCACCAGGACCCTCCCAGGGGAAGGAGGGGATGGAGGGGGGGAGGGGAGGGAGGGGGTGGGGGGGTTCTAGTGGCCACAGCCGCCAAGACCCCAAGGAGGGGGGGGAGGGGAGCCGGGTCGAGGGAGGGAGGGGGGTTCAGGCAGCCGCGGTCACCAGGACCCTAAGATGGAGGGGGGGGAGGGGAGGAAGGGGCAGGGGCGGGGTCAAGGGAGGGAGGGAGGGGGGGTCCTGGTAGCCGCGGCCGCCAGGACCCCAAGGAGGGGAGGGAGGGGGGGGAGGTGAGGGAGGGGCAGGGCGGGGTCGAGGGAGGGAGGGGGGATTCTGGCGGCCAGGACACCAAGGAGGGGATGGAGGGGGGAAGGGGAGGGGGTTCGAGGGAGGGAGGGGGGTTTCTAGCGGCCACGGCTGCCAGGACCCCAGGGAGGGGATGGAGGGGGGGGGGAGGGAGGGAGGGGCAGGAGGGGTGGGGTCGAGGGAGGGAGGGGGGGTTCTGGCGGCCACGGCTGCCAAGACCCCAAGAAGGGGAGGGAGGGGGGGCAAGGGCGGGGGCAAGAGGGGAGGGGGTCTTAGCGGCCGCAGCTGCCAGGACCCCAAGGAGGGGATGGAGGGGGGGGAGGGAGGGAGGGAGGGGCGGGAGGGGCGGGGTCGAGGGAGGGAGGGGGGGTTCTGGAGGCCGCAGCTGCCAGGACCCCAAGAAGGGGAGGGAGGGGGGGGAGGCAGGGGCAGGGGCAGGAGGGGGGGTTCTGGCAGCCGTGGCCGCCAGGACCCCAAGGAGGAGATGGAGGGGGGGGAGGGGGGTGGGGTCGAGGGAGGGAGGGGGGGAGGGGGGGGAGGGGCGAGGGGGATGGAGGGGATGGAGAGGGGGGTTTCTGGCGGCCACGGCCGCCAGGACCTAGGGAGGGGATGAAGGGGGGGAGGGGAGGGAGGGGAGGGGGGCGGGGTCGAGGGAGGGAGGGGGTTCTGGCAGCTGTGGCCGCCAGGACCCCAAGGAGGGGAGCGAGGGGATGAGGGAAGGGGGGGGTAGAGGGAGGGGATGGAGGGAGGGAGGGAGGGGATGGAGGGGGGCGTCATGGCAGCCGCGGCCACCAGGACGGGAGGGAGGGGAGGCGAGGGAGAGAGAGAGGGGAGGGGAGGGAGAGAGAGAGGGAGAGGAGGGAGGGGAGAGGAGGGAACGGAAGGAGATCGAGGGGAGAGGAGGGAGGGGAGATAGAGGGAGAGAGAGAGAGAGGGAGGGGAGAGGAGGGGGCAGAAGGAGAGAGAGGGGAGAGGAGGGAGGGGAGGGAGAGAGAGAGTGAGGGGAGGGAGAGAGAAAGCGAGAGAGAGAGTGAGGGGGGAAGGTATGGGAGAGAGAGAGAGAGTGAGGGAGAGAGAAGCGAGGGAGTAGAGGGAGTAGAGGGAGAGAGGTCGAATTCTTACAAGAGCGACAAATAAGATTTGACTTAAGAAAAGAATGAAAGGGACTTACGAGAAGAAAGTATCAAGAAGAATGTTGAACACAAATTTGAATTCTTACAACTAAGAGTAGAACTATCACGAGCTCTTCAACACAAATTTGAATTCTTACAACTAAAAGTAGAACTATCACGAGCAAGAGCGACAAATAAGATTCTTGCTCAAATAAGATTTGACTTACAATCACGAGCAAGAGCGACAAATAAGATTTGACTTACTATCACGAGCAAGAGGGACAAATAAGATTCTTGCTCAAATAAGATTTGACTTACTATCACGAGCAAGAGCGACAAATAAGATTTGACTTACGAGAAGAAAGTATCAAGAAGAATATTGAACACAAATTTGAATTCAAAAGGAACATATGAGAAGAAAGTATAAGAAGAATGTTGAACACAAATTTGAATTCAAATTTATAATGAATTCAAATTTCCCTCTCTTTTTTGAAAATTCAAATTTATGCGTGGGAGGAGTGGGCTAGTTTTTCTTATATATACTCTTGTTTCCATTCATTCATTCTCACTCTCTCCTCATTTCATTGAAGCAACCAAGAGCTGAAGAGAAAGGATAAGTGGAGCCTTACTTTTTTCACTTTTTCCAGGTACTTGCATTCTTTTTCATTCGTCTTGTAATTCTTTTTGTTAAAGTTTTTGAGTTCTATTTCTTAAAATTCGTCTTGTAATTCTTTTTCTTTACTTACAATTATTCTTAGTTTATTGTAAAAGTTTTTGAGGAGGGGGGTTTTTTAGAAGGCATTACAATTCTTTTTAAATTAGTTTCTTATTTGAGTTTTTGAGTTCTATTTTAATTAGTTTCTTATTTATACTTGAGTTTGTAAATTTGAGAAATGAGAGAGAATAGGGAGGGAGAGAAAGAGAGAGGAGAGAGGGAAAGAGAGAAATTAAGAGAGAGAAGAGGGGCTCTTGGCGGCCATGGCCGCCAAAGGGAGAGAGAGAATAGAAATGAGAGAGAATGAGAAATGAGAGGAGTAGGGAGGGAGAGAAAGAGAGAGAGGAGAGAGGGAGAGAGAGAGAGAGATTCACAGAGAGAAGAGGGGCTTCTTAAATGAGAGAGAAGAGTAGGGAGGGAAAGAAAGAGAGAGGAGAGAGGGGGAGAGAGATTAAGAGAGAGAAGAGGGTCTCCTGGCAGCCGTGGCTGCTTGAGGGAGGGAGAGAGTAGGGAGAGAGAGGGAGAGAGAGAGAAAGAGAGAGAGGGAGAGAGAGAGAAAGAGAGAGAGAGGGAAAGAGAGAGAGGGAGAGAGAGAGAAAGAGAGAGAGGGAGAGAGAGAAAAAGAGAGAGAGAGGGAAAGAGAGAGAGGGAGAGAGAGAGAAAGAGAGAGAGGGAGAGAGAGGGAGAGAGAGAGAAGTTTAAGAGAATGAAACGTGGCGAGAGGGAAAGAGAGAAATTAAGAGAGAGAAGAGGGGCTCTTTGGGGCCGTGGCCGCCAAAGGGAGAGAGAGAATGAGAAATGAGAGAGAAGAGTAGGGAGGGAGAGAAAGAGAGAGAGGGAGAGAGACAAGAGATTAAGAGAGAGAAGAGGGGCTCCCTAAATGAGAGAGAAGAGTAGGGAGGGAAAGAAAGAGAGAGTTGAGAGAGGGAGAGAGAGAAGAGAGTCTCCTGGCGACAATGAGAGAGAAGAGTAGGGAGGGAAAGAAAGAGAGAGCTGAGAGAGGGAGAGAGAGATTAAGAGAGTCTCCTGGCGGCCATGGCTGCTAGAGGGAGGGAGAGAGTAGGGAGGGAGAGGGAGAGAGAGAGAAAGAAGAGAGGAGGGAGACTTAGGGAGAGAGAAAGAGAGAGAGTGAGAGAGAGAGAGAGAGAAAGAGAGAGAGGGAGAGAGAGGGAATGAAACTTCTGTGCTAGAGGGAGGGAGAGAGTAGGGAGGGAGAGGGAGAGAGAGAGAGAGAGAAGAGAGGAGGGAGACTTAGGGAGAGAGAAAGAGAGAGAGGGAGAGAGAGAGAGAGAGAGAGAGCGAGAGAGAGAGAGAGAAAGAGAGAGAGAGAGAGAGATGAGAGAGAAGAGAGGAGGGAGACTTAGGGAGAGAGAGATAAAGAGAGAGCGAGAGAGAATGAAACTTCTAGCGGCTGTATTAGTGGGCAGGTTGCATGAGCAGATATTAGTGGACAGATTACATGTCATGGGACATATTGGAGCTTGATGATTATTGGTTATTTTTCTTGCATTTGTATAAATATTTAAGCTCATTTATTGTCATAAAAAACCTTGTAAAGCCTTCTATGCTATTTTTTACATTTATTGTCATATGAAGCACCTTGTAATAAACTCGACCATCCCGACCATTCACTATTTAACGAGTACCAGTGGGCTGCATAAGTGGATATCATGTGGGCTGCATAAGTGGATATCAGTGGAATAGTTTTTAGTGGGTAGATTGCATCAGTTGGGTATCAGTGCACAGATATCAATGGATGGACAGATTACATGTCATCACAAAGATTGAAGCTTTATGACTAGAGGGCAAATCAATGGATGGACAGATTACATGTCTTCACGAAGATTGAAGCTTTATCACTAGATGACATTTTATATTATTGTAAAGCTTTATTGGCTAATTTTTTTACATTTGTACAAATATTTAAGCCTTGTAAAGCCTTGTAGGCTATTTCCCACATTCATTGCCATATGAAGCCTTGTAAAGCCTTTTGGGCTATTTCCCACATTTATTGTATCAAGCGTTGTATATTGTACTTTACTTGTATGTATCTAAATTCTTCATTATCTTTTCTTGTAGGATTATGGAGCAATCAACTAATTTGGGGGCTATCCTAAATGACTCTGAGATCAGAGAATGGGTCTCTGATGTCACTTTGAATTTGAAAGGAAAGGAATATAGCCCCAATGGCTTTAGTAGGTGGACTCGATATCACATGGGCAGAAGAGCTTGGTTTCTTCATCAAAAGGAAAAGAGACTCTTTCTTATGTCAAAAAGGGAGTTCAATGATGTTGAAGATCCATGGGATGCTACTTTCTTCAGAAAAGATATGACTTCAAGCCTTGTAGTAGGCATAATGATAGAGCCAAAAGAGAATTTTATGGATATTTTTACAAAGAGTTCAGATCTTGAATTTGGCGGTCTTCATTTTGTTGTGTCAAGGAGAGACTCAAAGACCTTTGTGATGCCTCCTCCTCAACCATCAAAGTTTCCAGAGCTGCAAAGTGCATTGGAGGCTCTTTCATATACTTGGGAGCAATTCCTAATGTGGTGGCAAAAAGGATGCATGCAAAGATAATGTTTGAGTACTTTCAGGATGCACAATATGCTCCTCATATTCAAGGATCTTCACATGAAGGAGATCAAAAAGCTTAGACTTTGATGCAGGGACAAGAATAATAGGCACACTGTCACAAATGTGTAGAACATGAGTGCAAACTTCTAGAGCAAGAAATGGTGGATGTAACTAAGGATGATGAAACACAAGCCTTGAATGCACGGGAATTAAAAAAAATTGAAGAAGATCAAGGTCGATCCACTGCAGTTATGCTAGAAGCTCTTGCTAGCAAACCACGACGTGAAATGCAAAAGGCTAGTACTGCAAGAGCCATGGTTCCAAGCAGTAAAAAAAGGCATCGTCCCACTGTAGAGAGAGATAATGTGGATGAAAAACCGTTAAAAGAAGAGAAAGATGAAGAGGACTCAGAACCCGAGGCTGAAGATGATCAGGATGAACTCACATCAATCAAAAATCTTAATCTGCGTCTTAATGAAGCAGTTACAGATGATGATGTGGGGGATATCTGGGGTCAAAGGACGTGGTTTGTGAATGCCAAAGATGTGGAAGTTGCAGCTATCTTTACTAATAGCCGAAGCCTTGATATATCCTATGCATTGCAAATATACGAGGCTTTGAGAGATGGTAAGAAACCTGTGGCAAGCAATGTGGTCTTGCACCCAATAATGTTTTGTCCAATCAAAAATAGTTTTCTGGATCAAATAACATTTACAGGGCCTACACATTTTGAGGAAACCTTCAGTCGATTCTTTAAAGACACTCTTAAAAATATTCCACATGAACAAGGCGAAGAGGCACAAGGTGAGAATATGCTAAAGGAAGTAAAGAAGGAATTCCTCCTTCATTGCAGATTCCAGCCCATTGATGGTCAACATTGGGCTTATGCTTGTAATCAGATTGCAAAGGAAGCAAAGGAGGTCAAAAGACTCACTTCAGAACAATTTGCAAAGATAAGTTCATTCCATTATTATCCTGCAACAATCTGTATCTTCAAGCATGAGATCAAGTATTTGATTGAGTCCGAAAGACTTAATCATTATGTCCATGGAAAGCGTAAGATATCCTCAACATCAGAGGTCTTACAGAAGGCCAGAGTTATATGGACAACATTTGGTTCTCCAAATCCTGATTTGAAGCGAAAGGTCACAAAAGCAGATGCCAACACACTCACGAACTTCTATACTTCTTTGAGTGCAGTTGTGCCTAGGGGAACTCAAGGGCGAGAAGAAAGTATGACAAGCCTCAAGGTGGTGAGGGACAGATATGCCGACTACACTTCTATCATATTTCATCCTGTTGAAGTGTTTAATGAGATGCTTGAAACGTGCATTGCTTGTGAGCGTGGATAGTTGACCTATGAAGCTCCTTTGTTTATCTCCGGAAAGTCAAAGGTAATGGATAAGAAGGAGTTGATGGCAAGGATGTGGAGGCCTATAAAGTACTTACCTGACAAGTATGCATCCATGGCAGCACAAAAAATTTTAAAGAAAGAATGGTTTTTTGGAAAAAAGACAAAGACCACTGCATGGAAGAATGCATCAATGTACAGGTGACGTGTGATGCAGTGCATAGTGCCATTAAGTATTTGCTGTCAGAGAAACAAATTCCACTTACTCATTGTAACATTGACTATAATGTGGTGAAGCATATAGCTTCTTTGTCAACACCCAAGGTAAAGCTATGGGCAAACAGGTGGATTAAAAAGGATGAAGATGGGTTAGAAATAGTAACCTCTTATATGAGAAAAGAAATCCCACAACAGGTGGTTGCATATGTGGAAAGATTAATCAGCGAGATAAGGATGCCGACAGATATGCACCAAAGCTTTCAATTCAATGTAGAGGTTACGGCAGAGTCTGGAAAGCTTGTGAACTTCAGGGGAGTCTCAGAAGATGACTTCTTCAAGAATGAGTCAACATGGGATAAGCCACAACTATTCTTTATCAATGAAGTTTCTAACGATGATATCCATAACTTCATTGATAGAATAGTATATACCACCATTAGCAAAGTGGCAATTTGCAACATTGTCATTTTTGTTGATAAAAAAGACAAAGAGAGAGACCACAAGGACACTGATGACATGGATGATTACCTTGAAGATCATAATGTCCCAGTTGATGATGATGAAAAGATGGACTTACATGACCCATTCAGAGAGAGGTTGGTGGATGAAGACAAACATGATGATGCCTTCTTTGATAATTATAGCTCGCAGGGTTATGAAAAAAGGCCACTATGACAATACTTAGCGATATGAACTCTCTATTTCTTAACTAAATACAATTTTTTAAATAAGATTTAAATTTAAAGATAATGAATCTAATCTCTCATATTTGTTTACAGGCAATAGAGGGAGAAGAAATGGATGAAGTCAATATGGAGGCACTCCGTTCTACTTCAACAATGCAACCACCTCTAAATTTGATTGAAGAATCCCATGAGCACAAGAGCTTTAAAGACACCATGGAAAAGCAGAATGACCGCAAACATAGAATACAAGCTATGACAGAGACCCATTCTGCAAATTTAGCTACATTGGATAAAATGGAGAGCTCATTTGAAGTTAGGATCATTTTGAAACAAGAACCTCAGTATTTAAGCTTTGGTAGAGAGGAGGTTTTAATCCTCTCCAATCCTTTAAAAGAGGTTAATGACAATGTTATCTTGGCCATTCTTAGGTAACGTTTGTTTATTTGTTGCTACTTCAATGAGCTAACATTTGTTTATCTATTTACAGTGTAGTTATATATCAGTTTCCTAGTGCAGAATGCAAATCAATTCTATGAGCTAACGTTTGTTTATTTCTTGGTGCAGTGTAGTTATTTCTCAGCTTCCTAGTGCAGTGCAGCATCGTGTCTACATGCTCGATGCTCTCCTTTCTTCTATTCTTAGCTCTCCTCAAAAGACTATAGAAGATGTTTGTACCTGGTTAAGCCCTTTGAATTTAGATGGGGTGCGAGTCATCTTTATGTCTTATCATGAGGCGTAAGTATCAACTCTAACCTTATTTTTACTATTTCTTTGGCAAGTTTGTGTAAAATAATAATCATTTTTATTCTGGTCGTGTAGCTCACATTGGAGTCTGATTGCCTGGGACCTTGAACTCAACCGTTTGTGGTTTGTGAATTCAATGAAAGGCTATCATGCCAACTCCCCAAGGTAATTATTCTCTTAATATTTTTGATACTTTCTTATTTTTTATCTTATGATCATGACATATTAATATATTTAATATGTCATGATGGACAGTGCTACATATCGGCTAGTATCTGCTATCAAAACAACCATGAAGCAACAAGATCAAGTAGAATTCAAAAGACGTCTGCCAGTGGAGCAAAAAGATGGGCATAGCTGTGGGTGGAGAGTGCCTACAACTGCATGTTATTTCTTAGAGAGATTTTTGATTTGGAGTTACCAGTCAAAATGGAATCATATACAAAAGCCGATCTGCTAGCATTTCGGGTTGAGAGTATTCAGCATCTAATTGCTACCATTGGGAAACAACCTGAAAATATGACTACATTGCAGCATGTATAAAACCTTATCTTTATACTTGTATGCTTGTTCAAGCCTTTAATTGGGATGTGTAAATCTCATAACTTTTTTATATTTTCCTCCAAGAGGGGAAGAGACTGAGTCTAATGAAAGCATGCTATCTTTATACTTCTATGATTATTTAAACCTTTATTTTTATTTGGGATGTGTAAATCTCATAACTTTTTAAATTTTCCGTCCAAGAGGAGGAGAGACTCACTCTAATGAAAGCATGTATGAAACCTTACTTGTTAAATTTTTGCTCCAAGAGGAGGAGAGACTCTCTAATGAAAGCATGTATGAAACCTTTTCTGCTTGTTTAAGCCTTTATTTGGGATGTGTACATCGCATAACTTTTTTATATTTTTATAGCAGAAGGAGGATGTAGAAGACATAGCAAGTGAAGAAGAATAAGATGTAGACTACTCTCTCAATAAGATGAGTCATGAAAATATGAATCTATTGGAGCAGATTGGAAGTTCATTCACTGCTATGTTATTAATTCGACAACAACCTCATTTTTTTGAATTTGGTGAAGAAGAGATTTCAATCCTCTTGAATCCTAAGAAAGAGGTTAATGTCAAAGTCATTACAACCATCCTCAGGTTTGATGCAGCCTTTTCCTTGGCTTTATACTTTGCTTATTTTGATTAAACCCAAGAAGCTAATACTTTTTCTTTTAATATAGTAATGTTATAGCAAATTTTCCGCAAAATATACAAAGCGTTTCATATATGCTTGATCCTCGTATTTCAGAAGTGCTTAGCAACAAAGAAGAAACCATAGAGGATGTTTGCAAGTGGTTGAAGCACATTCCTATGAATGATGCACGAGTTATTTTTACAGCATATTATGAGAAGTAAGCATCAAACCCTACTTGTTTTTTCTATTGCATTGCTAGAATTGTCTCAAACACAGTAATTATTCTTTATTGATAATGCAGCTCACATTGGAGTCTGGTAGTCGTGGACATCTTTGTGAAGAAGTGCTTCTTTGCCAACTCAATGACATCCGTCCATGGCACTGTGTTAGAGTAAGTATAGACTACACTTGTTGTCACTTCTTGACATGTAGATTGATATGCAATGCACATATTCACTGTTGTTATATGTTTTGATGTGCAGATCATCTTGAAATTTAGTAGGTGCTATCGACACACTAATGCGGCAATGTGACTTGGCACAACAAATAGAGTATATAACATGTCAAGTATCACATCAAGAGAATAGCCACATCTATAATTGTGGATGGAGGGTGGGCTACAATTGCTTTTTGGTACTTGGTCAAATTTTTGAGACACAAAATGACACAACACTGTCAACATATACGGATTTGCATCTCTATGCATTTATAACATGTACCATTTGAGCAATCATTAAGTGCGACATTATCGACCCTCCCACAAGGCAAATAGATGATAATGGCTTAGAGGAGTGCGAAATGAATGCCATCAAAGAGTCAAAGGGATAGAAGACCTCAACTCTACAAACATGGCTTCATTGGAAGAATTGGGAAGCTCTTTTAATGTTAGGGTTATGATTCAACATAGACCTCAGTATCTTGAATTTGGGGGAGAGGAGATTTCAATCCTCTCTAGAGATTCAAATGAGGTCAATAACAACATTATGATGGCCATTCTCAGGTTTGATACAAACTTTTTCTCTGCTTGATAATTCAATATTTCAATTAAATCTAATAAGCTAATATTCATTTATTTGTTGGTGCAGTATAGTTATCTCACAATTTGGTAGAGCCGTACAAAACCGTGTGTATATGTTGGATTCCCTTCTTTCTCCTATACTTAGCGATAGCAAAAAGACGATAGCCGATGTTTGTAAATGGTTACAGCCTTTACATTTACATGGTGTATGAGTCCTATTTATGGCATATCAAGAGATGTAAGTATCATGGCAACCTTTATTTTCATCTTATACTGGCAACATTGTGTTAAATAATAATGGTTCTTAATTATTCGTGTAGGGAACATTGGAGTCTGGTGGTTTGGGACCTTGAAGACAACTATTGTTGGTTTGTTAACTTGATTGCAGGCTTCCATGGCTCAGTGCAAACGTAAGTATTCTATTAATCTATTGTTACTTCTATATTATGTACCTTATGTAATAGACACACTAAGTTTTTTTAATGTCATGATGAGCAGGTCGATTGAGAAGTTGGTATCTGCTATCAGAGAAATAGGACAATACAAAGACTCGGTAGTCTTCCAAAAGCATTTAGTAGCAGAGCAGGAACATGGGCATAGTTGTGGGTGGAGAGTTGCCTACAATTGCATGTTGATTTTCAAAGAAATTTTCTCACTTAAGCCACAGATGTCATCGGAAGACTCTTTGGAGCTCAAATATTTAGAGAAGGATATATAATTGTTTAGGGCTAAAATCATTCGAGACCTAATTGCTGCCATTAGAATACAACGTGCAATTGAAGCAATATCAGAGCTTGCATTTAAGGAAGAGGATACTGAGTCTACTATGAAAGCATTGCACACTACAGAAGAAGTAGAGACTCAGTGTACACCTACAGCACCACAGCCTCCACTGGAAGCATCAGAAGAGTTGCCACAGCCTCCGCTTGCATTTAAGGAAGAGGATACTGAGTCTACTCCGAAAGCACTACATACTACAGAAGAAGTAGAGATTGAGTGTACATCTAGAGCACCACAGCCTCCATTGGAAGCATCAAAAGAGTTGCCACAGTCTCCACTAGAAGCATCAGAAGAGTTGTGATGCATGTATGATGTTGTGTTTGTAGTTTTTGTTGATTATACACCAATTTGTGACTTATTACTTAAGTGGCATTTACTGATGATATTTATATAATTATTTCATGCACACAATTTTATGATATGAATGTGTGATGATGTGATTATTTGGAAATATAACCTTGTGTGATGAGAATTTTGATATGAATATGTGATGATGTAATATTTGTAATATATTTCACTCGCAAGTATCAATTCCCAATGCTCCACTCACTTAAAGTACAGCATTCCCAATGCTCTGCAAAATTTTATTCAGTTGGATAGTCTCCACTCACTTAAAGTAGAGCATTCCCAATGCTTCTCTCACTTTATTCCAACCCTTATCCTTATCATAGTGAACACATCGTGCCTTAGTGCACTTGTATTCTTCCATCCTAGTCCTTCCACAAACGCTCTCTTATTTCTTACATCCTAGTCCTTCTGATTAACTTGTATTCGTCTTTCACTTTACATCTTCCCTTACTTTCTATCCCTTCAAGACACTCTCTTATTTCTTACATCCTAGTCCTTCTAATTAACTTGTATTCGTCTTTCACTTTACATCTTTCCTCACTTTCTATCGCTCTCTCTCTCTCTCACTTGTAATATATTTCACTCCCAAGTATCAATTCCCAATGCTCCACTCACTTAAAGTACAGCATTCTCAATGCTCTGCAAAATTTTATTCAGTTGGACAGTCTCCATTCACTTAAAGTAGAGCATTACCAATGCTTCTCTCACTTTATTCCAACCCTTATCCTTATCATAGTGAACACATCGTGCCTTAGTGCACTTGTATTCTTCCATCCTAGTCCTTCCACAAACACTCTCTTATTTCTTACATCCTAGTCCTTCTCAGTAACTTGTATTCTTCTATCCTAGTCCTTCCACAAACACTCTCTTCTTTCATCCATCCTAGTAACTTGTATTCTTCTATCCTAGTTCTTCCACAAACACTCTCTTCTTTCATCCATCCTAGTGCTTCTCATTAACTTGTATTCTTCCATCCTAGTCCTTCCACAAACACTCTCTTCTTTCTTCCATCGTAGTCCATATTCTCCCTTTCTTTATCATCTCCCCACCCATGGATGTCCTTGGCATTGTCGAAGATGTGGAGTTCAGAATTAACAGTCTCAAAGAATGGATTGCTGACCAAGGAGCATAGAGAGAGGCCAGAATTCGACAAGATTCTCCTTTCACACACATGGAGAGAGAGGAATTTGATGCACAAAGGCACGCAAAGAGGGAGGAGACTCTCAAGATAGTAGAGAGTGAAAGACTTTTAAGACATATGATAAAAGCACGCATGATCTCTTAGACTTCTTAAGTAACCTTTGTTATCACAGCTCTCATCATGGGCGATTTGATGCGGATGCTGAGAGAACAATAAGAGCCTCACATAAAAATTATAAAGAAACAATTTGTGACTACTTAAATTACTTCTTTGCATGTAATTATGTTGAGGATACAGCTGTGGAGGCGGTGAAAGATTGGGTTATTGAGAAGATAAGAGAGACCAATGATGAGATCTTCTAGACTTTGGGTGATTAAGAAGATAAGAAAGACCAAGATGAGATCTTCTAGGAGCTAATGTATTAAGGTGTTTTTTGACACCATATGGCTTTGAGTTATATGATCTACTTCTTGTACAAATGTGATGTGCTCTTTTTGAAATGTACTCTAGTTTTAATAACATGTCACGCCATTTTTTCTAATTTGATTTTTTAAAATCTTACTTTATTATTAGGGGGTGCTCCCAACCCAAGCCCTATAGGCTACAACCTTTGGAATGAGTCTAGAGCTTTGCCTTGAGGCTCTGCATTTTAATAACATCTCACATCATTTTTTCTAATTTGATTTTTTAAAATCTTCCTTTTTGACTCAATGTTTTGTTTTATAAGAGCCTCTTTTTTTTAAATGTTTTATCCAAAATTATCTCACAAAATGAATTTGGATAGTGCACGAGTCCAAAATTAATGAAATAGGTGTTATGTCATGTAGAAGTCGTATGTAGAAGCCGTAACACAAAGTTGTATCACAAAGTTGTATCACATTCTCTTTCTACATAAGTTCATGTTGGCACAGAGTCAACATACTCCCAGATCCATTTTATTACCTGTCCTTGAGTTATGGTTGATTGCGAGCACATACCTAGGTTGCCATGTTTTTAGTCCAGTGGCTGTGGAACTTGTGTCATGCTAGTTGATCCTGCTATAAAGCCTGAGCACCATACAATTTTTGTGCAGTTTCCAAATAGCCTGTATCCACCATTTGCTCGAACAGAGATATGTGGCATGCCTTTAAGAAGATCACTCTTTGATAGAGCCAGCTTGTAATCTGAGCATCAACCATTTCATTGGGATTAAAGCTGAGTGGAGGAAAATGGGAATCAAGGTAACATGGGACCTCCAAAATGAATTCCAATGTTTTACAGAATATAGCACTTTGGCGAAGGAAGCAATCAATGTTGCCATGCATTATTTGTTCATGCTGCTGAAGTGCTCGGACCGTTGTGCCTTGGATGTTCCATTCTACACCAGAGTAGGGTTCGATCATTGGCCAATTAATGACTCGATCTTTAGCCAAAGTGTGTATGTTGGCTCCCCATTTTTTATGCCATGGAATTGCATAGAACTTGGGATGGGTTCTGAGACATGGAGGTGCCTGTAAGTACTCCTTTAAGAAGATTACATCAAAGAGCTTGGGACGGCACCAATCAGGTTGTGGATCCCACTTGCTAATCCAACCTTCACTAATTTGATGCTGACGAAGGTTTGTAGGAAAGTTGTCCAGGGTCCATCCACCTCGAGTTTTCATATCAGAATATTTGCTCCAAAATTCCTTGATGCGGTTACTAGGAAGTGGTATCTCATCAAAATCATACCCATCATTGAAACTTGGCATGGGCGTACGAATTGGATTATCCGGATCCTGATATTCAAAATCAAATACTGTGTCATTTTCTACTGATGGAATCACCAGAAGTGTCAGACGTGATGATGGGGCAGGGAGAGAATCGGGGGACATTAGGGAGAAATATGGCAAAGTGATAGTGGTGGAAGGGGGAGCAGAGGGGAGGGGGAAAAGAACTAGGCAAATGGTTTAAGTAGCTTGGTAATCCTGAAGGGTAGGATTAGCAAGGGAGGGGAAAAAGCTAGGTGTGAGGTGCTTGTAAGTTTGTGAGTGTTGGGTTAGTTGAAAATGGTGAGAGGCATGAGCATAGAGATGATGGAGGGAATAGATGTTAGGATGGAGCTCGGGGAAGGTTAAGAGGGTGGTAGCAGCAAGGGTAAGTAAGGTTATGATGTTGGCTGAAAGCGTGGTTAGATATAGGAAGTTGGATGTGAGATAGGCCTTGTCATCTTTCGACACTTCTTTTTGCTAGTGCGATGGGATGATCAGATGCATGGGTGGGATGTCAGTTATGTCATGCCATGTAAATAATAGGAATGGCCTTTGTAGCAATGGCAACAAACCTACAATAATCTCGAGGGGAGGACTACCCATGAGGCAGACATATGCAATGAAAGCATCCATCCTGAGTGTTATAAACCCGGCATGTGTAGACAGGCAGAAGATATTTTTCTCATCTTCAGACTCTTGGCAAATTATGCACAAGGTTTTAGTCCTGATAAAACGTTCCCAATTGATTGTTGGATGAGTAGATATGATCATGATTTGGAATTGCTTCCATTGGATGAGCACGTGTGCGTTGAGATGATCTTCCACTTGTAGAGCAGCCACAAGCTCTTAGTACACCACTGTTGTGCATTATAGTGGGGCGTCATTGGTGATGTCTTCCAATGCCTCATTGTTGTGCACTAGCAATTGGAGTTCAAGCTTGGAGATGATTATTTTTTCGGAGTGCATCTCATTCATTTTTTCTTTGTATTGATGGTAGATGGTTGTGTATCCCTCCTTAAGCTTTCTCATTTGCAAGGTGACCTTTGCGTGTTGAGGAATGTCTTCAGTGGTATTGGACCATTGGTCCAAGACTTGTGCTTGTGAAGTGCTAGCCTCTTGTACGGTAGCAAGTTGGTCTTTTAAGATTCTGCATTCCCTTGTAAGCTCATCAATGCTAAAGGCATGTACTGCCAAAGATTGTTTCATGTCTTCAACCTTGTCTTTGCAATCCTAGAGCTCTTCTTCTTTGTGAATTAGAGTGAGTCGAGCTTGTGCCACTACCTTCATCTATTGCACATGTGCAGATGTCAAGGTAGTAGGTCTGTAGGATTGCCGTTGCTTCTACTGCCGCAGTCAGCTGTGTTTGACTTTGGTGGAGGTTGGAGGTCACATCCCTTACTGCCTTCTCTTGAGCTTAGAGAGCTTGGTTCATGCACACTTCTTCTACCTCCTTCTCATCTATCTATGCCCGAAGTGCCTTGACCTCTATGGCGATTGCCTGGAATTGGTCTTCGATTTCTGATGCAGTCTGCCTTTCCAATTCTCTTGGTGTTGTCTTCCAATGCCGCATTGTTGTGCACTAGCAATGGGAGTTCAAGCTTGGAGATGATTATCTTTTGGGAGTGCATCTCATTCATTTTTTCTTTGTATTGATGGTAGATGGTTGTATAGGCCTCCTTAAGCTTTCTCATTTGCAAGGTGACCTTTGCCTATTGAGGAATGTCTTCAGTGGTATTGGACCATTGGTCCAAGACTTGTGCTTGTGAAGTGCTAGCCTCTTGATCAGTAGCAAGTTGGTCCTTTAAGATTCTGCATTCTCATGTAAGCTCATCAATGCTGAAGGCACGCCCTGCCAAAGATTTGTTTCATTTCTTCAAGCTTGTATTTGCAATCCTGGAACTCTTCTTCTTTGCAAATTAGAGTGAGTCGAGCTTGGGCCACTACCTCCGTCTGTTGAGCTATCAAACCATGCCTTTCTTCTGTGTTTTTCTATTGTCATGGCATGGTAGGTGACTAGTCTTGTCTTTGTATGCTTCTCCAACCGATAGAGCCTTTCTTGCGAGGATTCATGGTCTCCCATGCATTCTTGTACTGCTATGCATAGACTTGATATTACAAACTCGAGTGGGACCACAGATTCAAGGCCGTACACCAATTCAAAAGGTGTGTTCCCTGTACTGACCTTAAATGTGGTTCTATATGCCCATAAGGCTGCATTCAGTTTCTCTGCCCAATCAAAACACTGTGGTTCTACTACCTTGGTGAGGATAATGCATATTATTTTATTGGTGGATTCGGCCTGTCCATTCCCTTGGGGGTAGTAGGGTGTGCTTTTTCTATGGATTACCATGCTCGGGGGGGTCACTCATCATATGTAACCCTATCACGTGAGTTCAATAGAAGGATATTTTTTATTCCTAAAATTCACAGAAATAAATATACATAAGGGACTATTTAAAATAATTTTGGAAAAAATTTACAGATTTGTATAGAAAAGGGGTACATT
Source organism: Dipteris shenzhenensis (assembly GCF_047967505.1). Taxonomy (NCBI): domain Eukaryota; kingdom Viridiplantae; phylum Streptophyta; class Polypodiopsida; order Gleicheniales; family Dipteridaceae; genus Dipteris; species Dipteris shenzhenensis. Next base: position 45,138,138 of record NC_141614.1, read on the forward strand.
TTATTAATGAAAAAATTTACAGATAAGGGATTTTAAATATAGGCCTTGAACGCACGTGATATAGAGGGTTTATACATAGTGACCCCCCCGAGTAACCCTGATGCTAGACAAGAGTTCTTGGATTACCTCATTAACAAAATGTGTGCCTCTATCCGACACAATTTCAATGGGGCATCCGAATCGGGTGATCACATTTTTGTATAAGAATATTGCTGTGCTTTTGGCATCTGCCTTTCTGACTGCTTTATCTTCAACCCATTTTGTAAAGTAATCAGTGGCCACAATGATGTAGCATGCCTGTGTTCCTTTTGCTGCTCGATGTAAGGGACCCACATAGTCAATCCCCCATTTTTCAAATGGTTTTTGTGCAACGCTGTTAGGGGATTAAATTCTTTGTGTTGTGGTTTAGTAGTCCGTTGGCATACATAACAGCCTTTCACATATTCATAGGCATCTACCCACAGTGTTACCCACCAGTAGCCTGCGAGGAGAACTTTTCTTGCTCTGGCTTCCCCTTGGAAGTGTCCTCCTACAATGCCTTCATGGACTTCACTTAGGATTGGCATGATCTCATGAGGCATTACACATCTTCTTAATATTTGGTCCTTGCCCATCTTATATAGTTGTCCTGCAATGAGTGGATAGGCTGCAGCCTTTAGAATCAATTTTTTGGCATCTACTGCTTTCATTTCAGGGCGTGGTCTTCCTGCCATCAAGTACCCAATTCTATCTCCACACCACTTTGGAACATCATCTATTTGAAATAGTGTGGCATTTGGTAAGTCATCTTCTACTCTAGTGGTGTCATCTCCTGACTTAACACGAGACATGTGATCGGCAATGTAGTGTTGGGCACCTTTGCAGACCACTATTTTGAAGTTGAATTCTTGAAGCAAGAGGAGCCATCTGATTATTCTTCCTATTTACATGGAAGGTTCACAAGATAAAGCAATGCTTGATGGTCAGTGTAGAAGATGAAATCATTTGCCAATAGATAGTGCCAAAATTTCTTTACACTATTTCTTTACACTATACACCATTGCTAGGGCTTCTCTTTCTGTGGTTGGATAATTGATCTCTGCATCATTGAGTTGTCAAATTGGTGAAGTAGAATGGGTAGTCTTCCTTATGTTCACCACGTTGACAAAGCACACTCCCAATTGCATAATTGGATCCATCAATATGAACATGAAAATCAATATCCCAATTGGGAGATATAAGGATGGGAGCTGTGATTAGGCGCCACTTTAAAAGCTCAAAGGCTTGGTCGCACTCTTCGGTCCATAAAAATTCCACTAATAATTTGTAAAGTGGTCTAGCTATCATGGCATACCGCAATATAAATCTTCTATAATAGCCGACATGTCCCATTAAGTCCTGTACACCTTTGGAATTTGTAGGAGGAGGCAATTCCATGATGATGTTGATTTTATCCATGTCAGTTGCAATCCCATGTTGAGACATGATGTGTCCCAAAACAACTCCATGGGTGACCATGAACTGGCATTTTGTTGGATTTAAGGAGATGCCATACTCCCTGCATTTGATTAGTACTTCTTCAAGACATTTGAAGTGGTCTTGTTTGTTTGAATGGATGCACAAATCATCCAAGAACACCTGTAAAAACTTATTCAGAAATGGCTTGAAAGCTGTGAACATGACTCGCTGGAATGTGGCTGTGGCATTACAAAGGCCAAATGGCATGACTGTATATGCAACAATACCCCATTCTGTAGAAAATGCTATTTTTGATTGGTCTTTAGGAGCGATTTGCACTTGGTTATAACCACTGAAGCCATCCAAGAAGCTATATATTTCTAAAGCTGCCACCTTTTCCAACACTTTCTGTTAAGGGTAGGGGATAGTGATCCCTAATTATGGCAGCATTCACATTTTTCAAGTTTATGCATAATCTGAGCTTCTTGTTGCATTTAGGCACAATGACAATGGGTGAAACCCGATCAGTGTACTCTATCTCGTAGATGAATCCGGCATCTAGGAGTTTTTCTAGCTCGTCATAAACCATGGTGCCATATTTAGGATTTGTGCAATAAGGTCCACATACCTTAGGGTGAGCACCTTCCATTATAGGTATTGTGTGTACTGCCACTTCTGGTGAAATTCCTTGATCTCTTTGTATGACCATGCTAGGCAGTCGCAGTATTCCATTAGGAGTGCTTTGAGTTTGGTTTCATCTTCTTGTTGAACCTGTTTCCCAATGAAAATGAGTTTTTCTTCATCCCCTTCAAGGGCCAGGTTTTATTGTGTGTGGTTTTGCCGGTCCCTCATAGATTGGAGTTTCTTCAATGCTATCAGTTTCTTGAACTTTAGATTCTTTTAGTGGTCTTGGCATTGCTATTGGTGCATTGCCACTTGCATAATTCTTGAAGTATTTTGGCACTTCTCAAAGATCGACCTCTGCTGATGGTGTTGAACTAGCCTGACATGTGCCATGTGTACTAAGTGGCATAGTTTCATTTACCAATTTGTTAGGCTCTTTTTGACTTTCTTGTTCTGAAGTCTCCTGATCGAGCTTCATCCACACATGTGGCTTATATTTCCGAAACTTCTTATGTTGGGAACTATGCAGTAACTTTTCCACTGGTAAGGTGTTCCCAAGTAAGGGTTCATTTGCTGCGCATACTCCTTCTAGTCCCTCAGGGGACCATTCAAGAGGTGATGGTTCTGATTTTGAGGGAGCTGACTTTGCAAGGTACAATTCGATGATCCTGGATTGGACTCGTTCAAATTCATTGAAGTGCTTGCGGCCTTGGCTTTTCTACGATTTCCTCCAGCTTTCTTGCGGGATCTTCTGTTGTTATTCAACTTTGGAGGTTCAACTTTTGGGAGCTCGACTGCCACTAGGGCATGCAGAATGGCCGTCATTATCAAAGATTTGACCTTCAATTATAGCATTCTGAGCCTCTCTTTCAAGGTCCCAAGGAAAATTTGAGTCATCATTGGTATGGGTACCTTCTTCAGATTCATTATCCCACTCGAGGTCAACCATAAAGAATGGCATCTCTAGATCGATTGGTTCTTCATGTGGGAGTGGAGAATCTACCTGTAGTGCCTTAACATCTATCTATATGTGAGAAGATGGGGTCTAATGAATGGCAGTTTTAGATGGTTGTCAATGTTTGTATCTAAATATTGACATTGCTTTGTGAGTCCCTCGCTATGGCAGGCTGTTGCAGGGGAGCTGATTTTCTTGAGATTGTCATGGAAGATGTGTCATCTAATGATCTAGGCACAATTGGTCTTATAGCTCCTATCCCCACATTCACCCTGACTACAGTGTCTCGATTCTGGATTGTCAGTCTATCAGTTCCCCAGTCATGGAGGACTGATGCTTCCCGTAACCAAGGATGTCCCAGTAAGATTTGATAGGATCTTTTGGGGAGATCCGGCAATGGATGTTCGGAATTGTGCATAATCCTTTCCTACATCATCTTCCACTCGTGACCCAATAGAAGCAAGTGCATTTACAATCTTAATTCACCTTCATGTGGTAGTCATTGATGCTCATATTTTCTCTCTACACATTATGCAACTCCTGCTTGAGCTGCATTTTCCTAGCTTGTGTATTTGTGCTATACATTTTTGTCAAAGTATCCCACGCCTCCTTCACCGTGCTTGCATCCTGAATATGCACAATCATAGAATCTAAAATACTGATAGACATCCAGTACATAACTTTTATGGCTCTCTCATGCTAGCTTTAAATGCCTACAACTCCTATTGATTGGGAACATTAGGAATAATTGGTTCTTGTCAGCTCCAGTTATGAACTCCCAATAGCCTTTTCCCTTAAGGAAATTCGTCATTCTAAACTTCCATGCTTGGAGTTGTGCTTGTCAAGCTTTTTAGTGACAATCTATGAAAGAGCATCTGACGCCATTACAGAACACTAAAAAATATTCTGTCACTGTAAAAAAACACAACTTCTGCCTCACAAGGGCAAATTTGCAAAACTGATGAGAGTGGTATTTGACCACACAGTCACTTCCTAGTGATGATTATGCATCAATAGGCAATAAGAATGATTTTGTCACTCCCAATATCTCTGTGCATAGGCATACATGCATAGGCATACAGTGTAATTGCTGTGATAACTTTTCACCAACCTATAGAATAGTGGTCGCATAGCAAAAACAGGGCACTTTCCCGAGTGTCCGTAGAAAACTTCCGCCACCAAAACAAGCCCCGAAATGGCCTCAAATAAAAAAATAATTTCACCGCGGGCTTTGCCCTCACCCATAGCATATACTTCCCTCTCGCCACATCGCAAAGGGCGTCCCAATCTGAGACAGTGCACTCTTGCACTTTTCAGCTGTGCTACCTGCAGAGATTTGCTCCCAAACTTGAAAAACAAGGAAAGCAACACTGATCCTCTTACTAGCACACCGTGAACTTGGTTTGCTCTCTTGAGCTCCTTACCACGAACCGAGCTTTGATACCATGTAAAGAGAGTGGGAGAGAAGGAAGGAGTCTCACTTGCAGCTTTCTCACATACACAATGGGGAATATACACAAAGGTGGAGGCTGAAAACAATTTTCCTCTTCTTAGTTGTGAAAGTCAAGAGAACTCTAAGTACAAAAGAATAGGTGAACCCTATATGTGGGTCTCAAACCAAACTCAGCTAACTAAGGTGGCATACTAACTGAGCCACTAACTAGAGTACATAAAGATAACTATCATCCAGCTATTATTCATGGGTGGTGTACCAACTGCATCTACAGCTAACAAGTCAGTGACATAAATGCACAACGTTCACCCTGGCATATCATGAGTGGAGCCTGTTAGGTTTGCAGATTTGCCCTTGTGAGGCAAAAGTTGTCTTTTTGCAGCGACAGAATATTTTGCAGTGTTCTGTAATGCCGTCTAATGCTCTTTCACAAATTGTCACTGAATAGCTTCACAAAAACAACTTCCAAGCATGGAAGTTTAGAAGAATGACGAATTTCCTTAAGGGAAAAGGCTATTGGAGTTCATTACTAGAGCTAAACAAGAACCAATTATTCCTAATGTTCCCAATCAACATGACTTGTAGGCATTTAAAGGCTAGTATGAGAGAGCCAAAAAAGATATGTACTAGCTGTCTATCAGTATTTCAGATTCTATGATTGTGCATATTTAGGATGCAAGCACGCCGAAGGAGGCGTGCGATACTTTGACAAAAATGTATAGCACAAATACGTGAGCCAGGAAAATGCAGCTCCAGCAGCAGTTGCATAATGTGCAGAGAGAAAATATGAGCATCAATGACTACCACATGAAGGTGAAGAAGATTGCAGATGCACTTGCTTGTATTGGGTCGCTAGTGGAAGATGATGATTTAGTTTCTGTGACCTTGAATGGTCTAGGAAAGGATTATGCACAATTTTGGACATCCATTGCAGTCCGTCAGAATTATCCTGATTTTGAGGAGTTGATTGCTCTTCTAATTTTTGAAGAGTAGAGAAATGGTGGTGCATCTTCTTCAGGAGGAACTTCAAAAGAAGCTATCTTCTACTCAAATGCTGGAAGAAGTAGAGGCAGAGGTAGAGCAGGCCAATTTGGAGGCCGTGGCAGAACTCAAAATATGCAGCAAATTCAAGAAAACCAGTCCTATGGAGGAGGACATGGTAACTTTAGAGGCAGGGGGAGCCAAAGAGGTCATGGTGGATGGTCGAGAGGCCAAAGTGCAAACAACAATGTTGAATTCTACTACTCTGGTAAAGTGGGTCATATGGTTAAAGATTGCTATAAAAAGCAAAATGACATCATGACTGGAAAATTGCAGCAAGGCAATTATGCATCCTCTAGTAGACATGGTGATGACAAAAATGAGCACAATTTACAATATAATATAATGTATAATTTATCCTCTCTCTCTCTCTCTCTCTCTCTCTCACTCTCTCTCTCTTTGTGTGTGTGTGGTGCATCACATGACCAATTCTGTGACAAGTGTAGAAGAAAGCAATGATGCACATGTGGTATGTTGACTCATGTGCATCAAACCACATGACAGGTCATGCAAAATGGATGCAAGATGCAAGGAAAATGGAAAGACCAGGATTTGTGGAGACTAGTGATGATACTGCACATCCTATTGTGCAGATTAGTAAAATTCCTTTGTCTATGCAGGATGGAAAAAAGAAATACCTGTCTGATGTATTTCGTGTCCCGAATATCACCAAGAACCTGGTTTCTATTGGTCAAAGGGTTGAGCAGGGCTTGCAGGTCAGATTTAATCCTCATGGATGCTTTGTTGAGGATATGAAAAATAAAGGTCACTTGATGGCAAAAGGGAAGAAGAAGGCCATGATGTTTACGTTGGATGCGGACATGCCTAAATTGAGTGCAGCAATGTTTGCACATGGGACCGGTGTAGTTGCAGATATTGATATCTGGCATAAACGCATTGGTCATCTTAATGAACAACAACTTAAATTATTGCAGGCCCAAAATATTGTTGCACGATTGCCTAAGTTCAAGGTTGCAGAAATGCATAAGGTATGTGAAGCCTATCAATTTTGAAAACAGGCAAGGAAACCATTTCCTAGACATGTTCAAGAGAGTAAGAGGCCATTGGAATTAATCCACTCTGATGTGTGGACTACTAAAGCTACATCTATTGGAGGCTATCATTATTTTGTCACTTTTATTGATGACTACAGTAGAAAAGTTTGGGTGTATTTTATGAAAAAGAAAAGTGAAGTATTTGGGCATTTCAAAGCTTTTAAAGCTACGGTTGAAAAAGAAACAGGCTTGCAAATAAAATGCCTAAGGTCATTTGGAGGGGGAGAGTACTGGAGATGGAGGGGGGAGTAGGGGGGAGAGGGTGGTGGAAATGGAGGGGGTAAGGGGGGTGGTGGAGATGGAGTGGGGAAAGGGGGAGGGGGGAAGGGGGTGGTGGAAATGGAGGGGGGGAAGGGGGGAGGGGGTGGTGGAAATGGAGGGGGGAGGGGGGAGGGGGGGGGTGGTGGAGATGGAGGGGGGAGAAGGGGGGAGGGGGTGGCAAAAATGGAGGGGGGAGGGGGAAGGGGGGGAAGGGGTGGTGGAGATGGAGGGGGGAGAAGGGGGGAGGGGGTGGTGGAAATGGAGGAGGGAGGGGGGAGGGGGGGAGGGGGTGGTGGAGATGGAGGGGGGGAGGGGGTGGTGAAGATGGAGGGGGGAAGGGGGGAAGGTGTGGTGGAAATGGAGGGGGGAGGGGGGAAGGCGGTGGTGGAGATGGAGGGGGGAGGGGGTGGTGGAAATGGAGGGGGGAGGGGGAGAGGGGGTGGTGGAAATGGGAGGGGGGAAAAAAAGAAGAGAAAAAACTTGACAAACAAAAATCCAAAGGGAGGAAGAGGTGGTCACCTAAACGCTCTCCAAGTCTTTCTCAATGTAACGCTATTGTTGAAGAACAATGGACAGTGGGTGGGTGGCTAGGTTATCATTGCAAGATGGGCTCGAAGTCACTTACAATGTGAGGATGGGAGTAAGGTGGTGGTCGATGGAGAGGCAGGAGTGTCTTGCATAGGGCTTGGAATGAAGAGGAGCATGGAGGCACAATGTGAAAGATGAAGAATGAGGGGGTGGAGTGGGTTTTTATAGAAAATAAGTTTAGGTTTAGGGCTAAACCCTAAACTCTTCCTGAGCCGTAACTCTTTATGGATAGCTCCATTTGCTCTTTTGCAAAAAGGTGAAATGATCAAAATTGCAAGCTCTATGCAGTCGTGTCCACTACCTAGCCTGATTGTTTATCATCTGGCTTCTATTTAAGAAATAAAGAAAATTTCTTAAGGTAGTAACCCAAGGTTGATGCTTGGTGTAGATATGTTTTGCTAAAAATGAAAAAAAAAAAATCTCTCTCCTTGCCCTTGAGTGTTATGTTCATGAAAGTTTGAAGTAATTTGTTTTTTTACACATACCTGCATATGTTTACTCGCTACTTGAGATGCTAGTCTATGTGGAAGCGGTGCCAAATGTCACTCTTTCCTGCTGCTTTCATACGAAGAGCTAGGTTTTCTCAGTATGCAGGGATCCGAGGCTTTTTGTCACCTACAGATATATTGGTGTTGTCGGTTGTAGTATATGTGTAGCTTAGGACCTCGAGTCATGTTCCGATGAGAGACGTAGGCTTAAGTGTGGTAAGCAAACAAAGTACATGCATGTGCAAAAGAAACATGTATCATCATGATTGAGGTAAAGAAGGCTCTCGCCTTCATTGGGGGTTGCAGGGTTTAGGAGGAGGTTCCAAGGTTTAGAAGGAGGTTCCAGGGTTAGAGGGAGTTCCAAGGTTTAGAAGGAGGTTCCAGGGCTAGGAGTTCCAAGGTTTAGAAGGAGGTTCCAGGGTTAGAAGGAGGATCCAAGGTTCAAGGTAGAGTACATGGTGGAGAACTCGTCTCCCTCATAGATCATGGAGGATAACTAGAATTTGAGTGACTGCGTTCGAGTGAGGCGGCGGTTCGAGCGAAGACTTTCATAGAATTTGACATTCTAGTGTGATGATTTATGTTCAAAAATTATCATGCATTGGTTACTTTTACGGTTGTTGTCCTACCCATGATATTGTGAGTAATCAATGTCTTACGTACAAACAACAATTTTTAAAAATGTTTGGCTATGTTTTACAAAGGTTAAGGAAAAAGGAGGGGTGGAAGAAAGGGGACAAATCATGTGTTTTTCTTGTGCGATTTCCATTTTCCAGGAAAAAATAATGGGAGGAGGAGCCTCCTAGGAGGCTGCGATATCACGTCCTCTTGTGAGGCTCCTCTTGCCAATTTTATTTGGGCCATAACTTGATCAATCTAACTCCAAATATGGTCATGTTTGTAGTCACAATGATCGAAAAGATATGAATGAATCCATTTATCATGCTTAAGGCAATTCGCAATGTACATGCAAAAAAAGGTCGCCTACCACCGACTTTGAGAATACAAGCTGATAATTGCTGGCGAGAAAATAAGAATGTACTCATGTTTGCATTCTGCTCCATGCTAGTTCCTCATCAAATCTTCAATGAGGTCGAATGTGGATTTTTGTATGTTGTGCATACACATGAGGATATCGATCAGGTTTTTAGCACAGTCTCAAGGGAGCTTAAATGCAAGGATGTGGAGACAATAGATGACTTGGTAAGAAGATGTGGCAGGCAAGTTGGTGGTCATAAGGAAAGTATAGTATGTGAGAGGCTCGAAAGAATGTATGATTGGAAGAGCTTCATTCTACCTTTCATACAAATGGGTGGTGATGCATTGACAGGTCATACCAATCCACACTACTTTCATTTTTTTTTAAAAGATGAAAAACCCATAATGCAATGGCAATAGTATTCTCATGATACAAAATGGGAACCTGAAGAACCTTATAGTCTCTTAACTTCAATTCCCAGCAAGGAAAGGTATCCAACATGGGCTCCTATACAAGAATTCAATGAGAGGTCTAACTGTGAAATAGAAGGATTAAAAGCATTTATTACATACAAAGAGGAAATGCTCTGGAGATATCCTGATTCGAAGCCTACTTGGAGAGAACACACTACCACTGTAATTAACAAGACACGAAATTTAATAAAGGACCTTGAGAGAATGCGAGGCTCAAAGGATGTCAAGAAAGAATGCAATATGTTTTGGCCAAATGTTCATAACAATTTGTGCGCTCCAGTCTTTGAAAATGAATTTGTATCATTACTCCCACGTCCATATTGTGGACCGAAGAAGAGAGAGTTTATTTCACAAGTAGATATAGAGGTCGACTGTTTTATTGTGGTTCGGCCATTGGATGATGAATATGAGAATGTGAAGTTTTGGGTTGCAAAAGTAGTTGATGTGCAAAGAGATGACCAAGGGAGAGCTACAACATTTACAGCGGTATGGTATGAGCCAAAGGGCAGGAAAGAGAATATGGATAACAACACATTGTATACTAATTGTATAATGAAGGAGTGGGTCCCAAATGATGAAGCGGTCTCTCAAGTTTCGAGGGAGACAATCGTAGTGTCTTGGCATTCAAGGGGAAAGAAATCAAAGAAGCGCATGGGATATGAGGTAGAAGGAAAAATAAAAATACCACAGCAAACTATTTTGCATATACACGAATTTTTAAGGATGCTCGCCATGGAGGAAGTAGAAGGAGACATCGCAAATGAAGAATGTCCATGATTAAAGCTTGAGTCAAAATATGCACTGGATGTCAAGGCTTGCCAAGACAATAGGGAGTTAATGCAGATGGCACCTGGCAAGGGACTATCACATTGAGCAATAAGACAATGGGGAGTCAATGCACCCAAGGGGCAAGGCTTGGCAAGACAAGTGGGAGTTAATGTAGATGGCACCTGTATTTTGCACTGGATGTCACCCAAGGGTCAAGGCTTTTGGCAAGACAATAGGGAGTTAATGCAGATGGCGCCTGGCAAGGGACTATCACATTGAGCAATAAGACAATGGGGAGTCAATGCACCCAAGGTGCAAGGCTTGGCAAGACAAGTGGGAGTCAAATTATGCAAATGGCACCTGGCAAGGGACTGTCGTGACATTGAGCAATAAGACAATGGGGAGTCAAATTATGCAGATGGCACGAATTGAGGCTCTTTAAGAGCAACAATTTAAATTGTAAACATATGTTCAATCTATATCATTTTGGATATAAAGACTCTAGCTGAGAGCAACATCTCTCAATGTAATCATATAATAATAGCTATAGTTGCTATTATACCTCTTTGGTTCAATACAAAACTTGGGTCTTATGGCATCATGTCTTTTTTCTATTTATTAAAAGTTTTAAAAATTTTGTGCATATTGCGAGTGACAATGTTATTTTCATGAAATATTTAAGTCTGCTTTCATGGATTTATAAATTTATCACGTCAAGGAAAAACGTCAAGGAAAAATATTAAAAATAATTAAATTAACAAATAACTTAGATATAGCTAGAATTTCTAATATAGGATTATTTCAAATTCTTGCATGTTGGTGCAAAAGTATAGATTGAAAAAACAATATTTTTATGTGAATATGATAGTGCCACAAAGTGAACTTTTGATTTGGGAAGAATATTTACAGAAAGTAAAATTTTGATTTGGGAAGGATATTTTCACAAAGTAAACTTTTCATTTGGGAAGGATTTTTGGGCTTCGTCCAAAAACAACAGGAAAAGTCCAAAATTAAGGAAATAGGTGTTAATGTAGAGAGAGAATGTGTTACAACTTTGTGTTACACCTTCTACAATTAGAAAGAGAATGTGCTACAACTTTGTGTTACAACTTTGTGATACAACTTTCTATTACAACATCTACATACGACTTCTACATGTAGAAAGAGAATGTCTTACAACTTTGTGTTACAACTATGTGTTACAATTCCTACATGCAGAGAGAGAAGCTCTCCAACTTGTATAAATACCCCATAATGGAATGAAGCCCATACTCTTTGGGGCATTATGTTGAGTCTACTTTGGTATTCCAAGCATTTGTCTCAAGTGTCCATGCTTTCTTGCACTCCACGTCCAAAAGCATGTCCTAACCTTGCAACTCCTCCAACCTTGCAACCAATCCTCTCCCTCTCCTCCTCCCTCCTCCTCCTTCCTCCTCCTCCTCCCTCCTCCTTCGTCCTCCTCCTCCCTCCTAATCTTCTTCCCTCCTCTCTCCTTTTCGCCATGCTCTTACACCTTCTTCCTCTCCCACTCCTATGCTCCCCCTAAACCCTTTGTTCCTCAATCCTTAAACTCCATGATCTATGAGGGAGACGAGTTCTCCACCATGTACTCTACCTTGAACCTTGGAACGCCTTCTAACTGTGGACTCCTTCTAAACCTTGCAACCTCATTCTAAACCCTGGAACTCCTTCTAAACCCTCAAACCTCCTTCTAACCCTGGAACCTCCTTCTGAACCTTGGATCCTCCTTCTAACCTTGGACTCCTTCTAAACCATGGAACCTCCTTCTAAACCCTAGAACTCCTTCTAAACCATGGAATCTCCTTCTAACCTTGGAACTCCTTCTAAACCCTGGAACCTCCTATTGAACCCTGGAACCTCCTTCTAACCCTTAAACTCCTCCTAAACCTTACAACCCCCAATGAAGGAAAAAGCCTTCATTACCTCAATCATGATGATACACGTTCCTTTTACACATGCATGCACTTTGTTTGCTTACCACACTTAAGCCTACGTCTCTCATCGGAACATGACTCAAGGTCCTAAGCTACACATATACTACAACTGACAACCCCATTATATCTGTAGGTAACAAAAATCCTTGGAACCTTACATACTGAGTTAACCCAGCTCTTCCTACGAAAGTAGTAGGAAAGAGCCAATAGAAGTCCACATTGTAGTATGGACTATTTTATGAGACTGGGGTTCAGATACAGTTGCATGGATACACTGATGTTGATTGGACTAGTAGTATTTCTGATAAACGATCTACAAGTAGATATATGTTCTCTTTTGGGAGTGCTGCAGTCACTTGGAGTAGCAAGGAACAGCCTACAGTTGCCTTGTCGAGCACAGAGGCTGAGTACAGGGGTGCAACAATGGCTGCATGTGAGGTAGCTTGGTTGCATAAGCTACTTTATGATATGCATCAGTCTACAGATGGGCTAGTTGTCATTTATTGTGACAACATGAGCAGTATACACTTGGCAAATAACCCGGTCTATCATGCTACAACAAAGCACATTGAGGTGCATTATCACTATGTGTGGGAGAAGGTTCTAGTAGGTTTTATTGATCTAGTTTATGTCAGCACAGAGGATCAGGTAGCTGACATATTCACAAAAGCATTGGGTGCAGAGAAGCTGCGCAAGTTCAGAGACCTACTTGGTGTGAAGGAATTGGGATTGAGCTCGAGGGGGAGTGTTGAAATATCAAGCTCCACTCGTGATATGCCAGGGTGACCGTTGTGCATTTATGTCATTGACTTGTTAGCTGCAGATGCAGTTGGTACACCGCCCATGACAGCTATCTTTATGTACTCTAGTTAGTGGCTCAGCTAGTATGCCACCTTAGATAGCTGAGTTTGGTTTGAGACACCTATTCTTTTGTACTTAGAGTTCTTTTGGCTTTTTCACAACTAAGAAGAGGAAAACTATTGTCAGCCTCCACCTTTTTGTATATTCCCCCATTGTGTATGTCAAAAAGTTGCAAGTGAAACTCCTTCCTTCTCTCCCACTCTCTTCACAGATGGTGTGATCTTCTATGACATCACTTAGAGAGGAGGCATCTTGATGGATGCACGGGGGAAGGACATCATGGCCTTCATGGTGATCCAAAATGAATAGGGGGCTTGCACACTGAATTACGATTGAAGCCAAGGATGATCGTTGAGATTTTCTCTAGTAACCTTGACATGGGTAGTCAATGATGCAGACATGGTTACACGTGAATTCCAAATTGGCAAAAACCACCTAAACATGATATACTGGGGCAACAATTCCCATCCAACCCATAGCTGCTCAAATGATCCACCATGCACAGGGCTTGTCAGTGGACTCTTTAGTGTTTGACCCATCCAACATCAGAGCACATGGTCTAGTGTACACAACTTTATCATGTGTATGTGACCCCCCAAATCTTTGAAAGCTAACAACTATAGAGATTGCTTTATTCCATACAAAGAGCATCTAAATAGGTTGGCTGATGAGACCATCAATGATGTACGCTCTAGGTATCCCAATCCCCCCAATGTTGCGTTCAGAGAAAAATGGGCAAAGTCAAAGCTTATTGTTATACTTTCCAATAAAAGAATGCTTAAGAGGCAGGCACTAGCCAAGATTGCCAGGAGAGAGAGAAAGAGTGGAAGAAATCAATGAAGGAAGCGAAGGTGGACCCCAATCAATTGCACATGGACGCACGAAGGATCCAAATGAAGCAATATGGAAACGTGCATTTTGGAGCAGGGGGTATTGAATGATGGGAGGCCCGATTCGTAAGTATCGATCTCAAATTATATTGTGTTTATGTGGTCTATTAGGAGGTTGTTTCTTTGTACTAACCCCTCCACATATTGTGTCATCTTGTAGCTTGATATTGTGGGTAAATACCCTACTCCTGTCGAGATAGCCTACCATCATGGACATTGTAGAGGACATACATGGAGGTACTTCTATGATGATGGGTTGATTACTGAGGAGAAGTATATCTGGGCTATTGGAGCACCCCCTCAGGTATTTAAAAGTACTTAAATAATGTTAATATTGTAAATAAATATTTTAATTTTCATACATTGATACATGTTATCCCTTGTTTACAGGCCCCTAGGGATATTCAAGAGGAAGAAGTTGAGGATATTGAGGAAGAAGGCAATGAAGAAGGCGACAAAGAAGGGAGCCAGGATGCGGAAGACTTAGATTAATCATAGAAGTAATGCTAGAATTAGTGCTAGCTACTAGGTGGCTTGGCTTCATGCTATATGTACATACAAGAACTTTTTGGGCTATGAATTAATATACACTCCTTTTATTTTTTTGGCATTCAATTTCCTTGTGCAATGTTCTATCAATGAATGCCTTATGAACTAAACGTTTTGAAGTTGTAATGTTTTATTCGGAATGGTAATCGTCAGCTATAGACATGCATGGAATTGTACTAATTAAAATGCAGTTGGCTGTAAGAATTGAATTGCACAGTGTGGAAATGGGATTCCTGCAGTCAAACAGCATACACATACTGCAAATTTTTATTGTTTTGATTGTACTTGAGTAGAACTTAGTCATGGAGCTCATGAGCGTCCTTATACTTTCCACTCTCTTCACATGGTCTCAGAGCTCGGTTCGTTTGGTTCGTGGTAAGGAGCTCAAGAAAGCAAACCAAGTTCGCGGTGTCCTAGTAAGAGGATCAGTGTTGCTTTCCTTTTTTTTTGAGTTTGGGAGAAAATCTCTGGAGGTAACACAGCTGGAAATGTAAGAGTGCACTGTCTCAGATTGGGACGCCCTTTGCGGTGTGGCGAAAGGGCACTAAATGCTACGGGTGAAATTATTTTTTTGATTCAAGGACATTTCAGGGTCCATTTTGGTGGCAGAAGTTTTTCACAGGCACTCAAGAAAGTGCCCTGTTTTCGTTGTGCCACCATTGTTCTGCATGTACGTGAAAAGTTATCATGCTTATGCACAGAGATATTGGGAGTGACAGAATCATTCTTATTGCCTGTTGATGCATAATCGTCACTAGGAAGTGACTATGTGGTCAAATACCACTCTCATTAGTTTTGTAGATTTCCTTTTGAGGCAAAAGTTGTGTTTTTTTTGCAGTGATAGAATATTTTGCAGTGTTATGCATCTGATGCTCTTTCATAGATTGTCACTGAAAAGCTTGACAAGAACAACTTCCAAGCATGGAAGTTTAGAATGATGAATTTCCTTAAGGGAAAAGACTATTGGGAGTTCATTACTGGAGCTGAACAAGAACCAGTTATTCCTAATGTTCCCAATCAACAGGAGTTGCAAGCATTTAAAAGCTGGCATGAGAGAGCCAGAAAAGTTATGTACTGGCTGTCTATCAATATTTCAGATTCTTGTATTGTGCATATTTAGGATGCAAGCATGCCGAAGGAGGCTACTTTGACAAAAATTTATAGCACAAATACGCAAGCCAGGAAAATGCAGCTCAAGCAGGAGTTGCATAATGTGCAGAGAGAAAATATGAGCATCAATGACTACCACATGAAGGTGAAGAAGATTGCAAATCCACTTGCTTCTATTGGGTCTCCAGTGGAAGATGATGATTTAGTTTCGGTGACCTTGAATGGTCTAGGTAAGGATTATGCACAATTCTGGACATCCATTGCCATCCGTGAGAATTTTCGTGATTTTGAGGAGTTGATTGCTCTTCTAATTTCTGAAGAGTAGAGAAATGGTGGTGCATCTTCTTCAGGAGGAACTTCAAAAGAAGCTATCTTCTACTCAAATGCTGGAAGAGGTAGAGGCAGAGGTAGAGCAGGCCGATTTGGAGGCTGTGGCAGAAATCAGAATATGCAACAAATTCAAGAAAACCAGTCCTATGGAGGAGGACGTGGTAATTTTAGAGGCAGGGGGAGCCAAAATGGTGCAACACATGACCAATTCTGTGACAAGTGCAGAAGAAAGCAATGATGTGTGGTATGTTGACTCAAGTGCATCAAACCACATGACATGTCATGTAGAATGGATGGAGGATGAAAGGAAAATGGGAAGACTAGGATTTGTGGAAGTTGGTAATGATACTGCACATCCTATTGTGCAGATTGGTAAAATTCCTTTGTCTATGCAGGATGGAAAAAAGAAATACCTGTTTGATGTATTTCATGTCCCAAATATCACCAAGAACGTGGTTTTTGTTGGTCAAATGGTTGAGTAGGGCTTGCAGGTCATATTTAATCCCTATGGATGCTTTGATATGAAAAATAAAGGTCTCTTGATAGAAAAAGGGAAGAAGAAGGGTAGGATGTTTACGTTGGATGTGGACATGCCTGAATTGAGTGCAACAATGTTTGCACATGGGCTAGTGTAGTTGCAGATATTGATATCTAAAATAAACGCATTGGTCATGTTAATGTATAGTGACTTAAATTAATGTAGGCCCAAAATATTGTTGCAAGATTGGAAAAACAGGCATATTGGAGAGGTATCTCGTGCCATGCTCAACGAAAAAGACCTACCAGATTATTATTGGGCTGAAGCAGTTGCTACAGTAGTCTACATAATGAATAGGACTCCCACTATAGAAATACATGGCATGACTCCAAAGGAGACGTATACTGGTAGGAAACCAGATATTTCTCATTTGAAAGTTTTTGGTTGCATTGCCTATGTTCATGTGTTAGATGAGTTGAGATCCCAGTTGGATCCAAAAGCTAAGAAGTGCAACTTTATTGGTTATTCTCTACAGTAGAAAGGGTATAGATGCTATACATGATGTAGATGCACAAAATGGTAATGCTGCACAGAATTCATAGTAGCAATCACAAAATATTAGTGGACCTATAGTGTCCTCTAGCAGTGGTTCACATACTTCACCATGGATAGGCAAATTGAGATCAAAAGGATCTCCTCAATGCAATGCAAATAGTGGTATGCAAGTATCACAAAAAGAAAAAGAGAAAGTAGATCAGTCCATGGTTCATGTGAATGCAGGTCACTCTTATGTGGATGGTGAATGCAGTGGCTCAGAACAGAGCCTTGATGATGAGTTGGGTATTCCTTCTGTCGTTACACTTGGAGTAAGGAAGATAAGGGATGTTTTGAGAGCACCTGGTAGTGAGCCTATTTTGCGCAGGTCTAATAGATCTAGGTATCCTATGGATAGGCTGAAATATGATGGATTTATAGCCATTCACTATGCCTATATGGTCAAAGAGATACATGAACTAGAACCCACTTCTTTTGAGCAAGCCATGGGAAAAGAAAATTGGGAGAAAGCCATGGATGCCTTGGAAGCAAATGCTACATGGGAATGGGTGCCTTTGCCTAAAGACAAGAATGCAATTGGCTGCAAGTGGGTTTATAAGGTGAAGCACAATGTAGATGGTTCTATGAACAGATACAAGGCAAGACTAGTTGTCAAGGGGTATGCACAGACATATGGCATTGATTATGAAGAACATCCAGTTGAGTTGCAAGGATGGCAACCGTAAGAGCAGTCATTGCTATGGCTGTATCAAAGGGATGGTCTTTACATCATATGGATGTAAACAATGCTTCCTTGCATGGTGATTTGCAAGAAGAGGTCTATATGGAGCAGCCACTAGGTTATATTCATGCTGTTCATCCTGAGTTTGTCTGCAAGTTGAAGAAAGCCTTGTATGGCTTGAAGTAAGCACCCAGAGCATGGTCTGACAAGATAGAATAGTATCTTGTCACTATTGGCTTTCAGATTTCCAAGGTAGATTTCTCACTTTATGTGAGAAAAATAGAGAAAGGCATTATGCTGCTTGTCATTTATGTTGATGATTTGATCATCACAGGTGATAGTGATGAAGATATCCTTCATGTGAAAATGCTATTAAAGAAGAAGTTTGAGATGAAGGATTTGGGAGAGCTGCATTACTTCTTGGGCATTCAGGTGATTAGATCCACAAGTGGAATATGGCTCTTCCAGAGGCAGTATGGATTTGTCTAACTTTGCCATTGGATGTGTGTTAGCCCAACTGGGGGAGTATAATTTGGATTACCCGGTATACTTTGCGAGCCGTCAACTAAATGAGGCCAAGGTTAACTACACCACCACTGGCCCATCAGATTCCCAAAGCACCCCTTCTGCCACAATCTGCATGCCGATTGAGAAACTGGTGGAAGACCTATAGGACGAAGAAACTTCCACCAGACATGCCACTCAAGAAGAGCTAGCTACAGCAAGCACGCCTCCCACAAAGACATAAAAGCACACCCTGGCGCCAACTATAGGCGAGTACAAGATTGTGTGGTCCCAAGCACACTCGCCACTTGGAGAAGCATGGCTTTAAGAGCTAGACACTTGCATGATACACTTGTGCTTCACCTACAAGGGCCACGACTACACCCTCCACTACCATACAACAGCAACATACACTGCTGTCTAGGACCCGACAGTTGTGGAGGCACTCAATTTTGTAGTCTTGGGTAGGATAGCCACCCATCTCCCATGCCACTTGGACATGACTCTGTTGGTGGAATTCCTCAAGAAATATGATAGCACCACCAACATTGGTGTCTTGCATGATGCAACAGGCAATCCTCACCAGTACCAGATCAATCAAGACACGGCGCGGGCAACGTTCAACCTGCCAGTGGTGGGGGAGAAATACTCCAAGCAGAAGAAGAAGCTCGATGCCATCAAGATGGTCTATCACTATGATTGCCACAAGTGCAAGGGCTGCATCCAATTCACAGCAATCCACAAGCCCGAAGTGGAGTGACCAACAAAAGCCTTACAATGGCTCACTCAGGTTAAGCACATGGAACATCATCACTCCATTGTGCCCAATATCTTGCTAAGAATGGTGAACTTCCAAGGGATGAGCTAGGTTGACTACTTATGTAGCCAGATGTGAGATGATCTCGACACCCATGGGGACGTCATTGGCAATCCCATGTTGTACATGCCGGTCCTCTATTACTTGAAAAGTCCACATCCACCAGTCAACTTTAGCCTCATAGAGAAATCCGCCACCGGTCCCATACAAATCAAGCACGAAGAGACATAGACAAGGCCCAAGAGAGCAAAGGAAATGCCAAGTGTCACTCCGGTCACTCAAGTGCAACCGAAAACAAGTCAACCGCTTGACCAATATGAGGACCGCTAGTTGCATGAATTCATGCAACGACAACTACGCCTACAGTGGGTAGGTCCTCAAGATAAGGGCAAACAAGTGCAAGGAGGGCCTATTCTCATTGAAGACCTCTAGGGTAATGACACAATTGACATCGCTCTCCATACAGGAGCCCAAACTACGCCGACAACCCCCACTACACCCTTTATCTCAGTCTCCACCACCCCTCAGGAGACAACATCCTTTGCCACTGGCACCTCTTCCATGCCATGGGTAGGGCTAGCGGAGGCCATACAATTTTACAGTGTGCCCTAATATAGGGCAATGGGAGGCTATAGCCATACGACGGTAGAGCAGTTGTCATGCACAGACGTAATAGAGATGACCCTCTTTGAATCCATGGCACAACTACCCCAGGTCACCTGCATGATCTTACAAAGGAAGGAAAGAGCAAGCCACACAAATCTCCTCTAGTCTCATCCAAATCCATCTCTATGTGCATGAAAGGCAGTCGACAATGGTTGTTGCTCAAGCAATAGGCCATGCCGCACTACATTGAGTCGAAGAATACTGAGCCAAGGTGGAAGAGCTCAAGCTCACTCTTACGAAGGTCAAGGATGACCTCGCCACCACCAGTGAATCCCTAGTCCAAACGCCCATGGACCAGGTGGACAAGGAAGAGTTAACATTGCACACAATGCTAGAGTAGCAAGCATAGGTAGAGCAGTGGTACGGCTGCTTGCAGGAGTCCCACGACCAACAGATCCGCTCCTTACAGGATCTCCTGTCACAAGAGAGGAACCTAACGGTCTCCCTCCAAGAAGCAGTTGAAAGTCAACACACCATTGGCCAATCTGAGGAGTCATGGTTGGAAGATTGTGAGCAGCAGGAGTTCCGGATGTACAGGGAGGTGTCTGCACAATTAGCCACATAGACACTTGCACCACACACAATTGCCCAAACCCTTCAAATGCACTTCGATGTACTTTGCACACAAAATCTTATCTTCCACATAGACCTCACCACTCTGCTTCCTCCTAACACCCTCTAGACTATTCTCCACCATAATCCCGACCACTGCTGCCCCATCTTAGCCATGTCATATTTCTCGCTTGACCTTGAGCCAACTTCCCTATCTCTTCTCCGCCCCTCTAATCTCTAGAGACTCTATCCGCCCATCCCATTCTTCTTAATTTTCAAGCCTGGTGCCATGTCATCATGGAGTCCCTTAATTATCCTACGGACAATGAAGTGATGCAACTCGCAAAGCTCGAGGAACTCATGCCATGGGTCTGCACTCCTGAAAGTCTGCATGCAGACCTATGGTTAAGCCTCAGTAGTCCAATCTCAAGGACACCTTACAGCCTACCGATCCACCACCTACAAACCCCTCGGAATAATAATCCTCTTTGATAGAGTGCTATGAGCTCTCCAAGACTCACTTGAGTCCTTGGTCAGAAAATTTGAAACAATTCACGTAGCATACCCAAAGGAAGTAACCAAGGAAGAGGGAAAAAATGCAGTCACCCTCTTTAATACCACCGCACCCCTCCACAAATATTCCATTATCGCATCCCCTAGATCTCATCGAACCCACCCAATAAGCTACCCAACCTCCCCTCCCTTGGAAAACACTGCCTGAGTACTCGTCTAATGCCTCTAACACCACCACCGCATAGCATGAATCCTCCCCGTCCATCTCCTCCAGTGCTCAGCCAAACTCCCTCACAAATCCTTCAACAAGCTGCTCAAAGCAACACATTTTGTACAAAGAACTAATGTTGTAACTCCTGCAAGCCCCACAGAGCCAGAGCCCATGCCGCTTCTTGCAGATGACGATGCTTCGCCATCCTTGCCAGTTTCTCCCCCTGAAGATGTTCATTGGTGCTTAGACTTACAGTCCTTCTAGGAGCTACCAGATAGCATGCTAATGCGCTATTGGAAGTGCTAGCTCAAGGGCTCCCACCTCCACCTCTATGAAATTCTTGAGGCATGCCCCCTCACACGATTCATAGCATAGTCATTCGATGACCAAAACCATGCACATCCCAAGCATACGAGAAGAGGATACAACCTCACCCTCAATGCCCCACTTCTAGTGACCGATGTAGATGCCAGTCTACAACTAAACTGGGGGCTCCCATTCTTAAAGATGGAGATATTTTGGTGCTACTACCGTAGTGCGCCCATTGTCGAGTCCACCCACTCTACATGCAAGTTGTCTCTGTGCCAACATGGACTTAGGTAGTAAAGAATGTGCGTGTAGAGTAGCGGTAAAGCTCCCCTTTTACTTGCATAAGGCTAGGAATAATCCCTCTTAGAAATCCAACTTACATGTCTACATGCAAGTTCTACATATGATTCCTACATGCAACATGCGAGTTCTACATGCAACTCCTACATGCATGTTCTACATGCCACTCCTAGGGTCGGCGAGGTCGGAGCTGTGAAGGGGCAGGGCTTGGTCCGCACAGTGGGACTACCACCATTTGGCCACCATTGGTAGCAAAGTAGTTCGGGCCAGTCGATTTCACAGTTGATGGCATAGCACCAAGTTCTTCCTAGAAACATCTGTTCTTCAGAGGCCTCTGTAGGGAGAACATAAAAGCGTATATCCATAGCTTGGCAAACAAGATTTAGACTTAGATTTAAATAACCCAAAGTTTGTAGAAGTTGGCCATTTATAGCTCTTATTGCAGCAACAGTGAGGGTTAGGGGTACCTGTAGCTTTTCCCATACCTCTCGAGAGATGAAGTGGCTCACTCTGGGGTCCATGAGTGCTAAATTGATGTGCATGCAGGGAACCTATAGTAGCTGAACAAGTAACCTGGTTGGCTCTACGGTTAGCTCATCCATTAGTTGCATCTATTCAATTGTTGCCTTAAGTAGGGTCATTTGTCTACGCTGTCGGTGGATCTTAGCAATACAAATTCTAGCTTCCTCGATGGCCTGGTGCTTCATCTTGGCCACCTCTGCCTTAAGTTATTTTTCCCTATGCATGGCTTGAAGGGTGGAGAGTGTGAGTGTCCATAGTATCTTTTTAGTTTGCTCCCATTTAGGTAGCCATCCATTTCTATTCCATCAAGGGTGAAGTCGAAGAAGTCGTGTTCAGAATCCATCACAAACAGGAGTGGAAGTTGAGTGACGAGGGAATCGGTAGATGAGGAAGAGCGGAAGGACATAAACTTGCTATTTGGAATGTAGTGGAAAGGGGCAAGAAACTGTTAGATTTCTGGGTAAATTTTGATAGAGTTTTGAGGCAACAACTATGGGACGACCCGGCAGGGTAGGTTTGCTTTTATAGATTTCCTATCCCCCCGACCGACGGGATACTAGTATGGCGATGGTCAATGCTGAAACTATTTGGTGAGACGGTCAATGCCGAACTTTGATGGTGACAATCGGAGCTGTACTGGTTTGGTGACAGTCGGTGGTGCTGTACTTGTTTGGCGATGGTCGATGGGGTAGTGACTATGTAAAAGAGAGAAAAGGAAGCGAGGAGTGGGGTGGGGGCAAAAAGGGTGATGGGGCAGAGTGCACTTGTGTGGTGCAACGTGAGGGTGAGGTTAGTGTGCAGGAGAATGAACATGTAAAAATGCAAGAGTGGACTCTAATCACCTACTAGTGCTGACCATGTGTACGTGTGCGATGCATTCAAGAGGGACTAGTGGGCTCTGGGTGTGTCAGGTGAGATGCCTATAGTACTAACTCACCTAGACCTGGATGTGATGATTATGATGCATGCGGGGGAGGAGGAACTGGTTGTGACAATACTTGTGTTAAGTCAAACTGCCCATGGCACCAGTGCATATTCGGTACCTTGAGGCTAGCCTACTATGTCTGGTTCGTCTGGTAGGTTCTTGTGGTGTTGTATTGTAGGAAGACACATGTTCTTGTGGTGTTGTATCTCGGGAAGACATAGGTTCTTGTGGTGCTGCCTTTGACACCTTTGGGATTTGCACTACCGATTTTCAAACCCAGGCGATGTTATTGCCTTGGCCGCCCAAGCGGGTGGTGTTGCTTGAACAATTGGTGGCAAGGTAAAAAATGAGGCAACAAGATTATGACAATGTAGGTCAATGGGCGAATCTTTGCCCACATAGAGTTATAAATATTAGCCCTGCTACCACTTTTAGGGTGAATTTATCAAATTTGAGGCTCTAAAAATTTGCCCACCTTTATTTTTGGGCTAATTTATCAAATTTAAAGCTCTAAATATTAGCCCAACAACCTTGGGAAAGCCTCTAAATTAGCCCTTGGGCTAAAATTTGTCCCTAATTTTTTCCCTCGTTGGTGGTGTGGGGTGATGGATGAGGCGGGAGCGCTCGATGCGGCTTTCTCCAAGTAGTAGATGGGTTCGGAGGAAGCTTTCTTGGGGCGACCGGAGCTACCATTGCTGCTTTACCATTCTCTAGGCGTCGGCTCCAATCAAAGTGACGTTGGGCACAGAGGATAGCACCATGTACTTGCAGCTCTTGGATTTCTTGGGTGGAGGATGGTGGCATCGGTGAGAAGGCAATGGCATTGGTTTACCACTGTGGCAGGCTTTCTTCTCCTTTCAAGCTGGGCCCTTAAGTGGGGTGCTAGTGGAGGCTGGGACTTCTGGTTGGCATTGCTACATTGCATCATTACTCCTATATGCATGTTCTACATGCAACTCCTACATGCAACTTCTACATGCATGTTCTACATGCAAGTGCTACATGCAAGTCCTGCATGCAAGTTCTACATGCATGTTCTACATGCAACGCCTATGTGCAACTTCTACATGCAACTCCTACATGCAACTTGCAACTTCTACATGCAACTTCTATATGCAAGTTCTACATGCAGAGAGAGAATGTCTTACAATTCCTAAATGCAGAGAGAGAAGCTCTCCAACTTGTAGAAACACCCCATAATGTAATGAAGCCTAGACTCTTTGAGGCATTGTGTTGAGTTCTACTTTGGTATTCTAAGCAATTGTCTCAAGTGTCCATGATTTCTTGCACTCCACGTCCAAAAGCATGTCCTAACCTTGCAACCCCTCCTCCCCTCTCCTATAACCTTGCAACCCATCCTCTCCCTCTCCTCCTCCCTCCTCCTCCCTTCTCCTCCTCTTCCTCCCTCCTCCTCCCTTCTCCTCCTCCCTCCTCCTCCTCCTCCTCCTCCTCCTCCCTCCTCTCTCTTCTTTCCCCCATGCTCTTACACCTTCTTCCTCTCCTGCTCCTATGCTTCCCCCAAACCCTTAGTTCCTCAACCCTTAATCTCCATGATCTACAAGGGAGATGAGTTCTCCACCATGTACTCTACCCTCCCTCTACCCTGAACCTTGGATCCTCCTTCTAACCTTGGAACCTCTTCTAAACTCTGGAACCTCCTTCTAAACCCTGAACCTCCCTCTAACCCTTAAACTCCTCCTAAACCCTGCAACCCCCAATGAATGTGAGAGCCTTCATTCCCTCAACCATGATGATGCACGTTCCTTTCACACATGCATGCATTATGTTTGCTTACCACACTTAAGCCTACTCTATCATCTGAATACGACTCAAGGTCCTAAGCTACACATATACTACAAACAACAACCCTGATATATCTGTAGGTGACAAAAAGCCTCGGAACCCTGCATACTGAGAATAACCTACTCTTCCTATGGAAGCCGTGGGAAAGAGCCAACATTTGACGCTACTGTCGGGGAGACTAGCATCTCGAAACAAGTAAACATACGTAGACCTATGTGTAAAATACAAACTACTACAAATTTTCACAAACATAACACTCAAGGGCAAGGAGAGTAAAAAATTTTCCAACTCTACCCAAACATATCAACCCCAAGCATCAACCTTGGGTTACTACTTTAAGAAATTTTCTTTATTTCTTAAAAGGAAGCCACTTGATAAACAATCAGGCTAAGTAGTGGACACGAATGGGTAAAACTTCCAATTTCGATCATTTCACCTTTTTACAGAAGAGTGATCCGAGCTAATAATAAAAAGTTATGACTCAAGAAGAGTTTAGGGTTTAACCCTAAACCTACACCCATTTCCTATAAAAACCCACTCCACCCCCTTTCCTTGAGAATATTCTCTCAAAAAATGGGGGCATGGATAATTTTTTGCAGATTAGCTCAAAACTTGTCGAACTTGGCATTTTTAGAACCTACTCTTTGAGGGCTTTTCAATTATATATACCACGATGGGGTTTGGACATGGAAATGGAAAGATACATAGAAGATTCCTTTCTTATGGGAGAATATTCACGTAACGTAGGAAGATTTCTAGAAGAAAGTAATCTTCCCTTTATCTTTCCATTTCCATGTCCAAACCCCATTATGGTCTATATCATTGGAAATCCCTCAAAGAATAGGTTCTAGAAATGTCAAGTCCGACACGTTTTGAGCTAATCTCCAAAAAATTTTCCATGCTCTCCTTTTTTGAGCGAATATTCTCAAGGGAAGTCCTTAGAGGGCCCCAAAATGAGCTCCAAATTTTCCTAATGCTCCATCTCCACCACCTTCTTCCCCCCCTCCATCTCCCCCACCCTTTCCCCCCCCCTTCCATCTCCACCCCCCCTCCATTCCCCACCACCCCTTCCATCTCCACCATGCCTTCCCCCCCCCCCCCCTCCCTCCATCCCCCCCCCCTCCCTCCATTCCCTCCCCCCTCCTCCACCACCCCTCTCTCTCTCTCTCTCTCTCTTCCCCCCCCCATCTCTCTCTTTCTCTCTCACTTTCTCTCTCTTTTTTCCCCCCCCTCTCTCTCTCTCTCTCTCTCTCTCTCTCTCTCTCTCTCTCTCTCTCTCTCTCTCTCTCTCTCTCTCTCTACCCCCTCTTTCTTTTCCCCCGCCCCCTCCCTCTCTCTCTCTCTCTCTTTCTCTCTCTACCTCCTCTCTCTTCTATCCCCTCTCTCTTCTCTTCTGTCTGTCTGTCTTTGTCTTTGTCTCTATCTCTCTTTCTCTCTCTTTCCCTCCCTCTCTGTCTCTTTTCTCTCCTTCTCTCTCTACCCCCCCCTCTCTCTCTCTCTCTCTCTCTCTCTTTCCTCCCCCTCTCTCTCTCTTTCTACCCCTCGTCGCCGTCTGCTCCCCACCCTAATTCTAACTAAAGGGCTCTTTAGCCCTTCTATTAAAGTAAGGGCTTAAAGCCCTTACTGCAAAGCTCTCGGCGATACCCGCCATCACGACGGTGCCTGTGCGTAGCGCTCGCCAAGGGCGGCCCAACTAGCTACCAGTGATTGTGCTCACCACGCAACGACAGCACCCTCTGTCTTTTGCCCCACCCCAAACTCCTCCACCCTCCGCCCCTACTGCCCCACCTCCTCTCCCTTCTGCTACTCCCTCCATCTCCTCCATCTCTTCACCCCCTCACAGTCCTCTCGCCTCCCCATTCCCCTCTAGCCACAACTCCCCTCTCCGCAGCTGCCACGCGACGCCCCCCCCTTAAAAAAAAAAAAACCTAACCTAACCTCACCCTCAGACTAACCCTAGTTAGGTTACTTTAACCTAGGTTAGGTTAGCTTTAACCTAGGTTAGTTAGGTTAACTTTAGATTAGTTAGTTTCAACGAGGTTAGTTTAGTTGTGTGTTAGTTAGACTAACTGCAAAGTTAGGTTAGTCTAACTGTACTACAGTTAGTTCAACTAATTGTGGTTAGATTAGTTAATTGTAGGCAGTTTAAACCATAGTTAGGTTAGGTTAGACTAATTGTTAGACATCTAATTGAATAGTTAGGTTAGTTAGACTAACTGCATTAGGTAAGTCAACTGAGCTGGGTCAATTATACTACCCCTCTGTTAGACTTAAAGCCCATTCACACCAAACCTTAAGACCAAAAAAGGTCCATTTCCCCCCTTCTTTAACCCCTCGTAACTCATCCGTTTGCAACCCAAAATAGACATAGCTTCAATCAAGATTTCACACATGGAAACACCATGCTACGGGGCATTTTTCCAGCCCATTGCACACCATTTTTGGCATTCCTAGCACTCACTCATTCGCGCACCCGTGTGGGCCTCGTTTCTCACTAATTTGCTCATATCTTTATGTCGTGACCTCCGATTTGACGATCCGTCTGCACTGGCACATTTCCCTACACATGTGGGACAATCTTAGGCACATTATCAACACTACAATGCATAGGCCATTTTCTGACAAAAATACCGATGCTTTTTACATTAAATTTTTTTTTTTCACGGGCGCAAACGTCGCTATAAAAGTCACTAAAAGCATCGGAAAAGAATGGTAAGTCAATGCTATTTGAGTTCTGATGAATATTGCATGCATAAATGACATGAAACCTTGAGACAGGATGAGGAGGGTGGCGAGGGTGCACGTATACCTTCACACTTTGAGTAGGACTATAGTCTCCCAAGTGTGCTAGATGATGACAAGGGTATGGTGGACATGATGAATTCTATTTTTAGGGGCACTACATCACATGTACATGTGATGTACAAGTCTAAGGTCAACATGCGAGAGTTGCAATCAACACAGTTGTACGTGGGTGCTAGGATGTCTAAACTATGGGGTTGTCTCTCAATCTTAAATTTGGAAGCAAAGTATGGGTGGTCGGATACAAGACTCTGGGCCTTAATGAGGTTAGCTCCTGCATTAATTTGTCTCCTTTGTTGGCCTGTTCCTTGGTCCTTGTGAGCTGCGTCTTCTCCCTGATCCTCGTCACGTGCATCTGATCCCTGGCCTTGGTGATCGCTCGCCTCCGATGATGGGACACTTGAGCTTTGACCCTAAGAGTGAACCATATAAATCGAAAATTAGATTGGAACTTAAAGAATAAAACAATTTAAAAAGTGAGATTACAAGTAGGAGTAGACTTATACTATGCGAGCAGCCACCTCAACCGAATCGACCATCGCTCCCATGATTGCCTCTTGCTTAATAAACCACGGCTTTGTTCCTATTCAAAATGCACGTCGCATCTCTGCATCTATAGGAAGACGACCCATCACAGCTTGCTGTGGATCCAATTTAGGAGAGTTAGAGTTAGCTAAAGTGCATGTAATATGTAGTAAAACAAATAGAACAATACATTAAATGAGAAGAAGTAGACTTACCATGGTTGCCTCAAATGCCAACCGTCTGCCTGCACCAAAGTGCGAAGTACCTATGACGTCCAGCCGTCTCTTCGCAGCCCTCCTCTAACCCTCGAACAATTCAGGATGGTCCTTATTCTACTTCTTGAAGAACTTCCAATAAACTTTGTCTGCCCAGCTGGGTTTAGCCAGCCCCTTTGTGATGGAAGTACGCAACTTGGTTGATCTACGATGCGTCAAGACCAAACCCATGCGCTCTCGCATATAATTCTCATTAAACTCCCAATTTGGCGGGTTAGGGTATTTTTGTTTTAATTCATCGATGACCGCCTGCTTCTTTTGGTCATCTTGATACTGCCAATCGGTAGCAATGCCGCTCTTGAAGTGATGGCTCATCAACCACCTCATGGTGGCCATCACTTCTTTGCCCTTTCTATCTTCTATTATCTCTTTGGCAGCTGTGATTTGATAGGAGAGACAAAGCCATGCATGGCTAGCAAAGGAGTTCCCCGAGGGGTAGTCGCAGTGCTACGTGGAAGAGGAGTCGGACCAAGGGTAGTCGTAGTGCTAGGTCTGAGAGGAGTTGGACCAAGGGTAGTCCTCGGGGTAGTCGCCTGAGAGGAATCAAAGTCCTCTAGAGCATATAGATCGTGAGCTCCTCCTGTGAGGCTATCCGTACTCATCGAATGAGTGACGTGATCCCATGTGTAACATAGACACAAACACGAAAACAAAAAACAAAAAAACAAACATAAGCATAGGCGAGGAGAAAAGGAAGAAGAGGAAGAAGAGGGAAAGGAGAAGGGGGAGGAGAAGAGGAAGAAGAGGGAAAGGAAGGAAAGAAGAGGAAGATGAGGAAGAAGAGGGGAAGAAGAGGGAAAAGGAAAGAGGGAAGGAAAGAGGAAGAAGAGGGAGAGAAGAGGAAGAAGAGAGAAAGAAGAGAGAAAGAAGAGGGAAAGGAGAGGGGAAAAGATGAGAAGAGAGAAGAAGAGGAAGAAGAGGAAGAGAAGAGGAAGAAGAGAGAAAGAAGAGAGAATGCTCATGCATACGCATAAGCATGAGCATATGTCTCCTTTTCTTATGCTCATGCTTATGCTTAAGCATAAGCATAAGCATATGCTCATGCTTATGCTTATGCATGAGCATAAGAGAAAGGGGAAAGAGAGAATAAGAGGGAAAGGAAAGAGAGAAGAAGAGGGAAAGAGAAAAGAGGAAAAAAAAGCATATGTCTACTTCTCTTATGCTCATGCATAAGCATAAGCATTCTTATGCTCATGCTTATGTTTATGCATGAGCATAAGAGAAGGGAAAGAAGAGGGAAAGGAAAGAGGGAAAAAGAGGGAAAGAAAGAGAGAAGAAGAGGGAAAGGAAGGAGAGATTGGAAAAGAGGAAAGAGGGAGAGAAAGAGAGAAGGGGGAAAGAGAGAATAAGAGAAGGGGGAAAAAAGAGACATATGCTCATGCTTATGCATGAGCATATGTCTACTTTTCTTATGCTCATGCATAAGCATAAGCATGAGCATATGTCTCCTTTTCTTATGCTCATGCTTATGCTTAAGCATAAGCATAAGAGAAGGGGGAAAGAGAGAATAAGAGGGAAAGGAAAGAGAGAAGAAGAGGGAAAGAGAAAAGAGGAAAAAAGAGACATATGCTCATGCTTATGCATGAGCATATGTCTACTTCTCTTATGCTCATGCATAAGCATAAGTATTCTTATGCTCATGCTTATGTTTATGCTCATTGTTTATGCATGAGCATAAGAGAAGGGGGAAAGAGAGAAGAAGAGGGAAAGGAAAGAGGGAAAAAGAGGGAAAGAAAGAGAGAAGAAGAGGGAAAGGAAGGAGAGATTGGAAAAGAGGAAAGAGGGAGAGAAAGAGAGAAGAAGGGGGTAAGAGAAAAGAGGAAAAAAGAGACATATGCTCATGCTTAAGCATAAGCATGAGCATATGTCTCCTTCTCTTATGCTCATGCATAAACATAATATGTCTCCTTTTCTTATGCTCATGCTTATGCATAAGCATAAGCATAAGCATATGCTCATGCTTATGCTTATGCATGAGCATAAGAGAAGGGGGAAAGAGAGAATAAGAGGGAAAGGAAAGAGGGAAAAGAGGGGGAAAAGAGGAGAAGAGAGGTTGGAAAAGAGGAAAGAGGGAGAGAAAGAGAGAAGGAGAGGGAAAGAGAAAAGAGGAAAAAAGAGACATGTGCTTATGCATGAGCATATGTCTACTTCTCTTATGCTCATGCATAAGCATAAGCATGAGCATATGTCTCCTTCTCTTATGCTCATGCTTATGTTTATGCATGAGCATAAGAGAAGGGGGAAAGAGAGAAGAAGAGGGAAAGGAAAGAGGGAAAAAGAGGGAAAGAAAGAGAGAAGAAGAGGAAAAGGAAAGAGGGAAAAAGAGGAGTAAATAGATTGAAGGAGGGAAGAAGGAAAGAGATTGAGGGGAAGAGAGGGTTCCTACGCCCATCACTACAGCTAGCGCTTAAGGTGCTAGCTGCAAGCCAATGCAAATAACAAAAATAATAAATGGAAAAAAGAGGAAGAACTTACCTAAAATAATATGTCCCGCTTGGTGTTGTGGACTGGCCCTACAAAAGAGAGGAAACATACCATTTTTCAAATAAGATGTTAGAGGAAGGAGGAGATTACAAAAGTAACTCCTTGAAAGGAGGAGATTGAGGAGACAAGGAGAAAGAGAAGGAAGAGAAATACAGAAAAGAGATGAGTCTTCTTTCTTTCTTAAAATCTCGTTTTTTGTTTCAATCCTTTGAAAACAAGCATGTAAACTAGTTTACAGGTTTAGCAATACAAGAAGAAGCACTCACAAAACTAAAGCTAACAAACAAATAACCTACATTGTTAAAACAAACTCACCTCTTGAAGAACTTCCTTTCAAGAAAGCAAAGAGGGAAAAGAGTAGAGAGGCAGTACAAGAGCTAGGAGAAGGGTGAGGAGTGGAGAATAGAGTGGGAGGTTATCGGAAATAGGTGGGAGGTCGTCGAAAATAGGTGGGAGGAGAGATTGCCTTGGTTACTTGAGAGATTAGAGAAGGGGATAAAGAAAGCACCGTGCAATGGGAGGGGTTTTAACTCACAGTGTCGCTATATAGCGACGCTTATCCATCGCTATATAGCGACCTTTTTAATTAAAAACGTCGCTATATAGCAATGGAACAGAGGAAAAAGTTGCTATATAGCGACGCTTTAAGTCACTTTATGTTGTAGCATGAAGGGAAGCTCATAGCTGCTATTTTATAACTGTTAATATCTCTTCTTGCAACTTATGTTGTGATTTTATAAGTGTAGATGGAAGGGAGAGTGGAAGCTTGTCCGATGATGCGCCAATGCCCGAGAACACGAAGTCGCTTACGGAGAGGTTATACTATCATTGCACTCATTGCAAGAGAGAAGTACGACATCAATGTCATATTATCATGTGCCACTTGCGGATGTATGGGGAGGAGCCCGAACCAGGTCCCACCATTGGTATTGCACGTGTTGATGGACCATCGGTAAGTCAAAGCTATTTAAGTTCGCAGAGTCTTATTGTATACCAAGAAATACAATATCTTATATTTACACGAAATCTTAAAATAGAATGAGGAGGGTGATGAGGGTACGCATATATCTTCTCACTTTCAGCAAGACTATAGTCTCCCGGATGATGATGAGGGTATGGTCGACATGATGGATTCCATTTTTAGGGGCACTACATCCCATGTACACGTGATGTCAGAGTCTGAGGTCAAAATGCGAGAGTTGCAATCAACACAATTGTAGAGGGTGCTAGGATGTCTAAACTATGTGCTTGTCTCTCAATCTTGAATCTACAAGTAAAGTATGGGTGGTCGGATACAAGTGTCTCGGCCTTAATGAGGTTAGATCTTGCATTAATTTGACTCATTATTTGGATATTGTTTGTTTTGAGAATCATCATTTGGATAGTGTATACCGAATCATCATTGTTCGAAGCCTATGTATGTTTTGAATTGTCATAGGTTGCTCCAGAAGATGTTGCCTACACCAAATACCATGCCCGCATCAAGAGATGAAGCAAAAAAGATGCTAACAATGGTGGGTATGGATAATGATACCATCCATGCTTACTGTAATGATTGTATTCTCTTTTGTCATGAGCATGGAGATTTGGCTAGTTGTCCAAAGTGTGGGGAACAACGATATAGAGATGACTTGCAGGGTGAGCAGATACCAGTAAAGGTCTTGAGACACTTTCCCATCATTGCAAAAATACAACACATGTTCCGATGCAAATCCATAGCGAAGTTGATGACATGGCATGCATCTCATCGGTCCACTGATGACACATTGAGGATTCCCACAGATTGTGCAGCTTGGAAGCACATAGATAATCAGTGGCCGGGACTTTGAGAGGGAGCCACGCAACTTACATCTTGGGCTAGCCATGGACGGCGTGAATCCTTTCGGGTTACGCTCGACACCTTGGTCGACATGGCCCATAGTCGTGGTGAATTACAATATCCCAGCATGGCTAACAATAAAAAAGGGACACCTCATGCTTGCACTACTTGTGCCAGGAAAGTACAAGGCAAAAAATATGGACGTGTACATGGCACCTTTGATGGAGGAGTTATAGATATTATGGAGAGGAGTGTAGGTCTTTGATATTTCTAGAGCTCCTAGACATACCAATGATATTTTGGTCAGGGGTATCTTGATGTGGACCATGCATGACTACCCAGGATATGGAGAGTGCGCAGGTATGTGGTTGTGTCTTTACATGTACAATGAGGGATTATGCTTTTATGACTCTCTTTCACATGCATGTCTTGTACTAACACATTCATGCACGTGTGCAGGACTTGTTAGAAGTGTGTACCATGCTTGTCCTGTTTGTGGACCGGCTCTGAAATCGCTTGCACGCTACTCGAAACATATGAGGAAAAATGTTTATGAAGATCATGCTCAATACCTTCCGCTCGACCATCTCGCACGTGGAGGTTAGCTTGATCCACCACCATCATATTGAAAGCAAGTGACTGGATTCAAGCTTGGAGGGCAAATGGAGAGGAACCTCATCCTAGTATGAAGAGGTTATCGATCTTTCACGATTTTCCTTATTGGGGTCAGTTACAAATCAATCATCTCTTGGATCCCATGCATATCTTCAAGAATGTGGGGGCTACTATTTGGGCACACTTAGTTGGTTCCAAAGACTCGAGAGGAGTATGAGAAGACTTGCGTGCTATGAATAGGATGTCTCGTTTGTGGCCCCAAGTGCATGCTTCGGGAAAAGTTGTCCTCCTGAAAGCAACGTGGATCCTCTCTACGAGGGAGGAGGCAGCGGTCAAGGCAGACATTGCCTCTTTTTAAACACCGACAGGATACATGCATTGCTTGAAAGGAGCATTTTCAAAGGACAATAAGATTAGTGGGCTCAAGTGCCATGATTGGCACAAGGTCTTATAGGTATTCTAAGTAGAATTAGTGTACCGATAATCGTGATGCGTTAGCGTAATTATTATTATGTTATATTGTTGACATGACTTCTTTGTTGCTTTGATAGTTCATCCTCCCAATTACAATAAAAGGGTACTTACAAGAAGATGTTAGAAATGCTATATTCAAGATCTGTGGTATTGTGAGGTATGCTTACTATCAAATCGCATTGAATGTATTTTCTTCAATTTAAGCTGATTAATGTGTAGACTGATTATGAAAATATCTTACATGGACATGTGAAATAGGTGGATATCTCAAAAAGAGATCTCCATATCGAGCATCGAGAAGGCTAGGGTAGAATCCATCGAAGCCGTATGCTTGCTTGAGAAGCACTTTCCCTCGAGCATTATGACAACTCAAGTCCACTTGCTTGTGCAAGCACATAGTTGATGAGGTGGCTATAGCAGGTACCGTTCATAGTCGATGGATGTTTTTTCTCGAGTAGTTTATGAAAACTTTAAAGGGATTTGTAAGACAAAGAGCAAGACCAAAAGCAAGCATGGCAGAGGGATGGCTTGTGCAAGAGTCATTAGTATACATCCACGGATCCCAATATGCCGCAAGCTTGGCATAACAAGGATGATGATCGCATCATTGGCGAGGTTCCCCAAGGAAAAGGGATTGAAAGAAAGATGAGCGAAGAGCAAATGGAGAAATTCAATAAGTTTTGTATCCTCAATAGCCCTGAGATGCAGAAGTGGATTGAGAGATATGAAGTGGCCAAAGCAGAAAGAATAAATGCAAGGACAAGATTCAGAGTAATGTACAGGCGATCACAACCATATCCATAGGATCTGGCTCTTCTCCCTACTCACATGTCACTTGATTGGCTACAACTGGCTCTACGTAAAGCCGAACGTGATGGAGAGACAATAAACGAGCACGAGCGAGAGTTATCATCTGGATGTATGGTGCATGTAAGTTTCTTACCTCTTGACGTAATTAAGTAATTATTTGTGGTAATATACGCTATAAAATAGATGCATCTTCATTGTTTTAATGATGCTCTTTTACAGTACAAAAAGTACAGTGCATTATGGTCATATGGATGACATTTTCGCGCGGAATGCATCGATTCAAAGAGAGTCACGTATGATTGTGGAGTCATGGCTAACTTGACACAAGATAGCCAAGCAAGTGCTTCGGATACCAATCTTCTCTCCTCACAGTTGGATTATTGTGGAACCATATGCAACATCTATGAAGTTGATTTTAGACGATTTAGTATTTTCATTCTTGATGTAAAATGGTTTAGAAATATTTACAACAGTCCCCATGCAACAGTGAGAAAAGATAGTAGCAGTTTCTTTGCAATCGACTCCACCAAACATTGGACCGATGAAAGTGATACTTTTTTTCTTCCCGAGCACTGTGAGCAGGTGCATACTAATGATTTAATTAATCGAAGCTTTCGTTTTTAAAGATCCATTGATACATGTACTTGAGCATAATTTCATATATATAATTGATGACATTTGGCACCCATCTTCAATATAGGTGGTTTTTCATCCAGATCGTTCTGATCCAAGATGGTGGTATGTGATCCAAGTTGCACCACGAAGTAAGCAAATTTTTGAAGATAGAGATGTGGATATGGATATGCCACTACCAATGCCGGATCCAATTGATGAATCTAGCGAAGAAGATGTAGATCACCATATGAGCCAAGAGGAAGATGCGCATAATGATATCGCACGAGAGGAAGATGGAGATCATGATATTGAGGAAGAAGACAACGATCATCAAGAATCACCACACTTTATTGAAGAAGATGATCAAATACTTTTAGGTGAACGTACGATGCTAGAGTACGATGATGATATAGGAGATCAACTCGGTATAGAGTTGGAGATAGACTTGTTTGGTGCCTTAGACTTGGCTCAAGATGAAACAGTTGATGTAAATGCTATTAATTGATTTTTAACATCTCAAACTTGGACATGAATATATGAGATTCAAAGGCTTGATGTACATGCTCTCATTTTTTAATTCTCTATGAGACCAAACATATATGAAAATGTAGAAAAATTTGTCATTGGAAAAAACTAACTTTTAAGGCCTATATGGAAAATAAAACCTCTCTGGAAAACATCGCTATAAAATAGTATATCAATGTCACTATATAGCGACACTTAAAAGTCGCTATAAAGCGACCTTTATAAAAGTCGCTATATAGAGTCTTTTGGCAAGCGTCGCTATATAGCGACGCTTTATGGAACCCGCTTTTCATACCGATGATTAACGCTACGTGGGCACTAAATGTTGGTAAGTAAATGTCGCAATAGGATCTGTGTGTAGTAGTGTAACATGATAGTACCTACAACACTAACACCACTCTAACCCTCCAAACAAAACTACATCAACACCCGCACTTGTGACAGAGGCACCCTTTGCAACTCTTGCCCAATCTGCATGTAGCTACGCTCTTACCAACGCCTCCAACTCTAACGCTCCAAATCTACATACAACTCCACTGCAACCATTGCCTCCGACAATCCTCTACCCTGATACCCCCCCCTAAAATGCAAGAAATCCATTTAGCTCTTCCACGCCACAACATGGCTAGACGCTGTCGTGGATGATGATGGGAATATTGACCTCGATGTAGAGGCTAACAATTTCTTTAATTGCAAAAAAAATAACAATCAAGGCAAGAGCTCCCTTGGAAAATGAAAACTTCCCAAATATAATGGTAGGGGAGATCCAGCCCGATTCCTCCAGCATTTTGATGCCGCATGCCGAGCAAGTGGAGATCAATCCCATGAAACCAAGGTGGCCTAGTTTCCCATGGCCTTAACTGATGAAGGGTTTGAATGGTACCTAGACGTTCTAGTGGAAGAGCGAGCTATAAATGGATAGGCTACAAGTCGATCCTGCTCTCCAACTAAGCAAGATCGAACAAGGCCATCGAGGAGATGTACGCACGTACTTGGGCAAGATGAAAAGACTAATTGCCAAATGTGACCCACGCCTTGATGCAAAGTACCGCATAGCCTGGTTCATTGCGAGACTGAGGAAGAAAATCCGGAAGGATATGGAAAATATTAGCAGCGCTATGAAATGTTCAGTGTTGCTCATGCGCCAGCCATTGACATCGAGGATGGCATGACAGACTCTGATACTAGTAGTGATGATGGCAGAGCCAGTGCATGAGATAAGCGCTCTAAAAAGGGCAAATACAAGTCCACTACCGAAACATCAAATGAAGATCGCCTAGAGGCCAAGCTAAAAGAAGACATCATGCAGGCCATGGAACAAAAGCTTCACTTGTCTCAACCGCCACCTTAGACTTATCCACGACGAGAAAATGTCTGGTGTCTACACTGCATGGCCAATCATACAGCAAATGAGTGCTCGGTCCTAAGAGCCAAGATCATTGCACAAGCAAATCCACCGCCAAGGTTGTGGTGCCATATCTACGTCGGCGATGGCCATGATGAAAGTAGTTGCATCTTCAACATGCGCAATAATCCACCTCGACTTGAACAATACCAACCGGCACCCATGCTCGGGGGGTACACTAGGGTTTATCGTATGGTACCACGTGAGTGTAAGGGAGGGGGGTTATATAAGGGAAGGAAGGTACATTTTATAAGGTAAGGTCCCATAAATAGGGGGTAGATAGGGGGAATTTTCATATATTTATTGCATGCAGGTGACGTCTCCTTATTACTACTAGTGAATCCCCCATGCACCCATGCCAGTGTATAAGCAACCAGCACTTGCACAAGTGCCCCAAGCTCCGAGGCTAAATCCTATTCCTGTTCGGACACAAGTCCCACAACTACTCAGGAATCTGAATCCACGACCATATCCAAGAGCACCAAATCCAGCTCCTCAGGCAGTTCCAATACATGAACTATAAGCCAAGGAAGTAGACTTGCCATTTGAGTATGAAGCAGAGTACCCAGTGTACTATGGAGAAGGTGCAGAGGGTCTGATACCAGTTTATGCAAATCAAGTACATCCAAACACATATCAAGCACTAATCAAGTGCTACGGTTGTGGAGAAAATCACCGGATCGCAGAGTGCCCTCATCGTGATAGCCCATCTACTTTCCAACCACTTTGCAGAGATTGTGGCATAGGGCATGCCTGTATGGATTGTCCCATGAAAAATAATATCCCAGAACAAACAGAGGTTAAGCCTGACATCCCCATCAGCATCATTGGGGTGGATCATCAAAGTCTGGGGCCCCGGCAAGCATAATATCACAACCTGTGAATGTAATTACATGCCAGCAGAAAGAGGCCACCAAGGACCCTAACATTCCAATCCAACCAAAACGACTTCTTAAAAAGAAAGCACAAGTGCCTCCACCTCCGCCAAGCAATGAGCAGCCGAGCTCATCCACATCAACTCCTGAGCCTTTTAAAAAAGCAACTCCATACCCAAACGCAGAGGTGGAGAAGGCTCATTTTCAGGCACTTCAACAATGGGTACAAAAGGAACAAGCTCAATTTGAGGCTGAGAAACAAGCTCAATTTGAGGCTGAGAAGCAAGCACCAAATCCAATCCATGACTTGGCCCCACAAAGTATTGATATTGTACTCAAGCCTCTATTCCAACAACAGACAAAACAACATAATGTACCACCACGTCAACTTGAAGGAGCCACACTCTCTAGCATCTTGAGTTGGCCTATGTCAATTCCCATCGGAATCCTCCTACAGAATTGTCCCAATCTCTAGGAGAGCTTCAAAGGATGGATTGAACTCGCAAATCCCCCTCCACCTATGAATGACATTGAAGATATCCCTGTGCGGATGGGTGAGAGAGATGGCATACACAACATTACTGTGCCTTCGATCCACAAGGCATATAACGAAGTCGAATCCATCGTGGATGGTGGAGCAGGTGTAAATGTCCTATCAAAGGAGCTCTACAATGAATGGGGTCTCCCACCAATGCAAAATGATAATTTCAACATATGCCTTGCCGATGATTCATGGACTAAACCCTTGGGAATAGTGAATGGTGTGCCCACAAAGGTCGCAGGAGTTCGCTTTTCCCTTCAATTCACAATCTTGGATCTCCCCAAAAAATCCTATCAAATATTACTGGGACGTCCTTGGTTACGAGAAGCATTAGTCCTCCATGACTAGGGCACTGATAGACTGACAATCCAGAATTACGACACCATAGTCAGAGTGAATGTGGGGATAGGAGCTATAAAACCAATTGTGCCTAGAGGATTGGATGACACATCTTCAAGGAAAATCTCAAGCAAATCAACTCCCTTGCAACAGCATGTCATAGCGGGCGATTCACAAAGCAATGTCAATAATTGGATACAAACATTGGCAACCGTCGACAACTACCATTCATTAGACCCCATCTTCTCACAGATAGATGCTAAGGTGCTACAGGTAGATCCTCCACTCACACATGAACAATCAATTGATCTAGA
Source organism: Dipteris shenzhenensis (assembly GCF_047967505.1). Classification (NCBI taxonomy): domain Eukaryota; kingdom Viridiplantae; phylum Streptophyta; class Polypodiopsida; order Gleicheniales; family Dipteridaceae; genus Dipteris; species Dipteris shenzhenensis. The sequence goes on from NC_141614.1 coordinate 45,177,249, forward strand.
GGTGCCATTCTTTATGGCTGATCTCGAGTGGAATAATGAACCTGCAGAAGGTACCCATACCAATGATGACTCCGGTTTTCCTTGGGACCTTGAAACTGAGGCTGAGAATGTTAAAATTTAAGATCAAATCTTTGACAAGGACCTAGCGATTTTGCATGCCCTAATGGCAATCGAGCTTCCAAAAGTTGAACCTCCAAAGTTTAATAACAGCAAAAGATCCTGTAAGAAAGCTGAAGGAGGAAATCCCAGAAAAGCCAAGGCCAAACACTTCAATGAATTCGAACGAGTCCAAACAAGGATCGTTGAAGTATATCTTGAAAAGCTAGCTCCCTCAAAATCAAAACCACTGCCTCTTAAATGGTCCCTGAGAGACTGGAAGGAGTATGCACAACAAATGAACCCTTACTTGGGAACACCTTACCAGTGGAAAAGTTACCCCAGAGTTCCCAGCATAAGAAGTTTAGAAAGTATAAGCCACATGTGCATATGAAGATTGATCAAGAGAATTCACAAAAATAAAAAAAGAAAGAGAGAAAGAAAAAAAAAAAAAGGTCTCCAAGAGCTAAACAAATTGGTTATAATACTACACCAACCTGTACACATGGCACATGTTAGGCTAGTTCAACACCATCAAAGGTTGATCATCAAGAAGAGCCAGAGTACTTCAAGAATTACACAAGTGGCAGTGTCCCCATAGCAATGCCAAGACCACTAAAAGAATCTAAAGTTCAAGCTATACTGCTAGAAACATTGGATGGAGTCCTATTCAACACAACCATAAATGGGAGCCAATTGAAGCAATACAACATCAACACGGAAGTCATCCCCGATAATAATGAAGTTTTGGGAACCCCAAGTCTTCAATATTTTGCACTAGATTGTTACACACGCACGCACTAGCATATGCATGTTTTTTGCACATATAGTTTGCACTAGATTATTACATGCACACTCACTGGCATATGCACATTTTTGCACATTTAGGAAGACCTAATAAATTTTGTATTAGGGATGATTGAGTCTTAGTTTCCCTATAAATCCCACAAATAAGCATATAGTTAGTCCCTACCTAATCGACACATCACGTGCACTCACATGATTTTGCATAGGCACATAATAGATTGCATCAATAATAGTATCACACACTTTCATTCCATACTCTCAAAGCATGCAATGAATTCACAAGCAGGACAAGAAGCTATGCCAAAACTCAAGATGAATTGGCAAAAGAGTCTGCAACCTCAGCAACGAGACCCCTGCCAAACATCACAGCCATTTCCTAAATGTAAAATATTAGACCTGCATACAAACTTTACTACAAGATCAATGATATGGGTGCAACTTCATCCAACATGTATGCAAGACAGCAAGAAATGCCAAACTCAACAACGAGACCCCTGCCACACCTCTTCCCAAGAAGATTCGATGGCAGAGTCCATAGCCTCAGCAACAAGCTCCCCTCTGCAATTCACAGCCATCTACTCCTCCTTAAGAGGAGATAAGATTCCTGACTATAGACCACAAATTGTATGGTACAAAAGCATTACAGCAGGAATGACTCGCATGCCACAAGCTCAATATCCACTGGGTTACACATGACATCCAAACTCGAAAATCAAAATAAGGCATAACCTGAGGATGGCTAATCAAATAGATCCGGGAGTATGTTGTCTCTGTGCCAACATGGACTTAGGTAGTACAGAATGTGTGTGTAGAGTAGTGGCACAGCTCCACTTGTACTTGCATAAGGCTAGGAATAATCCCTCTTAGAAATCCAACTTGCATGTTCTACATGCAAGTTCTACATACGATTCCTACATGCAACATGCAAGTTCTACATGCAACTCCTACATGCATGTTCTACATGCAACTCCTAGATGCAACTCCTACATGCATGTTCTACATGCAACTCCTACATGCAACTTCTACATGCAAGTTCTACATGCAAGTCCTACATGCAAGTTCTACATGCGAGTTCTACATGCATGTTCTAGATGCAACTCCTACATGCAACTTGCAACTTCTAAATGCAACTTCTATATGCAAGTTCTACATGCAGAGAGAGAATGTCTTACAATTCCTACATGTAGAGAGAGAAGCTCTGCAACTTGTATAGATACCCCATAATATAATGAAGCCCAAACCCTTTGAAGCATTGTGTTGAGTTCAACTTTGGTATTCCAAGCAATTGTCTCAAGTGTCCATGCTTCCTTGCACTCCATGTCCAAAAGCATGTCCTAACCTTGAAACTCCTCCTCCCCTCTCCTCCAACCTTGCAACCCATCCTCTCCCTCTCCTCCTCCCTCCTCCTCCTCCCTTCTCCTCCTCCTCCTCCCTCCTCCTCCCTTCTCCTCCTGCCTCCTCCTCCTCCTCCTCCTCCTCCTCCTCCTTCTCCCTCATCCTCCTCCCTCCTCTCTCTTCTTTTGCCCATGCTCTTACACCTTCTTCCTCTCCTACTCCTATGCTCCCCCTAAACCCTTAGTTTCTCAACCCTTAACCTCCATGACTTAGAAGGGAGATGAGTTCTCCACAATGTACTCTAGCCTGAACCTTGGATCCTCCTTCTAACCCTGTAACCTCTTCTAGACTCTGGAACCTCTTCTAAACTTTAGAACCTCCTTCTAAACCCTGAACCTCCCTCTAGCCCTTGAACTCCTCCTAAACCCTTCAACCCCTAATGAAGGCAAAAGCCTTCATTACCTCAACCATGATGATGCATGTTCCTTTCAAACATGCATGCACTATGTTTGCTTACCATGCTTTGTGAAGAGAGTGGGAGAGAAGGAAGGAGTCTCACTTGCAGCTTTCTCACATACACAATGGGGGAATATACACAAAGGTGGAGGTTGAAAACAGTTTTTCTCTTCTTAGTTGTGAAAGCCAAAAGAACTCTAGTACAAAAGAATAGGTGAACCCTATATGTGGGTCTCAAACCAAACTCAGCTAACTAAGGTGGCATACTAATTGAGCCACTAACTAGAGTACATAAAGATAGCTCTCATTCAGCTATTATTCATGGACAGTGTACCAACCGCATCTGCAGCTAACAAGTCGGTGACATAAATGTACAAGGTCACCCTGGCATATCACGAGTGGAGCCCGATATCTCAACACTCCCCCTCAAGCTCAATCCAAATTCCTAAACACCAAGTAGGTCTCTGAACTTGCACAGCTTCTTTGCACCCAATGCCTTCCTGAATATGTCAGCTACCTGATACTTTGTGGTGACATAAACTAGATCAATAAAACCTACTAGACTCTTCTCCCGCACATAGTGATAATGCACCTTAATGTGCTTTGTTCTAGTTGTTGAGATATCGAGCTCCACTCGTGATATGCCAGGGTGACCATTGTGCATTCATGTCACCGACTTGTTAGCTACAGATGCGGTTGGTACACCGCCCACGAATAATAGCTGGATGACAGCTATCCTTATCTACACTAGTTCATGGCTCAATTAGTATGCCACCTTAGTTAGTTGAGTTTGGTTTGAGACCCACATATAGGGTTCTTCTATTTCTTTGTACTAGAGTTCTTTTGGCTTTCACAACTAAGAAGAGGAAAACTGTTTTCAGCCTCCACCTTTGTGTGTATTCCCCCATTGTGTATGTGAGCAAGTTGTAAGTGAGACTCCTTCCCTCTCTCCCACTATCTTCACATGATATCAGAGCCTTGTTCGTGGTAAGGAGCTCAAGAAAGCAAACCAAGTTCGCAGTGTCCTGGTAAGAGGACCATTGTTGCTTTTCTTTTTTGAGTTTGGGAGCAAATCTCTGCAGGTAGCACAGCCAGAAGTGCAAGAGTGCACTGTCTCAGATTGAGACGCCCTTCGCGGTGTGGCAAGAGGGCATTATATGCTATGGGGTCATTTCGGGGCCCGTTTTGGAGGCGGAAGTTCTCCGCAGGCACTCAGAAAAAGGCGCTATTTTTGCTGTGCGACCACTGTTCTGCAGGTCGGTGAAAAGTTGCCGCAGAAATTGCATCGTATGCCTGTGCGCAGAGACATTGAGAGTTGCAGATTCATGCTTGTTGCCTGTTGATGCAAAACCGTCACTAAGAAGTGACTGTGTGGTGAAATACCACTTTTGTCAGTTTTGAAGATCTGCCCGTGTAAGGCAAAAGCTGTGTTTTTTGCAGTGACAGAATATTTGTGGTGTTCTGAAATGGCATCTGATTCTCTTTCACAGATTGTCACTGAAAAGCTTGACAAGAACAACTTCCAGGCATGGAAGTTTAGAATGACGAATTTCCTTATGGGAAAAGGCTACTAGGAGTTCATTACAGGAAATGAAGAAGAACCAGTTCTTCCTAATGTTCCCAATCAACAGGAAATGCAGGCATTTAAAGGATGGCATGAGAGAGCCAGAAAAGTTATGTACTGGCTGTCTATCAGTATTTCAAATTCAATGATTGTGCATATTCAGGATGCAAGTATGCCAAAGGTGGCATGGGATACTTTGGCTAAAATGTACAGCACAAATATGCAAGCCAGGAAAATGCAGCTCAAGCAGGAGCTGCACAATGTGCAGAGAGAAAATATGAGCATCAATGACTACCACATGAAGGTGAAGAAAATTGCGGATGCACTTGCTTCCATTGGGTCGCCAGTGGATGATGACGATTTAGTTTCTGTGACCTTGAATGGTCTAGGAAAGGATTATGCACAGTTCTGGACATCCATTGCCGTCCGTGAAAAATTTCCTGATTTTGAGAAGTTGATTGCTCTTCTAATTTCTGAAGAGCAGAGAAATGGTGGTGCATCTTCTTCAGCAGGAACTTCAAAAGAAACTGTCTTCTACTCAAATGCTGCAGAGGTAGAGGCAGAGGTAGAGGAGGCCGATCTTCAGGCCGTGGTAGAAATCAGAATATGTAGCAAATGCAAGAAAACCAGTCCTATGCAGGAGGACGTGGTAACTCTAGAGGCAGGGGGAGCCAAAGAGGTCATGGTGGATGGCAGAGAGACCAAAATGCAAACAGCAATGTTGAATGCTACTATTGTGGCAAAATGGGTCATATGGCTAAGGACTGCTACAAAAAGCAGAATGACATTATGAATGGAAAATTGCAGCAAGGCAATTATGCATCTTCTAGTAGGCAGGGTGATGACAGAAATGAGCATCTATTTATGGTGCAGCATATGACAAATTCTGTGACAAGTGCAGAAGAAAGCAATGATGTGTGCTATGTTGACTCAGGTGCATCAAACCACATGATAGGTCATGCTGAATGGATGCAGGATGCAAGGAAAATGGAAAAACCAGGATCTGTGGAGACTGGTGATGATACTGCACATCCTATTGTGCAGATTGGCAAAATTCCTTTGTCTATGCAGGATGGGAAAAAGAAATACTTGTCTGATGTATTTCATGTCCCGAACATCACCAAGAACCTGGTTTCTATTGGTCAAATGGTTGAGCAGGGCTTGCAGGTCAGATTCAATCCTCATGGATGCTTTGTTGAGGATATGAAAAATAATGGTCGCTTGATAGCTAAAGGAAAGAAGAAGGGCAGGATGTTTACACTGGATGTGGACATGCCTGAATTGAGTGCAGCAATGTTTGCACATGGGACCGGTGTAGTTGCAGATATTGATATCTGGCATAAAAGCATTGGTCATGTTAATGTACAGCGACTTAAATCAATGCAGGCCCAAAATATTGTTGCAGAATTGCCTAAATTCAAGGTTGCAGAAATGCATAAGGTGTGTGAAGCCTGTCAATTTGGAAAACAGGCAAGGAAACCATTTCCTAAGCATGTTCAAGAGAGTAAAAAGCCATTGGAATTAATCCACTCTGATGTGTGGACTACTAAAGCTACATCTATTGGAGGCTGTCACTATTTTGTCACATTTATTGATGACTTCAGCAGAAAACTTTGGGTGTATTTTATGAAAAAGAAAAGTGAAGTGTTTGGGCACTTCAAAGATTTTAAAGCTATGGTTGAAAAAGAAACAGGCCTGCAAATAAAATGCCTAAGGTCAGATGGAGGGGGAGAGTACCTCTCAAATGAGTTTGCAAGGTTCCTGCAGGAGCATGGCATAAAGCAGCAATATTCATGCAGTCATACCCCATAGCAAAATGGAATTGAAAGGAAAAATAGGCATATTGGAGAGGTATCTCGGGCCATGCTAAATGAAAAAGATCTACCAGATTATTATTGGGCTGAAGCAGTTTCTACAGTAGTTTATATAATGAACAGGACTCCCACTGCAGCAATACATGGCGGCATGACGCTAGAGGAGATGTATACTGGTAGGAAACTAGACATTTCTCATTTGAAAATTTTTGGTTGCATTGCCTATGTTCATGTGCCAGATGAGTTGAGGTCCAAGTTGTATCCAAAGGCTGAGAAGTGCGTCTTTATTGGTTATTCTCTGCAGCAGAGAGGGTATAGATGCTATAACACTTCTACATGTAAGTTCACAGTGAGCAGAGATGTTTTTGATGAGATGAGTAGCTGGTATAAACCAGTAAATGTGATGATTGATGTAGATGCACAAAATGGTAATGTTGCACAAAATTCACAGCAGCAATCACAAAATATCAGTGGACCCGCAGTGCCCTCTAGCAGTGGTTCACATACTTCACCATGGACAGGTAGATTGAGATCAGGAGAATCTCCTCAAAGCAATGCAGATAGTGGTACACAGGTATCACAAAAAGGAAAAGAGAAGGTAGATCAGCCCATGTTTGATGTGAATGCAGGTCACTCTTATGTGGATGGTGAATCTAGTGGCTCAGAGCAGAGCATTGATGATGAGTTGGGTATTCCTTCTATTGTTACACCTGGAGTAAGGAAGACCAGGGATGTTTTGACAGCACCTGGAAGTGAGCCTATTTTGCCCAGGTCTACCAGGGTTAGGTATCCTGTGGATAGGCTGAAAATATGATGGATTTACAGCCGTTCACTATGCCTATATGGTCAAAGTGATACAGGAACCAGAACCCACTTCTTTTGAGCAAGCCATGGGAAATGAAAAATGGGAGAAAGCCATGGATGAAGAAATGGATGCCTTGGATGCAAATGCTACATGGGAATTGGTGCCTTTGCCTAAAGACAAGAATGCAATTGGCTGTAAGTGGGTTTATAAGATCAAGCACAATGCAGATGGTTCTATGAATAGATACAAGGCAAGATTAGTTGTCAAGGGGTATGCACAGACATATGGCATTGATTATGAAGAAACTTTCAGCCCGGTTGCAAGGATGGCAACTGTAAGAGCAGCCATTGCTATGGCTGCATCAAAGGGATGGTCTTTACATCAGATGGATGTAAAGAATGCCTTCTTGCATGGTGATTTGCAAAAAGAGGTCTTTATGGAGCAGCCAGCAGGTTATGTTCATGCTATTCATCCTGAGTTTGTTTGCAGGTTGAAAAAAGCCTTGTATGGCTTGAAGCAAGCACCTAGAGCATGGTCTGACAAGATAGGACAGTATCTTGTCACTATTGGCTTTCAGATTTCCAAGGCAGATTTCTCACTCTATGTGAGAAAAACAGAGAAAGGGATTATGCTGCTTGTCATTTATGTTGATGATTTGATCATCACAGGTGATAGTGATGAAGATATCCTTCATGTGAAAATGCTATTGAGGCAGAAGTTTGAGATGAAGGATTTGGGAGAGCTGCGTTATTTCTTGGGCATTGAGGTGATTAGATCACCAAGTGGGATACAGCTCTTGCAGAGGCAGTATGGACTACACATGCTGTCCAAATATGGGATGACAGGCTGTAAGCCTATTTCAGTTCCTTTGGAGCAGAATGTGAAACTGAGCGCAGATGCAGGTGAGCCTCTGGAAGACCCTACTATGTACAGACGCATAGTAGGAAGTTTGATTTACATGACTATTACTACGAGGCCAGATTTGAGCTATGCTGTTGGGTTGGTAAGTCAGTTTATGCAGGCTCCAATGTGGCTAGACGCATACTCAGGTATGCGAAGTCCACATTGCAGTATGGACTATTTTATGAGGCTAGGGTTCAGATACAGTTGCATGGATACACTGATGTTGATTGGGCTGGTAGTATTTCTGATAGACGATCTACCAGTGGATATGTGTTCTCTTTTGGGAGTGCTGTAGTCACTTGGAGCAGCAAGAAACAGCCTACAATTGCCTTGTCGAGCACAGAGGCTGAGTACAGGGGTGCAGCAATGGCTGCATGTGAGGTAGCTTGGTTGCATAAGCTACTCTATGATATGCATCAGATGGGCCAGTTGTCATTTATTGTGACAACATGAGCAGTATACACTTGGCAAATAACCCAGTCTATCATGCTAGAACAAAGCACATTGAGGTGCATTATCACTATGTGCGGGAGAAGGTTTTACTAGGTCTTATTTATCTAGTTTATGTCAGCACAGAGGATCAGGTAGCTGACATATTAACGAAGGCATTGGGTGCAGAGAAGCTGCACAAGTTTAGAGACCTGCTTGGTGTGCAAGAATTGGGATTGAGCTCGATGGGGAGTGTTGAGATATCGAGCTCCACTCGCAATATGCCAGGGTGACCGTTGTGCATTCATGTCACCGACTTGTTAGCTACAGATGCGGTTGGTACACCGCCCATGAATAATAGCTGGATGACAGCTATCCTTATCTACAATAGTTCGTGGCTCAGTTAGTATGCCACCTTAGTTAGTTGAGTTTGGTTTGAGACCCACATATAGGGTTCTTCTATTTCTTTGTACTAGAGTTCTTTTGGCTTTCACAACTAAGAAGAGGAAAACTGTTTTCAGCCTCCACCTTTGTGTGTATTCCCCCATTGTGTATGTGAGAAAGCTGTAAGTGAGACTCCTTCCCTTTCTCCCACTATCTTCACACTAGCATGATAGACTAGGTTATTTACCAAGTGTATATACTGCTCATGTTGTCACAATAAATGACAGTTGGCCCATATGTAGACTGATGCATATCATAAAGTAGCTTATGCAACCAAGTTGCCTCACATGCAGCCATTGTTGCACCCTTGTACTCAACCTCTGTGCTTAACAAGGCAACTGTAGGCTGTTTCTTACTGCTCCAAGTGACTACAGCACTCGCAAAAGAGAACACCTATCGAATTGTAGATCGTCTATCAGAAATACTACCAGCCCAATTAGCATTAGTGTATCCATGCAACTGTATCTGAACCCTAGTCTCATAAAACAATCCATATTGCAATGTGGACTTCACATACCTCAGTATGCATCTAGCCGCATCCAAATGCCATTTCCTTGAAGCCTGCATAAACTGACTTACCAACCCAATAGCATAGCTCAAATCTAGCCTGGTAATAGTCATATAAATCAAACTTCCTATTATGCGTTTGTACATAGTAGGGTACTCTTCCAGAAGCTCACTTGATTTGCGCTCAACTTCACATTTTGCTCCAAAGGAACTGAAATAGGCTTATAGCCTATCATCCCATATTTGGACAACATGTCCAATCCATACTACCTCTGCAAGAGCCATATCCCACTTGTGGATCTAATCACCTCAATGCCCAAGAAGTAACGTAGCTCTCCCAAATCCTTCATCTCAAACTTCTGCTTCAATAGCATTTTCACATGAAGGATATCTTCATCACTATCACGTGTGATGATGAAATCACCAACATAAATGACAAGCAGAATAATACCTTTCTCTGTTTTTCTCACATAAAGTGAGAAATCTGCCTTGGAAATTGGAAAACCAATAGTGACAAGATATTGTCCTATCTTTTCAGACCATGCTCTGGGTGCTTGCTTCAAGCCATACAAGGCTTTATTCAACCTGCAAACAAACTTAGGATGAATAGCATGAACATAACCTGGTGGCTGCTCCATATAGACCTCTTCTTACAAATCAACATGCAAGAAGGCTTTCTTTACATCCATCTGATGTAAAGACCATCCCTTTGATGCAGCCATAGCAATGACTGCTCTTACGGTTGCCATCCTTGCAATTGGACTAAATCTTTCTTCATAATCAATGCCATATGTCTGTGCATACCCCTTAACAACTAATCTTGCCTTGTATCTGTTCACAAAACCATCTGCATTGTGCTTCACCTTATAAACCCACTTGCAGCCAATTGCATTCTTGTCTCTAGGTAAAGGTACCAATTCCCATATAGCATTTGCTTCCAAGGCATCCATTTCTTCATCCATGGCTTTCTCCCATTTTTCTTTTCCCTTTGCTTGCTCAAAGGAAGTGGGTTCTAGTTCATGTATCACTTTGACCATATAGGCATAGTGAATGGCTGTAAATCCATCATATTTTAGCCTATCCATAGGATACCTAGCTCTAGTACACCTGCACAAAATAGGCTCACTACCAGGTGCTCTCAAAACATCCCTTGTCTTCCTTACTCCAGGTGTAACAATAGGAGGAATACCAAACTCATCATCGAGGCTCTGTCCTGCTGAGCCACTAGATTCACCATCCACATAAGAGTGACCTACATTCACATCAACCATGGGCTGATCTACTTTCTCTTTTCCTTTTCATGATACTTGCATACCACTATCTGCATTGCTTTGAGGAGATCCTCTTGATCTCAATCTGCCTATCCATGGCGAAGTATGTGAACCACTGCTAGAGGACACTACAGGTCGACTAATATTTTGTGATTGCTACTGTGAATTCTATGCAGCATTACCATTTTGTGCATCTACATCATCAATCACATTTACTAGTTTATACCAGCTGCTCATATCAACAAAAACAACATCTCTGCTCACTGTAAACTTATGAGTAGAAGGGTTATAGCATCTATACACTTTTGTTGCAAAGAATAACCAATAAAGATGCACTTCTCAGCTTTTGGATCCAACTTGGATCTCAACTCATCTGGCACATGAACATAGGCAATGCAACCAAAAACTTTCAAATGAGAAATATCTGGTTTCCTACCAGTATACCTCTCCTCTGGCATCATGCCATGTATTGCTACAGTGGGAGTCTTTTTCATTATGTAGACTATTGTAGCAACTGCTTTAGCCCAATAATAATCTGGCAGGTCTTTTTCATTGAGCATGGCACGAGATACCTCTCCAATATGCCTGCTTTTCCTTTCTGCAAGTCCATTTTACTATGGAATGATAGCCTCCAATAGATGCAGCTTTATTAGTCCACACATCAGAGTGGATTAATTCCAATGGCCTCTTACTCTCTTGAACATGTCTAGGAAATGGTTTCCTTGCCTGTTTTCCAAATTGACAGGCTTCACATACCTTATGCATTTTTGCAACCTTGAACCTAGGCAATCTAGCAATAATATTTTAGGCCTGCATTAATTTAAGTCATTGTCCATTAATGTGACCAATGAGTTTATGCCAGATATCAATATTTGCAACTACACCGGTCCCATGTGCAAACATTGCTACACTCAATTCAGGTATGTCCACATCCAGCATAAACATCCTGCCCTTCTTCTTCCCTTTTGCTATCAAGCGACCTTTATTTTTCATATCCTCAACAAAGCATCCATGAGGATTAAATCTGACCTACAAGCCCTGCTCAACGATTTGACCAATAGAAACTAGGTTCTTGGTGATATTCAGGACATGAAATACATCAAACAGGTATTTCTTTTTCCCATCCTCCATAGACAAAGGAATTTTACCAATCTGCACAATAGGATGTGCAATATCATAACCAGTCTCCACAAATCTTGGTCTTTTCATTTTCCTTGCATCCTGCATCCATTCTGCATGACTTGTCGTGTGGTTTGATGCACCTGAGTCAACATACCACACATCATTGCTTTCTTCTGTACTTGTCATAGAATTGGTCATGTGTTGCACCATAAATAGATGCTCATTTCTGTCATCACCCTGTCTACTAGAGGATGCATAATTGCCTTGCTGCAATTTTCCACTCATGATGTCATTTTGCTTTTTATAGTAGTCTTTAACCATATGACCCATTTTACCACAGTAGTAGCATTCAACATTGTTGTTTACATTTTGGCCTCTCTGCCATCCACCATGACCTCTTTGGCTCCCCTTGCCTCTAAAGTTAGCATGTCCTATTCCATAGGACTGGTTTTCTTGAATTTGCTGCATATTCTTATTTCTATCATGGCCTCCAAATCAACCTGCTCTACCTCTGCCTCCACCACTTCTAGCATTTGAGTAGAAGACAACTTCTTTTGAAGTTCCTCCTGAAGAAGATGCACCACCATATCTCTGCTCTTCAGAAATTAGAAGAGCAATCAACTCCTCAAAATCATGAAAATTCTCACGGACGGCCATGGATGTCCAGAATTGTGCATAATCCTTTTCTAGACCATTCAAGGTCATAGAAACTAAATCATCATCTTCCACTGGCCACCCAATAGAAGCAAGTGCATCTGCAATCTTCTTCACCTTCATGTGGTAGTCATTGATGCTCATATTTTCTCTCTGCACATTACGCAACTCTTGCTTGAGCTACATTTTCCTGGCTTGCGTATTTGTGCTATACATTTTTGTCAAAGTATCCCATGCCTCCTTTGGCGTGCTTGCATCCTGAATATGCACAATCATAGAATCTAAAATATTGATAGACAGCTAGTACATAACTTTTCTAGCTCTCTCATGCTAGCCTTTAAATGCCTACAACTTCTGTTGATTGGGAACATTAGGAATAACTGGTTCTTGTTCAGCTCCAGTAATGAACTCCCAATAGCCTTTTCCCTTAAGGAAATTCGTCATTCTAAACTTCCATGCTTGGAAGTTGTTCTTGTCAAGCTTTTTAGTGACAATCTTTGAAAGAGCATTAGATGCCATTACAGAACATGCAAAATATTATGTCACTAGAAAAAAACACAACTTCCACCTCATAAGGGCAAATCTGTAAAACTGACAAAAGTGGTATTTGACCACACAGTCACTTCCTAGTGACGATTGTGCATCAACACGCAATAAGAATGATTTTGTCACTCCCAATATCTCTGCGCACATGCATACAATGTAATTCTGTGATAACTTTTCATCGACCTGCAGAACAGTGGTCCCGTAGCATATACTACCCTCTAGCCATACCGCGAAGGGCATCCCACAGTGCACTCTTGCACTTTTTGGCTGTGCTACCTGCAGAGATTTGCTCCCAAACTCGAAAAAAAGGAAAGTAACACTGATCCTCTTACTAGGACACCACAAACTTGGTTTGCTTTCTTGAGCTCCTTACCACAAACCGAGCTCTGATACCATGTGAAGAGAGTGGGAGAGAAGGAAGGAGCCTTCCTTGCAGCTTTCTCACATACACAATGGGGGAATATACACAAAGGTGGAGGCTGAAAACAGTTTTCTTCTTCTTAGTTGTGAAAGCTAAAAGAACTCTAGTACAAAAGAATAGGTGAACCCTATATGTGGGTCTCAAAACAAACTTTGCTAACTAAGGTGGCATACTAACCGAGCCACTAACTAGGGTACATAAAGATAGCTCTCATCCAGCTATTATTCATGGGTGGTGTACCAACCGCATCTGTAGCTAACAAGTTGATGACATAAATGCATGAACTTTCACGAACATTATACTCAAGGGTAAGGAGAGTAAAATTTTTTTTCCATTTCTAGCCAAACATATCATCCCCAACCTTGGGTTACTATCCTTAAACCTAAACCCTAAACCGAAACTCATTTCCTATAAAAACCAACTCCACCCCCTCATTCTTCATCTTTCACATTTTGCCTCCATTCTCTTCTTCATTCCGAGCCCTATGCAAGATACTCCTCCCTCTCCAATCGACCACCACCTTACTCCCATCCTCACATTGTAAGTAACTTTGAGCCCATCTCGTAGTGATAACCCAGCCATCCACCCACCATCCATTGTTCCTCAACAATCCCATTACATCCAGAAAGACTTGGAGAGCGTTCATGTGACCACCTCTCCCTCCCTTTCTCGATTTCCATCCATCAAGTTTTTTTTATTTGCTCTCTTTTTTTCTGCCTCCTATCTCCACCACCCCTTCTCCCTCCCCCCCCATCTCCACCACCCCTCCCCCCTCCATCTCCACCTCCCCCTCCCCCTTCCCCCCCCATCTCCACCACCCCTTCCCCCTTCCCCCCCCATCTCCACCACCCCCTCCCCTTCCCTCTCCATTTCCACCCCCTCCCCCTTCCCCCTCCATTTCCACCACCCCTTCCCCCTCCCCCCTCCATCTCCACCTCCCCCTCCCCCTTACCCCTCCATCTCCATCTCCATCTCCACCTCCCTCTCCCCCTTCTCCCTCCATTTCCACCACCCCTTCCTCCTCCCCCCTCCATCTCCACATCCCCCTTCGAGCATTGACGGTGCCCGCCCCGCCAACGACGATGCCCGTAGCCCGTCGTCCCCTTGCCCACCAACGCCACCCTCTGTAGCACCATGTCAGCCCATCGCTCGCCGTCCCCTCGACCTCCCCTGTACCCTCCCTCAACCGTCGCCTCAACCACACCACTCCGATCTGCACCTTCCCCCCCCTCCACCTCCCTCCCCTCCTCTGTGTGCGAAAACCACCACCCCCCACCGCCGTCGGGCTGGCCCCCCGCCCACATTCAAAAAAAAAAAAAACTAACCACTACACTAACTCTAGGTTAGACTAACCTTGGTTCGGTTAGTCGTGGTTGGGTTAAGTTAGTTAACCATGGTTAGGTTAGTAAACCTAGGTTAGGTTAGTTACTCTAACTAGGTTAGGTTAGTATTAACTTAGTTAAGGTTAGTTTTACCCTAGGTTAGTATTAACCTACTTTAGGTTAGTTTTCACCTCAGTTAGGTTAGACTAACTCTTCAGTTACTAACTAACTACAGCTAGTCAAACCTCCCAGTTACAATAACTGGGAGAATGTAGGTTAGTTACCCTAGCTAGAGTCACTTGGTTTCAACCTCTCAGTTGGACTTAAAGTCCATTCACACCACCATTAAGACCCCCCAAAGCAAATTTTACCCCTACTTTAACCCCTCGAAACTCATCCGTTTGGGACCCAAACTGCACCCCATTTGAACCCAGATTTCACACACAAAAACACCACGCTATGGGGTATTTTTCCAACCCATTGCACACCATTTTGTCATCCCTAGCACTCGCTCATTTGTGCCCCTGTGTGGGCCCCGTTTTGCACAAATTCGCTCATATCTTCATGCGGTGACCTCCGATTAACGATCCGTCTACACCAACACATTTCCCTATGCATGTAGGACAATCTTAGGCACATTATTAACACAACAGTCCCTACACAAACTAACACTACTCTAATCCTCCTAACAAAGCTACATCCACACCCACACTTGTGGCAGAGACACCCTTGGCAAATCTCACCCAATCTGCATGCAGCTACATTCTTGCCAATGCCTTTGACTCCAATGCTCACCACATCTGCATATAACTCCACTGCAACAACCACTCCCGCCAATCCTCTACCTCGAATCCCCTTCTGAGATTCAACCACTTCGTTTAACTCCTTCACGCCCCAACATGGCTGGACGTCATCATGACAATGATGGGGATATCGACCTCGATGCACAGGCTGACAATTTATTCAATCGACAAAATAACAAAATTCAAGGCCGATGCCCCTTGGGAAAACTGGAACTTCCCAACTATAATGGTCGGGGAGACCCAGCCCGATTCCTCCAGCATTTTGATGCCGCATGCCATGTAGGTGGAGATCAATCCCATGAAACCAAGGTGGCTTGGATTCCCATGGCCTTAACTGATGAAGCATCTAAATGGTACCTAGACCTTCTAGTGGAAGAGTGTGCCACATTGGAACTACTTCAAATAGATTTCAAACGACTCTTTCAAATAGAGAGGCTACAAGATGATCCCGCTCTCTAATTAAGCAAGGTCGAACAAGGCTGGCGAGAAGATGTATGCACGTACCTGGGTAAGATGAAGAGATTAATCACCAAATGTGACCCACACTCAGATGCAAAGTACCTCATGGCATGGTTCATTGCAGGACTCAAAAAGAAAATCTGAAAGGATATGAAAAAGATAAGCAGCTATGAAACGTTCAGTAGCAACCATTGTCATCGAGGATGGCATGACTGACTTAGACACTAGCAGTGATGACAGTAGATCTAATACATGAGATAAGCACTCAAAAAAGGGTAAATCAAAGGACACTGCCGAAACATCAAATGAAGATCTCCTAGATGCCATGACCATGAAGCTAAAAGAAGACATGATGCAGGCCATGGAACAAAAACTTCACTTGTCTCAGCCGCCAACTCGGACATATCCACGGTGAGAAAATGTTTGGTGTCCACATTGCATGGCAAATCATACAGCAAATGAGTGCCCGATCCTCAGAGCCAGGATCAGTGCACAAGCCAATCCACCACCAAGGTTGTGGTGCCATATCTGCGTCGTCGGCTGCCATGATGAGAATAGTTGCATCTTCAACATGCGCAACAACCCACCTCGACCTCAACAATACCAAGCGGCACCCATGCCAGTATACAGGCAATCGGCACTTGTACAAGTGCCCCCAGCTCCAAGCCTAAATCCTATACCCATTTGGACACAAGTCCCACAACTCCTCAGGAATCCGAATCCACAACCATATCCAAGAGCACCAAACCCAGCTCCTCAGGTAGGTCCAATACATCAATTACAAGCCGAGGAAGTAGACTCGTTATTTGAGTATAAAGCAGAGGACCCAGTGTACTATGTAGAAGGCGCATAGGGTCTAATACCAGTTTATGCAAATCAAGTACGACCCAACACATTTTGAGCACCAATCAAGTGTTACGGTTGTGGAGAAAATCACCGGATCGCAGAGTGCCCTCATCGTGGTAGCCCAGCTACTTTCCAACCACTCTACAGAGATTGTGGCATAGGACATGCGTGCATGGATTGTCCCATGAAAAATAAGATCCCAGAACAAACAGAGGTTAAGCCTGACATCCCCATTGGCATCATTGGGGTGGACCATCAAAGTCTACATTCGGAAGTGTAAAGTCACAACTTGTCAATGTAATTACACGCCAACAGAAAGAGGTCACCAAGGACCATAACATTCCAATCCACCCAAAGCGACTTCTGAAAAAGAAAGCACAAGTGCCTCCACCTTCGCCAAGCAATGAGTAGCCAAGCTCATCCACATCAAGTCCGGAGCCTCAAATAAAAAATGTTCCATACCCGAATGCAGAGGTGGAGAAGGCTTGTTTTCAAGTACTTCAACAATGGGTCCAAAATGAACAAGTTCAATTTGAGGCTGAGAAACGAGCGCAAGACCCAATCCATGACTTGGCCCCACAAAGAATTGATAGTGTACTCGAGCCTTTGTTCCAACAATAGACTCCACAACAGAATGAACTGCCACATCAACTTGAAGGAGCTGCACTCTCTAGCATCCTGAGTTGCCATGTGTCCATTCCCATCGGAATCCTCTTACGAAATTGTCCCAATCTCTGGGAGAGTTTCAAAGGATGGGTTAAACTCGCAAATCCGCCTCCACCTATGAACGACATTGAAGATATCCCTATGTGGATGGGTGAGAGAGATGACATATGCAACATTACTGTGCCTTTGATCCACAAGGCATATAATGAAGTCAAAGCCATAGTGGATGGTGGAGCAGGTGTAAATGTCCTATCAAAGGAGCTCTACAAAGAATGGGGTCTCCCACCAATGCAAAAGGCTAATTTTAACATATGCCTTGCCGATGATTCACGGGCTAAACCCTTGGGGATAGTGAATGGTGTGTCCACAAAGATGGCGGTGTTGAGATATCGAGCTCCACTCGTGATATGCCAGGGTGACCGTTGTGTATTTATGTCACCGACTTGTTAGCTAGAGATGCGGTTGGTACACCGCTCACGAATAATAGCTGGATGACAGCTATCTTTATCTACACTAGTTCGTGGCTTAGTTAGTATGCCACCTTAGTTAGTTGAGTTTGGTTTGAGACCCACATATAGGGTTCTTCTATTTCTTTGTACAAGAGTTCTTTTGGCTTTCACAACTAAGAAGAGGAAAACTGTTTTCAGCCTCCACCTTTGTGTGTATTCCCCCATTGTGCATGTGAGAAAGCCGCAAGTGAGACTCCTTCCCTCTCTCCCACTATCTTCACATGGTATCAGAGCCTTGTTTGTGGTAAGGAGCTCAAGAAAGCAAGCCAAGTTCGTGGTGTCCTGGTAAGAGGACCAGTGTTGCTTTCCTATTTCGAGTTTGGGAGCAAATCTCTGCAGGTAGCACAACCAGAAGTGCAGGAGTGCACTGTTTCAGATTGAGACGCCCTTCGCGGTGTGACGAGAGCAGTATATGCTGCGGGAGTGGGCAAAGCCCTTAGTGACTTTATTTTTCTGATTTGAGGCCGTTTCGGGGCCCGTTTTGAAGGCGGAAGTTCTTCGCAGGCACTCAGAAAAAGGCCCTGTTTTTTGTTGTGCGACCACTGCTGGTGGAAAGGTGCCGCAGAAATTGCATCGTATGCCTGTGTGCAGAGATATTGGGAGTTGCAGATTCATGCCTGTTGCCTGTTGATGCAAAATCGTCACTAGGAAGTGACTGTGTGGTGAAATACCACTTTCGTCAGTTTTGCAGATCTGCCCGTGTGAGGCAAAAGCTGTGTTTTTTGCAGTGACAGAATATTTTGCGGTGTTCTGTAATGGCATCTGATTCTCTTTCACAGATTGTCACTGAAAAGCTTGACAAGAACAACTTCCAGGCATGGAAGTTTAGAATGACGAATTTCTTGATGGGAAAAGGCTATTGGGAATTCATTACAGGAAATGAAGAAGAACCTGTTCTTCCTAATGTTCCCAGTCAACAGGAAATGCAGGCATTCAAAGGATGGCATGAGAGAGCCAGGAAAGTTATGTACTGGCTGTCTATCAGTATTTCGGACTCCATGATTGTGCATATTCAGGATGCAAATACGCCAAAGGAGGCATGGGATACTTTGGCAAAAATGTATAGCACAAATACGCAAGCTAGGAAAATGCAACTCAAACAGGAGTTGTGCAGAGAGAAAATTTGAGCATAAATGACTACCACATGAAAGTGAAGAAAATTGCAGATGCACTTGCTTCCATTGGGTCGCCAGTGGATGATGACGATTTGGTTTCTGTGACCTTGAATGGTCTAGGAAAGGATTATGCACAATTCCGGACATCCATTGCCGTCCGTGAAAAATTTCCAGATTTTGAGGAGTTGATTGCTCTTCTAATTTCTGAAGAGCAGAGAAATGGGGGTGCATCTTCTTCAGCAGGAACTTCAAAAGAAACTGTCTTCTACTCAAATTCTTCTACTCAAATGCCGGTAGAGGTAGAGGCAGAGGTAGAGAAGGCCGATCTGCAGGCCGTTGTAGAAATCAGAATATGCAGCAAACGCAAGAAAACCAATCCTATGCAGGAGGACGTGATAACTCTAGAGGCAGGGGGAGCCAAAGAGGCCGTGGTGGATGGCAGAGAAGCCAAAATGCAAACAGCAATGTTGAATGCTACTATTGTGGCAAAATGGGTCATATGGCCAAGGACTGCTACAAAAAGCAGAATGACATTATGAATGGAAAATTGCAGCAAGGCAATTATGCATCTTCTAGTAGGCAAGGTGATGACAGAAACGAGCATCTTTTTATGGTGCAGCATATGACCAATTCTGTGACAAGTGCAGAAGAACAAAATGATGTGTGGTATGTTGACTCAGGTGCATCAAACCACATGACAGGTCATGCATAATGGATGCAAGATGCAAGGAAAATGGAAAAGCCAGGATTTGTGGAGACTGGTGATGATACTGCACATCCTATTGTGCAGATTGGCAAAATTCCTTTGTCTATGCAGGATGGGAAAAAGAAATACTTGTCTGATGTATTTCATGTCCCGAACATCACCAAGAACCTGGTTTCTATTGGTCAAATGGTTGAGCAGGGCTTGCAGGTCAGATTTAATCCTCATGGATGCTTTGTTGAGGATATGAAAAATAATGGTCGCTTGATAGCAAAAGGAAAGAAGAAGGGCAGGATGTTTACGTTGGATGCGGACATGCCTGAATTGAGTGCAACAATGTTTGCACATGGGACCGGTGTAGTTGCAGATATTGATATCTGGCACAAACGCATTGGTCATGTTAATATACAGCGACTTAAATCAATGCAAGCCCAAAATATTGTTGCAGGATTGCCTAAATTCAAGGTTGCAGAAATGCACAAGGTTTGTGAAGCCTATCAATTTGGGAAACAGGTAAGGAAACCTTTTCCTAGGCATGTTCAAGAGAGTAAAAAGCCATTGGAATTAATCCACTCTGATGTGTGGACTACAAAAGCTGCATCTATTGGAGGCTGTCACTATTTTGTCACATTTATTGATGACTTCAGTAGAAAACTGTGGGTGTATTTTATGAAAAAGAAAAGTGAAGTGTTTGGGCACTTCAAAGCTTTCAAAGCTATGGTTGAAAAAGAAACAGGCCTGCAAATAAAATGCCTAAGGTCAGATGGAGGGGGAGAGTACCTCTCAAATGAGTTTGCAAGGTTCTTGCAGGGCATGGTATAAAGCAGCAATATTCATGCAGCCATACCCCACAGCAAAATGGAATTGCAGAAAGAAAAAACAGGCATATTGGAGAGGTATCTCGGGCTATGCTAAATGAAAAAGATCTACCAGATTATTATTGGGCTGAAGCAGTTGCTACAGCAGAGTCTATATAATGAACAGGACTCCCACTGCAGCAATACATGGCATGACGCCAGAGGAGATGTATACTGGTAGGAAACCAGATATTTCTCATCTGAAGATTTTTGGTTGCATTGCCTATGTCCATGTGCCAGATGAGTTGAGGTCCAAGTTGGATCCAAAAGCTGAGAAGTGCGTCTTTATTGATTATTCTCTGCAGCAGAAAGGGTATAGATGCTATAACCCTTCTACACGTAAGTTCACAGTGAGCAGAGATGTTGTTTTTGATGAGATGAGCAGTTGGTATAAACCAGTAAATGTGATGATTGATGTAGATGCACAAAATGGTAATGCTGCACAGAACGCACAGCAGCAATCACAAAATATCAGTGGACCTGGAGTGTCCTCTACCAGTGGTTCACATACTTCGCCATGGACAGGCAGATTGAGATCAGGAGAATCCCCTCAAAGCAATGCAGAGAGTGGTACGCAGGTATCACGAAAAGGAAAAGAGAAGGTAGATCAGCCCATGTTTGATGTGAATGCAGGTCACTCTTGTGTGGATGGTGAATCCAGTGGCTCAGAACAGAGCATTGATGATGAGTTGGGTATTCCTTCTATTGTTACACCTGGAGTAAGGAAGACCAGGGATGTTTTGAGAGCACCTGGAAGTGAGCCTATTTTGCACAGGTCTACCAGGGTCAGGTATCCTGTGGATAGGCTGAAATATGATGGATTTACAGCATTCACTATGCCTATATGGTCAAAGTGATACAGGAACCAGAACCCACTTCTTTTGAGCAAGCCATGGGAAATGAAAAATGGGAGAAAGCCATGGATGAAGAAATGGATGCCTTGGATGCTAATGCTACATGGGAATTGGTGCCTTTGCCTAAAGGCAAGAATGCAATTGGTTGTAAGTGGGTTTATAAGATCAAGCACAATGCAGATGGTTCTATGAATAGATACAAGGCAAGATTAGTTGTCAAGGGGTATGCACAGACATATGGCATTGATTATGAAGAAACTTTCAGCCCGGTTGCAAGGATGGCAACCGTAAGAGCAGCCATTGCTATGGCTGCATCAAAGGGATGGTCTTTACATCAGATGGATGTAAAGAATGCCTTCTTGCATGGTGATTTGCAAGAAGAGGTCTTTATGGAGCAGCCACCAGGTTATGTTCATGCTATTCATCCTGAGTTTGTTTGCAGGTTGAAGAAAGCCTTGTATGGCTTGAAGCAAGCACCTAGAGCATGGTCTGACAAGATAGGACAGTATCTTGTCACTATTGGCTTTCAGATTTCCAAGGCATTTTTCTCACTCTATGTGAGAAAAACAGAGAAAGGGATTATGCTGCTGGTCATTTATGTTGATGATTTGATCATCACAGGTGATAGTGATGAAGATATCCTTCATGTGAAAATGCTATTGCGGCAGAAGTTTGAGATGAAGGATTTGGGAGAGCTGCGTTATTTCTTGGGCATTGAGGTGATTAGATCACCAAGTGGGATACAGCTCTTGCAGAGGCAGTATGGATTGGACATGCTGTTCAAATATGGGATGACAGGCTGTAAGCCTATTTCAGTTCCTTTGGAGCAGAATGTGAAGCTGAGCGCAGATGCAGGTGAGCTTCTGGAGGACCCTACTATGTACAGGCGCATAGTAGGAAGTTTGAATGCTGTTGGGTTGGTAAGTCAGTTTATGCAGGCTCCAAGGAAACCGCATTTGGATGCGGCTAGATGCATACTCAGGTATGTGAAGTCCACATTGCAGTATGGACTATTTTATGAGGCTGGGGTTCAGATATAGTTGCATGGATACACTGATGCTGATTGGGCTGGTAGCATTTCAGATAGACGATCTACCAATGGATATGTGTTCTCTTTTGGGAGTGCTGCAGTCACTTGGAGCAGCAAGAAACAGCCTACAGTTGCCTTGTCGAGCACAGAGGCTGAGTACAGGGGTGCAGCAATGGCTGCATGTGAGGTAGCTTGGTTGCATAAGCTACTTTATGATATGCATCAGTCTACAGAGTTGTCATTTATTGTGACAACGTGAGCAGTATACATTTGGCAAAGAACCCAGTCTTTCATGCCAGAACAAAGCACATTGAGGTGCATTATCACTATGTGCGGGAGAAGGTTTTACTAGGTCTTATTGATCTAGTTTATGTCAGCACAGAGGATCAGGTAGCTGACATATTCACGAAAGCATTGGGCACAGAGAAGCCTGCGCAAGTTCAAAGACCTGCTTGGTGTGCAGGAATTGGGATTGAGCTCGAGGGGGAGTGTTGAGATATCGAGCTCCACTCGCGATATGCCAGGGTGACCGTTGTGTATTTATGTCACCGACTTGTTAGCTGGAGATGCGGTTGGTACACCGCTCACGAATAATAGCTAGATGACAGCTATCTTTATCTACACTAGTTTGTGGCTCAGTTAGTATGCCACCTTAGTTAGTTGAGTTTGGTTTGAGACCCACGTATAGGGTTCTTCTATTTCTTTGTACAAGAGTTCTTTTGGCTTTCACAACTAAGAAGAGGAAAACTGTTTTCAGCCTCCACCTTTGTGTGTATTCCCCCATTGTGCATGTGAGAAAGCCGCAAGTGAGACTCCTTCCCTCTCTCCCATTATCTTCACAGGCGGAAGTCCGCTTTTCCCTTCAATTCACAATCTTGGATCTCCCCAAAAAATCCTATCAAATCTTACTGGGACATCCTTGGTTATAGGAAGCATTAGTCCTGCATGACTAGGGAACTGATAGACTGACAATCCAGAATCGAGACACTGTAGTAGGGTGAATGTGGGGACAGGAGCTATTAAAACAATTGTGCCTAGAGCATTGGATGACACATCTTCAACAACAATCTCAAGCAAATCGGCTCCCTTGCAACAGCATGCCATAGCGGGTGACTCACAAAGCGATGTCAATGACGAGATACAAACATTGGCAACCATCGACAACTACCATTCATTAGACCCCATCTTCTCACAGATCGATGCTAAGGTGCTACAGGTAGATCCTCTACTCCAACATGAAGAACCAATCGATCTAGAGATGCCATTCTTTATGGCTGACCTCGAATGGGATAATGAACCTGAAGAAGGTACCCATACAAATGATGACTCAGATTTTCCTTAGGACCTTGAAATAGAGGTTATGAATGCTGAAATTGAAGGTCAAATCTTTGATAATGACTTAGCCATTCTGCATGCCCTAATGGTAGTCGAGCTCCCAAAAGTTGAACCTCCAAAGTTGAATAATAGCAGAAGATCCTGCAAGAAAGCTGAAGGAGGAAATCGCAGAAAAGCCAAGAGCACTTCAATGAATTCGCATGAGTCCAATCAAGGATCGTCGAATTGTACCTTGCAAAGACAACTCCCTCAAAATCAGAACCACCACCTCTTGAATGGTCCCCTGAGGGACTGGAAGGAGTATGTGCAGCAAATGAACCCTTACTTGGAAACACCTTACCAGTGCAAAAGTTACCCTATAGTTCCCAATGTAAGAAGTTTCAAAAATATAAGCCACATGTGCAAATGAAGCTCGATCAAGAGACTTCAAAAAAAGAAAATCAAGAAGAGCCTAACAAATTAATAAATGCAACTATGCCACCCAATACACATGACACATGTCAGGCTAGTTCAACCCCATCAAAGGTCGATCTTCGAGAAGTGCCAGAATACTTCAAGAATTATACAAGTGGCAGTGCACCAATAGCAATGCCAAGACCACTCAGAGAATCTGAAGTTCAAGAAACCAATAGCATTGGAGAAACTCCAATCTATGAGGGACCGGCAAAAACATGCACAATAAACCTCGCCCTTGAAGGGGAGGAAGAAAATTTGGTTTTCATTGGGAAACAGCTTCGTCAAGAAGATGAATCTAAACTCAAAGAACTCCTAATGGAATACCGTGACTGCCTAGCATGGTCATGCAAAGAGATGAAAGGAATTTCACCAGAAGTGGTAGTACACACGATACCTATAAGGGAAGGTGCTCACCCTAAGGTTTGTGGACCTTATCGCACAAATCCTAGATATGGCACCATGGTTTATGATGAGCTAGAAAAACTACTAGATGCCGGATTCATCTACGAGATAGAGCACACTGATTGGGTTTCATCCATTGTCATTGTACCTAAACACAACAAGAAGCTCAGAATATGCGTAAATTTAAAAAATGTGAATGACACCACAATTAGGGATCACTATCCCCTACCCTTAACAGAAACAGTGTTGGGAAAGGTGGTAGGATCCATTAAGACGCGGATTAAGATTTTTGATTTATGTGAGTTCATCCTGATCATCTTCAGCCTCGGGTTCTGAGTTTTCTTCATCTTTCTCTTCTTTTAACCGTTTTTCATCCACATGATCTTTCTCTATAGTGGGACGATGCCTTTTTTTATTGCTTGGAATCGTGGCTCTTGCAGTACTAGCCTTTTGCATTTCACGTCGTGGTTTGCTAGCAAGAGCTTCTAGCATAACTGCAGTGGATTGACCTTGATCTTCTTCAATTTTTTTAAATTCCCATGCACTCAAGGCTTGCATTTCATCATCCTTAGCTACATCCACCATTTCTTGCTCTAGAAGTTTACGCTCATGTTCTACACATTTGTGACAGTGTGCATGTTCTTCTTGTCCCTGCATCGAAGTCTGAGCTTGATCTCGTTCATGTGAAGATCCTTGAATATGAGGAGCATATTGTGCATCCTGAAAGTACTCAAACATTATCTTTACATGCATCCTTTTTGCCACCACACTAGGAAATTGCTCCCAAGTATATGTAAGAGCCTCCAATGCACTTTGTAGCTCTGGAAACTTTGATGGTTGAGGAGGAGGCATCACAAAGGTCTTTGAGTCTCTCCTTGACACAACAAAATGAAGACCGCCAACTTCACGATCTGAACTCTTTATGAAAATATCCATAAAAGTCTCTTTTGGCTCTATCATTATGCCTACTACAAGGCTTGAAGTCATATCTTTTTTGAAGAAAGTAGCATCTCATGGATCTTCAACATCATTGAACTCCCTTTTTGACATAAGTAGAAAGAGTTTCTTTTCCTTTTGATGAAGAAACCAAGCTCTTCTACCCATGTGATATCGAGTCCACCTACCAAAGCCATTGGGGCTATATTCCTTTCCTTTCAAATTCAAAGTGACATCAGAGACCCATGCTCTAATCTCAGAGTCATTTAGGATAGCCCCCACATTAGTTCATTGCTCCATAATCCTACAAGAAAAGATAATGAAGAATTTAGATACATACAAGTAAAGTACAATATACAACGCTTGATACAATAAATGTGGGAAATAGCCCAAAAGGATTTACAAGGCTTCATATGGCAATAAATGTGACCAATAGCGGAGAGGGCTTTACAAAGTATTTTATAGCAATAAATGTGGGAAATAGCCTAGAAGGCTTTACAAGGCTTAAATATTTGTACAAATGTAAAAAAATTAGCCAATAAAGCTTTACAATGAAATAAAATGTCCTCTAGTGATAAAGCTTCAATCTTCGTGAAGACATGTAATCTATCCATCCATTGATTTGCCCTCTAGTGATAAAGCTTCAATCTTTGTGATGACATGTAATCTGTCCATCCATTGATATCTGTGCATTGATACCCAACTGATGCAATCTACCCAACTAAAAACTGTTCCACTGATATCCACTTATGCAACCCACTGATACTTGTTAAATAGTGAATGGTCGGGATGGTCGAGTTTATTACAAGGTGCTTCATATGGCAATAAATGTAAAAAATAGCCTAGAAGGCTTTACAAGGTTTTTTATGACAATAAATGAGCTTGATATTTATACAAATGTAATAAAAATAACCAATAATCATCAAGCTCCAATATGTCCCATGACATGTAATTTGTCCATTGATATATGTAATCTGTCCACTGATATCTTCTATCTGCTCATGCAATCTGCCCACTGATAAACTTCTTAGTAAATGGTAAAAGGTCTTATTTAATAGCATGTTATGAGTGTTAAACTGCATGTGAGCGAAGGGATTGACAACGATTAAGAAATAGTTAGAAAAATTTGAGCATGGCTTCGATTGGCAACTTGGAGAATTGTCTCTCCTCTAAGGCAATCTAATCTATGCTAAACTATGCTAAACCAACCGTCGAAGCAAAGAAAAGCAATAAATAATTTCTTTTTCTGTGTTCATTGTAATGTGCTGGGGTTTAAGAGGCTTAAATATGCAAAAGAAGGGGTTTTGATGTAGAGGCTAAACCTGCATGTGAGAGAAATGAAGAACAAGTATCTAAAGAAAAGTTAACATTTTTCAATTTAAAAGATGAATATATATATAAATATTATCTCACCTTCAAAACAAACCATAAATTCACTCTTTTATAATTTTTTAAAGTATAATATAAAACATGTAAATATATAAAACTCTCTTTCCTCTGAACTTTCTCTCTCTCTCTCTCTCTCTCTCTCTCTACTCCTAATTCGCTCTGTAGCCATAGTTAAGACACCTCCTTCTCTCTCTTAATCTCTCTCTCTCTCTGACAACTCTTATGTGTTTCCCTCTCTGTCCTCATCCCACTCATTCTCTCTCTTAGTTTATCTCAAGTCTCTCTTTCTCTCCCTCCCATGGCGGCTACGATTTATCATTCTCTCTCTTCATCTCTCTCTCTCTCCCTAGGATTTGTAATTATTTCTCTCTCTCTCTCTCTCTCTCTCTCTCTCCACCTCTCTCCTCTCTCTCTCTCTCTCTCCTCTTCTCTCTCTCTCCCTCTCTCTCTCTCTCTCTCTCTCTTAGCCTCTCTACCTCCCTACCTCTATCCTCTTGGCCGCTAGGATTTGTCATTCTTTCCCTCTCTATGTCTCTCTCTCTCTCTCTCTCTCTCTCTGAATTCTCTCTCTTAATCTCTCCCAGCCTTCCTCCCTCCCTCCCTCCCTCTCTCCCTTTCTCTCTCTCCTTTGTCCCTCTTCTCACTCTTAATCTCTCTTTCTCTGCCTCCCCTCTTCTCTGTCATTTCTCATTCTCTCTCTCTCTCTCTCTCCCTCCCTCCCTCCCTCCCTTGGTGGCCATGGCCGTGAGAAGTCTCTCTCTCTCTCTCTCTCTCTCTCTCTCTCTCTCTCTCTCTCTCTCCCTCCCTCTCTTGGCGGCCACGGCCGCTAGAAGTTTCATTCTCTCTCCCTCTCTCTTTATCTCTCTCGCCCTCTCTCTCTCCCTAAGTCTCCCTCCTCTCTTCTCTCTCATCTCTCTCTCTCTCTCTCTCTCTCTCTCTCTCCCCCCCTCCCTCCCTACTCTCTCCCTCCCTCTGGTGGCCACGGCTGCTAGAAGTTTCATTCTCTCTCTCTCCTTCTCTCTCTTTCTCTCTCTCTCCCTCTCTCTCCCTCTCTCTCTTTCTCTCTCCCTAAGTCTCCCTCCTCTCTTCTCTCTCTCTCTCCCTCTCCCTCCCTACTCTCTCCCTCCCTCTAGCACAAAGGTTTCATTCCCTCTCTCTCCTTCTCTCACTTTCTCTCTCTCTTCCTCTCTCTCCCTCTCTCTCTTTCTCTCTCCCTAAGTCTCCCTCCTCTCTTCTCTCTCTCTCTCTCCCTCTCCCTCCTACTCTCTCCCTCCCTCTAGCAGCCATGGCCGCCAGGAGACTCTCTTCTCTCTCTTAATCTCTCTCTCCCTCTCTCAGCTCTGTCTTTCTTTCCCTTCCTACTCCTCTCTCATTCTCTCTCCCTCTCTCTCTTTCTCTCTCTCTCTCCCTCTCTCTCCCTCTCGCTCTTTCTCTCTCTCTCCCCCTCTCTCGGATGCGTCAATTTTACGAGCAAAAACCTATGAGCAGGTTTATCCGAGCGTGTTTTTCAAGAGATTTTTAAAAATGTTTTTCTTTAGGAAACATGGTTTTTACACTTTTATTTTCACTAGAACTAGATCCCTTTATCATAAAAATATACAGACTAGTCACTCATTCATTTTTACACAACATAATTTTCTTATTTAGAGACATCCCTTTGTACCCCTGTTATTACCTTAAAAAAGAGTTGATTCCTTTAAGAAACATTCCTCATAATCACTCTCAATGTAATAATACTATGCATATATAATTACTTATTAACACATTTATATCATATGGCAATATCTTTTTAGTGTTTTTATAGCATATTTATGGACATGTTTCTAAAGAAGTTTAAATTATTATAAATAAGTATTAATTGGGCTTATATATCACTCTCATAAAATACATGTAATATTTAATACTATATATGAAAGATTTTCCAAAATATAACTTCATAGATGTGCTCAAATGGGGTGTTCCGATCAATTTGAGTGGTTGAATGACTATATTTGGACATTGGATATGAAAGTTATGTCACTTTTAAAAGTGCTGTCCAGCGAAACTACCTTGGGAGACTTGCTTCAAAGGGGTTTCGCTGGCGAAACTACCTGGATGGCTTGCTTCAATGAGTTTTCTTTGAAGAAACTCTTTCATGAAGATAGGTTGAGAGAGGGTTTTCAATGTCAACCCCTATTAAGTAAAAGTTGTAAGAAGGATCATAAGGGAATTTTCATAGAGAAGTCTACTCTACATGTGGGTTTCCTCAAAAGCCATCCCATTATGCTCTCACCATTTCTACAGATTCACCTAAAGATTTTTGTATAAAATAGGCATTGCTATAATACTTTGCATATTTCTAAGTGAAACTATGTTTTCTTCTGATCGATTTTTGCCATATTTATGCATAGTTGGAAGCTTTTTTTTTCCTTCGCTCGGACGCTCAGAAGATTTCGCTCAGAAAATGCTCGTCCCCCTCTCTCTCCCTACTCTCTCCCTCCCTCTAGCAGCCACGGCTGCCAGGAGACCCTCTTCTCTCTCTTAATCTCTCTCCCCCTCTCTCCTCTCTCTCTTTCTTTCCCTCCCTACTCTTCTCTCTCATTTAAGGAGCCCCTCTTCTCTCTCTAAATCTCTCTCTCTCTCTCTCTCTCTCCCTCTCTCCTCTCTCTCTTTCTCTCCCTCCCTACTCCTCTCTCATGTCTCATTCTCTCTCTCATTTCTATTCTCTCTCTCCCTTTGGGGCCACGGCCACCAAGAGCCCCTCTTCTCTCTCTTAATTTCTCTCTTTCCCTCTCTCCTCTCTGTTTCTCTCCCTCCCTATTCTCTCTCATTTCTCAAATTTACAAACTCAAATATAAATAAGAAACTAATTAAAATAGAACTCAAAAACTCAAATAAGAAACTAATTTAAAAAGAATTGTAATGCCTTCTAAAAAACGGGTGTGATTTTTTGGTGAGCTTTTTGTCATGAGCTTTTTTTCAATTTTCATGAATATTGTGAGCTTTTCATTCACCTGAGAGAGAGAGAGGGGGGGGGTTATGGAGTGGGGTGGGTTGAAAGTTTGGGTTGTGGTTGCAGTTAAGAGGAGAGAGGGGGGGGAGGGGAGATAAAGGAAAGGGGGAGGGACGGGCGCATGGGTAAGGTGGCATGGAGAAGGGAGGGGAGGGGAGTTGGAACATATATTCATTATCATAGTGGAGAACGTAGAGGGGGAACTTATAAGGTATACAAAGAGGAGTGCAAGGAGGAGAGAGAGGATGAGGAATGTGAAAGTTATGTTCATCTACTAAATGTAAAGGGGAAGGGAGAGCATGTGGGAAATTTGTTTATTTTCAAAGTGTATAATTTGACAGATTTGACCTCATATTTGGATTCCTCGTCGACTTCCGGTCATTTTGAGTACCAACATGACCATATTCTGATAAAAATTGGAAAAATGGTGTTTTTGTCATTTTGGCCTGTTTGGGGCCTGTTTTGGCGCAGACTCAAAACAGGCCCCAAACAGGCCAAAATGACAAAAACACCATTTTTCCAATTTTTATCAGAATATGGTCATGTTGGTACTCAAAATGACCGGAAGTCGACAAGGAATCCAAATATGAGGTCAAAAGTTTCAAATTATACACTTTTAAAATGTACATATCTCCCATAGTTCCTCCCTTCTACTTTGAATATGGACATATCTTCCATAATTTTTTGCCTCCTACTGCCACTCATATCCTCCCCCCCCTTGTGCATAGTATACACTCTTCCACCCCTCCCACATGCTATGAAAATGAACATATCCTATATTCTCTCCCCCTCTTTCTAACCTCCCCATCTTTTCTTATAACAAAAACATGTATGGATTTCTAAAAAAAGCTCGCAAAAACAAAGGAAATGGTAAAAAAGCTCACATTAAAAAGCTCGCCAAAAGATTTCCCCCTAAAAAACCCCCCTCCTCTAGCTGCCACGGCTGCCAAGAGTTTTCTCTCTCTCCCTCCGCCCCTCTTCTCTCTCTTAATCTCTCTCTCTCTTTCTCTCTTTCTCTCTTTCTCTCTCTCTCTCTCTCACTCTGTCTCTCTCTCTATTTCTCTCTCTCGCTTACCTTCCCCTCTCCCTAAAGTCTTCTTATCTCTCTTCTCTCTCTACTAGTGTTTCCCTCTCCATCACGTCTTCTCACCCCTCTCCCTCCCTCACTCCTCTCCCTCCATTACTCCTCTAACTCTCCTCTCATCCCTGGGGGCCACGGCCCCCAGGAGTCCTCTCTCTCTTTCTTCCTTCTCTCTCTCTCCTCCCCTCCTCTCTCTCTCTCTCTCTCTCTCTCTCTCTCCCCCCCTCCCCTCCCTCCCCTCACTCCTCTCTCTCTCTCCCCTCCCTTTTCCTCACTCCTCTCACCCTGGGGCCACGGCCGCCAGGACCCCCCCTCTCTCTCTCTCTCCCTCCCCTCCCTCTCCTCACTCCTCTCACCCCCTCTCTCTCTCTCTCTCTCTCTCCCTCCCCTCCCTCTCACCCTGGCGGCCACGGCTGCCAGGACCCCCCCTCTCTCTCTCACCCTCCCCTCCCTCTCACTTCCCCTCCCTCTCACCTGATGGCCACGGCCGCCAGGAACCCCCCCTCTCTCTCTCTCTCTCTCCCTCCCCTCCCTCCTCTTCCCTCTCTCTCCCTCCCCTCCCTCCTCTCCCCTTCCTCTCACCTTGGCGACTGTGGCCGCCAGGACCCCCCTCACTCTCTCTCTCGCTTTCTCTCTCCCTCCCCTCCCTCCTCTCTCTCTCCCTCCTCTCTCTCTCACCCTGGCGGCCGTGGCTGCTAGGACCCCCCTTCTCCCTCCCTCCTCTCTCTCTCATCTTGGCGGCCGCGGTCTCCAGGACCCTCCCTCCTCACCTCCCCTCCCTCTCACCCGGTGGCTGCGGCTACCAAGAACCCCCCTCTCTCTCTCTCTCCCTCCCCTCCCTCCTCTCCCCTCTCTCTCCCTCCCCTCCCTCCTCTCTCCTCCCTCTCACCCTGGCGGCCGCAGCTGCCAGGACCCCCCCTCACTCTCTCTCTCGCTTTCTCTCTCCCTCCCCTCCCTCCTCTCTCTCTCCCTCCTCTCTCTCTCACCCAGGCGGTCGCGGCCGCCAGGACCCCCCCTACCACTCTCGACCCCATCGCCCCTGCTCCCTCCTACCCCGCTGCCCCCGCTCCCCCTACCCTGCCACCCTCGCTCCCTCCCCTCCCTCCCCCTGATGACGACTTCCAAATTCCCCCCCTCCCCTCCCTCCTCCCTCCCCTCCCTCCCCTCCCTCCTCTCTCTCTCTCCCTCCCTCCCGCCTCCCTCCCCTCCCTCCCGTCTTGGCGGCCACGGCTACCAGGACCCCCCCTCTCCCTCCCTCCTGTCCCTCCCCTCCCTCCTCTCTCTCTCACCCTGGTGGCCTTGGCCACCAGGGCCCCCCCCTCTCGACCTTGCCGCCCCCGCTCCCTCCTACCCCACCGCCCCTCGCTCCCCCTACCCCACCGCCCCCGCTCCCCCCTACCCCGCTGCCCCCTGCTCCCTCCCCTCCCTCCTCCCTTCCCCCTGGCGGCCGCCGCGGCTGCCAGGATCCCCCCTCCCTCCCCTCCCTCCTCCCTCCCCTCCCTCCCCTCCCTCCCTCCCGCCTCCCTCCCCTCCTTCCTCCCTCTCCCTGGTGGCTGCCGCGGCTGCCAGAATCCCCCCTACTCCCCCACTCCTCCCTCCCTCTTCCTCCCTCCTCCTACCTCCCTCCCTCTCTCCCCCTACCTCTGCTCCTCCCTCCCTCCCCTCTTCCGTTGCTCCTCCCTCCCTCCTTGGCTCCTTCCTCCCTCCTTTCCTCCCTCTCATCCCCCTCCACTTCCCTCTTCCTCATGGAGGCCGCGGCCTCCAAGGCTTCCCTCCTTCTCTCTAAACTTTCTCTCTCTCTAGTTCCTCTCTCTCTCTCTTTCTTTCTCTCTCTTCAAATTTTTAAAAAAAAATCTAGATAAAGAATTAATCAAAAAAATTTACAAGTACCTAGAAAAAGTTTGTAAGTTTGCTCTTTCTTGCTCTTCCTTCGTTGCTTTCTTGCTCGTCCTTGCTTTCTTGCTTTCTTACTTCAATGAATGAAATGAGGGGTGAATGAATGAAGAAGGAAGAGTATATATAAGAAAAATTAGGTTTTCCTCCTCCTCTCCTATTGGCTTTCCATTCCTCCCCTCTCTCCTATTGGCTTTTCATTTCTCCCGTCTCCCATTGGCTCCCATTACTCCCCCTCTCCCATTGGACCCCCATCCCTCATCGCAATCTTCCATTGGCCCTCCCCCCCCCCCCATCCATTTCTTCTTCCTCCCCCATTGCCACCACTCCCATCCCACATTTCCACCACGTCCCATACTCCTTCCATTTCCCAAAATCCCATATTTCCCCATCTCACCCTCCTCTTTTTCATTCCCTATTAACTCCCCTCACTCATTTCACTCCCTTATTACCCTACTCCCCTATTACCTCCCCCTCTCCCATTCCATTCTTCCCTCCCCACTCTCACTTCCACTTCCCATTACTCACTTGCCATTTGAAAACTATTAATATATTATTATACTATTTTTTATACTTATTATCATACACCCCTATTACTTCCCCTCTCCCATTCCACTCCTCCCTCCTCACTCCTACTTCCACTTCCCATTACTCACTTGCTATGCACATTTGCAAACTATTAATATATTATTATATGATTTTCTATTTGCAAACTTACATGTGGGCAAAATCACAGTTGTCAAATAGATCTTATTGTGGTCATACAACAACTGTGCTTTTATTCAAGGGCGTATTTACAAGGGCGTATTTATCCTCATCAACAAGCTTATTTCAGCTTTTATTTTGACACAATACTCAAGGTATGAAGTGCATAATTTGTGCACTAGGTGTTTACTTTGTTGTATCAAAATTGTTTGCCACACACACACATATACACATAGCGAGAATTTTCTAGTATTATCGCATCTACATTTCTCTGATGGGCACAAAACTTTGTACACACCTCAACCTAGGTCGTATTGACTTGCATACAAAGTGGCTTACCCATCCCATAAGTACTTGTTTGGATAACACACCTACAAACGTATTTTATGATGATTGTGCATAACACTAGGAACAAAATGCTGTATAATGTGTGATCAACTATGAAAAGCATATCCAATGGACACAAGACTTTGCACGTTCCTCCACCTAGGCAGTATCGACTTGTGTGCAAAGTGGCATCCCCATCCGATAAGTACTTGTTTGAAAAATACACCTAGGATCGTGTTTTTTGACGGTTCTACATGACACCAAGGCAAAAACGGTATTTAATACTCAATCTACCATGTAAAGCATATCTGATGGGCACAATACTTTGCACGTGCCTTTTTATAAGTGTAGATGGAAGGGATGTGTGGAAGCTCGTCCAATGATGCGCCAATGCCCGGGAGCACGAAGTGGCTTACGGAGAGGTTATACTGTCATTGCACTCATTGCAAGCAAGAAGTACGACATCAACGTCGTATTATCATGCGCCACTTGTGGATGTATGTAGAGGAGCCCGAACCAGTACCCACTGTTGGTGTTGCACATGTTGATGAACCATCGGTAAGTCAAAGCTATTTAAGTTCATAGTCTTATTGGATACCAGGAAATACAATATCTTATATTTACACGAAATCATTATTGTTCGAAGCCTATGTATGTTTGAATTGTCATAGGCTGCTCCAGAAGATGTTGCCTGCACCAAATAGCAGTGGTATGGTGTTCCATGCAAAGTGGAATGCCCATTCAATAAGTACTTGGTATGATAATACACCTAAGAGCGTGTTTTTTGATGGATGTGCATAACACTAGGGGGAAAACAGTGTATAATGTGTGATCCCCCATTTAAAGCATAACTGATAGACACAATACTATGCACGCACATCAACCTAGTTGAAATTGACTTTCTTGCAAAGTGGCTCCCCCATTTGACAAATACTTTTTAGAATATCACACCTAGGACCATGTTTTTTATTGGTTGTCCATGACACTAAGGCAAAAACTTACATGCAAAGTGGCATGCCCATCCCATAAGTGCTTGATCGGATAACATACCTAGCAGCATGTTTTTTTCGGATGTGCATGACATTAGAGCAAAAATAGTATTTAATGCTCGATCGACCATGCAAAGGATATCCGACGGGCACAACACTTTTCCTACGCCTTAATCTAGGTGGTATTGAAATGTTCTCAAAGAGGCACACCTATCCGATAAGTACTTGGTCAGATAACACACCTAAGGGCGTGTTTTTTTGCGGATGTGCATATCACTAGGGGAAAAACGGTGTATAATGCATGATCGACATGCAAACCATATCCGATGGTGACAATACTTTGCAATCACCTCAACGTAGGTGAAATGGACTTGCGTGCAAAGTGGAGCCCCCATCCGATAAGTACTTGTTTGAATAACATACCTAGGACTGTGTTTTTATATGCTTGTGCATGACACTAAGGCAAAAACGGTGTTTTATGCTTGATCGACAATGCAAAGCATATCCGATGGGCACAATACTTTGCACACACCTTCAACTAGGTGGAATTGACTTACATGCAAAGTGGCATTCCCATCGCATAAGTACTTGATCAGATAACACACCTAGCAGCGTGTTTTTTTACGGATGTGCATGACACTAAGGCAAAAATGGTATTGAATGCTCGATCGACCATACAAAGCATATCTGATGGGCACAATACTTTTCCTACCTAAGGGTCTGTTTTTTTGCAAATGTGCATATCACTACCGGAAAAACGTTGTTTAATGCGTAATCGACCATGCAGATCATATCCGATGGTGACAATACTTTGCACGCATCTCAACCTAGTTGGAGCTTACTTGCATGCAAACTGGAGCCCCCATCCAATAAGTACTTGTTTGATTAACACACCTAGGACCGTGTTTTTTTATGGTTGTGCATGACACTAAGGCAAAAACAGTGTTTTATGCTTGATCGACAATGCAAAACATATCCGATGGGCACAATACTTTGCACACACCTTCAACTAGGTGGAACTGACTTACATGCAAAGTGGCACGCCCATCCCATAAGTGCTTGATCAGATAACATACCTAGTAGCGTGTTTTTTTACCGATGTGCATGACACTAAGGCAAAAATGGTATTTAATGCTCGATCGACCATGCAAAGGATATCCGATGGGCACAACACTTTTCCTACACCTTAACCTAGGTGGTATTGAAATGTTCTCAAAGAGAAACACCCATCCGATAAGTACTTGGTCAGATAACACACCTAAGGACATGTTTTTTTACGGATGTGCATATCACTAGGGGAAAAATGATGTATAATGCGTGATTGGCCATGCAAAGCATATCCGATGGTCACAATACTTTGCACGCACCTCAACCTAGTTGAAAGATACTTGCGTGCAAAGTGGAGCCTCCATCTGATAAGTACTTGTTTGAATAATACACCTAG
This sequence comes from Dipteris shenzhenensis, assembly GCF_047967505.1. Lineage (NCBI taxonomy): Eukaryota > Viridiplantae > Streptophyta > Polypodiopsida > Gleicheniales > Dipteridaceae > Dipteris > Dipteris shenzhenensis. Next base: position 45,213,536 of record NC_141614.1, read on the forward strand.
GACCGTGTTTTTTTATGGTTGTGCATTACACTAAGGCAAAAACAGAGTTTTATGCTTGATCCACAATGCAAAGCATATCCGATGGGCACAATACTTTGCACATACCTTCAACTAGGTGGAATTGACTTACATGGAAAGTGGCATTCCCATCGCATAAGTACTTGATCGGATAACACACCTAGCAACATGTTTTTTTACGGATGTGCATGACACTAAGGCAAAAATGGAATTTAATGCTCAATCGACCATGCAAAGGATATGCGATGGGAACAATACTTTTCCTATGCCTTATCCTAGGTGGTATTGAGATGTTCTCAAAGGGGCACACCCATCCGATAAGTACTTGGTCAGATAACATACCTAAGGGCATGTTTTTTTGCGGATGTGCATATCACTATAGGAAAAACGGTGTACAATGCGTGATCGACCGTGCAAAGCATATCCAATGGTTACAATACTTTGCACGCACCTCAACCTAGCTGAAAGATACTTGCATGCAAAGTGGAGCCCCCATCCGATAAGTACTTGTTTGAATAACACACCTAGGATCGTGTTTTTTTATGGTTGTGCATTACACTAGAGCAAAAATGGTGTTTTATGCTTCATCGACAATGCAAAGCATATTCGATGGGCATAATACTTTTCTCACACCTTAAACATGGTGGAATTGACTTACATGCAAAGTGGCATTCCCATCCCATAAGTACTTGATCGGAGAACATGCCTAGCAGCGTGTTTTTTACGGATGTGCATGACACCAAGGCAAAAATGGTATTTAATGCTCGATCAACCATGCAAAGCATATCTGATGGGCACAATACTTTTCCTACACCTCAACCTAGGTGGCATTGACATGTTTTCAAATAGGCACACCCATCCGATAAGTACTTGGTTAGATAACACACCTAAGGGCGTGTTTTTTTACGGATGTGCATATCACTAGGGAAAAAACGGTGTATAATGCGTGATCGGCCATACAAAGCATATCCGATGGTCACAATACTTTGAATGAACCTCAACCTAGTTGAAAACAACTTGCGTGCAAAGTGGAGCCCCCATCTGAGAAGTACTTGTTTGAATAACACACCTAGGACGTGTTTTTTTATGGTTGTGCATGACACTAAAGCAAAAACGATGTTTTATGCTTGATCGACAATGCAAAGCATATCTTATGGGCACAATACTTTGCACACACCTTCAACTAGGTGGAATTGACTTACATGCAAAGTGGCACGCCCATCCCATAAGTACTTGATCGAATAACATACCTAGCATCGTGTTTTTTTACGGATGTGCATGACACTAGAGTAAAAATAGTATTTAATGCTCGATCGACCATGCAAAGGATAACTTGGCATGTGCATCTGATGAGTACTCGATCGGATAACTTCTCCCACTAATAAATTAAGTACTAATTAAAAATTATAATAAATGAGTAGATTATTAAAAAGAGACTAATATTTATGTAATTGTTGCTACTGCAGCTTGCTTGCAAAGGACTCTCACGAAGGAGATGGCTATAGATTTTGTTCCAGGGATGGATGTGATTTTATGTAGGAAAAGAGAAGTAGTTGCATTTGCTACAATCCATGATAGTGATCCCAATTCAGTTTGCCACTTTCGAAGACTTGGCGAAGATAAGGTGGCAGTTACTGTATCAAAGATTCTTAGTGCGCATGTTGAGCTAAAGTATAAATGTGGAGATATGGAAACACTTGGAGATGTTATGCCCTGCAATACATCCAACAAATCATTTATATCATGGGACAAAGATGAAACTTATGCAACAGACATTATCAAGAATACAAAGTGCACCACCTTGGATTTTACTATAGGGGACATTTTACAAATGAGATCATTTGCAAATAAGACTGTAGCAGAAGGTGAAGTATTGGGATTTGAACAGGTGGAGCAATGGTCATTTGCACAGATGAGGATTCTAAAAGTCACTGATGATGGTATGGTTGATAACATAACATCCTTATGTGATCTCTACTATGAGGTAGGCAAGAATATGAGATGGAGCATGCAATTTTTAAACATGAGAAAGAGGCACGTGGTTTTCAATGATAAAGACAAGGTATACTACAATATCAAAGGACCTAAAAAGCGTGCCCATGTGCCAGGCTCTATCACTTCAAATGTGGATGATTTCAATGTACTCAATTATAGAAGTGACATCTTATCTGGAGTGGATGAGTTCATTGGTTCCTGATTTTAGAAGCTAAGCCTTATTTGGGGTGGATGAATTCTTGCACAGTGAGAAGGGCAAAGGTTTCAATAGCGATGTCTTGTCAAGTGTGGATGAGTTCATGCATTTTAAGAAGAAGATAGTTATGTCTATTAGGCGTTGTCTTACTCCAAATACCAAGGCGTATGGCTGCACAATCATCTTTCCCAACTTTTCTAATGTAAAGTCTCTTGCAACAAACTCGCATAAGCATCCTTTCCATATTCTCCTCGGATAGCATTACATGTCTCTTTGGTTCTGGAATTGATGCCATGATTCTTCACCTCTTCACACTCACATACTTTCTTTTTGTAAATAGTGTCTTGCATTTTCTAGTTGTAAGACCATCAAACCTCGAATCCATTTCCCTTGAATCTTCATCTTTATAATCAAATGCTGTGTAGGCTTGAGAATTATTTGATACCTTATAATATCTTGGAAATGGCAATCTGGTAGACATGTTAATTGATGTCAATTTGTTGCCAATGCCTCTTGAATTTTGTGGTTGAACTGTTTCTCCTTCATAGCTCAAGATTCTCCCATCTATATTCTCTGGCATGCTAGCAACAATATTACGAACAACATGACAAGTCTCAGATTCTCTACCCCTTTTGCCTTGTGTTCGAGTGGTAACATCATGATCATTGTCACTAATATCATCAATTCCTATTATTGCATCACTTATCCCATCGATCTTTGCATGTATTTTTCTTTGTGGTCCCATCTTATTATTCTCAACACAAGACAAGTCTTCTATATCAGTAAGCATGTTTGAGTCACTTGCAACACAAGACAAGTCTTCTATACCAGTGAGCCTGTTCGAGTCACTTGCAACACAGGACAAGTCTTCTATACCAGTGAGCCTGTTCGAGTCACTTGCAACACATGACAAGTCTTCTATACCAGTGAGCCTGTTTGAGTCACTTGCAACACAAGACAAGTCTTCTATACCAGTGAGTATATTTGAGTCACTTGCAACACAAGAAACCTTTTCTACATCAACATTTGTTACTATAATGTCCTCAATACCTGTGAGCACGCCACTATGATACTCTTGATTACTACTATAGCTTCTTATCAATTTGGATCCCATTTGTGTTATAGTCTTTTTCTTCTGATAACATTTTGTTGTTCTTCCATGACATTGAAGGAAACTGTCTTGGGCAAACTTGATTTCAAGAAAGCTAACCCCCATTTATAAGTACTATGAACTTGTAGTTGAGATGTAGTATTATGGACGTCTAAATGTGAAGTACTATCCATTGCATTTTGAATGACACCTGCACTAGTCAACTTAATTATCTCCACTATATAGAGAAAACTCTGAGCATAGCCCTTAAAGTTGCCAATTGCTAAAACTTCTCCGGAGCAAGATAACATCTCTACTTTTTCCCCCTCAAAATAAGTTTTCTTAATATCTTGAAAGTATGTCTTTGGAACAATTTCGTCTTGGTCCCAGAGTGTTCTGTGTGCTTGCATATCAAATATGTCACATTGTAAGATATCTCCCAATGTTTCAAAGTCTCCATGTGGATATTTTAAATGTACTTCAGGATTACAACATTGGTGATTATCACTACACATCTTCTCTCACCACAACGTTGGAAATGACACACATTCATAGGATCAAGACTATGAATTCGTCCAAAAGCCACCACTTCATTCTTCTTATATAACACCACATCCATACCCTCTGTTAGGGTGAATACATGTTTTATGTATAAAATAGATTAGCAACTCAAAATGAACATAATAAATAATCATTGAGCTTATTATTACTTAATAATTTCTATATCAAAACTAGCAGAGAAAGCATTAAACCTAAGCCCTACATCCTAAACTTTAAATAATTAATACCAAAACATCTTAACCATCGTAAATCTAAACTTTAAACATTTAATTCCTAAACCCTAAACCCTAAATCCTAAACTCCTAAACAATAAATCCTAAACCTTAAACACTAAACTCTAAATCCTAAATCCTAAATCTTAAATCCTAAACCCTAAACCCTAAACCCTAATCCTAAAATACAACCAAAATTTAATGAATTTTTTTAATTTGTGCAACAGGTTGGATATATCCCCCAACCTATTGCTTGAGCAACAGGTTGGGGGATATATCCAACCTGTTGATCAAATCAAGAATTTTTCTTATTTGTGCAACAATTTGATATACAGTTGTGGAATATATCCAACCTGTTGCACAACTCAAGAATTTTCTTGATTTGTGCAAGGTTGGATATACCCCCAACCTGTTGCTCGAGCAACAGGTTGGGGGGTATATCCAACCTACTGCACAAGTCAAGAATTTATGCAGGTTGTAGGGCATTTGCAGGGTGGGGGCAAAGTTACAGGTACTTAATCTTCCAAGATTTGATCACAACCATATCCACGAGATCTGGCTCTTCTCCCTACTCACATGTCACTTGATTGGCTACAATTGGCTCTACGTAAAGCCGAACATGATGGAGAGACAATAAACGAGCACGAGTGAGAGTTATCATCGGGATGTATGGTGCATGTAAGTTTCTTACCTCTTGATGTAATTAAGTAATTATTTGTGGCAATATATGCTATAAAATAGATGCATCTTCATTGTTTTAATGATGCTCTTTTACAGTACAAAAAGTACAGTGCATTATGGTTTCTTGACTTGTGCAGCAGGTTGGATATACCCCCCAACCTGTTGCTTGAGCAACAGGTTGGGGTCACCCCAATCGAGGCCTGTTGTTAGATATATCCCCCAACCTATTGCTGGTTGGGAAGTATATCCAATCTGTTGCACAAATCAAGAAAATTCTCGATTTGTGCAACAGATTGGATATACCCCCCAACCTGTTGCCAGGTTGGGGGGGTATATCCAACCTGTTGCACAAATCAAGAAAATTCCTTGATTTTTGCAATAGGTTGAGTGCACCATTAACCTATTCCACTTGCAACAGTTTGGGGGATATATGAAACCTATTGCACAAATTGAAAAAAATAATTAAATTTTGATTGTATTTTAGGGATAGGGTTTAGGGTTTAGTATTTAGGGTTAAGGATTTAGGGCTTAGGATTTAAGATTTAGTGTTTAGGGTTTCATGTTTATGATTACGTTTTTAGGGTTTAGGGTTTAGGATTTAGGGTTTAAAATCTAGGGTTTAGGGTTTAGGATTTAGCATTTAGGGTTTATGATTATTGTTTTAGGTTTTAGGATTTAGGATTTAGGTTTTAGGTTTTAGGGTTTAGGGTTTAGTATATAAATCATGAGCTGAGAGTCTAGAATCTAGGGTTTAGAATTGAAAATTAGGTTTTATAATTTAAGTTATGGGGGTTAGGGTTTAAGGTTTAGGGATTATAACTGTTATATAAGTTTAAGAGCTTAGATTGTATAACCTAAGATTTAGGGAACTTTAGGATTTAAGATTTAGGATGTAAGATTTAAGGTATATATACTATATAAAATATGCATTCCAAAGTATTTAGTTTAGATATATATCGACTATATGTTATATGCTTTCCAAAGTGTTTTGTTTATAGGTACGATCCTTTGTAAAGGATTTACTTTAAGTAAGTATAAGTCTACCTAGTCAAAGTATCCTACTGATTAGGGGCAAGCACATAGGCTAAAAGCACACCGATTCATAATTTCATGCTACATGGTGTATCAGAAGGTACGATCCTTTGCAAAGGCTTTACTTTAAGTAATTATAAGTCTACCTAGTCAAAGTATCCTACTGATTAGGGACAAGTACATAGGCTAAAAGCACACCGATTCATATTTTCTTACATTCATGCTGCATGGTGTATCAGAAGAAATGAAAAAGTATGTGACAAGAAATATTCAGAAGAAATATGTATTCCATATCATGGATACCATGGATATCTGGTGGTTGCTAAAGTAAAAAAATGATATGGATGCAATGATACTGTAGTTTTGTGCAAAGCTTAAACTTTGTTTAAGGTTTTTGCAAAGTATTACACATAGTAATAAAGATAAGTAAGTATGCTAAACCTCTTCTAGATTCTATGGTTTTAAATACCTACCTTACAAATACATTATTTAATTTTTCATTCTTCGACTAACTAACAAGTATTATACACATGGAAGAAAAGCATACATGCTAAAAGTAAGTGTGTAAAATTTAATATTTTCTTATTTTTTAAATTAATTCAATTCTTTGATTGACTACTTTTTAAAATTGAAAGGTTATTAGTATATAATCTACATAATTTTAAATGTTATTAATGTATAATATTAATAATTTATATATTTATTTAAATTTATATAATAATTAATTTATATTTATATTAGTTTTTAAGTTAATAATGTATAGAGAATAGCAATATATTCACTAATTCTTCATTGTTTTAAGAATAAGTATTATATAAAGCACATATGTTAGAAGACCTCCCTTTCAAGTTATATTTTTTAAATTAATGTATTCATATATTTATTTATATAATAATTATATAATATTTATATTAATTTATAGATTAATAATATATATTTTTAGCAAAATTATATTTTAACATTAGTTAATAAAAATTTATTATATTATGAAGTAAAAATATTATAAATGGATTTCTTATATTAATAAAGTGTCGTGAGAAGAGTTTTTTGAAAAGATTTATGATTAAATTTTGTTTTGAAGTTGTTGCATATGCAATAGGTAGGGAGGTTTGAGTGGTTTTGAGGTTGAGAGAGAAATTTGTAGTAAAGTGTCGTGAGAAGAGTTTTTTGGAGAGATTTATGATTAAATTTTGTTTCGAAGTTGTTGCGTACGCAATAGGTATTGAGGTTTGAGTGGTTTTGAGGTTGAGAGAGAAATGTGTAATAGATTGTTTTTTTTTTTTGAGGAGTTTTTTGGAGAGATTTATGATTAAATTTTGTTTTGAAGTTGTTGCGTACGCAATAGGTAGGGAGGTTTGAGTGGTTTTGAGGTTGAGAGAGAAATTTATAATAGATTGTTTTTTTTTGTTGAGGAGTTTTTTGGAGAGATTTATGATGAAATTTTGTTTTAAAGTTGTTGCATACGCAATAGGTAGGGTTTGAGTGCTTTTGAGGTTGAGAGAGAAATTTGTAATAGATTTTTTTTTTTTTGTTGAGGAGTTTTTTGGAAAGATTTATGATTAAATTTTGTTTTGAAGTTGTTGCGTACGCAATAGGTAGGGAGGTTTGAGTGGTTTTGAGGTTGAGAGAGAAATTTGTAATAGATTTTTTTTTTTGAAAAAATGTTGCGTGCCCAATAGGCTAGGAGAGAAATTTCTGAAAATAGGTTGTGAGAGTTTGAGGTAAAGAGGAAAATTTGTGGGAAAAAAGATTTAATGCAAAAATGGTTTTTTGAGGTTGTTGCGTACACACAAGTTTTTGAGAAAAGAATCGGATTTGAAAAAAAATTCAAATTTACAAAAGCTTGATTCTTAGAAGTTCTTGCGTACGCAATAGGTTAGAAATGAACTCACCTCTTGCAACATTTTGAAAATTTTTGAGAATCCTGCAACAGGTTGATGAGAGGAGAGAAGCGTGGAGTGTAAAAGAATGATCTTTGAATAAAAGAGAGAATGAAGAATGTTCTACTTATAGTGAACCTAAAAGAACTAAAAAAACCTTAAAAACTAAAAAAAGCTGACTTGACCTAAAAGCTACCCATTTCCTCTAAAACTCTACTTCTCCTCATTCTCTCTCACAACATTCCTGGAGCTCCACCACCTCTCCACCCAGGTACTCCCTCCCTCCCTCTCGTCCCTCCCCTCTTGCTTCCCATCCCCTCTCCTCCCGCTTCCTCTCTCCCCTCCATTCCCCTCTCCTCCCTCCCCTCCCTTGCCCTCCCCTCCCCCTCCCTTCCCCTCTCCTCCCCCTTCTTCTCCCGCTTCCTCTCTCCCCCTCCCTTCCCCTCTTCTCCCGCTTCTCCCCTCCCTCCTTTGGCTTCCTCTCCTCCCCTTCCCCTCCCTTCCCCTCTCCTCCCCCTTCCCCTTCCCCTCTCCTCTCTGCCCTCCCTTCCCCTCCCCTTCCCTGCCTCCCCCTCCTCGTCGGCCCCTCCCTTCCCCTCCTCTCCCTCCCCCTCCCCCTCCCTGTCGGCCCCTCCCTTCCCCGCCGCCCCCTCCCTCCCTGCCGTCCCTCCCTCCCCCTCCCCCTCCTCACAACCCCTCCCTCCCCTTCCCCGCCGTCCCTCCCTTCCCTTCCCCTCCCCCTCCCTGTCGGCAAAGGGGGAGGGGGAGGGGGGGCATGGGGAAGGGGAAGGGGGAGGGGCACGGGGAAGGGGAAGGGAGAGGGGCACCGGGAAGGGGAGGGGGAGGGGAAGGGCGAGGGGCACGAGGAAGGGGCGGGGGCGGGGGAGGGGAAGGGGGAGGGCCACGAGGAAGGGGTGAGGGTGGGGGAGGGAAAGGGGGAGGGGTGCGAGGAAGGGGCAGGGGAGGGGGAGGGGCACGGGGAAGGGGGAGGGGGAGGGGAGGCGGGGGAGGGGGAGGGCACGGGGAGGGGAGGCGGGGAGGGGGAGGGCGTGGGGAGGGGGGGTTAACCCCCCCCCACTTGTTGCACACGCAACAGGTGGGTGGGGGGGGAGAAATCCCCCCCACCCACCTATTGCATGGCACGAGGAAGGGGCAGGGGAGGGGGAGGGAGAGGGGCGCAGGGAAGGGGGAGGGGGAGGGGAGGCGGGGGAGGGGGAGGGCACGAGGAGGGGGGTTAACCCCCCCCCACCTGTTGCATGGCGCAGGGAAGGGGCAGGGGAGGGGGAAGGGGAGGGGCATGGGGAAGGGGGAGGGGGAGGGGGAGGAGGAGGGGCATGGGGAAGGGGGAGGGGGAGGGGAGGCAGGGAGGCAAGGGAGGGGGAGGGCACGGGGAGGGGAGGCAAGGAGGGGGAGGGCACGGGGAGGCGGGGGTTAACCCCCCCACCTGTTGTGCACTGGTGGGTGGGGATGATTTTCCCCCCACCTATTGTACACTAGTGGGGTAGGGGGGCGAGGCGGGGAAGAGGGAGGGGAGGCGAGAAGGCGGGGGGACGAGAGGAGGGAGGGGGAGGGATAAAACTCCCCATGGGGGTAATAATACCCCATGGGGGTAAATCCCCTTGCCCTCTCGCCCCCTCCCCGCCCTCTTGCACCCTCCCCGCCCTCCCTTCCTCGCCTCCCCTCCCTCTCGCCCCCTCCTCACCCTACCTTCCCCGCCTCCCCTCCCCCTTCCCAGGCCGTTAACCCCCCCTCCCTCCTCTCCTCCCACCCTCCCGTCGCCCCCTCCCCCTTCCTCGCCTCCCCTCCTGTCAGCCCCCTCCCTCCACTCCCTTCCCCTCTCCTCCCACTTCCCCCCTCTTCTCCCTCTTTTTTAAGGCGAGGAGCGGTGAGGAGGACGGGAGGGGAGGGAGGAGGGAGAGGAGAGGGCAGTCAGGAGGGGAGGCAAGAGGGAGGAGGAGAGGAGGCAGGCGGGGAGGCAGGAGGGAGGAGGGAGGGGAGGCAAGCGAGAGGGCGGGGAGGGCACAGACAGGAGGGGAAGGCGGGAGGGAGGGGAGGGGCTCGACGGGAGGGTGCAGACGGGAGGGGAGGCAAAGAAAGAGGAAGGGAGAGGCGGGATGGGGGGAGGCGGGAGGAGAGGAGGGGGTTAACCCCCAACCTATTGCGCACGCAACAAGTTGGGGGTTAATCCCTCCCCTACCTTAAGCCCCCAAAGAGCTTTAAATTTTTATTTTATTTTTAAAGACAAAAATTAAATTAATTTAATTTAAAAAAGAAAAAAAAAGACGAAAAAAATTAATTAACTTAATTTATTTTTAAAAAATAAAAAAAGTTAAAATAAATAAAACTTAAAAACTAAATTAAATTTTAAATATAAAAATTAATTAATTAAAAAAAGATGAAAAAAATAAATTAATTTATTTTATTTTAAAAATTAAAAATAAATAAAACTTAAAATAATATTTAATTGGAAATTTATTTAATATTTTGAGTTTGAAAATCATTGTAATTCTCATTTTTTATTTTTGATTGTTTTTTAGAAAACTATGGCTTCCAGTTTTGGTTCCAATGTGTCTTTCAAATACCTTGAACATGCTTGGTATTTTATGGAGGGCAAATCAAAGTATTTTTTGGTGATCACTGCAGAGAATGTATCAAGCATGAAATATTCTCCAGAGGCAGTAAGAAATGGTGGCATGGTCTCAAACATCAACATTAAAGAAAACAATTTGATAGAAGTTGTGTGCAAAGGAAAGAATGATGAGGTGGTTTACAAGTTACGAGTTATGCACAAGCACTTCTTGAAGCCCTTACCAAATTCAATTGAGGGATCCCAAGAATTACTTAGTGCCTTAGAAGCATTAAAGAAAATGTGGGATGCATTTCCAAGTGGTGGTGTTGTACCTTCAGTAGCAGTAAGTACAGCAGTAAGTACGCCATCTATAACATGTAACCCTTAAGTACTGCCAATATCTGTGGCAATAAGGCAAGAGTAACTACAATATCTGCCGCAGTAACTACAGTATCTCCAACTGTACCTACACCATCGACTGCTGCAACTACAGGAACAAGAAGGAGTGAACGTGGAGCAGATTCAAGTTCTACAGCTATTCCCAGAAAGAGAGCAAAAATAACTCCTACTCCACGTGCAAATCGTTCAAGTGCAGGTTATTTGAAACCAAGCGAAAAATTGGATAGCGATGAACAAGAGGATCCGCAAGAAGAAGATACAAGCCTCGAAGACTTTTCTATAAGTGTGGCAGACTTACATCCTCCAGAGGATGAGGGGTACATTTGGGGATTTTCACAATTTAGCATGGCCACAATGCTTATTGATCGAGCTTCGTTGTTCACAAATAAAAGAAAGCTAGATAAGACATTTGCACGCAAATTGTATGAAGATACGAGGAAAATAAGAACTCCAGTTGCCACTAATATCACTCTTCGTCCTATGGCATTTAAGAGACTTCAAGAAGATGATCCTACATTGCTTGATGTCACATTTCAAAAGCGCGTGGACTTTCTTGATGCTTTTGAGAACTTTAGAAGGAGTGACTTTGTTCGTGGAGAGGCTTTGTACCAAAGCCGATATGGGGCTGACATCGAGAAGAGATACATGCTGGCAAAGAATAGATTCTTGGAAAGATGCAAGTTTGAGCCCATTGATGGGCAACACTTTTGTGAAGCTTGCAGGATCGCCCTTGATGAGGGAAGAAAAGGAAACTTGCCACAGATTGAGTGGATGGAAAAGTTTCAATGGGTCATTTGTCATATATGAATATTTAACGATGACTCGAAGTACATTCTAGAATCAGAAAGGCTGAATTCTACTCCATTTAGGTTGAAAAAAAGCTCTTCTCTTTCTGAGATCTTGATAAAGGCAAGGGAGTTATGGATGGGCTGTGGAAAGCCACAAACAGTGAAGGGTAGGAGACCTACATCTGAGTACGTGGCAAAGAGGACTCGGTTCTATAGATGCTTGAAAGGTGTTGTAAGCAATATGCAAGGCATACCAAGTAATAAGGTTGAGGCAAAGGATTTGAACACCACCATTGCAAGATACAGGGATGTTACTTGCATTGTTTTCCACGAGGACTCAGTGTTTCAGAGCATGGTGGATGTTTGCCAAGCATATGAATCAGGGAAGGTATCCTTTAAGGCACCAGAGCACACTGCAACTCAGAGGAAAGAAATAAAGAAACTGATGTCTATTGTTTGGTGGAGAGCATTAAGGTTTGTTCTAGATGCAATAGCAGAAGAAGTATGCAAGAAGATCCTAAGTGGTGACTGCTTCTTTGGAAAGAAGAGCAAGCATAGCAACTTGGATGAAGTGGTCACCCGAATGATTCAAAGTGAGGCTGCTCTCTCAACACTATTATTTTTATTGAAATCTGATGATGAGTTAGCTGGCAAGTCAATTGATGTGGATAAGAAGAAAGCACTTAGCCTAGGTCAACTCCTTGATAAGACATGGGCTAGAAAGTGGTTGGCTTCAATGGATGCAGATGCCACACCAACAAAGGATCTAAGAGCTAAAATGCCAAAGGTTTTTGAGACAGAATATATGGACATCAAGAAAAAGGCCTTGCAGTCCACTGCCCAAGGTAGAGCAATTGGGGGTTTAGATGATGGTTCTCCATTCAGCTTCTCCTATGATATCCTGCTATCAGAGAATGATACAAAATTTGCACACATCAATGGCATTGATACAGAGCATTTCATAACAATGAGCGGTCATGCTTGGGAGAAGCCATGCATATTTTTCATAGATGAATTGCAAGACCTTGCAGTATCATGGATAGTTGAACTTGTGCGGTTTATCATAGAAGGTCCTATGGCAAATAAGAAAAGATCAACATTGGTCTTGTTCGTGACATAATCATAAAGGGATGCCTTGTATGCGAGTTTGACATCTCCATTTGGGTATTTACTTTCAAAAGTATACCATGGTATAGTCCTACATAATCATATGACTGTCTTGGAAGGCACTGCCGTTCAAGTCTTGCAGCCTTTCTTGATGTGCTTCTTATCTAGGGGTGGTGGCAATCTAATCAAAATTCCTTTAAGGACTCTCGAGCTTCATTACTTTGAGGACAATAAGGTTGAGCTTGATGCAGCAATGGTGGATTACAGAAAGTCGATGGATCTTGATGTGATACTAGAGATGACAAAGAATTTATTGAATGATGGGTGGGAAGTAGCATTGTATCGAATGGGTTTTGCTACTGAGAAATTGCTACGCTAAGGTAGAAATGTAAATGTCATTGATACCCCCCATCAAATTGAGTTCTTTGACACATATTACAGTTGCACTACCTTCTTTGAAGAGGAAAATGTCAAAGAAGAGGGTAGTGAGAAAAATGTCGAAGACAAGGGTAGTGAGTCAAAGGGTGATGATTCTAGCTCAGGCGATGATGAGGATGAAAGCTCTACATCCGATGACTTATGCCAAGAGGAAATCCGCACAAAGAATAAGGGTGATCAATTGTCAACTAGAGTCAAGGAGGTTCCACTCATCATACGAGAAGGCTCGCGGCAGCAAGAAGTAGTAGTATAGCACGTCATAGGAAAAGGTAAGGCTAAAGAGGTGGAAGCACTTCCCTTGAAATTAAAAGTGAGGAAGGCACCCTTGATCTTGGGTGAAGGACATGCAAGTGGATCAAGCAAGGAAGCCTTACTCAAAGAAGGTATGGACGAGGCAAAGCATGACCAAGAGGAGTTACCAGGAGGCATAGATGGTTCTTCAACCATGACCTTATAGACTCTAGAGCAGCCTACTAGTCAGGAACCTAGTAGCCATGTCCCTACTCACCAAGAACTTGCTCATGAGACTCTAGAGCAGCCTACTAGTCAGGTGCTTGGAATTGAAGAGCAAAGTACTGAGGACCTTGCTACTAAGACTCCAGTCTTAGAGCAGCCTATTAGTTAGGACCCTGGTAGTCAAGGGCCTGGCATTGAGGACATTGGTACTGAGTAACATGATGGTTGACGGCTTTGTAATCACAAGTTTTGAACTTCTATGTAAAGCGAATATCTAATAAAAAGTTTACTACTTTTTTTATTTCTTTACTCTCATTATTGTGTATAAAGATTGTTTATGAGGTCCATTTTATACTTAATGGTGTATTTTAAACTTTATGTCAAATGTATTTTTATAGTTAAGGGTGTTTTTTAATACCAAGTGAGGTGTATATGTACACCACTTACACATAAAAGGATTTATCTACACTACCTGTCTAAGGGGTTTATGTACACCACCTTTCTAAAAGAAATGGTCATAAAGGTGTGTGCACACCACTTATACATAAAGGTTTTTATTTACACCACCTTTCTAAGAGGATTGGTCATCTATTATTGGTCATCTATTGATGTTCTTAGGTGATAGTAGCTCAATTCACAAGAAGTTATGAAGATGTTTATGTAAACCACCTTTGTAAGAGATTTGGTTATGCATTGATGTTCTTAGTACTTAATCATCAAATCTTTTGTTTTGAGTTGTCAAATCTAGTTCAAAAAACAACATTACTAGTATATTCAAAATTTTTGGACTGTTTTTTAGTCCATTTCTCAAATTGGACTTTACACAAGTCCAAAAATTTTGAATAGTGTGTTTATTATGGTAAAATGGGTCATATGGCTAAAGACTGCTACAAAAAGCAGAATGACATTATGAATGGAAAATTGTAGCAAGGCAATTATGCATCCTCTAGTAGACAGGGTGATGATAGAAATGAGCGTTTATTTAAGGTGCAGCACAAGACCAATTCTGTGACAAGTGCAGAAGAAAGCAATGATGTGTGGTATGTTGACTCAAGTGCATCAAACACAATGTATTTTTGGGACCTAGGGGGCCTTCGAATATGATTGTCCTATTTTTTAATCGCACCTTTAGTGAATCTAAAACATTATTTATGGGCATCGATGGCCATAATGGGACCATACTTGACAAGACTTTACATAGTGTGATGGTGCAAATATTCTAGCAAAGTGTTATGCCATTTGTATTATTGTGATGCCTTCTTTTAGGGTTCGTATCGGTGTTAATACTGTAGAAAGGGTTGGGGTTTGCAAATGGGCAAATGATGTTGTATAGGATATATGTACAGTTCTGCTAGCAATAAATCCTACCTCCTCATTCACATTATTGAAAGAAAAAACAAGTTGTATTAGCCTTGTAAATAGGATGTGAGTACATTGTTTTTCTCTGGTTGTGCTATGCATATTGAGCCAACCATTTACTCAAAGGCATCATGCTTAGCATATTAGATTTTCTTAAAGAGCATGGAAGATAAATTTTCCTATTAGTTTCATTAGGAAGAGAAACTTTAATATTGGTATCGAAAGTATGTAAGCCCTAATAAAAATAAACGTTTAAAAATTTTTCCAAGATTTGAAACTTTTATGAGAAAATTTTTAAAGTTTTGCTAGGATTTACAACTTTTTCTTTAAAATTAAAAGGAAAATATATAAATTGGAACTACAAATATTGTGAAACTAAACAAACTAGCTCGATAAATTTTCTCCAAGATTTTATATTAATGTATAAGTATAGCTTTAATAAAAACATCCTGCCAATGAGATAGGTCCTACTCTAACTGTGGACAAGTGTTCTAGTACCTAAAATGTAGCTCAACAAGCACTTCCTCAAGCTCCTAGAGCCATCTTGAATCCTAGCTTTCTATTTGCACACCTAGGGCCAAGAATTTATGTGGGACACCATGTATATGCAACAATGCACTTAAACACACTATTTCTCCTCAAGCAAATGGATTGCAATTTAAGAACGAAGTAGAAGTCCAAGGATGTGCTATGCTTATTTGCAGACATCTTGTGTGAAAGTGCTACTAGTCCACACCTTCAAGTAAATTTATAATGATGCATGCTGGTGATATACCAATCATTAGTATTTTACCATATATGTTAGAAGTGTGTGGAGTCTCTTTACTTAATAAGAGGTGGATTTTTTAAATTGTATTTTTATTGCAAACACTCTTATTTGCTAGCACCTTTTCAAACATCTACTTTTATTTTGACTTTCTTGCTTTAAAAATTTAGATATTTTAACAGAAGATTTCAGGGTTTCTAAAAATAGAAATTATAAAGGTATCTTAAATAAGGCCCTTTCAACAAATCAGAATGTTGATTTCTAGCAATTTATTAAAAAAACCCATTTTAAGGCATTTTTTAAGGGAATCTTTAAGGAGAAACCTTTGCAATTACCCAAACAATCCGCAATAGTGTTGATGGTTGAAGTTATAAAGAAGTGTATGAAGGATAGAGATGATGATGAAAGTGGAAGATGTAGAACATCGGATAACACTGACAGCAAGCATGGAAGAAGCACATGAGACATCATAGGAAGAATAAGTGTCATGACAAGCTCTCACAATGGGGACACCGTGACACTACTCCAAATTGTGAGTTTCATATACACGGCCAAATCCAGGGAGAAAGTCAATGGAGTGCACTCAATGCATTGTAATTGCAACCCCTCAAAAAATACCATGCATTGGTCGAAACCTCAACATTTGACATTTTATTTATGTCGATACAAACCATGCACATTTTCGAGATTTGGATGGACTACCAAATCTATGGGAAAAATCAATGAAAAACATTGAATGTTACATAATTACAACCCCTCAAAAATTCCCAAATTATCAGGATTTTCCCAAATTCTCTAATATGGTGTCAAGGGATCCTAAGGCTGTTTCTTATGTTTCTCAGTCTGAGGACTAGCCTAGATCTTGTTGACCATAACAAGATATGTCTATACATGATCCTCAAGTATAGATTGAGGAAGATTAAGGGGCAAGTCTTCAATAAAGTAGTTAGTGTACATAGGTAGAAAGGGATCCTAAGGCTATTTCTTATGTTTCTCAGTCTGAGGACTAGCCTAGATCTTGTTGACCATAACAAGATATTCCTTCTCACATTTTTGCAAAGCTCTTTTAGCTTGAGTATGTGATGGTAAAGGCCAAGAGGGAAGGTCCTTGGGTATGTGACAGTAAAGGCCAAGAGGGAAGGTTCTTGTCACATTCTAAAGTCATGGTCTCAATCCCTTGAGCCATGGTAAAGGTGTGCTCAAGATAGTTAGGTTTGGCATTGTGATCGACGTGCCAAGGCATCCGTAGAATGAGATCTTTCTCATGTAAATGAGCGAATAGGAAATATTGACTCTCAACTAATCACCCTAGAGTCACCTCAAGATTTCATTTTGTTGGAAGAAGGCCCTAGTTTTTCAACTGAATGGTGTGAAATGAAGTCATGGTGCTTCCATCATTAATGATTAAAGAAGAAATTATGTTCTTTTCTGTGGAATAGTGCAATCATGCATACAAAGAGGTACAAAAAAGAGATCCACTTTTACATGAAGAACACATACATGAAGGGTTGTAGTCAACATCTTTGGTGTCATTGTCCTCATCTCTGCCTCCTTGCTTGAAAGATTCATCCTAGGATCCATCAGCCATATCATTAATGTAGTTGATCCATGTAGAGTTTTTGCATTGACCATTGCCACTGGTATAGCCATTGGTTCATCCTTGATTGCCTATGTTTTGGTGGCTTTCTTTTCTTGAGTATCTAGCTTATGTGTAGCAAGTTGGTTTTTCAAGCATTCATAAGAGTAGCGCCCCTTCTCTTTGCAATTGTAACATGTGACAAGTACATTAGTTCTTTGATTTACATGTGAATTTCTAGATTTTAGATTTGCCATAACTACTAACTTTACCAATGCACCCTCAATGGAGTACGTTTCTTTGCTCGAGGGGTGTGAGTAGCAAAGATTCTTCCTTGTTTTCTTTCTAACTCTAATGCTACATCCATAGCATTAGAAGTTGTAGATGGTTGAAGCATGCACACATCAGCATGAATAGTAGGATGTGAACCCTAAACAGCGGTACAACATTGTCCTTCCATGGCACTTATTCAATGTTTTTCAATTGAAGTAGTGGAGAAAGGTATTTCTCAATGCATACATCCATACTTTCATTATCCATCAACCTCATTCTTCACCATTGCCTATGAGGACCCTCTTTGAATCATGTAAGTAGGAAGTGCTTCTTAATTTTGTCTTTGAATGCCTCCCATATCTTCAGAATATGTGTGCTTTCCACATGCACACTCCACCATAATTGTGCACTACTTTTCATGTGATTTGCAACAAGTTTCACATCGTCAATCTCTTTGTAGCATTCCCCCAAAAATTATTGGTTGAAAGAACTATTACAAGCAAGTAGAGCCTGCCCATCTCTTTTACCATCATATTTTGGAAATTTGTGATTAATCATAGCTGACTTCCTTTTATCATGTAGCTTGAGTGCTTTCATGATGGCCTTTCCCCTGTTGTCTTCCTCATTAGACTCATGCAAAGGAAAAAAACATCATATGTTCGAGTTCAACCAAGCATTTTTTTCCTCTTCTCGAAAAAAGGTGGTGTTCAAAAACACCATTTTAGTTTAGTTGGAGAAAAAGTAAGAATGCAACACTAGTCCTTGATATTTTGCCGAGTGTGTAGAACTTGCAACCACAAAGCAATGGCCTACAAAAAAAAGATAAAGAGAAAAGAATCAATGTCATACCTTCCAAATATTTGCCAGTATTCAATTAAATTATCGTTGTGCAAGAAAAAAAAAGTCATGCTTTTCAAGTACCTTCCCTCCATTGTGGAGTCAACATTGGAGTCAAAATCTATTCTATGAGACGAACTAGATAAAGCTCGCTTGTGTGCAATGGTTGGTATCTTCACCTTGATGGGGAGGTTTCTGCTCTTCCAGGAAACCTTCTTTGAGAGGTTACCTTTTGGAACCCATGACCATACAATAGGATCAATAGATTCCCAATGTGGAGGATCACCTTTATTGCACATCCAAATCTTGCTCCAACAATCTACATACACCTCCTCAATTTGTGCAATGCGTCTTTTTCATATAGGTGCCCATATTGTATGAAAACCTTCTTGAAATTTCTAGATTTATTATCCTTCTATACATCAGTTTGAGCAATGCCTAGCCAAATTGGGTAAATTTTTTCTGCTGGTCGAACCAAAAGAAAGTGTCCTTTTTGTACATCAACCATTGGGTCAAATGATTGTTTTGTCTTTTTCCTTTGAGGTCCACAGTAGTGATCATTCAACTCTTTAATTCTTTGAAACTCATCATTTTCATTATCAACTGCTTGCACACAATCAATATGTTGTGTCTTTCGCCAAAATCTCTCGTACATGCTCTCTACACTATTGTTTGGCTTGTAAAACTTTGTGAAAGATGCTTCTGGACCTTGCAGGTGCACCCATTTTTCCCAAAAGCATACATACTCCTTGATACCAACTATCACATCAGAGTGATCCTTCACATACTCGAACATGGGTACACAAGGTGGCTCTCCACACTTGGTAGCATTGGATGACCATCCGTATGTCTCCTCCACAACTCAATGCCACCTTCACTTGGTTGCCAATCTAATGATCATGGATTCACTTTATATTGCATGATAGAAACTTCATTTCACATAAAGAACCAAAATTGGAGAGGCTTTGAGTGTCCCACTAAGGCATCTTTCCCATCGCATAGGCATCCATCAACATAGCTCTTGAAATCAAGGACTTCCGTTACCAAAAATGGGGCTAGAGAACACTCCTCACATTGTCTACAAGTATCCATGAGATGTGCAAATGTCAGTGTTTGGCTAGTTATTAACCTCTCTGAAAACCTGCTAAACATTGCATCAATATCCTCATGTGTATGCCCAACCATCAAGAATCCGATTGGATTGACTTGCCCTCGAGCAACAAGTAATGATAGGTATGAAAACAAAGACTGATGCCATGATTCTTTAATGTTAAAAAATTGGGATGAGTGTAGATTAAATTTTAAAATTAGTCTTGAATTGTATCATCGGATTCCTGGTTGCTCTGACTCATGGTTAAAAGTGAAGCTTCAACAGGGCAAGGAAACTCCACCATTGCCTGATGCTGCAAAGGGGTATCTAAGGTGGATTATGGGACAAAGTGAAGGTGCAAATCATGGATCAAATTCCACCTGGCCTTGGAGGTTCTACACAGTCGGTTCAAACATGGAGGGAATGGAATTTATACATAATGTGTACCAAGAGCCAATGGCAATAGGGGTTGCTTTTTTGGATGTAATGTATGGACCAAGCAGAAGTAGAAATTGGAATCAAGATTGCTTTGAGCGTTTGTTGAAAAGCTTGATGACAATCACTTCTCCCCTAGTGCAATTCCTTCTTGTAGTGTTCTTGACCATGGATCATGTATCGTGTTTGAAGAATGCATTAAATAAGACATGCGGACAATATAAAATAGACTTCAATTGCCTTAATATTGAAACTACAGATATATTTGTCTCACTGGATCTATGGATGGCTTAATTGCCTGTGTACTGGTAAGCAAGGAAATGCATTTCAACGATATTGAGCACTATACCAATGCACAATGTAAGCCATCAATATATGTTGCAGATGAAAAATATGAAAAATCAAGTGGTGCAAAAGAATCAGGTGATGAGGATGATGATAACGATGATGATGATGAATTTGACATTGAATTGTTTTTTAAAAGAAAACGTTCAAGTATCATGAAAGACATGATCATGGGTTTCTATCGAGAAGATGAGTATGTATTGGACTTGTTCTCTGAGGGGCTTGCTGCAATAGAGTCTCTTTCTTGTAAGAGGCATGTTGTTTCAGTTGTTGAGACTTATCAGGAGTTGGCAAAGGTGGAAAGTATTTGTTGCACATATGCTTACAGTAATCATGAAATTCGACAATGGGCTAGCTTGCAAGAACCAATGTTAGCAATAGAGGGGGCACCAAAAGAAGATGATACAACTGAAGGTGGAGGGGATAAAGAAATTGATACCATTCGTGTTTTCCATATGTTATCTTGCTATATTCTCCATATGATGTATTAATTTTGTTCCAAAGATCTTTTGATATTACTTGGAAATTTCTTCTATCTCATTGCCATAATTCAAGAATTCATATGTATTCTTTAATATGTTTAATTTTATATATTTCATGAAAAGATGTGTTTGCATGTTGTAATCGTATGGAGTGTGATACCTATCCAAATTTATTTATGAGTTCATAAATGTTCAAAAGTGTGTTGAGTCTTGATTCTGATGAATGAATTAGTGTAAATTGTTGTTTCTATCCTTATTCACCTCATGTGAATGCTCAAATATGTTTTGGCCGCTTGGCTAAATCTTTTCTTAGTGGGAACACTCAGGCAATGCTAGATTATGTTGGACTCCACTCTATCTATTACGCAAAGGTTTTTGGCATTGTAAGGATATGCAGTTTTGGGGATTAAAATAACTTGAAAGGGTATAGATTCAACAACTTTAGGGGGTATACTAAGCATATGAACATGAATGTTTTCTTTTTTTAGTAATCCAATTTTGTTTTGAAAAAGAAAAACATGAATGCTTTCACACAAACAAATTGCATTGAGAGCACACAACCTAAAGTTTGACAATTTGGTTTTCCATCTCAATCTTCAGTTTGTTTCTACTTATGAATTTCATTTCCTTGTTTATCAACAAATCTTGGCCATCTCAATTTCACATCGCCAGAAGCATTGCTTGTACATGTGACACCTGATCCAATGATTCGTTATGTGCCAATTTGAACATTAGCATGCAAGTTCTAAGCTCAACATGGTTGATTGAAAATGTTGAGGATGCAATGTCTGGAGTTAATGTTCCATTGACAAATGTGGATGCAAGCTTAGAAGGTAAAGGAGAAGATGCAATGTCATTGTATGAAGCCAAGGTGTAGGAAGAAATCTTAAAAGGTAAAGGATAAGACAAAATGTGACCCTCAGAAATAATGCCAAAAGAGGTGATAACAAAAATAAGACTAGCAGTGATAATAGATTTGAAAGGGTCATTGCTCGAGCGTTGTTTTTCAAAGTCAAACAAACATATGAGCTTGCACAGTGGGAAGCATTGGCTTGTTCTCCATCTTGGGTGTTTAGAGTTTCTACAATGGTTGCTCGATCACTACCATATTGTCATTTGGTCCACTGGAGGAGAAAAGGGCATGATGCAATGCATGCTGGACACTTTGGAGCATCATGTTAATAGAAAGTTACATTTCTTCATGGTTTAGGGTGTGATGGCATGCCACAAGCATACAAAGAGTAGAATCATTCGACCAAATAGGATGAATGTGGAAGTAGAGTTTAAACCATTAATGAGAGTGTGGTGTTGTTTTAAAGAGGAATGAAAACTAGCAAAAACAGTGTTCATTGACATTTCGCCTTACACAGGTTGTGTTAATCCAGCAAAAAATTGCATTTTCCCTACAAAATTTTATATCAATTGTGGTGATTCTATTTTGCTTCATGAGTTATTGCTGCCACACCTACAGATGCTAGGTGATGCAATAGATGTGTGCAGTGCCATCTCTTCTAACAGATTTGGTCAAGCTCCGATTATCAAAGGGCATGATATGTTCTATTATTTTCAACCAGTGATCCTTGAATTCAAAGCAAAAAACAAAGAAGTGCTCGAAAGGATGAATGCCAAATCTCATATGTCTACTCGTAGTTCAAAAAAGGAATTAGTACCTTGTGCAAACAATGCTCTATTCTTTGTGATGTGAGTTTATATTCCTCCATTAAAAGAATGATTCTTTGATTTTAAACATATGATAGGTGTTGCAGATTTTCCTGAAAAGTTGAAGAGTTGTCTTATTATAAATTTTGATCCGGCAGGTTTATGGAAACATGAATTGCCCATACCCATTGATCACATGTTCGAAATGAATGGCATCCATTATGAAGTAAAGAAATCAACAATACCTGGGGCAGGATACGGTCTTTTTGTACATACGAACATCAAGAAGAAACAAGATTTGATGGTATATAATGGTCCAAAGTATGATTATGATACTTGGAGATATCTCCTCATGTTTTTCCCAAGGATGAAGACTTATGGAATGTTTGAAGATCCATTCATTGAGCCATTGACAGATGTGAAATGTACTATGGGAGATGTATTGTATGGAAACATTGCTGGATATATAAATAGCTCAATGTATTATAAAGAAAGAACAAGTGTTATATTTGTATACATCCCTAAGCTACCACCTTGGGCTCAAAAGCTACAAGGAGATCTGAGTGCCCATGGCTACATTACTGTGCAAACCATAAAGGATATCTCCTTTGGAGATGAGCTACTTTCTGAGTATGAATACTAGTATGGAATTGTTAATGATTGTGTTAAACGATGTGGTACAAAATTTACTTGCAAAATTGGCTGTGTCAATGGTTTTGATTATATTTAGCACAAAAATGTTTTTATCAAGACCATGTCTTTGAGTTTTATGAGCTCTTGTGATGAAGAGTTTCACGAGCTCTATTGTGATGGAATGGTGTCTTGGAACACCACATTTATATGATGCATGCCAAAGCTCTACAATAATCCTATTGCATATGTTGATACCGCAATTTATCAACATAGAAACATATGCATTTGGCATTAACTTGATACATCTAATATACCAAATAAAAATTGATAGTTGTTGCAAGTTTAATTTTGTTTTTGAACACCACATTTATATGATGGATGTCAAAGATCTATAACAATCCTATTGCATATATCGATACTACAATTTAATTTACTCCAATGAATCTTCCTAGCACATCTATAAATTTGCTTTTGTTTGTGGTTTGGATGCATATGAAACAACAATCTTTCTTTCACTAGCAAATCAACAAATGTTTTGGCCATGGGGCCATGTTCACATCTATTAAGGCCTTTTGCTATAGCAACATAAGGAAGCTTATTGCTTGGGTTCTAGGGATTGGGAAAGTATTGTGCATGGTCTAGTCTCTCATATCATAATTGAAACTTGGGTTCTCAATGGAGCCAAAACAAGAGACTGTTGCTACTCCTGTTGGCCTCCTTCCTGCTCCCCTCCTTGCTGCCCCCTCCCTCCCCTTCCCCCTACCTTTTGCTCCCCCTGCCTCCCCCCTGACTCCCCTCCCTTGCTGCTACCGCCCCCCCTACACGCTGCCTCCTCCCTCGTGTGCTGCCTCTTCCCTCCCCTCCCTCCTACTTGCTACTCCCCCCACCTCCTCCCTCCTCTCCCCCCTACCCCCCACCTCCCCCTCCCTTGCTACTGTACTCCCCTCCCTTGCTACTGTACCCCCCCCGTGCTGCTGTAGCCTCCCCCCGCGCACTGCCTCCTCCCTCCCCTCCCCCCTACCTGTTGCTCCCCCCGCCTTCCCCCCCCCTCTCCTCCACTCCTCCTCTCCTCTAGCCCCCCCTCCTCTCCTCTCCCTCCTCTCCTCTTGCTGACCCCCCTATCCCTTTACTGACTCCTCCTCTGCTCATCCTCTCTCTCCCTCCTTCCTTTCACCCTCTCCCCTCATCTGGAGTACCCTGTTCTTGTTTAGGGGTCTCCTGGGCTTCAAGAAAGAAGATGAAGTTCTTCCTTGCATTTGAATCGGCCTTTTCCACCTCGATTGATGAATGGCTTCCCACTCAGTCAATCCATTACCGCCCACACTGGCTGCCAGAACCGTCACTTTCTCAAAAGACAAGCTACAGTAATTGCAAAAGGATTTGGAGCATTAGTGTTCCACAACTCTCTTCGCATGCATCCATGGCTCCCACCCCTCCAAGTCACAAGCTAGAGATTGGATGCTTGCGGCGCTTCCCTAGGAGCTCGCCCCCCACCTTAAGGATGTTCGTTTGTTGGGACGAGGTCTCTTTCAAGTGTGTCTAGATTCCTTGGATGTCACAAGAGACTGTCACAAGAGACCTGCTACAGGCCGAGTTTCTATTTCTAGGCTATAGGAGGATTTTTTTGTTTCCCTTTCAACTGGTCCTTTCAACTGGTCTTTGACACAGTTGAAGAGGACAAGCAGGGAGTTTCTATTTTCATCAAGTTCCCTGGTCTCCCCTCAGTTTATCACCGGCTTCTTCTAGTTATTGGCAAGAGCTTTGGTGTGGTAGAAGAGATCCCCCCTCTTCCTCGTGAGCCCTCTTCAGCTACTGAGGCGGTCAGGATGGATGGGGTACCTAGGGTTAGGGTGATTGTCCAGGACCCTAATATTTCAGATGACCACATCATGCTATAGCGACCCGATGGGTCTTTCTTTCGCCAGAGATTTGAGGTTGCAGGTCGGTAGGACCAGTGCAAGATTTGCAGATCCTCGAGGCACTTCGCTAGAGATTGCCCAAAGAAGAAAAAGAGGCCCAGAAAGCAACCAACTTGTACTAGCTTATGACAGAGAGCAAGAGCAGGACCTACTGCTCCACAGGCACCGCCTCAGACACGAGCTCCCCCCCTCCTAGGGCTACACAAGTCCCTCCTGCACCTTGCACCACCTCTGGCCCACGGTGGGTTCCGATCGCAGTTAGGCCCTCTACTTCAGATCACACATCTACTGCTTCGAAGGCTACCCCCTTGGAGCCTGGGGCGGAGACTAGTGTTCAGGAGCCTTGTTCAACTCCACCCTAGGATCAGGTTGTACCTTCCTCAATAGCCTAGGTTGTTGGCACCTCATCCACAGCACTTCTTGATCATGACTCAATACAGGTGCCTCCTTCTATAAATAGAGGGAAGGGGGTCTTACATTCTCTCCCTGCTTCGGTAGGAGTCCTTCGTACCCTCTCCCTAGGACTGGCTCAGTGGAACTCCTTTTCTGCTCTGGAGGACCTCTCTGACATCCCAGATGATGGTTTTGTACCTTCCACTTTCAGAGAGCTAGTTATTGGCATCCCTTTTGAGAGATCTTTCTCTCTCTCATCTGTGGACTTTCCTCCCCTTGGACCTCGTGTGTATGGCAGGAGGTCAGCTTTGGTGGAGGGTTCTTTTTCTACCACTAGGTCGGGTAAGGTATTCCAACCCGCTTCCTCCCGCCGATGAGGATAGCCACTTGGAATATATAGAGATTGGGCAGCATCCCTCATCACCGTCACAGACAGCTGATCAAGAATCAGGTCCATCTAGGTTTTTCAGGTGGTTCTGTAGACATGCTTTTTCTTCAAGAACACAAACTGGATGTCAGAGATTGCTCCAAGTCAGGTAAGCTGCTTTCAGGCCGGACTTTTTGGCTTCCTGCCTTGGGAACCAGAGGAGTTGCATGCATATCAGTTTTAGATTCTATTCTCCCTTTGATCATTAGACACGGTACCATAACCCCCTCAGGGCCCAATGGGTTGTACTTCTGATTAACGGATGTAAGGTTGGTTTCCTCAGCCTCTACGCTCCGAACAAGAGGGGACCGTGTTCTGTTTTGGAAAGAGTTTCTCTCGTGGGCTGACATTGTAGATTCATGGATTATTGGAGGTGACTTCAACATGGTTGAGGCACCTTATGATAAGCAAGGGGGTAGAGAAGGTGGTATTCATTCCCTTGAGAGAGTAGCTTGGGATGCCTTCTTGTTCAGGTTCAGTGGTAGAGATGTTTGGTCAGATGATGCATTTCATGTTCAATCTCAGTCACTTTTGTTTTCATGGTCGAACTATAGGGTTCAAATGCCTATCCATGCCTGGATTGATAGAATCTATCAATCCATGCCTGGATTGATAGATTCTATGTGGATGACAAGGCTCTTGATAGAGGGGGGACAGTTTGCATTGTACTTGGTGTTTCCACTTCCGACCATTTTTCGATAGTTTTGTCCATCTCAGAGCCCCATCTAAGAGGACGGTCTCACAGTATTAGGATCCTCGATGCCTTATACATGGATGAGACCCTCATAGAGGTAGTCTTGGAGATCTAGGTTTCTCACATGCAGGGGGGTGGCCGGTCCTTCACATGTGGCCACAGCACTTGCCAGTCTCAGGGACTTTTATCACTCCATTGCTAGTGCTCGGTGAGGTGAGGTACTCAGGTGGGAGATTGGTATTCGTCGGCAGTTGGCAGCCTTGCAGAGGGAGGAGCAAAAACGACTATCAAATGCTTGGGTACAGGAGCACCTTGCTACGGCAAGGGCTCACTTGTAGACATTGTTTGATTAGAGAGCAGAGTATGCCTTCCATGCACAAGAGTCCTTTTGGATATACATGGGATAGAGAGTCAATAAACACTTTTTCTCTACACTTGGTCCCAGACATAGTAGAGAGAGTCTCAGGCAACTTATTGACTCTGACAGTGTTTTGTAGTCTCATCCAGATACCATCATGCACTTAGCGACAGCTTTCTATGCCTCCCTTCTTTCTGCAGATCCTGACACACAGGCCAAAGATGTGGCTAGAGATGAGATTTGGCAAAGTTTACCTGTGTTGGTCACACGAGAGATGATATGCTCACTTGATGCGTGCTTTACCAACACTGAGTTCAAGAGTGCTCTCTCCACCCTTCATAAGGGCAAATGCCCTAGTTCTGATGGTCTTACTCCCTTTTTTACAGCCTTTTGGGATATGATAGATGATCATATTACTTCAGCCCTGCAAGGCATTTGGGACTCGAGTGAGATGCCTGACTCACTGACCGAGGGACTCATACACCTTATCCCGAAAAGTGGCAACAGGAATTATGTATCCCATTGGAGACCCATCACTCTTTTGGGCACTCTATACAAAATCCTGGCCAAGGCAGTCAGCATTCGGTTGTAGCCCCTTCTTCCAAACCTCATCCATGATACTCAGACAGGCTTTGTGCATGGCAGGAGCATATTTAATAATATATTTTCCTTTTGGGAAGCCATAGAGTGGGCTATGTAGAGCGGGAAGAGGCTGGCAGTTCTACTCCTGGACTTTGAGAAAGCCTATGACAGAGTAGATTGGGGTTTTCTTGAGGGCAGTCTTCTACGGTTTGGATTTTCAGATGCATGGATTAGAGGGGTGGCCTCCCTTTATAGATCAGCCCATAGCCAGGTTTTGATTGGAGGGGTAAGGGGTGACAAGTTTCAGCTTTCTCTTTGTGGCAGAAGCTATGAGTATCTTCCTTAGATCTCAGGCTGAGCTTTATGGGTTGAGATTGCCCTTGAGACAAGAGCAGGAGCTTCTTGACTATGAGTTGGCTGATGACACTGCTATTTTTATTGAGGCCTCTTCGCAGTCACTTGATTCTTTTCGGACAACCATGGATATTTTTTGCTCAGCTGCAGGGGCACACATTAATTGGCATAAATCCTTTGGCTTTTGGATCAATGATGAGGACACTTGATGCTGGGGAGTTGACATTGGCTTTTCTTGGATTCACAGGGGTGTTCCTGTCAGATATTTGGGATGCCAGGTAGGATTGGGCATCTCTCCAGCATAGCAAGTTTGCCCCAGTACTAGAAAGTATAAGGAAAAAGCTCCTTTTTTGGAGCTCATCCAAACTCGACCTTGCCTCTAGAGTTGTCGTAGTGAACCAGGTTCTCTTGGCCACCACCTAGTTTGTGTGTTCTTATTGGTGCTGGTCTAGGGATTGCATCACTCAGCTCATTAGACTAGTCACTAATTTTTTATGAAGTGGACTTGATGACATGGCAAATGTTGCAGTGAGGGTGGCCTGGGAGACCATTATTCTCCCTACATGGGAAGGGGGCCTTAATATCATTGACTCGGACTTGCAGTGCAGGGCATTGCTTTGTAAGGTGGTGGTGAGGGGACTCATGCCTGGGCAGGAACCTTGGAAGTATTTCTTTTTTGGATGCATTCAGGCTTGCACATCTACCTTAGGAGATGATTGGGTGGACAACCCTCGCTGGATTTTTACTTCCGCCTCTCTCAGGTCTCCTGCCTCTCCTCTCATGACTACCATCCTCAAAGCTTGGGGGAGCTTCAGGAACACTCTTCGAAGGGTTCCACCCTCTACCCTTGAAGAGATTAATAGGAACCCGATCATTTGGAACGATAGTATACTTGATGAGCATGGCAGACCTCTGGGCACTTCCCATTATATGCAGTGGTCTAGATGGGAGAGAGACCCCGCCTACACAATAGGCACTTGGAAGGCTTTTATCAGGCTACCTGAGGATCAGAGGCTATAGTCCGTGAGTCACCTCAGAGGGGTAGCATGTAGGATTCAGTAGATAGATGCAGCCATCCCAGTGGAATGGACAGTTGAGATGCCTATTACTTCCACCACTTGGATGGGAGCTTTTTCGAGGACAGCAGTTCCTCTATAGGTGATCGCTCTTTGAGGTCTCGGGGAAGATGCTGTCTTTGATGTTGGGGATGGAGATATACTCTCTAGATCCATGGATGATATTCTTCTAGAAGTTCCCTTTCAGCCTGTTAGGATTGCTGCTTTTGTGGACCATGGAGCGGGCTTGCAGTGGTACTTAAACCCCGACCCTTTGCTCTTGGCCCTGGGATCCTATAGGTTGTGGTTGTATGGAGGTGCACCTATCAGGTGCTTGTAGTGGGACCCAAGAGAGTGGGAGTGGATAGATCATGGGCACCGAGAGAGGGGGATTCCCTTCTTTTGTTTCATGGTTGGCAATGCCAAGAGATTTTAGCTGAGCAGTAGAGGCTGGATTCCCTCCAGAGCCCCCCATTGGGATAGCTTCTTCATCACTGCAAATTTGCATAGGAATTCTAGAGGAGGCTCTGGAAATCCCTCAGAAATAGAAAGATCACTCTTTTCTTTTGGCTTTCTATTCATGGATGGATTGCAGTGAACCTATGGAGATCACGATTTGGGGCTAATCCCACTTGCCCTCACTGTCATTCTACAGAGGAGTCAGTGCGACATTGCCTTTGGGACTGCAATCAAGTTAGAATTGTTTGGAAAGGAGTTGCTCAGATACTCAACATTTTTCATACTTCCCCTTTCTTCATGACTTGGGGATCATTCGCATGATTATCCCTTACTAGGCCCCAGGTGTTTTATGAGGGTGAGCCTTCTTCTTGGGCACTCTCGATCTGCCGATAGGTGATAGAGCCCTGCTCTCTTCAAGGATGTACCACATATTCCTTTCAGAGCTTCACATGTTTCAGTGGACACCTCTTGGGAGATTTTGGTTAGCATTTCCTCTCGGCACATTTGGAGAGCCCAGATATACCCATCACAAGTGTTCACAGGTATTTGGAGTGACACGGTTCACACTTTGATAGCCTTATGGGCTAGCATGCAGGGCCCTTCACAGGCAGCCCCTTCACAGGTTCTACCTTTTTCTTGGAGGTTGCTACCGGATTGAGATGGCATTATCAACCCCAATCCTTTCTTTTTGGCTCTTGAGCTTTTCATGCATTGCATGGTGTATCCCATATTCCCGTATGGAGCTTGCTCTAATGGTTTTCTTCAATACTTAATAGAAGTCTCTTTTTTGCCCCCAAAAAAAAAAATTTTCAATAAAAAACTTCAAATTTTACTTTTGAAGTGACTATATATAATTTTGTGGGAATTGGGATTTTCCCAAATTCTCTAATATAGTGTTCCTTTCTAGCTATATACACTAACTGCTTTATTAAAGACTTACCCCTTGTTCTTCCTCAATCTAGACTTGAGGATCCTGTATAGACACAAACCTATTGAGGAACAAAAGATTTAATCCCAAATATAAGATCTTTTGGCCCGAGGCTTGATTCGATCTAGTAGTTCACCATTTGGGGCACCCGTTCTTCTTGTCAATAAGAAAAATGGGACTTTTCGAATGTGCATCAATTATCATTCCTTAATAAAATAATGGTAAAGAATTTGATACTCCATTAAAAAAGTCAATGAACTTCTTAACAAGTTGAAAGGAGCCACAATCTTTAGCAAGATCGATCTCAAATTAGGGTACCATCAGGTGGAGTGTCCAAGCCCATTATTTTCAAGACTTCTTTTAGAATACAAAATGACGACTATAAATTCCTTGTTATGCCTTTTGGACTAACCAACGCACCTGCTACCTTTAGTTGGATGATGAGCTGTATCTTCCTACCCCATTAGGACATTGTGGTAGTTTTCATTGATGGCATCACTGGATTATAACAAGAGTCGTAAGGAACATGAGAATCACTTGGATCTCATTGTCTCTCTCTTACGTGAGAACCAATCATATGTGTCTAACCTTTTGGACTTACCAATGCACCTGCTACGTTTAGTCGAATGATGAACTGTATCTTCCTATCGTATTAGGACATCGTGGTAGTTTTATTTGATGACATCATGGTTTATAGCAAGAGTCGAGAGGAACACGAGAAACACTTGGATCTCATTGTCTCTCTCTTACATGAGAACCAATTGTATGCCAACCTAGAAGAGAGTTCCATTTTCCTTTTCAAAATTGAATATCTTAGTCATATTGTTTCAGCTGAAGGAATTCAAGCACATCCCAAGAAGGTAGAGATGATAATGAACTGGAAACAACCTAAAAACATCCACATATTACAATCTTTTCTAGGTTTGTATAGTTTCTATTGTAGGTTCATTAAGAGCTTCTCACACAAGGCACATCCATTGACCAAACTACTGCATAAGACTCATGTTTTCTCTTAGGGCGAGTAGCATAATTTAGCTTTCCAATGACTTAAAGAGGCAATGACCTAGACACCATTTTTTACCATGCCATATTTCTCGAGACCTTCTTCGTCATGGTCACTGATGATGCTAGTGGATAGGGTTTTGCAGTTGTGCTCATGCAAGACAACCATCCAACTGCTTTTGAGCTCTGGAAGCATTGTCTATGCCAGGTTCTTAGTTACTCATTTAGACTAATCAATAGAGCCTTAGACATCTCCTTACTCAGCCGATAATCTCGGATCAACACATTAAATGGGCTACCTTTATTGACATCTTTAAACCAATGAGCTAGTATCAACCAAGAAAAGACAATGTAGTTGCCGATGCACTGAGCCACACTACCTAGCATAAATAATATCTCAGCTATCAAGAGCAACCCTTTTGAGCCTATGAAGGAGACCTATGCCACTAATTGAGACTTTCCAAAAATCTGGCATAAAATTAAGCAAGCCAATCGTATCACTATTGCCTAGTATTCCATTCATGATGACTACCTATTCTATAAAAAGCGCTTGTCTGTCACTACAATGTTTCATCACTTGGTACTAGAACAGGTGCATAAACCATTCTACATGAGGCATAGGGGTGTCACTGTGACATATCAGTCTGTAATTCAAGAATTGTTTTTTGCCTAAGGCTAAAGTTGATGTTGCATCTTTTGTTGCACAATGCCTTATTTGCCAAAAAGTTAAGAGGTGCAAGGGCAAATATCAAGGTTTTTTTATGCCTTTACCGATCCCTGACGGTCCATGGCAGCATATCTCTATGGACTTCATTACTAGATTTCCTATGACTAGTTCATGTTTTGATATATTCCTACTTTATTCCTATAAAAAGAACTTGACCGCCATTCAGGCTACTCATATATTCCTCAAGAACATCTTTGTTCATGATGGCTTTTCAACTGCAATTGTGTCAGATGGGGGTAGTAAATTCTACAGTCACTTTTTGACTGCACCCTTTGACAATCTTGGTATGAAGTTAGACTTCGCTAGCGCTTTTCATCCTAAGTCCAATGGTCAAGAAAAGGTCACAAAAAATACTACTTGTGACATGCTACATTGTTATGTATCTAGTCAACCAAGAAAAGGGGACAATATTATACATTTTATAATTTGCCTACAACAACACTAAGCACTCCGCTACAAGAAAATATCCATTTCAAATTCTCTATGGCAAGACTATTCCTACTCCATTGACCCTTTCTTAGGCATCGAGTTCAAGGCTGCTCATCGATTCATTGAGGATTTCTCTAGCATTCTGACTACTGTCTATAAAAACATCGAGCATGCTCAAGCTAACTACAATGTATGAGCAAACAAGGATAGAAAGAGAGTTGTATTTGCTAAAGGTGACCTAGTCATGCTACGTGTTGAGAAGTGCTGACTCAAGTGGGTTGAGACCCATCTTATAGCTAAGCTTGCCGATAAATCCTATGGTCCCTTTAAGATATTAGAGCGTATCAATGACAATACCTATCGACCAGAATTACCCCCACATTGGCACATTCACAAATTTTTTCATGTGCATCTCTTGAGACCTTTCCATGCAGACCCACTGACTCGACCTAGTGTAGAGGATACACCTTTCCTCCAAGGAGAGGCTGCTCTGTTAGAGCTAGACTGTATCACTAATTAAACAAATCACTCAAATGATATGTGGCAATTCCTATCCCATTTATCTTGTTACATTTAAGAATCACCCCATTAAGGATGGTAAGCAGATGCGCGAGCAACATTTTGGCCAGTATCTTGATTATTGACCAGCTTATTGAGGACAATTGCAATTTCAAGCAAGAGGGATGTTACAAGAGTTGGAATTATCCCATTAATTTAATCCTTCAGCATTTAGTTGACTGAGATCCAACATTTTTGTTGCACAGTTGATGCATGTGTGCTTGCTGTTGGTAGTGATGCATGTGTGCTCTTATATGGTGGGTATATGGCTAAATATACAATTATGTGAGGCCGAATGTGTAGCATGTGTGCACCATCTATGTGATTTTATGTATGTGTGGAATGAGGTGCAGCATCTAATGGCATATGTCGATTATGTGCACCATCCATCTATGATTTATTGATTTTATGTTGCTAGAATACCAAAAGGCCAGTCAATTGTAGTGATTAATTCCAAGATTATTCTATGCTTGAGATATTTCATTATTATTGATTTTTGTGAATCCAAGGAAAGAATAAGTGATCGGGTGATTTCAATTTGTCACTGGCATTATTCACCGTATTTTTGCCATGTAGCTGCAACTCTAGTGATGCGTGGATGAACTAGGCTAAGCCTAATATTTGATATTACAAATGCTCATGTGCATTTTTTAATTTTTGAACATTAAAGGCTTAGCTAAGCATATTAACTACAGTAGGAAAAGACAACTTTATTTTTAGAGAAAGCAAGCTATTTTGGAAGTGACTCATGGGCCTTTTTGGATCCCAATTGGAGAAGTACATGAAGTTTGTATGACTTTTCCTCGAAAGCTAATGAACCATAATTCAAATATAGGATGTCACCACTCCTATGGCGGGAGATTGCACCCAGCATGCTTGTCCTGCACAACAAGACAAAGCAACTATGGATGCACAAAATAGTGGGTGCATCTATAGGCACTACTAGAATAGCAAAAATACAGGCGCATCTAATAGCACATCTAATAGCGCATCTATTTGCGCATCTATTAGTGTGTCTATTAGCACGTCTGTACTGTGAATTAGATGTGGATTTAGACGCAAATTTAGATGCAAAACAGAGAATATAGAAAGTGAGATTTTGGTGTAGGTTGATAAATGTGCATCAATGCTTTCCAAACATTGCCCATGATTACCAAAGCATGTAAAAATATCAATGCTTTTTGGCAAACCCACATATACAAAATTAAGTGAGGTGAGGAGAATGAGACAATATGTAAAATAGTTTTGCCAATATCAATGATGGGCTACGGTTCAATCTCATCCTCAATGAGATCAACCCTTGCCAAACTATCTACTTCAACATCCAAACCAGTCTTGAGATCTACAAATACATTCAACCCGCTACTACTTGTGCTACTCATGTGCTCATCGAAATTAGCATCACCAATGGTAGGCTCGTCCTCACACGTAATGGCCTCAATATCTATATCTCCTATCTCATGATCATCCTCCTCTCTCATATCACGGTCATCACCTCCATGGGCATGATCATCCTCCATACGCTCCATATTAGTAAATGTACTATACATCACTTTGGAACATGGCATAATAGGTATGACATGCCACCACCTATTACTATCCACTATACATCACTTTGGAATGTGGCGTAATAGGTATGACATGCCACCACCTATTATTATCCACCATTGGTTGATAGACAACCTAAATCAAACACAAATACAATCATGTTATTCTCCTTGCATCGAAGGTATCAAATATTTAAAAGTGAGTATTTTTATATGTGTGTCAATACCTGTTCACATTGTTGTTGTAGTACTAGTGTGTCCT
The DNA here is from genome assembly GCF_047967505.1 of Dipteris shenzhenensis. Lineage (NCBI taxonomy): Eukaryota > Viridiplantae > Streptophyta > Polypodiopsida > Gleicheniales > Dipteridaceae > Dipteris > Dipteris shenzhenensis. The sequence goes on from NC_141614.1 coordinate 45,248,107, forward strand.
TCTTACTTTGCCAAAACTTTGTGGAGTCAATAGTTACAAAGCCGCTTGCATGGCGTTTGATTGTTGCATTAGGGCCTCTTTCCACCACGTCCTTAAACAACTTTACATCCAAAACATACACAAAGAAGCGTCGAAAGTCAAGGTTAATAATATCTTGGATTATGCCACAATAATCATCCATGGCTCCATTGGCTCCCTCAAAGCTAGCAATGATGCTGCAATCTTGTGTGTTTCTCTTATCATCAATCCATTGTGTTCGTAAATGCTTGCCCTCACACCATATAGCATTGAACATAGTACACTCCACCAAGACAAAATCAATTAAATAAGTAATCTAAATTGTTGAAAGCTCCTAACTTATGCCTAACATTCTATATACTGACCTTGCTCATGCATCCCCTAGCATACTCCCATTCTTCCATTGTGATATGCATCCCCTCGTCTCTCTCTGCTCTCTCCATTTCGTCAAGTAGCCAATCCACATGAATATCCTTTGGAAGTGCTCTTAAATGTTGAGGGTATGGCACACGAGATCCGTGGAGTGTATGAAAGAGGGCCCTTTCTCCTTGTCTTCTTGCCTTTGCACCCTCGTATCTTGTCACCCATCTTTTCATCACATCACTATTTAAGCATGCAATATTTAAGCATGCAATAGAGGTTGATATTATTAAGCAACTCCATGTCTATTACTTTGCTGCGTCCTTTCCCTTAAGGCACGATAGAGGTCATCCTTAGGTCTTCATCATCTCTCCATAGTCATGGGAGAGAGCTATCCACATCAACAAGAAACTTAGAAATATATACAAGTGACTCTTGTACCAACCAACCCTCGGCCATGCTACCTTCGGGTCTTGCATTTTTTCTCACAAAACCCTTCAAGGTCTTCTTGGAAGGAAAAAGATATTATGCACATAAAATACTTACTTGGAGCATCTTGTGCCAATCATGAGATTTCAAGCCATATAATTGCTCTATACCTCTTTTCTTGCTCTTTGTGAAGGCCCCTTCAAACACCTTATGCATCCACTGAGAGTACGAACTGTAGTGATAGCTCGCTTCACTGCCACCATCTCAAGCTTTGATAACCTCCACAGTGCACGAGGTAAAAAGACACGCCCATTTGGCCTCTCTTGTGGCCAAGCTTCACACATCCTCCCTGTGGTGTGTAGATCCTCCCTTATCCCTGCGGAATCTCGTGTCCCATTCAAATGTTCCCAAATGGTAGATGCCACATTCTTGAAGATATGCATGGGATCAAGCACGTGATTGATCTTGAGATGGGACCAATATGGTAAACGATAAAAGATGGAGTATCTAAACAAAAGTTGGTGTTAGTGGGCAATCTTTATTTCTAGCCAATATAGCACACAATAGTTACAAACCCTTACCAACTCATGCCAAGTGGTGGAGGAATCGTGGATCCATCCCAAATTCTCATCCAATCTCCCATCGTGAGCCTGGGGGATTCACTCTTCATTAAAGGGGGACGTCACCTGCGTGCATGAACTTCAAGAAAAGCCCCTATTTAAGATCCACGTAGGATGACAAAACACCCCTATTTAAGCTTATAAGATACCACCAAAATTCCATTATGCCCCCCCTTTCCTTAAATCTACATTCTCTCTCAAGCATTTAGATTACACAATAAGCAAATTTAGGTTACTTTCCTTATGACTATTTAAAACCATACACAAAATCAAACTTGTTTGGACTAGTTACCGAAGGTAACCTATATTATGTCCCCCCTTCTTAAATATGACATGGTCCCCCTAGCTTAAATTCAATATTGGGGAAAAAAAAGGGCCCCCACCCCTAATGTATAAGCTTATGCCTCATTTCAAAAAAACCCCCTATTGTACACTCACGTGATATCATAAGTTTCCCCCTGTGAATCCCCCGGGATCGTGAGTGACTGTGGGGGGACTTCATTCCAAGGGGCAACATATCTAGGATGAACAGGTGGGAGAAATCGATGGTCATTCTCATAGATGACCTTATTCAATGTGTCTGCTCGTGAGGCAACTAGTGAAGGACCACAAACAGGACATGCATGGTAACTCGATGTAGTGAGACCTGAACAATAGATGCAATTAAGAGTTGAAGGTGGGTTTAGGGTGCCACATCGATTGCCTACTCATAATTAAAAGTGCAATGCTTACTTGAACACTCGCCATAGCTTGGGAAGTCATGCATTGTCCACATTAAGACTGCTTTACAGTTGAAGTCTCGTGACAAGGGAGGCCTGCTCACATCATGCACCTCGATACCTCTCCAAAGTATCTCTAGCTCGTCAATCAAAGGCTCCAAATAACCATCAGGATTTTTGACTTTATGTTTCCCTAGAATTCGAAGGGATAACATAACATGTCTTTTCTTAATCGCCATAGAGGGTGGAAGATTATAATTCACCAATATCACTGGCCATACATTGTAAGAGGTGCTTTTGAGAGCAAATGGGTTCACACCATCCATACCCAATCCATGTGGTCCACGAAACAGTATGCAATCGTTGACGCATGCATGGATGCGCTTGTAATCAAATCCTTCAAGAGAGGTCACATGTTGCCTTGCCATATCTCTTGAGGTCAGTAATTTATTCTCCCTTGGAAGCATTTTACACAATAGCCTACACGTGAAGACCATAAATGAGAAAAAGCATTCGAGTAATTGACCCACTAGCATAATTCACCATGTTTGCAAAATAGACTTTAAAGATTACTTGAGTAATGCATTCAAACTTGCATGATTGCTCCATGTATAGATGGTCTGCAAGTTTAGTAACTCAAGGGAAGCACGTAGAATAGAGAATGCTGCAGTAAAAAGATCGTCCTGCTCAAACAGTGGAGTCGATGCTGTAGTAAAAAGATCATCTTGCTCCATGCTATCATCCCTACCTGAGGATTAATGGACATATAAATTCCGCACCATATCATCAAACACCTCCTCCTCCATGGCTTGAGGTAATGGCGGAGGGCTACTATCACCATCACTCCATGCATCCGTAATGGTCCCTCCTGAAGATCCCACCTCATATCGTAGACGCTTCGCCTCCTCATAATGAGCATAAGGCAACATATGTGGGTGTGGCACTACATCCTGTATCAAATTAAAACAGGATCATAACTCAAACACATGAAGACCCATAGGTATCTCAATCAAACTTAACTCTTTAACACTTACCATGTCTACGGTCACATCCCATTCTCCATACTTTGAGACTTGATTGAGTGTAATTCTGTGTGCACAATACATGTTTCCTCGACATCGATCACACATACATTTGATTTTTTGCTCCAACCACATTTCGCGATGGTGGATACAGAGGGATTCATCCTCACTAGAGCTACTTGTTGAAGATGGAGACATCCTACATATAAACAACCCAAAAAATTAGTTCTTGCATGAGTTGTAAATTTTAAAACTCTGTGGATAGCCCAGCCGGCTACAGAGCCGAGCCCCTTCTCCCCCCCTGTGGTCAGGAGGTCCTTCTGCCTCACAAAGCCACCAACATACTCCCATGCTATTGAGAGTCACTTCTCTAGCTACGAGTGGCCAGTGTACTCCCATGCAATTAAGAGTCACTTCTCCAGCTAGTGGCCAGCATACTAGCTCGACACGACAAGGCAGCAGGCATAGTAGCAGTAGGGAGAGTGGTGGGGGATGCATGACATAGTGCTTTGGGAGGGGTAGTGGTGGGGACGAGGATGATTCAGACGATGCAGACGTGTTAGAGGGTGATATTACGATCTTTTATGACATCACTCAAACAAGAGGCATCTTGATGGGTGCACAAGGACATCATGGCCTTCATGCGCTCTGTAATTGCTAACAATTAGAGAGATTGCTTTATTCACTACAAAGACCAACCATAAAAGTTGGCTTATGAGACCCTTGCTACTATTTGCTCTAGGTATCGTAATCCCCCCAATGTTCAATTCATAGATAAATGGGCCAAGTCAAAGATGGTTATGATACTTGCCAATAAAAGATCTTCGCTTAAGAGACAGGCACTAGTCGAGATTGCAAGGAGAGAGGGAGGTCAACCACCAAGGGGCCAGCCCCACACCGCTCACAAGCGTGAGTGGAAGAAAGCAATGAAGGCAGCAAAGGCAGATCCCAGTCTGCACCACATGGAGGCATGAAGGATCCAAATGGAGCAATATGGAAGCGTGCATTTTGGAGCAGGGGGTGTTGAATCATGGGAGGCCCAATTTGTAAGTATCGATCTCAAATTATATTGTTTATATAGTTTATTAGGAGGTTGTTTCTTTGTACTAACCCCTCCACAAATTGTGTCATCTTGCAGCTTGATATCATGGGCAGGTCCCCTACTTCTGTCGAGATAGCCTACCACCACCACCATCGCAGAGGAGATATATGGAGGCACTTCTATGATGATGGGTTGATTACTGAGGAGCAGTATATCCGGGCTACTGGAGTGCCCCCCCGGTTATTTAAAAGTAGTTAAATAATGTCAATATTGTAAGTAAAAATTTGATTTTTCATACATTGATACATGTCCCTCGTTTATAGGGCCTTGTGACTGATCAGGAGGAAGAAGGGAGTGAAGAAGGAGGCGAAGAAGGGAGCGAAGAAGGGAGCAAAGAAGGGAGTGAGGACATGGAGAACTTAGATTAGTCATAGAAGTAGTGCTAGCTACTCTTTTTTGTACTTGAAGCCACTGGCTTGGCTTCATGCCTCTGTTGTATATACACTCCTCTTATTTTTTGTACTTGAAGCCATAGGATGTGGCTTGGCTTCATGCTATATGTACATACAAGCACTTTTTGAGCTATGAATTAATATACACTCCTTTTATTTTTTTGGCTTTCAATTTCCTTGTGCAATGTTCTATCAATGAATGCCTTGTAAACTAAACATTCTGGAGTTGTAATGTTTTATTCAGAATTGTAATCGTTGGCTATAGACGTGCTTGCAATCGTGCTAATTAAAATGTAGTTGGTTGTAAGAATTGAATTGCACAATGTGGAAATGGGATTCTTGTAACTACATAGCATACACAACAATATATAGATGCGCTTGTAGACAGGGGTCTGTAGACACGCCAATAGACATGCAAATAGACACGCTCGTAAGTTTTTTTTCAGTTAAGGAAACACGTCTATGGGTGCTTTGTCTTGTTGTGCTGTATGTTCTGTTTGTGAGTTTTGAAAGTTCGTACGTATTTTTTGTATGGTATTTGCTGTGTTTTTTGAGGATTTGCAAGCATTTCCTATCGCAAGAGACTATCTCTACTCTTATGGTGAGTGAAAACTCCAAACTATGTCTAGCTTTTGGCAAACTCTTTATCTCCATAGCTTTCAATCTATGTTTACAATTGTGAATTTCTTATACTAGGGTGTTGAGTGGGTGTGTATACATGGGAGGAAGAGGGGTTTATAAGGTTGTCATGTACTAAATGAAAGGAACCCTCACCCCATGCTCTCAAGGGGTAATTAAGGTACTTCCATATTGAGGTTATATTATTAATATACTGCATTGTTCAAAATTTTCCCAAATTTTAATAATCAAATGCATTATGCACAAGATCTAGATTTAAACATTGTTTAACTAAAACCATCTAGCCACTACACCCCATCACTAACCTAAATAAAGGAATAATTATTTAGAAACCCTACTTATATATAGGGTTTCAAATATTTGTACAAATGTTGGAATGTTCCAAAAAAACCTCGATTTGTCTCAAATAAACTAACCTTTACGTATATAAAATTCTCATGAAAGATGAAATTAAAAATAGTTTATAGAACATAACTTCCAAGCTTACATGATTTTAGGAAGCCATCCACGCTACACCCCTTCCATTACCTTCTTCTTGTGCAGTGCACCCTCGCATGGAGTGTCATGCCAACCTCACAAGAGGATAGTTCACTCATGACATGTGCAAAGATACATGCAACACTCTACTTACCTTGTGGTGGTCCCATTACCTTGATTCCCTTGAGATTCCCTAATAGGCTCTTACATGACCATTAAGTGAAACTCACATGGGTTGTTTTTGAGTGCTCCACATCAAGATTGAATCATTCAATGATAACACATAATGTATGCTCAATTATTTGCCCTCATTATAAGTTGATTTTCTTATTTTGTTGAAGAGAAAGAATTGGTTAAAGGCACTTGTGTGGGCAATGAAGAGAGAGAGAGAGAGAGAGAGATGCTGAATAAAAGGTGGTAAATAATTGGGGACAGGTGGACAAACTATGTGAAGAGTCTGAAGTTTGCAATGCGAGGTTGAAGTTGCGTTGCGAAAGGTAATGATGTTCTTGGGCTCATCCATGATTATCATATTAGAGGGTGTGTCTTGGGTCAATGGTGTAAATATATATGCTCATTGACACAGAATGACAATTAGAGGGTGTGTCTTGGGTCAATGGTGTAAATATATATGCTCATTGACGAGGAAGGACAATCATAGGGTGCGTGTTGGGTCATTGGTGTAAATGTACATGTTCACTGAAGGAATCCTTGAGTGATCTACTAGTTTTTAAAGAGAGAGAGAGAGAGAGAGAGGGAAAGCGAGAGAGAGAGAGAGAGAGAGAGAGAGAGGCTACAAGTGCATGCTAGTTGAAGGGATCCTTGATTGACCTAGCAGTTTTGTGTGTGTGTGTGTGTGTGTGTGTGTGTGTGTGAGAGAGAGAGAGAGAGAGAGAAAGAGAGAGAGAGAGAGAGAAAGCCTCAAAGGGGAGTGAGAACATAGAAGGTAACGGGAAGGGAAAAAGCGGATGATCAAATGCTGGCTCGGCTTAGATATCTGACGACGTCATAGGACATTGTTTATATCGAAATGAGACGTACACGTGTCACGAGAGAGGCGACAGTTATTGCAGTGGAATCTTGCGTGTAATTTGGACCTCAGTACTTAGCACTCTCCATCGCGCGATCTTTCGTCTCTTACTCTAGTGTCTTACTCTAGTGCCGCTGGCTATGTCCATGGATGACACCTTTACAATCATCACCTGTCGTCCTTACGTATCTCGCAATCATCTATCATCCACCTCACACCTAAGCCCCTTCATTAAAATCTTATGAAATAACGAAAAGAAAAGCTTTGAGGTAGCGAAGAGTCTTCTTCCTAGAAAGAAAAGCTTTGAGAGAGAGAGAGAGGGGGAGAGAGAAAGAAAAAGATTTAATATACGAAAAGTACAAAGTTAAGCATAAGAATTTAATATAAGGAAAGAAAAAACTTAAGCATTCCCCTTTGCATTATCCAAACTCTCATGCATCCATTAAACAAAGGTCTCAAGGAGGCTTGTTCCTTCCATCTAAACTTACATGCTCGAGGGGGGGGGGGGGGAGGCTTTTGGGCTCTCCAGAACGCAATCTTTTAACCTTCTCTCATGCCTCCATAGCGTCTAATGGCGTGCACTCCAGCTTGCCAATCATTTCACATGCTTTATACCTATATGCTCTCGTACCAGGCTCATATGTGGAAGGGAAAACGTCCAAACAAGTTGCAGCTTGCTGATACGTTTTTATGTTTGAAGAGTCTATATCCTACACGTTAAGAATCTTGCCCACATCATTACCTTGTGTCAGTTAGGCACAGAAACACTAAGAGGGGGAAGTAAAGGTGGAGAGAACATCCCAAGGTATTGTTGAAGGCATCATGGAGTTTTGAATGAGGAAACCAAGGCTTTGAATGACATCTCAAAAGAGGCTAAATCCTTGACTGGTATGAATACACTTTTTTTTAAATTTTGTATTCATGGCAATACACGAGCATACACTAATTTTTTATTCATGGAATACATCAATATCTCCTCTATCTACATCCTCCCCTTTATTAAGATTTCATTTCGTTATCAAACACTTGTATGTCAAATACAACTAAAGAATAGTGCTATCATTAAAATACAAGGCTGCCTCCTTTCTAGAGGGTTATCTTGTAATGCATATCCACTTAGACACTCGACGGGCTAATCAATTACAGAATAGAGCTATCATTAAAATGCTGTTTAGGGTCATCGTGTCATATATCTCACCTAAAACATGTCTATGAGAATCCTTTGAGCTTGGGAGTGGTTAGCAACATAAGTGTATCATGGAGTTGTTCCTTTACCACATGGTATGTGTTATTGAACTAGGCCAATCTTCGAAAAACAAGAACATAATACATGTCCATGATTTTTGTCCTTTTGCTAATACAAAGGGTATTTATGATCCCTGCGCTTTGTTGGGGTATCCAAGTCACTCACGAAAGTTTATCCATTTTACATCCCAAAAAATGCCTCCCTCAAGTTTATAATTCATTTACATCACACGATTCTCTCTCTCTCTCTCTCTCTCTCTCTCTCTCTACATACACGCACACCTAAGCACATGCATGCACGTCGCACGTATGCACACGCACGCGTGCGCACACACACATGCATGCATGCACAATATACACGTGCATACACACACACACACAGACAAAGAAAACATCATTGTTTTTAATGGTTGTACATCAAAGGTTGGAAAATTATGACCTCATTATGAAGGTCTCAATGACATCATTGACTAGATTCTAAACATGTGTGGCCATTCACAATTCTAATCTCATTGTTGTTAAGGCCATGAGTACATCACCATGTAGAATCTGAGCATGTGTATATAATTAGAAGGGCATCTCTTGAGAATTCACTCTAGAGGACTTGGGATGAGCATATTTCCTAAGGACAATACGGAATGGGGCTACGGATGTATCATGTAGAAGATAAGGTGTTTTAAACTAGGAGGCATGGACTATGTTCTTGGCATGAAATTATAAACATGGTTTTTGTTGCTCTTTAGTTTTGGAAAATTAGCAAAGATAAAAGATATGCATGTCTTCTAATTCTAGTGCAAGCACCATGGTATGGAATTCACGTATGTTAAGGCCACCATTATCCATAGCTTGTGTGAAGTTGCCATCTAGTCATCTTCAATAATACAATACACTAGTGATAAAGATACCTCACTTAAATTACATCCCTTGAATAGCTGATCCTATAGGTTGCCAAGGTTTGGACCCGGGGATCATTGCGTAAAAACCTCATATAGCACACGCGATCAATGGGTATTACAACCCCCCGTACCTATAGAGTTTTAAAACATATATACCATTTTGTCAATTTTGAGATGATATATAAAAGTATACCTATGGATGGAAAAATCTCACTTTTTGAATTAACAAACCCCTTATGTATGTCTATTTCATGTACCTCCATCAGACATATAAAACCCCTTCTTGTTGGTTGCACTTGCTATCTTATATAGTGCTAAGTGCCCCCCCCCCCCCCGGAGGGTTTGGGAAATTGCTAGCACTTCACTATATTTTTGGTGGTCTTTTAGTTGGGTCTTGTCAAAATGGTCTTGCCATGGAATGAGGAGTTGGTAAAGGTAGGTGCAACTTAAAATATCATTAAATGGTTAATCACATGAGCAATACATAGCATGAAGAGAAGAATATGGTATAGGCCAACACTCGGCCAACAATGCCTACATTGGCATCCCTTGTTATAAACATAGAACTACCGATAGCAATAGAGCATGTGCTCTTTAGCCTACATAACACATGGATCTTGTCTCGTCCACTATTTATCCATGGTACTATCATTTTGATCCAAGTTTGGGTAAGAGTGCATTCTATTCTCAATTGAGTGTAAGTTCAAGAATGATGCAAGTAGTAGCTCAAGAGAAATGCCAAATATGATCTTACTTGCATAGTAATGAACTATTGGCAAAGCTTAAGAATGTCAGCTACTCTATTCTACATGATTGATATGTGGGTGGCACAAGTGCAATGGTAGGTGAGGACGAGGGGAACTTAATTTCAGGGAGGAGATAACCTAGAGGGGTTGTCAAGAATGGCAGATCTACTAAATTTGTCATATGCCTAGGATATCTCTAGGGAGCATACACACAATTTAAGTCTACTGCACAAAGCGAGGTGAGAGGTTTTGAAATGTGAACCCATAATTGCAAGTTTCTTTAAGATGGTAAGTGTAAAGCAAAGTACGAACCAAGGTCTGGTGGAGTGGTTACATAGATTGATGCACAAATGACTCATTGGGTTTGGAGCATATGCACATGGTGGCCATTGTAAGAGGCGTCTGAGCTTAGATGGGTTGTAATCATGCGTCATTATTGGCAACACGATGAAGAACATTTGGCGTCACACTGTGGGTGCTTACAAACCAGCACACCATGCTCATGGACCATGGATGGACAAGATCATCGACCCATGTCCATGGGGCCGATATCATAGAGGCATTCAATGCACCATGGCCCATGCAGGGCGAGCATGGGCAGCTCTATTCTATAAGAGCATGAACCGCTCACTACTCCACAATGGTCAAGCCCCATTGTGGAGCATTTGTGGGCTGGGGAGAGAACTGGTTCTCACTTACTCTTCTGACACTCATCTCTGACAATAAAACCTGCACAAGGCCAACAAAATAGAAAAACTTAGAAAGGCATTGGTCTCCTTGCAGGTAGCCCCATAATGCCTGGATAGAGAGGGGAACTCCCATCTGTAGTGAGAATATGTATCGTGCATTTTAGGTGAGCACCTCGAGGGAACATGCACAGCATTGGGAAAAACTATAGCTGTGAGCGGGGATAGGCTCTAAACAACTGAGTGCATGTGGAGTGTGCAAGTAGCTAAGGGGCCCTCGGTCAAATATGGAGGCTAGTTGATCCCTCATGGTCTAGCACAAGGATGATTCGTTGTGCTGCATGTGGTTGTTATCACTTTGACATCAAATGTGTGATGCTTATCCCCGAGAGGAGCATCTCCACCTGATCTAAGGCGCCCCACCGGTGTCCTGTGTATATAGAATATACTGCAAACTTACCTTCGTCTTCTTCTCCTCTCGGCTCTTCTTGATCCGCTTGTTCAACAAGCCTCAAACTTCTTTGCTTGGGTCTCTTCATCTTTACCCCTTTCTTCATGGGTCTACGCAGCTCAATCATCCCAGTCTCAGAGATCCTGACTCTCTCATCCTTACCTCAGAGATCTTCTATATCATCTCTTGCCCCTCGCTTCCAAATCTGCCCATCCAGCAGTTTGTGCTCGTAGTTGTATTTCAACTAGCTACAAAATCTGCTTTTGTAGCTGCTTTCATGTAGGACTTAGCTCCAATCTGTCCTCCCTTAAACCGTCTCCTTTGGAGCTGTTTTCATGTACCAGCTAGCAGTTACCCTTTCCCCCTCCTAGCTGCTTTCGTGCACCAGCTTCTCCTCCCCTTAGTATGTCCCTATCCTTCCTCTGGCAACGTCGTGATTTTGTTCTTCTGCTTTTCCCATCACCCTTCCGGAACCTCTAGCTAGTTAAACGACCTTCCCTTCTTTCACTCCTACCATCTTCATCTCAGAATTCCACTCTGATGTAGCTGCAGCCGGGTCAGGCCAATTGCCCCTCCGGAAGAAGGCCTTGAGGCTCCTGTAGCTTGCACATGAGATGCAAACAAGCGGGCAGTATGGGGTGCCGCCAGAGGTTGCTCAGTATATTACTATGGGACGAGGACCTCCCTCTCACATTCATATGTTTAGTCCTCCTCACCAGGCGCCCCTCTCTCCTTCTCCCCACGGGTATACTCAGCATGGACACTCTCCTCAGCAGCAGCAGCAGCAACTGATCCACCACCATATCCAACATGAACGGCACCTGCACCAGCAGCAGCCTCAACAGCACTGCGAATCTGAACCTGCACCTCCTCCGCTGCAAACCCCTCAGCTTAATCATGTCATCATGCAGCCTCCGCATTACGGCCCAAATATGCCGCAACAACATCAGATGGCACAGCAACTGGGTCTTCGTCCAGATTCCCCGGCCAAAGCACCTTCTCCCATTGCTTCCAGGCCACCTCCTAGCAATCTGAAGAGCACGGTGGCAAATGTCACGGATCAATCTCTTGCTTTTGAAGATCAGGACGAACTGGGGGAAGAAGGCGACAGGGGTACAACAGGAACCAGGTGGCCTCAACAGGAAACACTGGCGCTCCTCAAAATTCGGTCGGATATGGATGCTGCGTTCCGCGACTCCAGTATGAAAGGCCAGCTTTGGGAGGAGATCTCGCGGTAATTTCTCCATCGCCGTGTAATTATGGCAAAGATTAGATATAACCCCGTTCACTAATTGCAGATCGCGAGTATTCCTCTATCTTTGTTGACCTGAAATAATGTTCGTGGCGCGTTCACTCTTTTGATTCACGTTTTCTACTCGGACTGCCATTATCTTCTTCTTCGCGATAATCAGATTGACTTGATGATACCTGAAGTCGGACATTTTTCTAGGTCCACCGTCCGTTGGTAAACGCCACGCAGTCTCATGGAACAATTGCCCAATTCACTTATCTGTAGACAAACTGAAGGTTTCAGGGTTTCCTCTTTTAGGTTTAACACAAGCTCCTCTTGTTAGAGTCGTTACTCACGTACCGGCGTAACGATTACCTTCGCTGTGTTTCTGAGCTTTCAGATGTTGACTGGGCCTAGGCAGTGCTCGAGTACAGCGCCCTTGATTTTTTGTTTAAAAAAATTTTCTGGGTTTGTCCTTACAAGTGTATAAGTAGGAAGTACACAACGCGCATTCATACCTCGTCGTTCCCGCTCCTGAATATTCTATCAGCCTTATCTGTCGTCGGCCAAAATCAGCAATTTAGCGGGCTAGTGCATGCACTTCTTCATGTGTTCTGAGTTATTTTAGGGTGGATCTTGTTAGGGCTTTCTTCCCTGGATGTATGAATATCGAAGTCCCCCAACCCCGTCCCTTTTGAATAGGTTTACAAGTCCTCCAAGCCTCAAGGAGTAATTCATTCTAGCTTTGGAAAGTTGGATGGTGAGTGAATTACTCTTGATGGTCTTGTTGTCGATGCTTACATGTTACACCGGTTAATATCTCCTAGGACAAGCTTTCACAATGAATCTTATCTCAGTTTGTTCGCTTAATTTTATTCTTTCTCACTCCGGCTTTCAGGAAGCTATCAGAAATGGGTTACCAAAGGAGTGCAAAGAAATGCAAAGAGAAGTTTGAGAACGTGCACAAGTACTACAAGCGAACTAAGGATGGCAAGGCGGGCAAGCAAGATCGAAGAAGCTATCGCTTTTTCAGCCAACTAGAAGCCCTTGACGGTAGTGCTTTCGTCTCCAGCAACACCGGCAATAGCGACGCTGAAGCCATATTTTCTGGTCACGGCAACAGAAGTGGTGGCGTTTTCGGCCATGCTGTCGTCAGTGCGATGGGAAGTGGCACAAGCAAGGCGCATGGGGATAGGTCTAGAAGCATTCTGCTAACAAGAGGCCTTGCGAGTGAGATTCTGGATACCAGACCCGTTCATGGTAGCAGGCCTGTCCTGGAGCAGGCTAGAAGAGGTTCGGATTTCTCGTCTGAATCGTCTGACGATGAATATGAAGATCCAAGGCAATGCGAAAGGAACGAAATGCCAGGAAGTAGGAAGAGGAGAAGGAAGTCAGCAGGCAAATTGATGGTCTTTTTCGAGAAACTGCTGAAGAAAGTGATGGAGAAGCAGGAGAAAATGCAGCAGGAATTCTTGGAAGCATTGGAGAGGAGGGAGCACGACAGAAATATACGGGAGGAAGCGTGGAGGAGGCAGGAAATGTCAAGGATGAGCAGGGACGACGAGCTCAGAGACCAGGAACGCAACATGGCTGCTACCAGGGATGCAGCTTTGGTGACGTTTCTGCAGAAAGTAACAGGCCAAAGTTTCCAGCTGCCTTCTTTCGCCATACCGGCTCAGCCTGTACCGTCTGCCCCCCCTGTCCCTGCTGCTGCACATGCAGAGGATCATAGTGACCGTGATACAACGGATCAAAACAGCAAGCGCTGGCCCAAACCCGAAGTTCTTGCTCTCATCAAATTACGCAGTGGACTTCATCCCAGATTTTTAGAACCTGGACCCAAAGCTACCCTCTGGGAGGAGATATCGAATGGGCTGTCCCGTCTCGGCTACAGGCGCGATGCCAAACGTTGCAAGGAGAAGTGGGAAAACATCAACAAGTACTTCAAAAAGGCCAAGGAGAGCAACAAGCAGCGTCCAGAGGACGCCAAGACATGTCCATACTTTCACCAATTGGACGCTCTGTACAGGAAAGGGTTGCTGGGTGGGCAACATGTGAAGCAGCTGACCTACAAGGCCAACAACGATCGTCCTGAGGAGGGCGACCTTACTCTGAGACAGCACCAACATCAGGCAGCTTTAAGCAACAGGGACGATTGTGGGTATGTACCGGGGTCTACTGAGGTACAAAACGACGTCACGCTTCCCTCAGTTGGAAGAACTCCCGTGGAAGCCACTACTGCGTCCACCAGTAACGTAGCTGCACTTCGTTTACTTTTGGGTACTGGTATTGAGCAAGGAGCCACCAACGACCCTGGAGGATTGACGAAAGTAACCATCAAGCCCACTGACGCTGTTGATGCAGATTCTTCAGGAGCTGTAGCTAACCTTGATGGAGTGATCAGTACTGGTGATAAAACCAGTAACGATGGAGGACCGGCTAGATCATCGGAGATAGGGCAACAAACACAGGAGGTGGTTCCATCGGGAGGCTTCAGCCACCTTAATGGTGTATCCAGACTACGACACGATGGACCGTCAGAGTAGTAAAGCATCCGCACCAGCAAACCAGTCGTGTATGTTAACTGTGAGATCAACGTTAACGTGATTAGCTGGCCTTCTGATGAGCTCCCTCTGGCCTTTTGACAAGCTCCCTCTGGAGTCTGAATCTTTGATAGATCATTCTGGCTTATCACAAAACGATAGCAGTAGACGTGAGACCAGTGCTAAGTAGCACCGACTGCACTCTTATTATCACCTAAGATCCGTGTAGTCAGAAGGTTCACAGCCACTACTTTTACAGGCTGCAATTCCAGAAATCCCTACTATGCGACGGATGTTTGCAGTGGCAGATAGACCAGTGGTGCAATTGCACGAGTTTAGAGCTAACTAGCTGCAATCTTTTTTGCACATTGCATGCTCCAAACTATGACAAGATGGAGATAAGTATAGTATCAGCTGCGCAACCAACACAGTAGACAAACTGGACTTGGGCGTGAAGTCAAACTGTTGCAAGCACTAGGCGCCATCCCAAAACAGGGAGCCTGGAATTCCTCCGCCTCCAGCTCGTCACTTGTGGGCAAAGTTGTCTCCCTCTATATGTTCATCATTCATGGCCCAATCAGCTCAGGAATTCATAAGCCGCGACGAATTCTTTTGTCATTTTTCTGAGGATCATCCGCAAGGTAGTGGGCTTCTTCAATTGTTGCTGTTTGTGAACACATTGGGTATGTAGCGCATGTACAGGTTGTATATACGTAAGGCTCAAATTTCATTATTAACTTGAGGTTGTCGTGCAAAGCAAGCAAGCTTGTTGTCGCCACAACTCAATATTGCTTGTTTGTGTGCATAGTTGAATGGGACTGGATTCTTGTAAGATAAGAAGGTTGGTGAGATTCAGTTTGATGCATGAGGCTGTTCTACCCGATTTGTTCTTCTGTGCTTTCTAATGACAAAGACCGGGGACTGAGGGCCTAAATTTGCTAATTCTATATGTTTAGAAGAGCGGTAATCCCAAATTCCGAACTTATATGAATCTCTACTTCTAGTAATGCACACACAGAGCGATGGCACCAAGAATTTTGTATCAATGTGTAAGTTGTAGCTTATTCCATTCTGTCTAGGTCTAGAGAGAGGTATGGTGAAGCACTTATTTTTCACTTTGGACTAAAGCAACTTGTTCTTTCCTAGTACACGAGCAAGGCCCTCTAAGTAAATGTCTATTAATGATGAATCGTGGTACTCCGTGTAGGTGCTTCAGTTCATCCTTTGGCCTTTGTTTCATTCGGTGTGTGGGCAATTATTGCTTTCGGCAGACTAGCGGAGTATTGCCGTTTGTCAAGCACTGTGAACAGTGTGTAGCGAACACATAGCATGAGGGCAAGAGGAAAGCACAACTCTGAAATCGCATCACGAAGATAGAGAAAGAGAGAGAGGAAATTGGGAAACACAATTCGTAAATGACAGGATCTGTATATTGATGAGTGAATTTCTCATTGTGCATCAAAAATCCACGACCTATTACCCTCGAGCTAATGGTCAAGCCGAAAGCTTCAACAAGAACTTGTGCCACGCAATGATGAGCATGGTTGAGGACAGTCGTAATGACTGGGCATATCAAACAACATACAAGGTCACACTGCAAACCCTTCAGCCTAGCATATTTAGGGGGGAGTTTATTATTCCAAGCCTCAGAGATGCAGTTAGAGATCGGATATGAGATGTGGCAATCCTTGAAAGGTTACTTGAGCTTGAAAATCTGGACTCAAACGAGATTGAGAGTGGCCTATGGCATAAACTTTGAGAAGCTACACCGAAAGAAGTGGTTTGACTACAACCTTTGGAACAAGGACCTAAATGAAGGTGACCTTGCAGTGTTAAATAGTGTAAGAAACACCGTGCATAAGATGAAATATGGAGGGATGGGTCTGTATCGAGTTGTCAAAATCACACTCGAGGGGTCATGCAGAATTGTGACCCTTGGATGGTATCGAAATGGATGGTTACATCAATGGTAGTAAGCTTAAGCGCTACTACAGCCCATTAATGCTTCAAACATTACAAGCCATCCATTGAGAAAAAGAACTCAAGAAAGAAGCCGCTTGAATGAAGTAACAAGTGATAGAAGAAGCTAGGGTATGCCAGAGCAAAACATTTATGGCTCATAACAATTTGCAAAGCGTCCGTGGAAGGGTTGAACCCATAGATGATCTTACAATTGCCTCCACTAGAATACGCGCGGATTTTCAATTGTGTAGGGAAACCATTTGCTTGGCCTAAGCCTTCGTCGACCCTTGTACTAGCCATAGCTTGATTTCATACGAGATGTGCACCCGACTCCTTACATTCAAGGTAACTCGAACCTACACCTATCATGGTACCTGCTCTTGTAAATGAAAAGATCTATAGTTGGTTGTGTTAAAATTCCCTTATTATTAATAGCCATAATGTGTCTAGTAGATTCTATGTTATTTCTGCAGGTGCTATGGATGAACAAGTTACCCTTGGAAGAACATGGTGTTGGTGGGAACACACTCCAACTTTGACCAATGACGGTCACACACCTCACTCATCACAATTAGCACTAGGACCTCCAGTCCAGCACTCCCTAGGTCCTCTCTTAGGTATAGAAGTCTAACAAGAAGCCCATGACTCCACTGGCCCCAACAAAAGCATCCTTATCCACAATAACTACCCCCCCAAAAGTAACTATAGCCCTAGCTACGAAGAGCCTCGGATCTACTGCCGCTGCACCGACCCCTCTGTCACCTCGTATACTTAAAGGCAAGTGCTCCTACTCGCTTCTGGAAGACTAAGACATGCAAGGACAGAGTAATGTTGCAGCTCAAGGGGTTCACCTCACAAAATTTTAGTGTACCACGTGCATTTAAAAGGAGGGATATTTTAATGGAGCTTTTGGAAAAAATTTAATAGATTTACTATAATGGGAGGGGTTTTTTAATTCAAATTTAGAAAAAAATCCGTTAGTTCATAAATAACTAGAGTGCTTGGCCAGCTGGGCTCTTGATGAATACTTCTCTCTTTTGCTATCTTGTTGAGCTTCACATGAGTCACGTTGTCAGAAATGATGCAGAAGATTGATGTTCAATTGCATGCAACCTTTTCTAGAGATTTCGTTATCATCCAGTCCTGCTTGCACTTGATGTTGTTCATGTCGACAGTAAAACGTAGTTTTTCTTTTTTTTGGAGGAAGACTAATTCCTATTCTTTGCACTGTAAGCAAATCTATTGTCATTCCACTTCGAGCGAACGACGGGGAGATGTATTTCAGAAATGTATAAATAATAAATCAAAACCAAATTGAGCCAGAAGCATGCAACTATGACAGGAAAAATCCAAACCCAAAGCTGCATTGCATGTACGACAAAAGTTCCAGCACCATTTGCAACTTCATTGGATCCCTTTTTTCGAAGGCACAAATGTTTATTTTTTGGGTCAAATTATGTTCCTACGCTTTAGGAAATAGTACTTCCGTGCTCTAGCCGGATGGCCCTCGAGCGTGTTGTAACCTAATGGACCTACTGTGTTGTGGCTCCTTATGTAGTACTGCTCTAAAGTTCGTGCTTTGTCTACAGTGTCTGTTGTTTCCAAAACTTTGATTTCGAAATTTTCTTTGAAGGGCTTGTAACGCTGCAAGTCCTCTTTCATTTTCGCTGGTGGTTTTTTATTGTGCTGTTTGATCCTCTGCGGCAGGTCCGTTGTGCTCCCTATGTATTTTCTGTTGTTGGGCTTGCACGTGATGCAGTAGACGACGAGGCTCGCGCGATTCCCTTGCACGGGCGCTTTAGTGGAGGCTCCTCCTTCATCTCGAGGCTCGCGTCTTTCAATGTCGTACCTGCGTAAACATTGACAATTACGTTAGTCATCGAGGTTTTCGGTCTTTTTTTTTCCGTTTGAGGTCCATAATAGAATGCATTTATTTACTTGCCCTGGTTTTTCTCTGTTGGCGTGAAAGGATCGTTTCCAATACCGAAGCGCTCCTCGTATAAGTCCCTGTCGAAAATATACGTAAGCTTCTCCATTGTCGTCACCGGGTGCGTCGCGTCGTGCGTCCCTCCAAATTGTTCCATGAATTGTTCGAGTATAGCCGTTCCTTGATCGCGCGTCGTGTCCCTCAGCAACTCCAAGGATACGTTGTACCCGTAATGTAGCAGCTCGCACGCATACGCTATGATCCCTTTCGTCTTTGTGTCTAGTAGCTTCTGCCCCTCCAAACTTTCCATCATCCTATCGGTCTCATCGAACTCAATGTCAAGCTCGACAAGGATCTCTTTGAGGAGTCCTGCAGGAGAAGTGCAATCCATGATGAGTTTGTTGTTCTTGCAACTCGTTAATTCTTTTTCTCAATTGTTGCGGTTTTTTTTAATTTTCGGAAGCATTACGCACCATTTGCAAATCTCAAGCCTCCCGGCTCTCTTTTAGCTGGCAAACGCCTATTGCAGTTGTCAATGAAGTCGCGTAGTTCCGCATACGTGTTGAAGCTGTTGATGTAAGCTCCCGGATGTTCTCCTGCATTGTTTGCTAGCCGGAATTACTTTGTGGTTAGGAAGAACCTCCTCTTTGCTGGTGGAGGTTTTGTTGCCCTTGCATTGCTTTTGTATAGCTCAAATAGCTGCTTGCAGGCACGACTTATTACACCGTCTTTTCAAATGAGCCGTCTTTTTAAATCTTCAAGAAAAAAAGATTCTTTCATGCTGGTGGAATTTACCTTGTCTGCGTCCATGTCTTATGCTACAATGTCCCGAGCTTTCTGATTCTCAGCACCTGTTCTCGACAACAGACAAGATATTAAAACCATTTTCCTTGCACGCATGTTTGACGTAACATATTCATGACTTGTCTCTGCCTTGTTCAATATCTGGTAGTGAATACCTTTATGCGCGTGGTTGTGTTGTCGGCTGTGAGAACTCTCGTGGAATTATTCTGAATATGTCTGGATGTGGGCAATGTAGTATGCGTAGCCTCGTTCTCTCAGTCACTCTGGACAACATCACGTATGCTAGGCCAGGGGCAAACACTCCTCGGAATATGAGCAGTGCTTTGTTGGATATGGTTGCGCCTTGGGATTTGTGTCCCGTGATAGCGTATGCTACGGTTAGTGGAAATGTGGACTTGTGGAACCATTTTCCATTTATTGCCTTTCGCTGATGCTTCGAGCATCGTAATGTGAGCACGGCCGCTGTTGTGTCCACGACGACAGTGATACCGTTGATTTCTCCCCTGCTAGTTGCATTGATGCTCTTGATTTTGCACATTGCTCCATTTGCGGCACCTATTGCGAGGTCGATGTTTTCCGTTATCATTGCCTTCGCCCCCACGCAAATTTTTCCTATCTCGTTGAAGCTTTTGTCCTCCAACCATTCTTTGAGAGCTGATTCGCTCGCGGCGTTATTGTGTATTTGAACATGCACAATCATCTCAGGAGTGTTGAATTTCTCCACAACCTCATCGTTGAAGGTAGCAACATCGACTCTGTGCGTGCAAATGATGGTTGTTTCGGCATCGATGAAGTGGCATGCACCTTCCTTGTCGACAATGCACTGCCCCAAACAGTTGGAAATCTCGTCAGTTGTGGGCGTCCTGAGTCTTATGGTATGCAAGAATGCCAGGAACGGCATGTCTCGTGCATGTCGCACCGAGAATTGCATGTGGTACATTTTCGCTTGAGCCCAGTGCACGGAGGATGTGATGTGGCATGAGGCGTAGAGATCCTCGCGGTGTTTGCAGACTGGCGGTAATTGCGCCAGGTCACCAAAAATTATGAGCATTTTGTGTCTGAATGGCTCATGCAATGTGCCATTAGTCACATTGACGATTTGTCTTACCACGAGATCGAAAGTCATCCTTGTTAGCATGGACATCTCGTCAATGATGATCGCATTGGCTTCCTTGATTGCGAGGTGTCGCTCATCCGTCTCATGGATGTTCAGTGGGTACTGACTGCTGCGCACAGGGATCTTGAATTGGTAGTGTACAGTGGTTGCAATCCCGCTCAGCCGCATCGCAACCGCCCCTGTTGATGCACAGAGTATTGCCGTTTTGTTTTGCGCTACCAGATGCGAAACATAGTACCGTATCAAGAAGCTTTTGCCGCTACCTGGTGTTCCACAGACAACGTGCAGCCCCGAGCTTGTTGAAGCTAGGCTTTCGAAGACTCTTTGTTGTTCTACTGTCAATGCGGCATTGGCGACGGTGCGAAACTCGGCCATTTTTTCCAAGATCCTCGCACGTGTTGGCCCTTCGACGGTTTGCTGGTCGATGTTAGGCGCTTCCATCGGGCAGTCTCGGATGATCGCAACCTTTTGCAATATCATATTGATCAATTGCTCCGTGTGGTCAGTCGCTAGCAAGTTCCTTTGCGTGTATTCGGTCACATACATCTCGAGGTCCGCGTTGCTCAATATGAGGCCGCGCATTTGGCATTCGACAAAGTAGGATCCAGCTGTGTTGGCAGGTGATATGAGCTCCATTTCATTCCTGAAGCTGAGTTTTCGCAAGAGCACGTTGTAGAAGTACCCCTCTGGTTGATGTCCAGGGTGGTAGTTAGTGAATCTGACTACTCGCTCACATTTTGCGATCCTGTTGCCTAAGAGGTCAAGACCGACCATTCCACGTTGCGTTTCCTTGCACTTTCGGATCACATATTGTCTATGGTAATCGTAGAACGTGCTATCCTCGATGACGCTCGTGGTCTCCAGCAGTATATGTCGACCGGGTGCAGGGTGACGTTGTTGTTTCGCGAGACGATGCGTTGTCTTAGAGATGGTGGGGAGGAGTCAACTTAGTGAACGGTCTCGCTCCTTATGATTGTTGGTATCTGCATGCAGTTTAGCACGGCCTTTGTTTGAGAGGTTGGTTTTGATAGGAGGCTCACGGCGATGAGTTTCAGCTTTACTTCGTCGAGATGTTACAACCCCAAACGCGAGGCGTCTTCTGAACGGATGTTCAGTTTGCCCATTGGTTCAGATTTCATCACGTACTTGAGGAGGTAGTGAGAGATTGAAGAGTTTGTCACCCGCTGTATGTTCATGTGCGCACCCCACAACAGTAACACGGAAGGGTGGTAAGGGACGACGTTTCGGTGCTCATGTCCCGGTCGGTAATACAACCAACGTTGCATCAGAGGGTCGAGGATGGGTTCATATTCTGGCTGTGTTGCGAAAGGGAAGCCATGCTTGCAATTGTGGTGTGACGGTCCGACGTAGCACGCTTTCCTGCATACGTGCAACTGCTTCCTGAGAATTAGTTCTCGCAGCCTTGTGTTTCGAGGATCCAGGGCCTCGTCCCTGGGGACGTAAGTCGCAATCTCATTTGCAATTCGCTGACGGTCATCATGGTGGACCCACAATATGACATGGGCGTGTAAGGAGCCCCTGTTTTGTATCTCATAACGAACGACATGGTGTTGTCTTCGGCCAAGCAGACCGTCGGATGAAAGCAAATGCTTGCGTATGAACATGTGGAAGCATGCGTGGAAAAGTGCCACGCATTCAACAGGACAGTCCTTCCAAGTGAATTGTGCATTATAATGTGTTGCGATGCTCTCGATCACATTAATTTCTTGCCACCGTGTATCGGTGACCTCGTCTGCAGCGAATGTCAGAAAGAAATCTAGGAGGCCCCAAGCATCGACCATCATTATGAGGTCCTTCAGTTGTCGTCGATGCCATGATGGGGACCCCGGCATTGTTGATGGTATGCTGTAGTGAAGCACGTGTCTCATTGCATCTTCATCGGTCGTGGCAGGGTTGGCTTTCCTATATTGGTCGATGTCTCGTTGCAAGCATGTAGAGTTGCTTGAATTGGCAATCATCACTGCCTGTTTTAATTGGAACATGATCAACAAGTACGGCTTGTAGAGCGTGTAGATAGAGAATAAGGTGCATATTCTCATTTTCACATAGTTACTGAACTGTATGCAGCCATCATAGTAGCCCCGTCCGAAAGGGAATAGGAAGGGGAACACTGCTGACTCCATGGTTATGTCAACGCACGCACTGCCAGCTGCTGCTACTCCGTCGACGTGGAATGAAGCAACCCTCTCTGAAAGCATTTCTGTACCCCGTAGCTGTATGGAGGCAAACTCATGCTTGTCCCTTGCATCAAAGGCGCGACGGTTCGCGGGGTCCACCATGTTTTGCAAAAGCAGGAGCTCAGGTTGACATTCCGCTATTGACATTAACTCGAAGGGAGCTGTCTCATTGTGTAGTTCCAAGATACCTGCAATGGTTTGAGGACTCAAGATGCACATACCCATCTTGATGTCCGCACGCTCTGCTAAAGAATTGTCCTTGTGCAATATTGGATTGTTCTCGATGTTGTATGCGAGCACAGCTGACAGCTCGTTCGTCACGATTTCTTGAGCCGAGCTTAGTGGGACGTTTCGCCAAGATATCAGAGGATTGTCTAGAAGTGACCTTCGATTAAGTGTGCCATGAGCAATCGCATTTGCAGTCGTGGTAACTAAAATGGATACATCTATGATGCTTAGCAGTTGCGTGTGGAGGTGGTTTGTTTTAAGCAACTGCCGAGAGTACTGTGGCATCAACCGCACAATGTATCTGCTCCGCTGGGCATCTCGTGTGCAGCTTTGGCATTTCCAGTCACTTGCATGCCCATATTCTCGCAGGCATCCAAAAGTATCATGTTTCCGAGTGCGGCGCTGTGGCTCGAGATGCCTATGCCTTGCGAAGAAACGATCCTTTGGTTTGCAGACAGTAGCGTGGTTATGCCACAGACACGGCAGATTTGAAGGCTAGAGAAAATAGCCGCGCAATTACTAACCCATTGCTTGTATCTATCTGCGATGGTCAACCACGATGACGTAGCTGGCCTCAAGGACATCTTTCTTGATGTTATATCAAGTTGAATAGCTCGACCTCTGGCTGCTCTGAGCGTTGACGAATGGTCATGTTCGAAGGAGTTTCCGGTGGTCATTTCTACATCGTGACATGAATCGATGTCTTATGTTCGGGTTTAAACACCTACAAGGATTAATAATAAAAACCATCCGAAACTTTGCTACAATTTCACTCACGTGGTTTTGTCTAAACGCAACAGGAAAAACAAAATGGACTGAACCTCTATCTTTAGAAGGTGAAAGAATTGATAAAATAACTTGAATCAAGCAAATACATTTTGTTGTGCATACCTTTAGGAGAAGACACTCGTTTGGAGGCTGCAAACATCTCGAAAACAGAAGTGTTGCAGACATGATTAGTATGTTGGTCGAACCAAGCAAATGTAATGTTCCCTTACGAAAACAGAATGTGCGAAGAAGTGTGCATGCTCAAGATGAGGTGTAAAAAAAAAAAAACCATACGTAATGTATGGTGGAGAGCCGGCACATGTCTCTCCAAAAATTATATATCATAGGGGAACGTGCCATCCCCCCGTTTCGAATAGTCACCTCCAGTGTTGGAGGTGTAGCGCATTAATGCGGACCAGAGCAACAGACGGTGCAGAAACATTTCAGAATTGAAATGACCATACATTCTACTTACGTGGAGTATCCTTTGTGACGTCCACAGCTCGACGAGAAGTCGCCTATTTCTTTGCTGGAATGTTGGAATCTGAAAAACAATCATGATTAGTCAATATGCATTCCTCATGTTCTGCATGTTTGGATATGTTGGTTAGCATATGTGCAATTTCCTAAAGATGAAAAATTCAAGCAGAAAAGCTATACACAATCCAACGATCAAAGATGTTCAAACCATCAAGGTAATCATCTTCACACATGTTCGAGCAGTTGTAGTTACAATTTTTGCCAGACGGTGCAGAAACATTTCAGAATTGAAATGACCATACATTCTACTTACGTGGAGTATCCTTTGTGACGTCCACAGCTCGACGAGAAGTCGCCTATTTCTTTGCTGGAATGTTGGAATCTGAAAAACAATCATGATTAGTCAATATGCATTCCTCATGTTCTGCATGTTTGGATATGTTGGTTAGCATATGTGCAATTTCCTAAAGATGAAAAATTCAAGCAGAAAAGCTATACACAATCCAACGATCAAAGATGTTCAAACCATCAAGGTAATCATCTTCACACATCTTCGAGCAGTTGTAGTTACAATTTTTGCCTTTGCAAGATTACAATCATTTAATGATGGTGAGGTCACTTAGCATGCCCAGGTTTACATAAAGGCATTGATGACATTATAAAGCTAGATCATTCCCATGCCGCCACAACTCAACCTAAACGAGGGAGGCACAAAAGACATAAAGCCAAGGCTTAGAGAAGAGGTGAAGAAAGAGGACCAAGACAAAGGCAAACTTTTCAATGTGGGAACCAAGAAAATGCAAGTGTTCAAAATCTTGAGTAAAAGATGTTAGCTAGGGAGAGTTTCCGAAGACGAGATCCTCACTCTTTCCAAACTAGAAGGTAAGGGAGAACTTCCTTCACTAAGTACACTTCTCCACCATGGTGGCTATGGTGGACCACCTCCACAAACCTATCTGCATTCTACTCATGCTCGTCTTCCTCTTCACCCTTTCATTCGATATCTTCCTCCCTTTGCTGCATGCATTTATTTCCACGCACTTTTCATGCACATTAGTGTGGGTGAGCTTTTCCTGAGCTCGCTCTCATATAACGGCTACTTTTTGTCATCGTCCCCTCCAAAGAACTTGCTTGCCTCACATGCTTTCTCTTCTCTGCGTTTCCGAGGGATGGCTCACCTTCCCCATCTCTGATCAAACGTATTCAGAAGTTGTGAGTTTGATCCTGACTGGCCCCTCATCAAATCTAACGCAAGCTGTAACAAAGCAGTCAAGCAAGCGGATGCTAATATGGTCAAGATTGACATAGATAATATCTTCGGTCTCTTGTGCAATGCAAACTCATCCTCTCGCATCCGGGTCGATTTCCACTCCAGTTTACTCTTCGAATGGCCAGCCTAATTCACAATCTAGCCACTTTGCCTTGCCTTTACAGAAGGCCTTCTTCTCCACCACCGCAGCTGATCAATCATGAAGGGAAGGTGCTAAAGACTCTGCTAACTTCTCGTCCTACCTCCTGGCACTTCCTTCGCCGATGTAGAAGGTGATGCTTGATTTGCAATCGTCAACTGGACCATGATTGTAATTTTCTAGCTAGATCAAAGTTTCAAGAGCTATTCGATCGTAATTGAGGCGTGCAAGGATTTACGTAGATAACGAATGTCAAGTTTACGATAAGCGTTTTGGAGGAGCAAATTATCTAACATAGGAAATTATCCGTGTTCTGAACGCGGCAATGGGGGATCGCAAGTCTCTTCACGGAAGGCTGCAAAATTATTATCTTCAAGTAGCTGGGAAGGTGCAGATCTTGACGAAGTTATCTATGTTATCATGCATCCTACAACGAGAACACACATGCAACGAATTCTGGACATGAAACCCAGAAAACAAGTGGATTCTCTTCACGGAAGGCTGCAAAATTATTATCTTCAAGTAGCTGGGAAGGTGCAGATCCTGACGAAGTTATCTATGTTATCATGCATCCTACAACGAGAACACACATGCAACGAATTTTGGACATGAAACCCAGAAAACAAGTGGATTCGCATTGAAGCTTGAGGAGTTCAAAAAGGGCATTGCGAATGAGATGGAAGGGCTTCAAGTTTGGGCTAGAGGCAGCAAAAATTGTTAGCTGAAGTCTGTTGGTTGTGCACTTAGAGAAGAATCGTTCACAGAGAGTTAAAGAAATAGTGGGAGATCAAGGAAGTTGCAACAGTGAAGCACTAAAAATCTGTTTACGATTGGCTAGTTTGAATCCAAGCACAAACAACGATTGATGATCTAATAAATGAGTTGAAGGCAAGTAAGGAAGTAGAAGCAAACCTGATGGTGATGATGAACAAATAGCAACACACTTGAAATTACAATGTTTTTTTATGTTTCGCCTATATTTAAAGGTTTTGCCTTGGCTTTTTACGCAGTTGGCTTTTTACGCAGCTTTTCAAAAGCTTTCAAAGCTTTTGGGCTTTCAGAATTTAAAAAATCTAAGGGTGTATATTGTGCCATGTGGAAGCACAGGATTTCAGAATTTGAAAAAACGTCCTAGTGCTGGCCAAGTAAAGAGGGGTATCTTTATTGGGGGGAAATTTTAGTTGAGGGGTTTCTTAAATGCCCGGCCCCTTGAACACACATGATACCTAGGGTTTCTTAGTACTGCACTCCCTGAGTGTTGTAGCTTCTCCTCTCCACCCACTTTTTACATCAATGAAGGTTCAAGCTGTGTGACCTCGTAATTCCAGTTCTCGAAGACGAAAGACAACAAGGGGGAAAGGGAAGCACCACTCCAAGTGGAAACTCCGTCGGTGTGGATGTCGCAAACAAACCGTCGGTGTCATTGTTGGTAAAATGTGCCCGAGAGTGTTGGTATGGGTGTCGGTGTAGGCATCGATATATATTGACACTATAGTGTCGGTACAGGCATCGGTATATATCAATGTTTTACACAAGCTAAAAACAGTCATGTGGAGTAGGATGGGGCTTGTTTTAGTCCCATCCTGCCCCACATTTGTTTTCCATTAAAATCACGATTAAATGTTACAAATGCGGAGGTGTACATTACAATTTTGCAATGAAAGCCCACAAAGTAATGGCAATATGCTACAAAATGAAAAATCGCAAACGTAATGTGTAATGCACTACAAAATGGCAAAAGTATCGAACTCCAAAATGGCAAATCTACCGAGGCAATCTACTACAAAATGGTAGAATTAGTGTCGAAATATTGAACCACTAAATGTCCTATCTTATTATTGCTCCTCCTTGTCCTCCTCGCTCTCCTTGTCCTCCTCGCCCTCCTAGCCCTCGATCTCTAGTCTATGTGTGCCCTCCTCGTTGCCCTGCTCGTTGCCCTCGGTCTCTCTACATGCGCTCGATCCCTCGCCCTCCTCTTCTACGTACCTAGCTGCTTCTTCCTCAGATCCCATCTCTTAGTCCGGATCTCTAGATGGGTCGAACATGCCTCCCAAAAAATGAAACAGGTTTGAAAAGCTAAGAGCGTTGATTGTAAGACAATGGTCATAGTCAAACGATATCTCTCCTTCTCCTTAAACCATGCCTTGGCTCCAATCTTGAAGGCCCTTCTGTACTCCTCGTTTGTTTGGAGGGCTTCCGATCACAGATTCCTATGGATCCCAATTCAATTAGTTGGATATGAATGACAGGACTTTTGAACGATTGAACATATTAGAAATTCAGTAGAAGATAAATATATACGTACCTCCCATGCCTTATTGCCTAGTCTTCCGAGGTGCGAAGGACCTACGGTCTCCACAGACATATCCTCACTGCCCTGCGTTGAGGCTCAAAAGCATCTAGATTGTCCTTGTAAAACTTCTTCGCTTTCTTCCAATCCTTCGGGTCTACCCACCCTAGCTTGTCATTAGGGAAAAAGGGAACTCATTTTGGGGCCCTGTAAGAAATTCACTATTTTTTGATTTATTTCTCTCCTAAAAGACCTCAAAAATAGTAAAATACAGAAACGTGGCTCAGATTTGTCAGTAAGGACTACAGAACTGTCAATTCAAAAAGGAATAAGATAATCTTTTGTCTGACTAACACGATTTTGTATTAAATATCCTCTTAGATTTTTTTTTGTTTACCAAAGATTCCGCATCTCTTTGGCCGACGTGTGCAGGTCTTTCATTAAGAGTCCATCACTGAACTTAGTGATTGCAAGTTTTCAAAATATTCACATGGATACCGCCACACTTCCACGATTCATGTTACAAAACGACTATGAGATTGAAAAACAAACTTCGCAACCTGAGGAGCACAAAAAATGGCCGATACTAGTGAGTCACTATCTGAGAAGAAGCGATTACACCATCTTCACATCGACTTGGAAGAACAATATGCTCCAGCACAAAAAAGACGAAAGGATACGGTGCTGAATGCTCAACAGCGGGAAAATATGAGAAGAGAAGGGCTTCAACATATTGACTTATGGTGCGACGGAAGCATATATCCAAAATGTCAAGTAAAAAACTCTACACCTCCATTTGTCAATCCCACCACATTACTGAGGTTTGCCGGCGATGGACAAAATGGACTTCTTGGTTATATTTCAGCGCAATCTGCATTTGCGGAAACGTATAAAATGATGTACCTACAAGAAAAGGGGGCCAAGATGGAGGAGATAGCCATTCGTGCAAAATTGGAGCAGCAGTTGCAGAATGAAATCGAGGAGCATTCAAAGAGTAAAAAAGAATTGACAAGAGCAAGAAAGAAGAGAACCGTGCTTGGAGACAGACAACGTAGCAGGAAGATTAAAAACATTGCAAATTTGAAGGCTGGGACTGGTGGATGCAAGCGACGAATTCAGGAAGCAAGGTTAGATTGAAAGTTATCATTTTGTATACTCAAAAAGGCTCTCTTCCAGACTATATCTATTTCGTTGATTGTCGCAAAATAAGAATGGAGGTGCTGAATAATATAGTCATATAATGTTGTTATTACAGGAAATTATTGGAGCCTGCAAAAGAAAATATGGACCCGAACCTTCTTCCTGTTAAACAAATGAAAGGATTGCTTTCTTGCGGTGTAGCAAAAGGTTTGATTGAGGAAAAAAAATACAAAACAGTCAAACGCAATGTTGTAGAGGACTTTGTATCCAATAATCAAGTTGATGGCACTATAATCCAAGAGGCTCTTGATGTTAGTGGAGTTAGCAGGAAGGGATATAGTTCGATTTTCCATGCGATATCCTCAACTTTGAAAGATCAAAGGATTAAACGAGTTTTACTGCCAAATCCAGCAACCGTGTGGAGGATAAGAGGTCATTTGAATGAAAGTATAGATGAATTTATTGGGCAGTATATCCATATTGAAGAAATATTTCATGGTGTTAAAGGAACCACTGTGTATGATCCTTGGAACAATATATTTTTAGATCTGCAACAACTTCAAAAAAGAATGGTCGAGTTTTATGGAATAACATTTGAGGAGTGCAAAGGCATTTTGAAATTTGTTATCAAACTGGATGAGTGTGAGGTTGTAAAGGAAAAGAAAATGGAAAGAGTTACTATTACATTGATGAATGGAGCGATTGATACATCATTGACTGAAGCGAGTTCGAAGTATTTTAGTGTGCAGTCAGAGAAACACATATGGTGGTTAGGCTCGTTCCAGGTATGATCATGGGCTGTTTTATACTTGATTTTGGTCATTGTTTTCAAATCTGATATAGTAATACTTTTGTTTTCTATAATCTCACAGGTGAAGACCGAAGACCATGAAACACTAGATTGGGTGTTTCATCACACGGAAATACCAACAATAATCAAAAGACAAGTGCAAGGCGAGAATCTCCATGTTGCAAGAAAAGGTGATTTTCAAGTAGAGTGGCACATGGCCGGGGATCTTAAAACACTTAAGTGCATGTATAACATTAGTAAAGGAGGCAACTCAAAGTCTCCTTGTCTTTACTGCAAAGAATCAGCTCAAGTAATGGATTCAAAATGGTGGAAGAGAGCACCTAATAGAGATAAAGTTGACCCTGACTTCAAGGCCATTCTGGACATTCCACTATGTAATGTTCACATCTGCACATTGCATGGTCTATGTCGAATTATTGAGAAATTGGTATTTTTATATATTGGATTTGCTTGGAAACTCCGTCCCGAAAAAAATAGAAAGGATGCTCTTCAAGCATTGGAAAAAGTGTTATCCGATATAGGTCTGCATGGAGGAGATGTTCAAATCACAAAGGATTTTAAAAAGTCTACCAATGGCAAGGAGGTACCAATCAAGCCCTCTATTGGTGGTGTTAAGGCAAGAAGATTCTTGTCTCGACCCAAACACAATAAGCAAGTAAGGCAAGGTAGAGCAGTTTCAAAGATTAATTATGGATTGTGGAAGCAAGTCCATAATGCTGTGAAAGATCATGAGGCAGATGGGGAAGCACGAAATAGGAAGGCAGAGGTGTGGAGGTCTCTTGATCAACTCTTCATGTTCTGTGACAAAGTAACATGGACAAAGAGTGATTACAAGAACTTTGAGGAGGCAATTAAACATTTTGGGAAGTCAATGAAAGACGCGTGGACAGCCTGCAATATAACTCACTACATGGTAAGGTTCTGTCTTTTTCTTTTACTTAAGTGTGATCCTCTTTTTTTTATTACTTACTATGCATTCTTATGTCTTACAGCATATCATATACAACCACCTTCCCTATTTTGTCAAAAAGTATGGATGCCCAGCTATTTGGTCTACCCAAGGCATGGAGAAGTCTCACTACATGGCACGTAATGCATTTTTTAGACACACACAACACTATGGAGGGAGTCAGAAGGCGAATAGTCTGAAGGAAGTCTTCCAATGGTTTTACCGAGGCATACTACAAAGGCTGCATGCTAAAAGAAAAGTTGCTAGCTCCAAAATCAAGCTTGCTTTTCTTCTAGCCCAAAAGCAAAGACGAAGACAAGCTCTAGACAATTCAATTGCAGCAGAGAGACATAGACAGTGGAGGGAATCGAAGATATTTAGAAACCATAAATGGACATGTAAACATGAATAGGACTCATTTGTAACTTATTGGGGTTATGTCCACATGTTTTCAAACTCATTCAATAGAAATTTTTTTAGTGGAACAAGTGACTCTTGGTGTTATGCATGAAAAAAATTTCAATGTGAAACATATGATCTGAACTTAATACAATTTGTTTACAATTTCAATATATTGTTCATTTAATATTTAACGACACCACTCTATGTAAATGTACAAATCATTTCATCATCAACTTATTAATCATTTATACAAGATCATACCAGATATCAAAGACTTTATACAAATCAGTTCAAATTTAATATAATGTTTGTGCTATATTCGATGACTAAATCCTATTTCTCCCAGGGCCTGTTCATCGGAACTCTCTTTTTGATCTTGATTGGAGTCTTTTTCTTCTTTATTGGCTTGATGTCGACTGTCTCTTTATCCTTTTCTTCAGCTCTCTCCACCTGTTCCTCTTCTTGGACTGTGTGGCCTGATGCAATCATGGGTGGCTCTCGAAACCTTACAAGCTGGTGTTTTCCATAGCCCTCCAGATATTTGGGGTCCTTAACACCACATGCTAATGCATAAGAAGTGTAAGACAAAAAGTAAGCGGCCCTAGAGGCCTGCTTATTCACATAATCTCCAAATATATCTATGGCAGACAACCTCTCTATCAAAATGATCTTTTCCTTTTGCCATGAAAGAGCATGTCCACCTAAAGCCCTGGACAAACATTTTAGGAAGTAAACAATGGCTTCTCCATTGTTGCTCAACTGCCTATGGTAAATCAAGATCTTGGCACTGCCTAGATCATGAATATAATGAGCTAGGCCTGACATTTTGCGAAACCCAACCTGCCTGCTTCCACTTGATCTCTGGAGGAATGTGTCATCCTTAATTTGTAGCTGCAACATATCAAAGGATTGGAGTGAGACAATACACAACCTACAAAACTAAAGTTAAGCAGAAGTCAAAGTATATGATTTGAAGTACCTTCTCATTTTCATCAGCAACAAGCAGTTCATCTTTCCAAAGATTTATCCCTCTCCCTTCTTGTACAGCCTCTTCTCTAGTCTTTTCTGTGTATAGAGCTGAGAGATTCATAGCTTCCTGTGTGAGCTGGAAGGCAGCTTCATCTGGCTCTTGGAACTTTTCAGCCTCTTTGAAACAAAATGAAAGGGCCTCTACAGGATCAAACATTGTTTCCAAAGCCAGAAGTGATTGGTCATCCTCTATGCCAACCTCCTTGTCAAGCCTTGAAGCCTGGGCAATAAGGGAAATGGCATAGTCCTCCCTCAAATCAAACATACACTCTATATCATGGAGGAAAACATAATCCTTTCCACCAATCAACACACCTGGAAGCATGGGCACTACATAGTTGCTGCTCTGAACATCAAAATCTTCAACTGGCTCTGCTCCCCTCAGAGTTTTATTCCTCAGTTGAACAAGGTCAAGAGCAGCCACTTGCAGCCCCTCATCCTGAAGGTTGATATCTTCTTCTTGCTCTGCCATTTCAGAGCCCAAAGAAACATCCTCCTTTTCAGAAGCTTCAGATGTGCCTTCTTCTTCTGTTTCCTGCCCTTGTTCATCTAAAGACTCCTGACTGAAGACAATGTACATGAGAAATGCCATGCTCTCCTCCAGCACTCTGCACTTTCTGGTGTGCAAAGTACAGTTGAATTTATAGTGATCAGGCAGGCTGTCAAATCTTCTGCTCACATGGTACCTCAGCCTGTCATTGGAGACAATATGATTAATGTGCACAAAAACCTTTTCACCTCCCACAATTCTTCCTGCCTCTGTCAGTTCTTTGAAGGCATCCCAATAGTCTGAAAGAAAATCTTTGTGTTGCTCCAGTACAGAGCTCATTGAGAACTCCATGTTGAAAATACTGTGGTATAAATGGAAGTTACTCTGAGCCTTGCATTTGTGAAGAAACTCAAATAGGAGGAAATCTGGAGAACTGTCCTCTTCTGGTTCCATTTGTTTTTTGATGGAAGAATCAGCACTCTGCTCCAGCCTCTTCTTTTTGCCTGTTCAAAAACTTATATACTATGAATTCTATATGCTGACATATGCAATCAGTGAATGCATTGTATATCACCAGATAATTCCTTCATGACATCTCATCACTCACCTGGTGATTGCTGTGGTTTTATTATAGCAGCAGAAAAGTCCAGCTTCCTCTTGAAAGGTGGGGCCTGGGAGCCAGCTGTTCCAAAACAAAAACATTTCTCATCATCAAGGAAGATCTCCACAGGGCTAAAGGTAGCAAATTAATGAGGTAGAAGTGAGAAACAAATAATACACAGGAATTTGCAGCAAAATGCGATATGGGCTGTTTAGAGAATTGTAAACCACTCTCCTCGCATTTTGTTGCAAATTCTCAAATTCTGGTCATGTGCATGTCAAATCAAGAACTTGGTTCATCTCAGTGATTCCTGGACACTATGATCTCATATGCAAGAGAAATAATGGAATGAGTGATACTATTCATGAGGAATGTGTCAACAACAGGAATTTGCAGCAAAATGCGATATGGGCTGTTTAGAGAACTATAAACCACTCTCCTCGCATTTTGTTGCAAATTCTCAAGTTCTGTTCATGTGCATGTCAAATCAAGCACTTGGTTCATTTCAGTGATTCCTGGACACTATGATCTCATATGCAAGAGAAAAAATGGAATGAATGAAAATTTTCATGAGCAAGGAGTCCACAACAGGAATTTGCAGCAAAATGCGATATGGGCTGTTTAGAGAATTCCAAACCACTCTCCTCGCATTTTGTTGCAAATTTCTTGTTTCTGTTCATATCAACCTACAATCTAATTTCTGGGTGATTTACCACATTGTGGAAGAAGGATGGAGCTGAGTGAAGACATTGGGACATAAAAAATCCAATGGATGGAAGAAATAAATGTTGAAAAACATTGAAACCAAACTAGAACTCTGACCTTTTTTTTCCTTTTCCATGCTGATTGAGTTGCACTGGTAAATCTCCTGCTCTTTCTCTAGCTTGAACCTTGCACTCTAGGTAACCTGGAGATCTGGCAGTACTGTCTTCAGGCAGGTTGCAGTCTGGATGGAGTGTGCTGGGTAGGAAAGAATCAGAGAGAAAGGATCAGGAGAGAGTCGTGGCAGGGATGAGAGATTGGAATCCAGGGGAGGGAAAAGTGGTTGTGGTATTCATGATGAAATAATGAATGGCACAAGTTCCAAGGAATAAAGTGTACTTTCACACGTGCCAGATTTCAAACTCCAAGAGATCTGGGTCCCATCCACACGTGTGAAAAACGACTAGATTCCACACGTGTGGGATTTAGTGATTCTTTAATTCTATTTGCACTTCTTTGTGGTATCCTGTTTTAGAACTCTTGCCCTCCAGTCTCTGCTCTCTTGCCTCCCTACCTCCATACTCTGCAGCATCAGCATCTTGTCCAGCAGCACAGAATCATCCTCAGCACAGATTACTCCTCAGCAGCACAGCACATCCACAGATAGACTCCAGGTCAGGAACAATGGGTTCTCCCCTTAGTCTCTGCAATCTTTTTGCCTAAAATAGAAAAAATACATACTGTATGGAAATGCATAGACTCAAACCAAGACAAAGAAATCACTGTAGGAAAGCAGATCTTCAAGTGTGATATTTGCATGTGATCTTCTTGCATAACCTCCATTCATACTGTATTTGGTTGGAGAAACATAGAAATCACTGTAGGAGTGCACCAGCATGTCATTTAGAAAATTTGCAGCAAAATGCGATGTGGACCTGTTTGAAATTCCAAACTGCTCATATCGCATTTTATTGCAAATTTCTCTATTTGGCTTCTTCCACCCCTGTGATTGCCTTCTCTTTGTGAGAACATGTTCTGGTTTTTTGACTTCCATAGCTGTAGTCTTCTTGCATAAACTCCATTCATACTGTATTTGGCTGGAGAGACAAAGAAATCACTGTAGAAGTTCACCAGCATGTCATTTCAGAAATTTGCAGCAAAATGCAATGTGGACCTGTTTGAAATTCCAAACTGCTCATATCGCATTTTATTGCAAATTTGTCTATTTGGCTTCTTCCACCTCTGTGATTGCCTTTTCTTAATGAGAACATGTCTGGTTTTGTGACTCCCCTTAGTCTCTGCAATCTTCTTGCCTAAAATAGAAAAAAAACATCCTGTATGGAAATGCATAGGCTCAAACCAAGACAGAGAAATCACTGAAGGAATGCAGATCTTCAAGTGTGATATTTGCATGTGATCTTCTTGCATGACCTCCATTCATACTGTATTTGGTTGGAGAAACATAGAAATCACTGTAGGAGTGCACCAGCATTTCATTTAAAAAATTTGCAGCAAAATGCGATGTGGACCTGTTTGAAATTCCAAACTGCTCATATCGCATTTTATTGCAAATTTCTCTATTTGGCTTCTACCACCCCTGTGATTGCCTTTTCTTTGTTAGAACATGTTCTTCATGTCTTTGATCTCTTTCCAATCCTTTGTATGCAGTTTTCAAGAGTGATGGCAAGAACCAAATCAACTGCAAGGCAAGTTGGCAAAGGACCAGGTCTTGCAGCAACAGCAGCTGGGACAGGTTCCAAGAAGTTTAGTGTGCCTCCAAAGGGAAGAGCTTCACATGGCAGGAAGGGTAAGCCAATGAGCTTGCTCAAGCAAAAGGCCAAAAGATTGAATAAGGGTGCAGGTGTGCTTAGGGAAATAAGGAGGCAACAGAAAGCCATAGGTTTTGCAATACCCAAAGCACCCTTTCAAAGACTGGTGAGAGAAATTTGTGACAGTAGGAACCTTGGGTTCAGGTGGAATAGAACTGCCATTCTTTCCTTGCAGGAAATGGCAGAGGATTACCTGGAGAAATATTTTGAGGATGCAATGCTTGTAGCAGCCCATGCTCACAGGGTGACTTTGATGGCCAAAGATTTCAACACTTTGTCCAGAGTGAGATGGAGACATGACAAGCTGGTTCATCCTGTGGAATGGCAGGACATCAAAATGAGAGATATATTGCTAATTCCACCTACAAGGAAGGTCAAGGTTGATGAGGTAAAGGTTGTTGAGGTAACACACTCAAAGAACACCAGAGGGAAGCCTGCTTATGAGGACTCACTGAAGCAGCAAGTAAAAGAAACAAAATCTGTTATAGATGTGGAAACTGGAAAGAAGGAGCTACACATACATAGAAGGTTGAAGGAGCTGGGCCCTGATGTAGTTGTACATATTGAGGATGAAGTTTCAGTCAATGATTTTGATTTGACAAAACAATGCTTAGCAGCATTGGCTAACAAGAATGAGTATTGCTCAGATACTATCATTCTTGCAATGCTCTAGTAAGTGTCTTTAAATTTTACATTTTTTGCAAATCAATCCTCCTTGTAACTCTTTTATAACCTACCCTAATTATGTTCTGATCCTATGCAGCATGATGAGAAGCTGGCTTCATCCCTCTGTACAACATACAGTCCATATTGTTGATCCAGCCATTTCTTCTAGATTAAGAGATGCAAAAGAGACTCCCATGAGTATTTCCAGCTGGTTCAAACACTGCAATTTTGAAGTAATTGACATTTTGCTACTTCCATATCATAGCAGGTATGTGGGTGACTACTTCTTTTAAGATTCTTCTTTAATATTGGGAACTCTTGTAGCCTTTCATTTGCTTATGCTTTTTTCCTTATGCAGTGACCACTGGAGTTTTGTGTCTATTGACATCCAGCAGAAGCAGTGCTTAGGTTTGTATCATAGACCACCTTTTTGGTTTTGTAATATTTTCGGGATTCCAAGTGTCAAACTATTATAATAAAATTCTTGTTCAAAAATAAAATTTACTTCTGGTCCTTTGGCATTTGCCTACATGCCTAAGTGTTGTTGTCAATGTACATGAGTTTTAATTAATTATTTTGTTAATTGTAATTAAATATTGTACCATGTACATTTTGTTAAATTAAGTTAATTTTATTATTTTGCATAGCATATTGCATCCGACATTTGCATCTTGCATCCTACATCACATCAGCGTATCACAAATGTTAAATTTGATGCATTTAGAGCTTGCATACTGTCACAAACCTAGTATCCAACGAAACTTCGCTCTTTGGTTGCAATAGTTTCCCATGAGAACGTCCTAAGGAGAGGAGACTCCTACCCCATCAGCAAGCATCCATTGATGCAAGAGGAGGCTGAAGACGAGTCTCGATGTGCTGAGCTATAATGGACACCACTCGTATTAAGTATCCAGTTGACAGGCTGAGATATGATGGGTATACAGCACATCACTATGCTTAGATGGTCAAGGTTCTAGAGGAGCCAGAGCCCACATGTTTTGAGGATGCAGTAGGGCACAAAAATTGGGAAGCAGCTATGGATGAAGAGATGGCTGCCTTGGATGCAAACCACACTTGGGATTTGATGCCTTTGCCTCATGATAAGAAGGCTATTGGCTGCAAGTGGGTTTACAAAGTAAAGCACAATGCCGATGGGTCTGTTAGCAGGTACAAGGCAAGATTGGTTGCCAAAGGTTTTGCACAGACATATGGAATTGACTATGAGGAAACTTTCAGCCCAGTTGCAAGGATGGCAACCGTGAGAGCAGTAATTGCTATGGCTGCTGCAAAGGGATGGTCTTTGCATCAGATGGATGTGAAAAATGCCTTCTTGCATGGTGACTTGCAGGAAGAGGTTTATATGATGCAGCCAGAAGGTTATGAGGATAAAGCACACCCCGATTTTGTATGCAGGTTGCGCAAAGCCTTGTATGGCTTAAAACAGGCGCCGAGGGCATGGTCAGACAAGATAGGGCAATATCTTGTCACTATTGGATTTCAAATTTCCAATTCAGATTTTTCACTTTATGTGAAAAGGACAAACAGAGGGATTGTGCTTATAGTCATCTATGTTGATGACTTGATTATTACAGGTGATAGTGATGCTTTCTATTCAACTCTCTAAAAAACACACACAGAGAGCTGAAATTGTAAGTACTGTGTGTGCTTTTTGAACTCAAAACTTCATTATTTTGATACCATACTAACTAAATTATACATATTGTAGTTGTATTAGAAGGCTATTAGATGCATTGGATCATTGTCCTCCAAATGTCTCTCTGTTGGATTCAATAGAGCCATTAAGTCTAGAGGTAAAAAGTCTATTAAATGCTATGTCTTTGAACTTATTGAATAATTTTGTTTTGTGCTGATGCTCACAATTTCTAACATTTTTTTCTAACTGTACAGACACCACAACAAAATGATTCAAGTAGTTGTGGATGGAGGGTGCTGATCAATGCAAAATATATACTTTCAAGCTACTTTGAAAAGGAACAGCCAGATCTGGTAAGGAAAAATACTTTTCATTTAGCTTGAATATAATTCATAATGATACAAAGTGTTCTAAATTATCCTCTGCCATTGCAGATGAAAGAGGATAGCTTCAGCCCCAACTATGTACATAATTTTAGAGCTCATACAATTTTGAGGTTTTTGAGCTATGCATCCCCCAAACCTATTGTAGCAGCTACTGTGGAGCTGGGTGAAAGCTCTAAAGTACAAGAAGGTGTCATACACCTTGATCCCACATATGAAGCACCTGATGTTGAGGACCAGAAGCCACAGGAGCAATCACAGAGTGCTGAGGAGGAGCAAACACAGGAGCAAAGACCTGCTGCTGATGTTGAGGAGAAGGTGGAGAAGCAGCAAAGAGAGGCTTCTGGGGCAGTGGAGGAGACAGGATGGAGCACGGATAGGATGGAGCAGCAGAGAGAAGATCCTCCAGAAAATGTAGAGCAGCCTCTGGATGAAACTGTACATAAATAGAAAATGGATGTTAGAAATATGTTCTACAGATTCAGCTAAACAATTCTGTACAAAATATTACTTGATTGAATACAAAACCTTTCTTTATGGAGTATGTGTGATCTCAATTTTAAAATTTTCTATGTCTTTGCATTTAACTGAGCTCTCTCTTCTTCTGAGTAACTGCAAAAAAGCAATATGAATTAGAGTGGTAAATTAAACTAATAGCAATGCTTATAGAGACTAGGATAAATCAGATGGTGTACCTTTCTGTTCTTGTAGATAAATAAAAAGTCGTTTGAGATAGAACCTTCAGTCTCAAACAGAATGTCACTGCGTAATTGAGCTAGGGAGCAACATTCTCTTAACGAGATACTGGCTACCACATCACCATTCTCAAGAACATCAATATCAATAAGTTTATTTTGTGCACCAAACGACTCTTCATCTTGGTCCATTGGGACAAGCTTTGAACCTAGCATTCGACTGCGCTTGTAATAAAAAGAGAAAATAAAATTTTGTGATGCAACCATGTACTTCAGTTGCATAGAAGGTTGGACCACCTCACAAAACACTGAACTACATGTCTTCTTATCCCAACCTTTATCCAAAAATTGTGGCATGCATGCCGAATTTGTTGCTTTAACTGTGAGCATTGTTTTTGAAACCTTTACTGGAAAGGTATTAAACAAGTCTACAAAAACTGTGAGAGGCATGCACAAAGAAATTTTTACTATCCTAGTGGCAATATTGGGCCTCAGAGCTTTCTGTACTTCTGTAAAAAGCTTCGCCCTATATGCCTCTGTAACACTAGAATGTGGGTGAGGCCAATCCACCGAATTCCATGCCGGAAGGTCTTGTTTTATTAATACACCATGTGTGTTAGCTTTGTCCAGCAACTGATAAAAATGATCAGTAAAAAATATACCCGATTGAGCTAGCTCTGTTGCACATCGACCTTGGTATTGTTGTTCTCCTATCGATCCATGCAGAACATCTATAAATCCCAGAATACAATCGATGTTTTGCCATGTCTCATATGATGAAGGATATAAATCTGAAATAAAACAACACAAGAATGTCAATAAGTTAAGAGAGAAAGCTTCATGTTAAAAATCCATACACCTCATGAAGGAAAAAACCACAATAGAAAAATATACAATTAGGCCTGTGTTGCGGAAGATTTTTTGGATAGTCTCGCAAGACAAGTTCTTTATGCATGTACACGTGCTGAATCAAAACTTCTTTCACGGATATCTTCCCTTTGGTGATTTTAAAATCTCGTACTCTTCCCTTCCACGATGCCAAGAAAATGTTTTTTGTCTGGGGTCTTTTTCTTTTGCTAGGTTGCATGAGCACCCATGCTCCTTTCGAAACACTAAACCTTTCCCAAGTTCCTTCTGTTTTGACTGTACTTGAATTCTCTACCGACGAAATAGAAGAAGCAGGTCGACGGGGTAAGAATGTTTGGTATAATTCTGCCTTCGTAGCATTATCATCCACAGAGCGTCTTGCACAAGAACGGCCGTGGTTTTGGTTCACCATGGAGATTTTCTGAATCTGTAACAATAGCAAAGTAATGTAACTAAGATAACAATTTGAAGTTTCAAGAAAGAGAAAGTGGGCAAACAGACAGTTGACGAGAAACATCTTACTCTACGCCAAGGGAGCAATTTTGGAAAAGGAAGGCAGTTGCACAATGAGGCAATGGTGTAGAATGGTAGACCTTTCGCACGAAAGGCGGCACAATATTTGA
This sequence comes from Dipteris shenzhenensis, assembly GCF_047967505.1. Taxonomy (NCBI): domain Eukaryota; kingdom Viridiplantae; phylum Streptophyta; class Polypodiopsida; order Gleicheniales; family Dipteridaceae; genus Dipteris; species Dipteris shenzhenensis. The sequence goes on from NC_141614.1 coordinate 45,288,737, forward strand.
AAATTCAAAGGAAGGTGGAAGCGGGAAGGATCTTGTCAGATAAAATGTCAGTTTAGATTCTATCTTCTTGTCCAAAGATCTTCTACGAATAAAAAACCAATCTCCTCATTAATGTAGCACGCTTGTACTTACATAAAGTATTGTTTCTTTTTTCTATTTTCTCTTATTTTCGTGAATTTTCAATGTTACGTTGGCCTTCTATTGATTGGTTGAGAGCTTATTTTTCCAAACCGTAAAAGGCCCCAAAATGAGCTCCCTTTTTTCCTAATGGCTTACCCCCCTTAACAACATCCCTTAGCTCATATCTACAAGACCTAAGGAGCTCCCCCATGTGAGTAAGCATGGCATTTGTTTCAAACTCAAACCCTTTAGGATTTGGAAATTGTCTCTTTAGGGCTTCTATGTAGGCTTCCTTGGCTTTATTGTCATGTTGGTTCCAAGGTCTGAATATATCATTGGGGAAGTGGATGCTCACCAACCTCCTCATGTATCTAGTGACCGCCTTCCCGTCCTTGTCCTGTATAACCTCCCCAACATTGTTCACTTTGTAGGAAAGGTCCTCGGGAAAAACAAAGTCCAAAGGTGGATGGAGTAGCAGAGCTACAGCGAGGGGTGGTGCGAGCACTTAAGGAGCGAGGAGTAAGGGAGCAGGTGGTCTCTAGGGTGCTGCAGCTCGTGAGTGGAGAGGGCAAGGGATCGCAACCATATCCACAGGATCTGGCTCTTCTCCCCACTCACATGTCACTTGATTGGCTACAACTGGCTTTATGTAAAGCCGAACACGATGGAGAGACAATAAATGAGTGCGAGCAAAAGTTATCATCTGGATGTATGATGCATGTAAGTTTCTTACCTCTTGACATAATTAAGTAATTATTTGTGGCAATATACGCTATAAAATAGATGCATGTTCATTGTTTTAAGGACATTTTTGCGTGGAACATATTGATTCAAAGAGAGTCATGTATGATTGTGGAGTCATGGCTAACTTCACATCAGATAGCCGAGCAAGTGCTTTGGATACCAATCTTCTCTCCTCACAGTTGGATTATTATATGGAACCATATGCGAAATCTATGAAGTTGATTTCAGACGATTTAGTATTTTCATTCTTGATGTAAAATGGTTTAGAACTATTTACAATGGTCCCCATGCGACAGTGAGAAAAGATAGTAGCAGTTTCTTTGTAATAGACTCCACCAAACTTTGGACCGATGAAAGTGATACTTTTGTTCTTCCTGAGCACTGTGAGTAGGTTATCCAATTGATCCAGATGAATCTAGCGAAGAAGATGAAGATCACAATATAAGCGAAGAGGAAGATGCACATAATGACATCGTACAGGAGGAAGATCGAGATCATGATATCGAGGAAGAAGATGACGATCATCAAGAATCACCACACTTTATTGAAGAATATGATCAAGTACTCTTAGGTGAACGTACGAAGCTAGAGTACGATGATGATATAGGAGATCAACTCGGTATAGAGTTAGAGATAGAATTGTTTGGCACGTTAGACTTGGCTTAGGATGAAACTGTTGATGTAAATGCTCTTCATTGATTTTTTTCATCTCAAACTTGGACATGAATATATGAGCTTCAAAGGCTTGATGTACATGCTCTCGTACTTTTATTCTCTCAAAAGATCAAACATGTATAAAAATTAAAAAAATTTTGTCATTGTGAAAAACTATCTTTTAAGGTCAGTATGGGGAAAAAAACTCTCTGTAAAACGTTGCTATAGGAAACTCTCATTATCGCTATATAATAACCATTACTAATCTGATAAAAGTCGCTATATAGTGACCCTTAATGAACCCTGCTTCCAATATCGACAATTAGCAACCCACGCACGCTAAACGTCGGTACTTAGGCATCGCAATAGGATCTGTGTGTAGTAGTAAGACCTGAGTGGTATTGTGTCTCATGATGAAGTGGAGACCTGTAGGGATGTGAGTGTGTAGACTCGTCTACATCCCTCGAGCCACCACAACAGCCTCGACCCTTACTACTCTTTTTGGACCTACGATGGGTATGCCCAGGTTATGACCCCTCAGTCGAAGGGGCTACAAGGGACAACTATCGAGTAAGTAAATCCATCGATGGTCCTGATCTACCCTTGAGAGGTGTAGGAGAGGGAATAGCTAAGGTTCTCTGCGAGCAGGAGAGAGAAGAATCTCGCTACCTCCGTGTCGCTCAAGGATGCATAAAACTCATCGGGACTCTCGACGAAGCCATGGGCTACTGGCAAAGGAGTTCCTTGACGGGTAGTCACAGGGGTAGGCCCGAGGGGAGTTGGCCTGTGGGGAGTCCACCCAGGGGTAGTCGTAGGTGTAGGACCCTCAGGAGTCAGCTCAGTTGAAAGAAAGTTTTCTGGAGAGTACAACTCATGACGTCTCCTCCTATGAGGGGCACCATGATCACAATCTTTGGACGTGCGATGTGCTGACATGTCTAATTTGTGGGGATTGAACAAACATAGACACAAACAGGAAAACAAACACAAACACAAGAGCGGGTAAGAAGCGGAAAGACAATTTACTTAAAAGGCAATACTTACACTTTACTTAAAAGACAATTTATTACTTACAATTGAAATTCAATTTACTAAAACTATGAAAAGACAATTTACATAAGACTTCATCATATATTATCATATATCTCCATAAGTTACATTACCATATGTATCTAAAAAAGTATTTATATACCAAATTTTGGTCCAAAAGAGTGTTCAGGGATAAAATTTATATCCAAAAGAGTTTTCATATACAAAAATGCTCGTAGAAACAGTACTGTTAAACAAAATTTGTGTCCAAAAGAGAAATTCTCCAAAAATGCCAAAAGCGAGGAGGAGGTCTACTGCTCTGCATTACTATTCGAGGTACTTTCCTCCTCCTCACCACTAGAAGGGTCACTCGAGATCTCATCTTTCCCTTATTCTAATATATATTTATACTCTTCTTGGACTATGTACCCGTGGTCCAACAAGATGTCTACACAAACCATTATGTCTTTGATATGGTCATCCTTGCTAAGTGCTTGCTCGAGGCTGTCTCTCCAAAGCTTACGGAGATCCCATAGATTGTTTTGTGCCTCCCTCAATCATGCCGCTCCAAGAACGATCGGTCAGGACCCCACCCATGAGCATGCACTTTGACGTTAACTTTACCCAATTTGCATTATGCGCAATCTTTTCTGCTACATGTGATAGTAGAGTTTGGATGTCCCAAATGACTGCAACATTGAGAACCAGGTCGAGGTTTTCGGAAGACTATCATGGCAGAGGGTGTTTCATTTTTAATTTATTTGAAAAAAAAAAACAAATACAGGAATATAAAACACATTACAGATCATATCAAGGCACTCATTCAAGATATGTAAAAGAATTCCCATTCACTTCTATTCAACAAATTATGTATATTGCACAAGCCAATATATTCCAAAAAGATAATTCTAGGAAACTTTATTGCATCCAGTCTCCTTTATTCCACAATCTGTGCCAATCACGTCCCCTATCATCCCATCTGCTTTATCCTCCTTAGCTTTTGAATGTTTGATTCTTTACCTTTCTCTTCTCTCCATCCTCCCTCAATCTTTAAAGTCTCCCCTCCTCTCTTCTTTGTCTCAGTACACCACTCCCCTGCTATATCCCTTCTCACACCACTCACTGTCTCGTCGTTCCCCTCTTACCACTCCTTCCACTCTGCTACTTCTAGTCACTCTCTCGTCGATTCCTTCTCGTCACTCAATGCTAGTCACTCCGTTCTCTTCACTCTCTCTCTCTCTACTACTCCCCATGGTCCTTAGTGAAAAAGCTATGGTAGCATACTTAGAGGACCTGTACAGACAATGTCACGATATAAAGGATGGAGAGGTAGATGTACCATGGCTCCCTGGTGCAAATATGTCTCCAAACCTACACGCCGAGGGCGAGGATCATTTCGACTAGGACAAGACCGCCGATTAGGAGATCCTGGAGGATTCTATAATGGAGATGCAGACCTTGATCCTACAGAAGGAAGGCCATATGCCCAAGGAAGCTCCTTGAACTAAGGAGAAAAAGAAAAAAGAGATGAAGGAAAAGAAGAAGAGAGATGACAAAGGAGAGTGTTAACCCTATGGCAACAAGGGCCAAAAGTGCAGTCTAGGACAATAACTATGAGAGCATTGTGTGTGTAGAGTAGCAGCGAAGCTCCACTTGTAATATCTTGAGATTGAAAGATATTATGATAAATCTTAAAGGATGAGGATAGCCAAAATCCTCTCTAGAAAAGATCCAATCATACTTGCAAAATCAGGATCTAGAGAGAGAAAGACTAAATATAGAGAGAGAAAGACTAAAAGCCTACATTTTCGGAGGTCCCTCCACTTTGTGTAGAGACCCAAAAGGTCCCCCCACTAGAGACCCAAAAGATCCCCCCCAAAAGTGGAGAGACCAAGATGTATAAATATCTCTCAATGGAATGAAGCTCCCACTTTTTGGGGTTCAGTGTTCAAGCTCACTATTTTGTTCATGCAATTGATCTCCATTGCGTCCATGCTCTCTTACATTATCGTGTTCTAACATGCCCTTATCCTTGCACTCTCTACCCTTGAACTCCCTCCTCCTCCTCCTTCCTCCCTCTTCCTCCCTCCTCCCCCTCCTCCTCCCTCATCCTTCTCCTCCATCTCTTCCTCCTCCCCCTTCCTTTCTCCTCCTCCCATGTCCTTCTCCTTCCTCCTCCTTCCTCCCTCCTCCTCCTCCTCCTCCTTCCTCCTCCTCCTCCCATCTCCTTCTCCTTCCTCCTCCTTTCTCCCTTTTCCTCCTCCTCCTCCCTCCTCCTCCTCTTCCCTCCTCCTCCTCCTTCCTCCCTCCCTTCTCCTCGAGAAGGGAGGGAGACTAGTTCTCCACTCCTCAACCTTGGACTCCTCCTAAACCCTGCAACCCCCTCTGAACTCTAGAACTCCTAGTAAACTCTCTCAACCCTGTCCCCCTTTCTAAACTTGAAATCCCCCTCTAAACCCTTGAACTCCCGTGGAGGTGAGAGCCTCCATCAATCATTATAATCAAGCCCTCTTTCTCATACATGCGTGCATGAGATCTGCTTTCCATGCTTTAGCCTGCACCTCTCACCAGAACACGACCCGAGGACCTATGCTACACTTGTGAACACCTATGCTACAACGAACAACGACACGACTGTAGGTGACCAACACCCTCAAAACCTGCACTTGGGTAAAAAAGGGACAATATTTGGCACCGCTACTGGGGAGGTTAGCCCCTGAAGTGAAAGCAGAGCATGTCCTTACATGTGTGAAAAAAAAAGAAAAAAGAACCGCCTACAAAAAACCATACATGATACATCCCTCAAGGCAAAGGAGTGAAAAAATGCTTCCAAATAATGCAAAAGGATAATGTTGACTTACAAAACCACATTAATACACTAAACACTCAAAATTAACCCTTAATCCACCACATCCTATAAAAGCAATACCAACCCCCCTCATTTCTTTCCCCACCCTTTTTCTAGCCACTTCCTTCTCCAAATTTCGTTAAGCTGCCATAATTTCGTCTTTCTCTATTTTTCGTCCACCACCACTACCACCACTTTTTCTATGAATCCCCCCTCCACCACCACTTTTTCTGTCACCCCCCCCTTCCATCTCCATCTCGACCTCCCATCATCTTCCTCCCCACCACCACCACTTTTTCTGTCCATCCCCCATCTCCCCCACTCAAGGTAACCATCTCTCTACCTTTCTCTACACCCCATCTCCCCTTTTCCCCCTCCCCCTCCATCTCCCATCTCCTCCACGACCCCCTAATCTCCACTATCTCTCTACCTCTCTCTACACCCCATCTCCCCTTTTTCCCCTCCCCCTCTATCTCCCATCTCCTCCACCACCCCTCAATCTCCACCATCTCTCTACCTCTCTCTACACCCCATCTCCCCTTTTTTCCCTCCCCCTCCATCTCCCATCTCCTCCACCACCCCCCAATCTCCACCATTGCTCCACCTCTCTCTACACACCATCTCCCCTTTTTCCTGTCCCCCTCCATCTCCAATCTCCTCCACCAACCCCCATCTCCTCCACCCCCATCTCCATCACCCTCCACTCCACTATCTCTCTACCTCTGTCTATCCCCCTCCACCTCCACCCCCCTTCTCCCCCAGCCCCTCCACCCCCACCTCCTTCCCCTCCTTTCCCTCTTTCCCCCCCATCTCCACCTCCACACCCCACTCCCTTCCCCCCCACCTCCACCACCCATTTCCCCCCATCTCCACCTCCACTCCCTATTCCCTTCCCCCCCACCTCGACCACCCATTTCCCCCCCCTTTCCCTCTTTCCCCCCCATCTCCACCTTGACCCCTCATTCCCTCCCCCCACCCCCACCACCCATTTCTGCCCCCCCTTCCCTCTTTCCCCCCCATCTCCACCTCCATTCCCTTTCCCTCCACCTTCACCTCCACCCCCCCCCTTTTCCTCTTTCCCTCCCATCTCCACCTCCACCCCCCCTTCCCTCTTTCCCTCCCATCTCCACCTCCACCCCCCCTTCCCTCTTTCCCCCCCATCTCCACCTCCCCCCCATTCCCTTTCCCTCCACCTCCACCTCCACCTCCACCTCCACCACCCATTTCCCCCCCCTTTTCCTTTTTGCCCCCATCTCTACCTCCACCCCCTATTCCCTTCCTCCCCACCTCCACCACCCATTTACCCCCTCTTTCCCTCTTTCCCCCCCATCTCCACCTCCACCCCCCACTCCCTTCCCCCCCACCTCCACCACCCATTTCCCCCCCCTTTCCCTTTTCCCCCCCATCTCTACCTTCACCCCCTACTCCCTTCCCCCCCACCTCCACCACCCATTTCCCGCCTCTTTCCCTCTTCCCCCCCATGTCCACCTCCACCCCCCATTCCCTCCCCCCCCACCCCACCACCCATTTCCCCCCTCCCCTTCCCTCTTTCCCCCCCATCTCCATCTCCACCCCTCATTCCCTTTCCCTCCACCTCCACCTCCACCTCCACCCCTAGGTAAAGGAAAAGCCACTAACTTTACTTCTATAGCTGCAAATGCAAAGAGAATTGAGAAAGCCTATGCCATCATTGCATTAGGTTTGGGTGATGATGATGTACACTACATCTCAGATTTGGAATCCCCTTTTGAAGCACGGCACAAGTTAGATATATTGTTTGGTGCTAGCTCTTATACTTCCAAATTAAATCTAAAATTTAAGTTCTTTGAACTTAGAATGGAGGAAGATAATGTTGTTGCCCATGTCAACACTATGAGAAGTATTATGACACAACTAGCTTCAATTAATTCCCCTGTCACTGAGGATGATGCTATGGCAGTGCTTTTAAAGAGCATGCCTTAGGATTTTGACTATGTGGTTACTACTTTGAAGAATCTACCTCAACCCTCATTAAAAGGCATCATTAGTGCCCTATAAGAAGAGGAAAGGAAGAACAATTCAAGAGTGGACAAAATGCATACAAAGGCACTTGTAGTGAGGTTTTTAAAGATCAAGTACAAGGCTTATAAACACTGTGGGAAAAACAATCACCTTGAGAAGGATTGTTATAGAATCAACCCTTGCTCATATTGTGGAAAGAAAAATCACTCTGAAAAGTTTTGCAATGAGAAAAAAAGGACTATGTCAAATATGGTTGAAGAGAGAACTCCATCAACAAAAGAAGCATCCAACTTTGTGGTAGAAGACAAGTACTTTGCCTTTTGATCAACTTCTCTTTGATTTTTTGTTTATTATCACTTGGTCAAATTTTGAGGTTCTATGCCTCGAGTAGTACTCAAAAAAAGAATGTCATATGTTTTGTCTTTTGTAAATCAACTCTGGTCACCATATGATGTAGGCCATGTGATATATGTTTGGTCTATCCCATTTTTGTGAACCTTGACCCTTGGGCACCTTTGCCAGCATGAGATCCTAGACATAGATTTATCCTTGACCACCATGAGATGGCCATGTGTGACCACCATGAGATGGCATGAGAAACTATGAGACTAGATGTATCCTTGACATTGCAAGAGGCAAACCCTTGAGGGCCTTGAGGGGGGGTATGTTGGGATAACTATGGTCAAGAGCTTGCTCTAAGGTGCATGTGTGAATCTAGGGGAGTCACATGTGTGTGTGTGTGTTGTAGAGGCACATCTAGTGCTATGATGTGTCTAGTGTGTGAGCTAAGTGATGATGTAAGCCAAAGGCCCCCACATGGGAGGTTCCTTTGATTTAGGCTAGTCCCACTGATGTAGGGGCTGATTGCCACTGATATAGGGGAGGTGCCTACACCATCCTCTCTTTCTATAAAATGGAGGCCATTCCTTCATTCTAATACAATGGATTTTGCCTCACTTCTGCTCTCACTCTTTGTGCCATGATGCATATCTTCTACCCCTCACTCCTCTTCACCTTCAAGGGATTTCTCAACAAGTTCCAACAAGTCTTCCTCGACGACTTGTGCGTACACTCAGGAAAAAAGGATCACTTGAACTGCCTTGAAGCAATGCTTAAAAAATGCAAGGAATATGGAATCTCTTTGAATCCTCTAAAATGCCTATTCTTGGTCACACATGAAGTAGTCTTAGGACATAATCTCTCGACATGGGATTGCAACTGACATGGACAAAATAAAGATCATCATAGAACTTCCCCCCCCACTAAATGCCAAGGGAATTCAAGCCTTCATGGTACATGCTGGATACTATAGAAGATTCATACTAAGGTATGCCATGATTGCAAGGCCCCTATACAAGCTCCTAGTCAAATTCATTTGGATAGATGAATGCGAACAAGCATTTGAAACCCTCAAGTGGAGATTGATCTCAGCCCCTGTTCTAATGGCACCAAATTGGGGCATAGAATTTCATGTACATACTGATGGTTCCAATAATGCAGTAGTAGGGAGTGTGTTATGTCAACCAGGAAAACACAACAAAGACTACCCAGTATACTTTGCAAGTAGATAGCTAAATGATGCGAAGGTGAATTACACCACAACAGAAAGAGAAGCCTTGGCAATGATCTACAACGTGAAGAAATTTTGACACTATCTATTGGCTACTGACTTTATCTTCTACATAGATCATCAAGTCTTATTACATCTTGTGAATCGGCCATGTACCATAGGCCGGATCACTGGATGGCTTCTACTGCTACAAGAATTCAATTTCGAAATCGTGGCAAGAAAGGGAGCTCAACATTTCATTGTCGATCACATGTCGCGATTGAGGATAGGAGAAGAGCCAAAAGGAATAGAAGATGACCAGATGCCGCATTATTTCAAATAGATGTTGTGCTTGATTGGTGTGCAGACATCATTGGGTATTTAATGGCAGGAAGACCAGCTCCTGAAATGAAAGCAGTGGATGCTAGGAAACTAATTCTAAAAGTTGTACCCTATCAACTCATTGTAGGACAACTATACAAGATGGGTAAGGACCAGGTTTTAAGGAGATGTGTGATGCCACATGAGATCATGCCAATCCTCAGTGAAGCACATGAAGGCATTGCAAGTGGACATTTCCAAGGGGAAGCAACAGCAAGAAAAGTCCTTCTCGCAGGATACTGGTGGCCAACACTTTGGTCAGATGCCTATGAATATGTCAAAAGCTGTGATGTATGCCAACGAACTTCTAAACCACAACACAAAGACTTCAATCCCCTAACAACAGTAGTTGCACAAAAACCCTTTGAGAAATGGGGAATTGATTTTGTGGGTCCATCCATCCAGTAGCAAAAGGAACATAGGCACGCTACATCATTGTGGCCACATATTACTTTACTAAGTGGGCTGAAGTTAAAGCCGTCAGAAAGGTAGATGCCAAAAGCATAGCAAGGTTCTTGTACGAGAATGTGATCACCTGATTTGGATGTCCCATTGAAATTGTGCCAGATAGAGGCACACATTTTGTCAATGAGGTCATCCAAGAACTCTTGTCTGTCTTTATGGTGATCCATAGAAAGAGCACACCTTACTACCCCTAAGGGAATGGACAAGCCGAATCCACCAACAAAATTCTATGTATTTTGTCCTCACCAAGGTAGTAGAACCAAAGTGTTCTGATTGCGCAGAGAAACTAAATGCAGCCGTATGGGTATATAGAACCACACTCAAGGTTAGTATAGGAAATACACATTTTTAATTAGTGTACGGCCTTGAAGCTATGGTTCCACTGGAATCTGTAATACCTAGTCTATGCATAGCAGTACAAATATGCATGGGAGATCATGAATCGCTGAAAGAAAAACTCTACCAATTGGAGAAGCATACAGAGACTAGATTAGTTGCCTACCATGCCATGACAACAGAAAAACAAAGAAGGCATGGTTTGATAGAAACCTCAAAGACAACGACATCAAGGAAGGTGACTTGGTTCTATTGTACAATACCAAAGTCCATAAGGGCAAGCTCAAATTTCTAGGTCAAGGACCCTATAGAGTCAAAACAATGAATCCCATCAGAGCTGTGTTGCTAGAAACACTGGATGGAGTTCAATTCACAACAACAATAAATGGGAGTTGAATGAAGCGCTACTACATCAACATGCAAGCCATCCCCAACAATAATGAAGATTTGGGGGTCCCAAGTCTTCCATCGTTAGGACTAGATTATTTCACGAGCACTCACTAGAATATGTATGCCTTTACACATATAGGTAGTTTCAATTGATTTCAACCTAGGTCTCAAAGGTGATAACTGAGTCCTAGCTACCCTATGATTCCCTTAGCAAATTAAGCATATAGGAGGAATGCCTACCTCACTAGTCATGCATAGCGCACCCACACATTTTGAGCACCACGAATAAATTGCACAAATAAAACCCCCAAGAGATACTTGTTTTAAATCCACACACACATCACCCTCATCACAAAAAGAGTCAAATGCATTAGCCACTCACAAAAGAAACATGCACTCTTGGCACATGACACTATATTGGCACTGTCATGTAAGCAATGCCAGGGTGAAGACAAAGCGACATCGACAAAGCGACACCATGCCAAATGGCCTAAGCCTCAACCTCAACAGCCCTCCTCAAATCACCAACCTGAAGAAGGACATGGTGCAGAATCACCTACCCAGAGGTAAAACCAAAACGACCACGGGTAGTGGTTCTGGACAGTGATACTGATGAGCAAATAAATGCAACATGCCAAGAAGAAAGCCACAGAACAAAGGGATACTAGAGGTAGGAGAAATTGAGCCAGAGCAATTGACTATACAAGATGCAGGTGCAGAACACCTTGAGGACCATACCAACAAAGAGCTAGCAACAGATGGAACAATACAGCTTGTATGGCCACGAGTCTCAACATTCGCCATGCCACCCAATGTTACAACTTCTTATAGTCAAAGGGACTAGGTAGTCTTTTTAAGAAGCTAAAACCCTTCTCAACAACACCTGCTATGACAGAATACATTTGTCAATCCATAACATCATATAAAAGCAGAGAGTTGGACAAAGATAAGTATGGAATAGTAACATATAAAGAAAAGACCTTATAGATCTACCTCAGTAGATCCACTATGTAGGAGTCTTTCTCATTTCCAGATGCACAAGAAGAATACCCAAAGAAACATTTGGATGCAAGATTCTCTAAAATTCAGGATTTATTCCCACCTAACACAAAGTCACAAAGCGGGGGAATACGCCATGATATGATTCTAGATCCCATATGCAAAGAGGTAGCTAAGTTTTTGGCTGACATTTTCAATCATTCAGGAGTGATAAAAAACTATATGTCAGTAAAAACTCTTAGACTCCTTGGTAGAGCAAAACTACAAGATTGGGCTCAACACATATCCTTGCTCTGCTAACCAATTATGTATCCACTACCCATAATGGCAAAAGATACATTGCCCATCTATTGGCCATAATAATTGGGTTTGCAATAGAGCAAGAGGATGACTCTAGACCCCTCTCAACACAATATATATAGGACTTTGAAGCATTGATATTGTCATTAGAATGGGAATTAGACCCTCCACCTACTCTCAATGAGGATAGCATGGAAGGGCAACAATCTGAACAGACTCCAGAGAATGACAATGTGGAACTCTACTAAAGAATACTACAACTCAGTTTAGTCTTGCTCCCGCAACAGAAGGACTTCAAGAGCATGGAAATCCAAGAGGATACCATTCCACATAATGACTTTGCAAGAAATCCAAATAGCATACCTCTCTAGGAATCACAAGTCACCAATATTGACAACTCCATGACTCTAGAGTCACGACCCCCAAATGTCTCTAGTGGCACCATACAACAGACTGTTGTTCAAGTCAAAAATAAAAATTCCACATGGGAACATGGGAATCAACTGTATGTCCAATACAAGCAAGGCCATAGCACATTCCAGATCATACAACATCATACCTAATAGTTACAAGAATGGTCTCAATGATTTTCTACCATGGTGTTAGATGAGCAAGAAAGAGAAATGGAAAGACAGATGCTCCCATCACTCCAATCCAAGTTGCAAAATGCCGAGACTAAAATTATGAAGCTCAAGGTAAGCATGGCAGAACAAATGTAGCAACAAGGAGCACACAATGCTCTAGTAGAAAGTAGAGAGGATGCCCTACCAGCCATGATTTCTCTCCAAGATAAATACCTATAGCTATCTAAGGCCTTGAACCAAAAGGAAAAGGTCAAGTTATCCCTCTCCCATATGCAAGCCACTTGTGATGATATCAAAAAGGAATTGGTGCAATTAAATGAAAGATCATTACTTAAAGAGGATCAGCTCCATGCCACATTAGACACAAACAATGAGTTGCAAAACAGCCTCAAAGAGGATGAATGTCAAATTCAAGCACTAGAGAAGGAAGGCATTGAATGAAAGGAGATGAATTGGACACTCAAGAACAAGAGATACTCCAATTCTGTGTGCCTAATGATCAAGTTCTAGGGCATCCAAAAGTAGCTCAATAATTCAATAGTCTAAAGCTTGCACACACCTCCACATTCGGTAAGTATAAAGATAAGTGCATGGAGTGGCAAAATCAAAAAGCTATAATTTCCAAGCTAGAAATTCAACTACTGGGTCAAGCCGATGATGATGCGGAGGGGTCAGCACAAGATCTTTTGATACAAGGCATTGAGAAAACATGTGTGCCTCAGGATCTATTGAGCGCTCTAAGGTGGATGGAACCTGTGTGGAAACATGATGAAGAGAGTGCTCATGAAATGTACCTCAAGTCAATTAGGTTCCAAGATAGATTAGCTTGGACTCATAAAGAGAATCTTGAGATAGTGCAAAGTTATAGTTTTGGGTACTTACATCCATATGCTTGCTCACATGTGGGATATGTCTTCCATGCCATGTGGCAGCTTGCCCTTTACTCATACCTTTTCTCTACATGTGCTCAGGGCACCACAACTCTCAACACCTCCCCTTGGTGCCATGATCCTTTGGCTACTGCAAGGTGGTCAGATGTGAGTTACAAATCCATCATCTCCCCTTAGTGCATGCATTGCTAATTAAGGTGGTCAAGTGTGGTTTACATGTCAATACCTCCCCTGGGTGCTTTCATAGCTACTCGCAGGTGGTCAAGCTTGTTTTACAAACATGTGGGCTGAAGGTGGCAAGGTTGTTGCTTCTCAATGCTTGATGTCGATGCCATTTGCTTCTTTGCTTGATGTAGCTCCAAGCATGATGCTTTGTTCTACCATGTGCCTTGATGCTTTATGTGTGGATGCCATGCTTTGTGCTGAGGTCATCTCATGCACTTGTGCTTTTGGAATGCTTTTTGCATTCATGCGTCACTTTTCCATTTGTTGCAAAGGTCTTACCATGAGCTTCTTTTTGCTTCAATGGCAGTGTCTAATTGCATACAATGATTCTGACTTGACAAGCATGTAGAGCTCAAAATGACAATCACTTTTCCTTTTTGGATTGTGTCCAAATTCTTCTTGAATTGGAAGTTATGGCTTGTTGAAGTTTTGAACAAGAAGAGGGGCCTTTGATGATGTGGCTTGGTTGTTCATATGCTACTTGTAGGCTTGTGCTGTGCTTAGAAAGGACTTTTGTTTGCTTAATTGGCACTTATGATGATGTGGAAATATTCTAAGCCAAGTTCGTTAACCCTAAGCTGTCCCTCAGCATAAAATAGCATCCATGTGCAAAGCGTCCATAAAAAATAGCATCCCACAAGGCAATTTGGGCGTATCAGCGCATCCAATAAGGATCGTAATGCATCCAAATGGCCTATAAATCATCCACTGCAACCCAATGCACACCACAAATGAGCGCACACTGCTCAAACTGCAACCAGAGTGATCTGCATAAGGTATGCTCAAGAAATCATAGTCCCATGGTAATGACCGCTACTGAAAATAGAACCTAAGATGCCTCAAAACATGGGCGCCATTGCATAATCGGAATCAGCAAGAAAATCTGCAAATATCTCTCTTCTGCCAGAACTCCAAAATCCCAACCGATGAGTGAGAAATGGGAGTCAACACTTATCCACTGCCATGTGGCATAAATCTAAGGTTTCAAAACCTTAGAATGAAAAATGCATAACAGAGAGACAAAATCGAATACACAGAGATCTATAACTCTGAAAATCCTCCACCGAATTGTGCAAGAACTGACAGGTAGGGGTTTTTGGGCGTTCGAAACGCAATGGGATAGACGGTTTTGGAAACCGTGGTCTCAATCACTGGGTCCAACACACGGACTAAAAAACGTTTTTGGAAACAGAGCTGTTTGTAAACTCCACCGGAGTGCGAATGATGAGCAACATAGAAGTTTTAGGACCTCCTGAGTCCATCGAAACTGACAGATCTGCAAATGGTTGCTCCAAACTTGAGTTTCAACACCCGGGCAAAAAATGCAGAAACTGACACAGTGAGTCAAAAATCCAATGAAATGATCCCAGATTCAAGAATGAAGTTGTTTCCAAGCTCTTGAAGTGAAGTGGACACCAAAAGCAAGAAATAGTTGCCTCTACAAGTCAATACGGAGTCTCTGTCATCAAACGGAACAGGGAAAAGCTCAAAAAATGACTTTTTCTTTGAAAACTCTTAACAGGCTCTCAAAACCACTTTGCAAAACCAAAGTGACTTTTCCAAAGGTTCCTCCAAGGTCTCTACACACTCGGATGCAAGTAAAGTCACCCACAAAGCTTCCCATAGAGCTTCTCCTTCCTCCCACAGAGCTGCTGAGCTTCCAAGTATTCACGCACGCTTAGCTAGATCACCTGGGCTCTGATACCAGTTGAGAGTGCTCTCAACGGAAGCAAGAACGGAAGAAGGAGAGAGAGAGACAGAGAGCCACACAAGTTTGGGTCCACCCTAATCTTCTTTTTCATTCATTTATATATGTGTTTGAGTATTGTACATAACTGGGGTAAAGGCACAGTGTGAGAGTGCTCTCAACGGAAGCAAGAACGGAAGAGGGAGAGAGAGAGACAGAGAGCCACACAAGTTTTGGTGGGTGCAGAACCACCCTAATCTTCTTTTTCATTCATTTATATATGTGTTTGAGTATTGTACATAACCGGGTAAAGGCACAGTGACCTTTAACCCCCACAACCTCCCACTTAAAGGACAATGTGCCTTTAAGAGAGAATAACTAGTGAGCATACTATCCAATGCCCATCAATACACGACAATACTCAAACCGCTGACTAGGTAGACTCTTCGTCAGCATATCTGCAGGGTTATCATCTGTATGAACCTTGACAAGCTCTATGCGCTTGTCCTCAAGTACCTCCCTGATGAAATGGTACCTGACCTCAATGTGTTTGGTCTTTGCATGAAAGACCGGATTCCGTGCTAGCTGAATAGCACTCATGGAATCACTATGCAATGTCGGTACACCTGTATGAATCCCCAAATCTCCCACTAGCCGATCAAGCCATATAGCCTCCTTGCAACCCTCTGTGGCTGCAACATACTCAGCCTCTGTGGTAGACAAACCAACGCACTTTTGTGCGCGAGACATCCACGACACTGCACCACCTGCAAAGGTGAACACATAACCAGAAGTGGATCTCCTACTATCCACATGCCCTGCATAGTCTGAATCTGTGTACCCAAGTACACGCATGTCTCCTTTACCAAAGCAGATGCACATCTCCTTGGTACCCTTCATGTACCTCATGATGCACTTAACTGCCTCCCAATGCCTCTTTCCTGGATTAGCCATATACCGGCTAACAACTCCCACTGCAAATGCAATGTCTGGTCTAGTAGCTATCATAGCATACATAAGACTCCCAACTGCTGATGCATAAGGAACCTTGGCCATCATGTCCCTTTCCTCATCTGATTTGGGACTATCTGTATGACTCAGTTTCACATATGGAGGCAATGGAGTACTCACTGCCTTCCCCCCCTCCATATTGAAACGCTGCAATACTTTTGTAACATACTCTTTTTGTGAAAGCCAAAGGAGTTTCCTACTCCGATCACGCGTGATGCGCATACCAAGAATATGACTTGCAAATCCCAAATCCTTCATATCAAAGGCCTCATGCAACTTGGCCTTTAATGCATCTAGCTCATAAGTATTCTTGCTAGCCAATAGCATATCATCCACATATAGTGCCAAGATTATCAGGCTATTATCCTTAGCCCTTTTAGTGTAGAGGCAGTGATCAATTTCACTCCTTCTAAAACCCTGGGATCGAATGAAAGCATCAAACTTCTGATCCCTTTCTCTAGGCGCTTGCTTAAGACCATAGAGACTCTTCTTCAGCTTGCAAACTAAATCCTCTTTGCCCTTTTCTTCAAAGCCTTCCGGTTGCACCATGTAAATTTCCTCATGCAAATCCCCATGCAAGAAAGCTGTCTTGACATCCATCTGCATAAGCTCCATATCCTCTGATGCCACTAGTCCAAGCATGCATCTAAGTGTGGTCATCTTCACAACCGGAGAGAATATCTCATCAAAGTCCACACCCTTCTCTTGCTTGAACCCTTTAGCAACCAAACGGGCCTTGTACCTAGGCACATCATCACCTGTGACCTTCATCTTGTAGACCCATTTACATGGCAATGCTTTCTTTCCATGTGGCAAATAAACCAAGTCCCAAGTCTTATTCTTCATAAGTGAACTCATCTCTGATTGCATACTCTGATTGCATAGCATACTCCCACTTGCATTGATCCTCACGCATCATAGTCTCTTTATAGCAAATAGGCTCCTCGCAATCAGTAAGCATCACATAGTCTACCCCTGGAACAAACCTATCAGGCGGTCTAGACACTCTAGATGATCTTCTCAAGGGCATTTCAGCTTGCTGTCCCACTTGCATATCAGCCACATTTGGCTCATCATTTCCACCAATAGATGATCCATCATCTACCCTTGATTGTGTACCTGTGGGAGTACTTGGTGGTACCATTTCTTGCACACTTGGTGCATGGACAGCTTGCTGTCTATCAACATGTGTAGGTGGATTCACATCCTGGAAAGTTATTTTTCTCATTTCCACATCCCTCATGGGTGCCTTATGCATCTTTTTCTCATTGAAGACCACATCATGGCTGCGTATGATCTTCTTTGCTTCTGGATCCCAGAGACGATAGCCCATCTCTCCACTTTCACCATAACCCAGAAAGATGCATTTCCTAGACTTAGGATCTAGCTTCTTTCGAAGCTCTTTTGGCACATGTGCATATGCCTCACACCCAAATATACGCAAATGAGAGTAAGAGGGCTTCTTGCCACTCCATGCCTCTTCAGGAATACCACCATCCAAACTCTTACTAGGTGATCTATTGATCACATGCACAGCAGTCTTCATTGCCTCAGCCCAAAAACCACCAGAAAGACTTGCATTGGAAAGCATGCATTGCAACCTTTCTTGAATGGTACAGTTCATCTTTTCTGCAACTGGATTTTGCTCTGGAGTATGAGGGGATGTAAGCTCCCTCTTAATCCCACGAGTATCACAGAAATGCTGAAAGTCATGAGAGAGATACTCTCCACCATTGTCAGTCCGTAGGCATTTAAGCGTTCTACCTGACTGATTCTCAACCAAGGCCAGCCATTTCTAAAATACCTGGAACACATCACTCTTCCGAGCTATAGCATAAGCCCACACTTTCCTAGTTGCATCATCAATGAATGTCACATAGTATTCAGCCCCGCCTAATGACCGTGTAGGCATGGGACCACATACGTCTGAATGCACCAAATCAAACTTTTCAAACTCTTTCTTTCCCCTTCTTTTATGGGCTGATTTAGTCTGCTTTCCATAGAGACAATGCTCACAAAATTCAAAATCAGAGAAACTCAAATGCGGTACATAACCCAAACGGCATAAGAGTTTCATTCCATTCTGGCTCATGTTCCCCAACCTGCAATGCCACAAAGAAGTGCTTGGCTGCTCGGTTATTGCAACAACATGATCAAATACCCCTGATACATGTAAGGGATACAAAGTCCCACACTTGGCACCCCTGGCCAAAAGCAAAGAGCCCTTCTGAATTTTCCAACTCTGAAAGCCAAAAGTGGTGTGAAAACCAGCATCATCTAGCTGACCCACTGAAATAAGACTCTTGGTCAGCTTAGGCACATGTCTCACATGTTTCAAAACAAATGCAGACCCATTTGCAAAAGAAAACTTTATGTCACCTACTCCCACTATGTCACATGCATAGTCATTTCCAAGATGCACACAACCTATCTTTCCACTATCATAAGTGGAGAACCATTCCCTATGGGGAGTAACATGGAATGAAGCACCAGAATCCAAAATCCAATCCTGGGAATATGCATCATCTAAAGTGGTAAGCAACTCTGCAGATAAACTTGACATGAAGAGAACATCATTGTCACTATCATGTGTGACTGCATTGATCTCCTCGATCTTCACTTTTCCTTTGTCCTCCCTTGGACTCTCTTCCTTTTGATTTGCACCCCAATTTGCATTCTTTTTCTTATCCTTTTGCTCTCTTTTCAGCTTGTAGCAATCCTTTTTCATATGGCCTTTCTTGCCACAATGGTAACACTCAATGTTCCGTGCCCTGGATTTGTTACGAGACTTCCCTCTTTCTTGGGACTTCCCCCTAAACTGTGATCTGCCCCTTTGCACATTTAAGGCTGCATCCTGCTTGTTGCCATCCATAGACTTCCGTCTAATCTCCTCGGCCAACAAGCTACCCACAACATCATCAAATTTCAGTACTCCACCAGGTGCAGAGTTACTGACAGCTGTACGGAAGGTATCCCATGAGGATGGCAATGAACATAAGAGAAATATTGCCTTAGTCTCCGCATCAAAATTCATTTTCTGAGCCTGAAGCTGGCTGAAAATAATATTGAATTCATTCAAGTGAGAAGCAATGGAGACCCCTTCCTTCATCTGCAGCTCAAACAACCTCTTCATGAGGTAAACTTTATTAGAGGCAGTTTCCTTCTCATAAGTGGCACACAGTTTCTTCCACAAATCTTCCGTAGTCTGCTCATTTACTACTGTGAAATAAACTGACTCTGCAAGATGAAGTCTAATAGTAGACTTTGCTAATGCATCCAACTCATTCCAATCATCCTCAGACATATTTGCAGGCTTAGCTTCAATCCCTGCCAAGGGTTTAATCTACTTCTTTTGAATAAGCACATCCCTTATCTGTTCTTTCCACAAAGAAAAGTTTGTCCCATCAAACTTTTTAATGCTGAAAAACTCCTTTTCAGACATGGAAGAGGATGCTATGATGCAATGAAACAAAATCCCAAATGCTAGTGCCTGCAAGAGAGAATCACACCAAATACCAGGTGCACCCAAATGTGTATGCCACAATAAAGTGAAATATCACCAAAATTCAAAGCTCAAAGCATCAAAAGATGCATCTGACTCATGTGCATATACTATGCATCCATATGAGCAAATCTGGCCCAAAAGAAAATGCCAATAAGTGCCAAATGACTCAAGCATAAACACCGTCCACTGGCATATGCATCAATAATATCTCATCCAAGAGAGCATAGCACTATCAGTGCATCACCTGCAATGTGTCAAAGCTATCCCTCAGCATAAAATAGCATCCATGTGCAAAGCGTCCATAAAAAATAGCATCCCACAAGGCAATTTGGGCCTATCACCGCATCCAATAAGGACCGTAATGCATCCAAATGGCCTATAAATCATCCACTGCAACCCAATGCACACCATGAATGAGCGCACAAATGAGCGCACACTGCTCAAACTGCAACCAGAGTGATCTGCATAAGGTATACTCAAGAAATCATAGTCCCACAGTAATGAGCGCTACTGAAAATAGAACCTGAGATGCCTCAAAACATGGGCGCCATTGCATAATCGGAATCAGCAAGAAAATCTGCAAATATCTCTCTTCTGCCAAAACTCCAAAATCCCAACCGATGAGTGAGAAATGGGAGTCAACACTTATCCAATGCCATGTGGCATAAATCTAAGGTATCAAAACCTTAGAATGAAAAATGCATAACAGAGAGACGAAATCGAATACACAGAGATCTATAACTCTGAAAATCCTCCACCGAATTGCACAAGAACTGACAGGTAGGGGTTTTTGGGTGTCCGGAACGCAATGGGACAGACGGTTTTGGAAACTGTGGTCTCAATCACTGGGTCCAACACATGGACTGAAAAACGTTTTTGGAAACAGAGCTATCTGTAAACTCCACCGGAGTGCGAATGATGAGCAACATAGAAGTTTTAGGACCTCCTGAGTCCACCGGAACTGACAGATCTGCAAATGGTTGCTCCAAACTTGAGTTCCAAACCGGGCAAAAAACGCAGAAACTCACACAGAGAGCCAGAAATCCAATGAAATGATCCCAGATTCAAGAATGAAGGTGTTTCCAAGCTCCTGAAGTAATGTGGACACCAAAAGCAAGCAATAGTTGCCTCTACAAGTCAATATGGAGTCTCTGTCATTGAACGGAACAGGGAAAAGCTCAAAAAACGACTTTTTTCTTTGAAAGCTCTTAACAGGCTCTCAAAACCACTTCGCAAAGCCAAAGTGACTTTTCCAAAGGTTCCTCCAAGGTCTCTGCACACTCGGATGCAAGTAAAGTCACCTACAAAGCTTCCCACAGAGCTTCTCCTTCCTCCCACAGAGCTGCTGAGCTTCCAGCATTCACGCACGCTCAGCTAGATCACTCGGGCTCTGATACCAGTTGAGAGTGCTCTCAACGGAAGCAAGAACGAAAGAGGGAGAGAGAGAGACAGAGAGCCACACAAGTTTTGGTGGGTGCAGAACCACCCTAATCTTCTTTTTCATTCATTTATATATGTGTTTGAGTATTGTACATAACCGGGGTAAAGGCACAGTGACCTTTAACCCCCACACAGTGACCTTTAACCCCCACAGTTATAGCATCTATACCCTTTGTGCTACAGAGAATAATCAATAAAGATGCACTTCTCAGCTTTTGGATCCAACTTGGATCTCAACTCATCTGGCACATGAACATAGGCAATGCAACCAAAAACTTTCAAATGTGAAATATCTGGTTTCCTACCAGTATACCTCTCCTCTGGCATCATGCCTTGTATTGTTGCAATGGGAGTCCTATTCATTATATAGACTACTGTAGCAACTGCTTCAGCCCAATAATAATATGGCAGGACTTTTTCATTGAGCATGGCACGAGATACCTCTCCAATATGCCTGTTTTTCCTTTCTGCAAGTCCATTTTGCTATGGGCTATGACTGCATGAATATTGCTGCTTTATGCCATGCTCCTATAGGAACCTTGCAAACTCATTTGAGAGGTACTCTCCCCCTCCATCTAACCTTAGGCATTTTATTTGCAGGCCTATTTCTTTTTCAGCCATAGCTTTAAAAGCTTTGAAATGCCCAAACACTTCACTTTTCTTTTTCAGCTTTAGTAGTCCACACATCAGAGTGGATTAATTTCAATGGCCTCTTACTCTCTTGACCATGTCTAGAAAATAGTTTCCTTGCCTGTTTTCCAAATTGATAGGCTTCACATACCTTATGCATTTTTGCAACCTTGAACTTAGGCAATCCTACAATAATATTTTGGGCCTGCATTAATTTAAGTCACTGTACATTAACATGACCAATATGTTTATGCCAGATATCAATATCTACAACTACACTGGTCCCATGTGCAAACATTGCTACACTCAATTCAGGCATCTCCACATCCAATGTAAACATCCTGCCCTTCTTCTTCCCTTTTGCTATCAAGCGACCTTTATTTTTCATATCCTCAACAAAGCATCCATGAGGATTAAATCTGACCTGCAAGCCTTGCTCAACCATTTGACCAACCAAAACCAAGTTCTTGGTGATAGTATCTCAGTGTCGCTATATAGCGACCTTTATAATCGTCGCTATATAGCGACATTTGCTTAACGTCGCTATATAGCGACGCTTTACGAGACGTGCTTTTCATACCGATGATTAGTGTCCCGTGCACGCTAAACATCAGTACGTAAACATCGCAATAGGATCTGTGTGTAGTAGTGCAATGCCCCTGCTACCTTCCAACGTATGATGATTATGGTATTCAAGCAATATCTGAGGGACTTTATGGAAGTCTTCTTGTACGATATATCTGCATGAA
This sequence comes from Dipteris shenzhenensis, assembly GCF_047967505.1. NCBI lineage: Eukaryota > Viridiplantae > Streptophyta > Polypodiopsida > Gleicheniales > Dipteridaceae > Dipteris > Dipteris shenzhenensis. Next base: position 45,311,274 of record NC_141614.1, read on the forward strand.
CTCGAAAAGGGATGACCACCTAAAGCATCTCAGACTCATACTCGAGAAGTGCTACTTATACAGCCTATCCCTCAACCCCCTTAAGTGCTAGTTTTGGGTCAAACATGGTGTCATATTGGGACACATAGTGTCCCAGAATAGAATCTCGACGGACCACAATAAAACTAAACTCATATTTGAGTTACTGGCACCCACCAAAGCCAAGGGAGTTCAAGCTCTATGTTCCAAAGCTCAGTAAGAACCTTTTGTTAGTAGGTCAAATGACAGAACACAACTACAAAGTCATCTTCGATGGTGATGAATGCATTATCAGAGACAAATCCAAAATATGTCAGCTAGTAGCAAAAGGTGTCAAGGAAGGACGCTTATACAGAATGCTAGCTATAGTACCAGATAAACATGCCATGTTAGCTCAACCGCAATAGATGCCACTATTTGCAAAATGGCACAAGAGATATGGTCATGTCAACTTCAAGTACTTGTTAGATCTCAGGAATCAAAATATGGCAATTGGGATTCCGAAGCTACAGTTTCTTGGAAAAGTTTGTGAAGCATGCTACTTCGGCAAACAAAAGCGAACTAGAAGTACCTCTCGTGCACGAGGTATTCTTGATTTGATTCATACAGATGTATGGGATTATGCCCAGACCCGCAACATCAATGGTTCACTTTATTACTTGACCTTCATCGATGACTACAGCAGATATTGTTGGGTCTATTTTTTGAAAGAGAAATCTGAAGTGTTTTCCAGATTTCAAGAATTCAAAGCCATGGTAGAAAACCAAACAGACAGAAAGATCAAGGTCATGAGATCAGACAAAGGAGGTGAATACATGTCTTCAACATTCATGAACTTTTGCAAAAATCATGGCATTCGAAGACAATTCACATGTGCAAATACTCCTCAGCAAAATGCAAGAGCTGAAAGGAAGAATGGGACTGGAAGAATGGGACTTTAGCAGACAGTGCTAGAGCAATGCTTAGTGAAAAGCATCTTCTGAATTAGTATTGGGTAGAAGCAATAGCTATAGCTAACTACTTGCTTAATTGGCTTCCTACCGAACCCATACAAGGTATGACTCCTTATGAAGCATTCACTGGACACAAGCCATGCATTGGGCATCTCCACATATTTGGTTGCATAGCATATGCCCACATACATGATGATCATCGCAGGAAATTGGATGCGATGTCACGCAAATGCATCATGGTTGGCTACAGTGAAGAAAGCAAAGCATACAAATTGTATGATCCCATCAATGCAAAGTCATTATCTCTAGAGATGTAATCTTTGATGAGGAATCAGAATGGAAAACCTCACCTACACAGGAGATAGAAGCATCAACTTCACAGTCATCTACAGAATAGGTTGATGAAGAAGAGCAAGAATTGCCAGCAACACCCTAAGCAGAGCCACAGTAGCTCAGACGGTCTACTAGGGAAAGCAGACCACTAGCCAGATTGAGATATGCTCAGAAAGGCAAAACAATTCAGGTGGAGACCACCAACTATGCTCTTATGACTACCATCATGGCTACAGAAAAGCCAGTGTACTTCGAAGATGCAGTAGACAAGCCAGAATGGCAAACTGCTATGAATGAAGAAATGGATGCTTTGTATAAGAATAATACTTGGGAATTATGCGACCTTCCACCAGGAAAGAAGGCCATAGCAAACAAATGGGTATACAAAGTGAAGTACAATCCAAATGGCAGTATTCAGAGATACAAAGCCAGATTAGTTGCAAAAGGATTTGCACAACAATATGGTCAAGACTATGATGAGACTTATGCTCCAATAGCAAAGATGGATTCCATACGGTTCTTGATATCACTAGCAACACTTAGCAAATGGAATGTGTATCAGCTCGATGTCAAGAATGCATTTCTCAATGGTTATCTAGACGAGGAAGTCTACATGCAACAACCAGCAGGTTATGTTGAACCAGGAAAGGAGAATAAGGTTTGCCATCTCAAGAAGAGTCTCTACGGCTTAAAGCAAGCACCCAGAAGTTGGTACAGTAGAATTGACAAGTATTTTGCTGATCTGGGATACATGAAGTCCAATGCAGATCATATTCTTTACTACAAAGTTCAAGGGGAAGACATTACTATTGCACTTTTGTATGTATATGATTTGATTGTGACAGGAAGCAAGGATAGCTTCATCAGAAAATTAAAACAAGACTTATTTGTAGAGTTTGACATGAAAGATCTTGGACTTATGTACTATTGTCTTGGAATTGAGTTCTGGAGAGATTCAGATAGCACATTCATGAGTCAGCTCAAGTATCTTGACAGTCTCCTGAAGAAGTTTCATATGGCAGATTGCAAGATTGCAGCCACTCCCATGGAATAGAGTGAAACTTACTAAAGATTCGAAAAAGCCTATAGTCAATGACAGATACTACAGGTAGCTCATCGGATCTCTTATATATCTGACAATCACATAGCCAGATATTTGTTATGTAGTAAGCTCACTAGCACAGTTTATGGCAAATCCAAAACAGTCTCACTGGAATGCAACCAAAAGAGTCTTGAGATACATCAGAGGTACAAGACAGTTTGGGATAGAATACAGAGGAAGTCATCCATGGTTGCATGGATACTGTGACAATGACTATGCCAGAGATCATGAGACCAAGAGATCGACACAGGGATATGCATTTTTCCTTGGCCAAGGTGCTATATCATGGTTGTCAAACAAACATCCAACTGTTTCTTTGTCTTCGATTGAAGTAGAATATAGAGCACTCATACAGGTGCATGTGAGGCTATATGGCTTAGAAGACTATTGTCAGAAATAGATTACTTTGATGAGTCAAAGCCAACAACTATATACTGTGATAATCAATCGGCTCAAGCATTTGGCCAAAAATCCAGTATATCACTCCAGGACAAAGCAGATTGATGTCAGAGAGCACTTCATCAAAGAAAGAGTGTTACTTGGTGGCATCACACTGCAGCATTGTGATAGCAAAGAGAATGTTGTAGACATCTTTACCAAACCACTCGGTAAAGAGCTATTCGAGAAACACCGACTAGCTCTTGCTTTGTTGACGCAGAGAAAGGACATTCCCATTAAAGGGATGTGATGGAATGTAATGCTCAGTCCTTCTTCGATTCCCCAGAATCATCATCTTGAGGGAAGGCCTACTTCATGATGTTGATCTTGAGGGAAGGTGTTGAGAGTTCACGCTCAACATCATGTGTGCATAGCACCATCATGTGATCATATGTGCATAGCACTAACCTTATAGAGTGCTATAAAGGAAAGGGTTAGATCCCCTAACCCTAACCCTAAAAGGGTTTGTATATATTCTATTTTTTCAACTAAATCTAGTGTACAATTAGTCATTTGTGGTGTGCTCTCTAGCTGTGCCCTCTCTCCTCATCTCCACCCTTCTCCTCTCCCCTCTTCATATTTGTTCATCCTGGCCACCAACAACTTCACTAAGTGGGTAGAAGGAAGAGCCACGGTAAAGGTTGATGCAACATCCACCGCCAAATTCTTATATGAACAAGTCATTATGTGGTTTGGATGCCTGTTGGAGTTAGCCAGTGACTGAGGAACTCACTTCCTCAACGAAACCATAGAAATCTTGACTAGCAAGTTTATGATTATTCATATAAAGTCAACGCCATACTACCCTAGAGCAAATGGCTTGGTCAAGAGCTCCAACAAGACATGCTGTAAGTGTGGGAGAGAAGGAAGGAGTCTCACTTGTAGCTTTCTCACACACAATGGGGTAATATACACAAAGGTGGAGGCTGAAAACAGTTTTTCTCTTCTTAGTTGTGAAAGCCAAAAGAACTCTAAGTACAAAATAATAGGTGAACCCTATATGTGGGTCTCAAATCAAACTCAGCTAACTAAGGTGGCATACTAACTGAGCCACTAACTACCCCCCTCCCCTCCCTCCCCTCCCTCTTGCCTCCCCCTAGCGGCCGTGGCTGCCAGGATCCCCCCCCTCCTGCCTCTCACCTCCCCCTACCCCGCCGCCCCCGCTCCCCCCTACCCCGCCGCCCCCCCGCTTCCTCCCCTCCCTCCTCTCTCTCTCCCTCCCCTCCCTCCCCTCTCTCTCGCCTCCCCCTGGTGGCTGCAGTGTGGCCGCCAGGACCCCCCCTCCTGCCTCTCGCCTCCCCCTATGCCCCCGCTCCCCCCTCCTACCTCCCCCTACCCCCGCTCCCTACCTCGCCTCCCTCTACCCCCGCTCCCTATGTCGCCCCCTACCTCGCCTCCCCCCCCTCCCTACCCCTAGTCCTCCCTCTCCCCCCTACCCCGCTCCTCCCTCCAGCCTCCCCCGCTCGCCACCCCCTACCCGGCCTCCGCCCCCTCCCTACCCCCGCTCCCTCCAGCCTCCCCCTACCCCCGCTTGTCGCCCCCTACCCCGCCTCCCCCCCCTCCCTACCTTTGCTCCTCCCTCCCTGTTCCTCCCTCCCTCCCTCTCTCCCCCCCTCCCTCCCCTCTTCCGTCGCTCCTCCCTCCCTCTCATCCCCCTCCACTTCCCTCTTCCTCCTAGAGGCCGCGGCCTCCAAGGCTTCTCTCCTTCTCTCTAAACTTTCTCTCTCTCTAGTTCCTCTCTCTCTTTCTTTCTCTCTCTCTTCAAATTTTTTAAAAAAAATCTAGATAAAAAATTAATCAAAAAAATTTACAAGTACCTGGAAAAAGTTTGTAAGTTTGCTCTTTCTTGCTTTCTTGCTCTTCCTTCCTTGCTTTCTTGCTCATCCTTGCTTTCTTGCTTTCTTGCTTCAATGAATGAAATGAGGGGAGAATGAATGAAGAAGGAAGACTATATATAAGAAAAATTAGGTTTTCCTCCTCCTCTCCTATTGGCTTTCCATTCCTCCCCTATGTCCTATTGGCTTTTCATTCCTCCCCTCTCCCATTGGCTCCCATTACTCCCCCTCTCCCATTGGACCCCCATCCCTCATCCCAATCTTCCATTGGCCCTCCCCCCATCCATTTCTTCTTCCTCCCCCATTGCCACCACTCCGATCCCATATTTCCACCACGTCCCATACTCCTCCCATTTCCCAAAATCCCATATTTTCCCATCTCACCCTCCTCTTTTTCATCCCCTATTAACTCCCCTCACTCATTTCACTCCCTTATTATCCTACTCCCCTATTACCTCCCCCTATCCCATTCCATTCTTCCCTCCCCACTCTCACTTCCACTTCCCATTACTCACTTGCCATTTGAAAACTATTAATATATTATTATACTATTTTTTATACTTATTATCATGCACCCCTATTACTTCCCCTCTCCCATTCCACTCCTCCCTCCTCACTCCCACTTCCACTTCCAAAGGAACACGACACCCTCGCAAGCTTGCTTTCACATACCCATATAGCCACTCTGGGCAATTTTATTGCCAAGATTCTTCAATATCGGGAATGTTGTATTACTCAATGTATTTCAGAATAGTTGTTTTCCTACCCCTTCCATAAAAGAAGGGAGACACTTGTATTGTAATTTTCATGGGTCCCATGGGTCGGTTTCTCGGCCCCCAGAGGACGGTAATACATTCTTCTTCTTCTTCTTCTTCTTCCCATTACTCACTTGCTATACACATTTGCAAACTATTAATATATTATTATATGATTTTTTATACTATTTGCAAACTTACATGTGGGCAAAATCACAGGTGTCAAAGCGATCCTATTGTGGTCATACAACAACTGTGCTTTTATTCAAGGGCGTATTTATCCTCATCAACAAGCGTATTTCAGCTTTTATTTTGACACAATACTCAAGGTATGAAGTGCATAATTTGTGCACTAGGTGTTTACTTTGTTGTATCAAAATTGTTTTCCACACACACACACATATACACATACCGAGAATTTTCTAATATTATCACATTTACATTTCTCCGATGGGCACAAAACTTTGTACACACCTCAATCTAGGTCGTATTGACTTGCATACAAAGTGGTGCACCCATCCCATAAGTACTTGTTCGGATAACACACTTGCAAACGTATTTTATGACGATTGTGCATAACACTAGGAACAAAATGGTGTATAATATGCGATCGACTATGCAAAGCATATCCAATGGACACAAGACTTTGCACGTTCCTCAACCTAGGCAATATTGACTTGTGTGCAAAGTGGCATCCCCATCCGATAAGTACTTGTTTGAAAAATACACCTAGGATCGTGTTTTTTGACAGTTCTACATGACACCAAGGCAAAAACGGTATTTAATACTCAATCTACCATGTAAAGCATATCCGATGGGCACAATACTTTGCACATGCCTCAAAGGCGGTGGTATGGTGTTCCATGCAAAGTGGAACACCAATTCAATAAGTACATGGTATGATAATACACCTAAGAGCGTGTTCTTTAACGAATGTGCATAACACTAGGGGGGAAATGGTGTATAATGTGTGATCCCCCATGCAAAGCATAACCAATAGACACAATACTGTGCATGCACATCAACCTAGTTGAAATTGACTTTCTTGCAAAGTGGCTCCCCCATCTGACAAGTACTTTTTAGAATATCACACCTAGGACCATGTTTTTTATTGGTTGTTGTCCATGACACTAAGGCAAAAACGTCGTTTTATGCTTAATCGACAATGCAATGCATAGCCGATCATCATAATACTTTGCACACATCTCAACCTAGGTATTATTGACTTACATGCAAAGTGGCGTGCCCATCCCATAAGTACTTAGTCGAATAACACATCTAGGACCTAAGGCCAAAACAGTGTTTAATGCTTGTTCGACAAAGCAAATCATATCCGATGGGCACAATACTTTGCATGAGTCTCAACAATTGTGGTATTGCATTGCATGCAAAGTGGTACACCCATCTGATAAGCATCTGATTGAATAACACACCTAAAAGCGTGTTTTTTTATGGTTGTGCATGACATTGAGGCACAAACAGAGTTTAATACGTGATATACCATGCAAAGTACATCCGATGGGCACAATACTTTGCACCCACCTCAACCTAGGTGTTATTGACTTGCATTAAAATTGGCGTGTCGGTTAGATAAGTACTTGATTTGATAACACACCTAGGACCATGTTTTTTTACAAATGTGCTTGACACTAAGGCAAAAATGGTGTTTTATGCTTGATCGACAATGCAAAGCATATCCGATGGGCACAATACTTTGCACACACCTTCAACTAGGTGGAATTCACTTACATGCAAAGTGGCATGCCCATCCCATAAGTACTTGATCGGATAACATACCTAGCAGCGTGTTTTTTTACGGATGTGCATGACACGAGCAAAAATAGTATTTAATGCTCGATCGACCATGCAAAGGATATCCGATGGGCACAAAACTTTTCCTACACCTCAACCTATGTGGTATTGAAATGTTCTCAAAGAGACAGACCCATCTGATAAGTACTTGGTCAGATAACACACCTAAGGGAGTGTTTTCTTGTGGATGTGCATATCACTAAGGGAAAAATGGTGTATAATGTGTGATCGGCCATGAAAAGCATATCCACTGGTGACAATAATTTGCATGCACCTCAACCTAGTTGAAAGATACTTGCATGCAAAGTGGGGCCCCCATCTGATAAGTATAACACACCTAGGACCTAGTTTATTTATGGTTGTGCATTACACTAAGGCAAAAACGGTGTTTTATGCTTGATCCACAATGCAAAGCATATCCGATGGTGACAAGACTTTGCATGCACCTCAACCTACTTGGAAGATACCTGCGTGCAAAGTGGATCCCCCATCTGATAAGTACTTGTTTGAATAACACACCTAGGACCGTGTTTTTTTTATGGTTGTGCACTACACTAAGGCAAAAACAGTGTTTTATGCTTGATCCACAATGCAAAGCATATCCGATGGGCACAATACTTTGCACACACCTTCAACTAGATGGAATGGCCTTACATGCAAAGTGGCATTCCCATCGCATAAGTACATGATCGGATAACACACCTAGTAGCGTGTCTTTTTACAGATGTGCATGACACTAAGGGAAAAATGGTATTTAATGCTCGATCGACCATGCAAAGCATATCCGATGGGCACAATACTTTTCCTACACCTTAACCTAGGTGTTATTGAAATTTTCTCAAAGAGTCACACCCATCCGATAAGTACTTGGTCCTATAACATACCTAAGGGTGTGTTTTTTTGCGGATGTGCATATCACAACGGGGAAAACATTGTATCATGCGTGATCGACCATGCAAAGCATATCCGATGGTGACAATACTTTGCATGCACCTCAAAATATTTGAGAGAGATTTTCATGCAAAGTTGAGCCCCCATCCGATAAGTACTTGTTTGAATAATACACCTAGGCCCGTGTTTTTTTATGGTTGTGCATGGCACTAAGGCAAAAACGGTGTTTTATGCTTGATCCACAATGCAAAGCATATCCGATGGGCACGATACTTTGCACACACCTTCAACTAGGTGGAATTGACTTACATGCAAAGTGGCATTCCCATCGCAGAAGTACTTGATCGGATAACACACCTAGCAGCATGTTTTTTTACGGTATGCATGACACTAAGGCAAAAATGGTATTTAATGCTCGATCGACCAAGCAAAGCATATCCGATGTGTACAACACTTTTTCATACACCTCAACCTAGGTGGAACTAAAATCTTCTCAAAGAGGCACACCCATCCGATAAGTACTTGGTCAGGTAACACACCTAAGGGCGTGTTTTTTTGCAGATGTGCATATCACTAGGGGAACAATGGTGTATAATGCATGATCGGCCATGCAAAGCATATCCGATGATCACAATACTTTGCACGCACCTCAACCTAGTTGAAAGATACTTGCGTGCAAAGTGGAGCCCCGACCTGATAAGTACTTTTTGAATAACACACCTAGGACCGTGTTTTTTTATGGTTGTGCATTTCACTAAGGCAAAAACAATGTTTTATGCTTGATCCGCAATGCAAAGCATATCCGATGGGCACAATAGTTTTCCTACGCCTTGACCTAGGTGGTATTGAAATTTTCTTAAAGAGGCACACCCATCCGATAAGTACTTGCTCAAATAACATACCTAAGGGCGTGTTTTTTTGCGGATGTGCATATCACTACCGGAAAAACATTGTATAATGCATGATCGACCATGCAAAGCATATCCGATGGTGACAATACTTTGCACGCACCTCTAACTAGTTGAAATGGACTTGCGTACAAAGTGGAGCCCCCATGCGATAAGTACTTGTTTGAATAACACACCTAGGACCGTGTTTCTTTATGGTTGTGCATGACACTAGCTTTATTGACAATGCAAAGCATATCCGATGGGCACAATACTTTGCACACACCTTCAACTAGGTGAAATTGACTTACATGCAAAGTGGCATTTCCGTCGCATAAGTACTTGATCGAATAACACACCTAGCGGCGTGTTTTTTTACGGATGTGCATGACACTAAGGCAAAAATAGTATTTAATGCTCGATCGACCATGAAAATCATATCCGATGGGCACAATACTTTTCCTAAGCCTTAACCTAGGTGGTATTGAAATGTTCTCAAAGAGGCACACCCATCCGATAACTACTTGGTCAGATAACATACCTAAGGGCATGTTTTTTTGTGGATGTGCATGTCAGTACTAGAAAAACGTCCTAGGTTAAGGCGTAGGAAAAGTATTGTGCCCATCAGATATTCTTTGCATGGTCGATCAAGCATTAAATACCATTTTTGCCTTAGTGTCATGCACATCCATAAAAAAACACGCTGCTAGGTGTGTTATCCGATCAAGTACTTATGCGATGGGAATGCCACTTTGCATGTAAGTCAATTCCACCTAGTTGAAGGTGTGTGCAAAGTATTGTGCCCATCAGATATGCTTTGCATTGTGGATCAAGCATAAAACACCATTTTTTCCTTAGTGTCATGCACAACCATAAAAAAGCACGGTCCTAGGTGTGTTATTCAAACAAGTACTTATCGGATGGGGGCTACACTTTGCATGGAAGTCCATTTTAAGTAGCTTGAGATGCATGCAAAGTATTGTCGATTACACATTATACAATGTTTTTTTTGTAGTGATATGCACATCCGCAAAAAAACACGCCCTTAGGTATGTTATATGACCAAGTACTTATCGGATGGGTGTGCCTCTTTGAGAACATTTCAATACCACCTAGGTTAAGGCGTAGGAAAAGTATTGTGCCCATCAGATATGCTTTGCATGGTCGATTGATCATTAAATACCATTTCTGCCTTAGTGTCATGCACATCCGTAAAAAAACATGCTGCTTGATCGACAATGCAAAGCATATCCAATGGGCACAATACTTTGCACACACCTTCAACTAGGTGGAATTGACTTACATGCAAAGTGGCATTCCCGATGGTGACAATAATTTTCATGCACCTCAACCTAGTTGAAAAGGACTTGCATAGAAAGTGGAGCCCCCATCCGATAAGTACTTGTTTGAATAACACACCTAGGACCGTATTTTTTTATGGTTGTGCATGACACTTAGGCAAAAACGGTGTTTTATGCTTGATCGACAATGCAAGCATATCTGATGGGTACAATACTTTGCACATGCCTTCAACTAGGAAAAACCTACTTACATGCAAAGTGGCATTCCCATCGCATAAGTACTTGATCGGATAACACACCTAGCAGCGTGTTTTTTTACGGATGTGCATGACACTAAGGCAAAAATTATATTTAATGCTCGATCGACCATGCAAAGCATATCCGATGGGCACAATAGTTTTCCTATGCCTTAACCTAGGTGGTATTGAAATGTTCTCAAAGAGGCACACCCATCTGATAAGTACTTGGTCAGATAACATACCTAAGGGCGTGTTTTTTTGCGGATGTGCATATCACTACAGGAGAATGCATGATCAACCATGCAAAGCATATCCGATGATGACAATACTTTGCACGCACCTCAACCTAGTTGAAACGGACTTGCTTGCAAAGTGGAGCTCCCATCCGTTAAGTACTTGTTTGAATAACACACTTAGGACCGTGTTTTTTTATGGTTGTGTCTGACACTAAGGCAAAAATGGTGTTTTATGCTTGATCGACAATGCAAAGCATATCCGATGGGAACAATACTTTGCACACACCTTCAACTAGTTGGAATTGACTTACATGCAAAGTGGCATTCCCATCTCATAAGTACTTGATCGGATAACACACCTAGCAGCGTGTTTTTTTACGAATGTGCATGACACTAGAGCAAAAATAGTATTTAATTCTCGATCGACCATGCAAAGTATATCCGATGGGCACAACACTTTTCCTATGCCTCAACCTAGGTGGTATTGAAATGTTCTCAAAGAGGCACACCCATCTAATAAGTACTTGGTCAGATAACACACCTAAGGGCGTGTTTTTTTGCGGATGTGCATATCACTAGGGGAAAAACGGTGTATAATACATGATCGGCCATGCAAAGCATATCTGATGGTCACAATACTTTGCACGCACCTCAACTTCGTTGAAAGATACTTGCATGCAAAGTGGAGCCCCCATCTGATAAGCACTTGTTTGAATAACACACTTAGGACCGTGTTTTAATATGGTTGTGCATGACACTAAGGCAAAAACGGTGTTTTATGCTTGATCCACAATGCAAAGCATATCTGATGGGCACAATACTTTGCACACACCTTCAACTAGTTGGAATTGACTTACATGCAAAGTGGCATTCCCATCGCATAAGTACTTGATCGGATAACACACCTAGCAGCGTGTTTTTTTACGGATGTGCATAATACTAAGGCAAAAATGGTATTTAATGCTCGATCGACCATGCAAAGCATATCCGATGGGCACAATACTTTTCTTATGCCTTAACCTAGGTGGTATTGAAATGTTCTCAAAGAGGCACACCCATTCAATAAGTATTTGGTCAGATTACATACCTAAGGGCGTGTTTTTTTGCAGATGTGCATATCACTACCGGAAAAACGTCCTAGGTTAAGGCATAGGAAAAGTATTGTGCCCATCAGATCTCCTTTGCATGGTCGATCGAGCATTAAATACCATTTTTGCCTTAGTGTCATGCACATCCGTAAAAAAACACGTTGCTAGGTGTGTTATCCGATCAAGTACTTATGGGATGGGAATGCCACTTTGCATGTAAGTCAATTCCACCTAGTTGAAGGTGCGTGCAGAGTATTGTGCCCATCGGATATGCTTTGCATTGTCGATCAAGCATAAAACACCGTTTTTACCTTAGTGTCATGCACAACCATAAAAAAACACGGTCCTAGGTGTGTTATTTTAAAAAGTACTTATCAGATGGGGGCTCCACTTTGCACGCAAGTCCATTTCAACTAGGTTGAGATGCATGCAAAGTATTGTCACCATTGGATATGCTCTGCATGGTTGATTACACATTATACAATGTTTTGCCAGTAGTGACATGCACATCCGCAAAAAAACACGCCCTTAGGTATGTTATCTGACCAAGTACTTATCGGATGGGTGTGCCTCTTTGAGAACATTTCAATACCACCTAGGTTAAGGTGTAGGAAAAGTATTGTGCCCATCAGATATGCTTTGCATGGTAGGTCGAGCATTGAATACCATTTCTGCCTTAATGTCATGCACATCCGTAAAAAAACACGCTGCTTGATCAACAATGCAAAGCATATCCGATGGGCACAATACTTTGCACACACCTTCAACTAGGTGGAATTGACATACATGCAAAGTGGCATTCCCGATGGTGACAATACTTTGCACGCACCTCAACCTAGTTGAAAAGGACTTGCATACAAAGTGGAGCCCCCATCCGATAAGTACTTGTTTGAATAACACACCTAGGACCGTGTTTTTTAATGGTTGTGCATGACACTAAGGCAAAAACGGTGTTTTATGCTTGATCGACAATGCAAGAATATCCGATGGGCACAATACTTTGCACACACCTTCAACTAGGTGGAATGGACTTACATGCAAAGTGGCAGTCCCATCGCATAAGTACCGTATCGGATAACACACCTAGCAGCGAGTTTTTTTACGGATGTGCATGACACTAAGGCAAAAATGGTATTTAATGCTCGATCGACCATGCAAAGCATATCCGATGGGCACAATACTTTTCCTACGCCTTCAACTAGGTGGTGTTGAAATGTTCTCAAACAGGCACACCCATCCGATAAGTACTTGGTCAGATAACATACCTAAGGGCATGTTTTTTTGCGGATGTGCATATCACTACTGGAAAAACGTTGTATAATGCATGATCGACCATGCAAAACATATCCGATGGTGACAATACTTTGCACGCACCTCAACCTAGTTGAAACAGACTTGCGTGCAAATTGGAGCCCCCATCTGATAAGTACTTGTTTGGATAACACACCTAGGACCGTGTTTTTTTATGTGCAAAAACAGTGTTTTATTCTTGTTCGACAATGCAAGCATATCCGATGGGCACAATGCTGTGTACACACCTTCAACTAGGTGGAATTGACTTACATGCAAAGTACATTCCCATCGCATAAGTACTTGATCGGATAACACACATAGCAACGTGTTTTTTTACGGATGTGCATGACACTAAGTGAAAAATGGTATTTAATGCTGAATCGACCATGCAAAGCATATCCGATGGGCACAATACTTTTCCTATGCCTTAACCTAGGTGGTATTGAAATGTTCTCAAAGAGGCACACCCATCCGATAAGTACTTGGTCAGATAACATACCTAAGTGTGTGTTTTTTTGCGGATGTGCATATCACTACCGGAAAAACATTGTATAATGTGTTATCAACCATGCAAAGCATATCCGATGGTGACAATACTTTGCACGCACCTCAACCTAGCTGAAACAGACTGGCGTGCAAAGTGGAGCCCCCATCCGATAAGTACTTGTTTGAATAACACAGTTAGGACTGTGTTTTTTTATGGTTGTGCATGACACTAAGGCAAAAACGGTGTTTTATGCTTGATCGACAATGCAAAGCATATCCAATGGGCACAATACTCTGGACACAGCTTCAACTAGGTGAATTGACTTACATGTAAAGTGGCACACCCATCCCATAAGTACTTGATTTTATAACATATCTAGCAGCGTGTTTTTTTACGGATGTGCATGACACTAAGGCAAAAATCGTATTTAATGCTCGATCGACCATGCAAAGCATATCCGATGGGCAGAATACTTTTCCTATGCCTTAACCTAGGTGGTATTGAAATGTTTCCAAAGAGGCACACCCATCCGATAAGTACTTGGTCAGATAACATACCTAAGGGCATGTTTTTTTCTCGTTTTTTTGGGGATGTACATATCACTACGGAAAAAACATTGTATAATGCGTGATCGACCATGCAAAGCATATCCGATGGTGACGATACTTTGTATGCACCTCAAACTAGTTGAATTTGACTTGCGTGCAAAGTGGAACCCCCATCCGATAAGTACTTGTTTGAATATTACACCTAGGACCGTGTTTGAATAACACAGGCAAAAATGGCGTTTTATGCTTGGTCGACAATGCAAAGCATATCCGATGGGCACAATACTTTGCACACACCTTCAAGTAGGTGAAATTGACTTAGATGCAAATTGGCACGCCCATCCCATAAGTACTTGATCTGATAACATACCTAGCAGCATGTTTTTTTATGGATGTGGATGACACTAGAGCAAAAATAGTATTTAATGCTCGATCGACAATGCAAAGGATATCCGATGGGCACAAAAACTCTTCCCAGGCCTCAACCTAGGTGATATTGAAATGTTCTCAAAGAGGCACACCCATCCGATAAGTACTTGGTCAAATGACACACCTAAGGGCGTGTTTTTTTGCGGATGTGCATATCAATAGGGGAAAAACGGTGTATAATGCGTGATCGGCCATGCAAAGCATATCTAATGGTCACAATACTTTGCACCCACCTCAACCTAGGAGAAAGATACTTTCGTGCAAAGTGGGGCCCCCATCTGATAAGTACTTTTTTGAATAACACACCTAGGACCGTGTTTTTTTATGGTTGTGCACTACACTAAGGCAAAAATGGTGTTTTATGCTTGATCGACAATCCAAAGCATATCTGATGGGCACAATACTTTGCACACACCTAAAACTAGATGTAATTGACTTA
Source organism: Dipteris shenzhenensis (assembly GCF_047967505.1). NCBI lineage: Eukaryota > Viridiplantae > Streptophyta > Polypodiopsida > Gleicheniales > Dipteridaceae > Dipteris > Dipteris shenzhenensis. The sequence goes on from NC_141614.1 coordinate 45,326,358, forward strand.
CATGCAAAGTGGCATTCCCATCGCATAAGTACTTGATCGGATAACACACCTAGCAACGTGTTTTTTTACGGATGTGCATGACACTAAGGCAAAAATGGTATTTAATGCTCGATTGACCATGCAAAGCATATCCGATGGGCACAATACTTTTCCTATGCCTTAACCTAGGTGGTATTGAAATGTTCTCAAAGAGGCACACCGATCTGATAAGTACTTGGTCAGATAACATACCTAAAGGCGTGTTTTGTTGCGGATGTGCATATCACTATCGGAAAAATGTTGTATAATGTGTGATCGACCATGCAAAGCATATCCGATCATCACAATACTTTGCACGCACCTCAAACTAGTTGAAACGGACTTGCGTGCAAAGTGGAGCCCCCATCCAATAAGTACTTGTTGGAATGACACTAAGGCAAAAACGATGTTTTATGCTTGATCGACAATGCAAGAATATCCGATGGGCACAATACTTTGCACACACATTCCACTAGGTGGAATTGACTTACATGCAAAGTGGCATTTCCATCGCATAAGTACTTGATCGGATAACACACCTAGCAGCGTGTTTTTTACGGATGTGCATGACACTAAGGCAAAAATGGTATTTATTGCTCGATCGACCATGCAAAGCATATCCGATGTGCACAATAATTTTCTTATGCCTTTACCTAGGTGGTAATGAAATGTTCTCAAAGAGGCACACCCATCCGATAAGTACTTGGTCAGATAACATACCTAAGGGCGTGTTTTTTTGCAGATGTGCATATCACTACCGGAAAAACGTTGTATAATGTGTGATCAACCATGCAAGGCATATCCGATGGTGAAAATACTTTGCACGCACCTCAACCTAGTTGAAACAGATTTGCGTGCAAAGTGGAGCGCCCATCCGATAAGTGCTTGTTTGAATAACACACTTAGGACCGTGTTTTTTTATGGTTGTGCATGACACTAAGGCAAAAACGGTCTTTTATGCTTGATCGACAATGCTAAGCATATCCGATGGGCACAATACTTTGCACACACCTTCAATTAGGTAAAATTGACTTACATGCAAAGTGGCACGCCCATCCCATAAGTACTTCCTTTGATAACATACCTAGCAGCGTGTTTTTTTACGGATGTGCATGACACGAGCAAAAATAGTATTTAATGCTCAATCAACCATGAAAAGGATATCCGATGGGCACAACACTTTTCCTACGCCTCAACCTAGGTGCAATTGAAATGTTCTCAAAGAGGCACATCCATCCGATAAGTACTTGGTCAGATAACACACCTAAGGGAATGTTTTTTTGCGAATGTGCATATCACTACCGGAAAAACGTTGTATAATGCGTGATCGACCATGCAAAGCATATCCGATGGTCACAATACTTTGCACACACCTCAACCTAGTTGGAAGATATTTGCGTGCAAAGTGGAGCCCCCATCTGATAAGTACTTGTTTGAATAACACACCTAGGACCGTGTTTTTTAATGGTTGTGCACTACACTAAGGCAAAAACGGTGTTTTATGCTTGATCTACAATGCAAAGCATATCCGATGGGCACAATACTTTGCACACACCTTCAACTAGATGGAATTGACTTACATGCAAAGTGGCATTCCCATTGCATAAGTACTTGATCGGATAACACACCTAGCAGCGTGTTTTTTTACGGATGTGCATGACACTAAGGCAAAAATGGTATTTTATGCTCGATCGACCATGCAAAGCCTATCCGATGCGCACAAAACTTTTCCTACACCTTAACCTAGGTGGTATTGAAATTTTCTCAAAGAAGCACACCCATCCGATAAGTACTTGGTCAGATAACATACCTAAGGGCATGTTTTTTTGTGGATGTGCATATCACTACGGGAAAAACATTGTATAATGCGTGATCAACCATGCAAAGCATATCCGATGGTGAGAACACTTTGCAACCACCTCAAACTAGTTGAAACAGATTTGCGTGCAAAGTGAAGCCCCCATCCGATAAGTACTTGTTTGAATAATACACCTAGGACCGTGTTTTTTTATGGTTGTGCATGACACTAAGGCAAAAACGGTGTTTTATGCTTGATCGACAATGCAAAGCATATCCGATGGGGACAATACTTTTCTCACACCTTCAACTAGGTTGAATTGACTTACATGCAAAGTGGCATTCCCATCGCATAAGTACTTGATCAGATAACACACCTAAGAACGTGTTTTTTTACGGATGTGCATGATACAAAGGCAAAAATGGTATTTAATGCTCGATCGACCATGCAAAGCATATCCGATGGGCACAACACTTTTCCTACGCCTCAACCTAGGTGGTATTGAAATGCTCTCAAAGAGGCACACCCATCCGATAAGTACCTGGTCAGATAACACACCTAAGGGCGTGTTTTTTTGCGGATGTGCATATCACTAGGGGAAAAATGGTGTATAATGCATGATCGGCCATGCAAAGCATATCCGATGGTCACAATACTTTGCATGCACCTCAACCTAGTTGAAAGATACATGCGTGCAAAGTGGAGCCCCCATCTGATAAGTACTTTTTGAATAACACACCTAGGACCGTGTTTTTTTATGGTTGTGCATTACACTAAGGCAAAAACGATGTTTTATGCTTGATCCACAATACAAAGCATATCCGATGGGCACAATACATTTCCTACACCTTAACCTAGGTGGTATTGAAATGTTCCCAAAGAGACACACCGATCCGATAAGTACTTGGTCAGATAACATACCTAAGGGCGTGTTTTTTTGCGATGTCCATATCACTACGGGAAAAACATTGTATAATGCATGATTGACCATGCAAAGCAAAGTGGAGCCCCCATCCGATAAGTGCTTGTTTGAATAACACACTTAGGACCGTGTATTTTTATGGTTGTGCATGACACTAAGGCAAAAACGGTGTTTTATGCTTGATCGACAATGAAAAGCATATCCGATGGGCACAATACTCTGCACACACCTTCAACTAGGTGGAATTGACTTACATGCAAAGTGGCACACCCATCCCATAAGTACTTGATCTGATAACATACCTAGCAGCGTGTTTTTTTACGGATGTGCATGACACGAGCAAAAATAGTATTTAATTCTCGATCGACCATGCAAAGGATATATGATGGGCACAACACTTTTCCTATGTCTCAACCTAAGTGGTATTGAAGTGTTCTCAAAGAGGCACACCGATCTGATAAGTACTTGGTCAGATAACACACCTAAGGGCGTGTTTTTTTGCGGATGTGCATATCACTAGGGGAAAAACGGTGTATAATGTGTGATCGGCCATGCAAAGCATATCCGATGGTCACAATACTTTGCACGCACCCTCAACCTAGTTGAAAGATACTTGCGTGCAAAGTGGACCCCCATCTAATAAGCACTTGTTTGAATAACACACCTAGGACCGTGTTTTTTTATGGTTGTGCATTACACTAAGGCAAAAACGGTGTTTTATGCTTGATCCACAATGCAAAGCATTTCTGATGGGCACAATACTTTGCACACATCTTCAACTAGGTGGAATTGACTTACATGCAAAGTGGCATTCCCATCGCATTAGTACTTGATCGGATAACACACCTAGCAGCATGTTATTTTACGGATGTGCATGACAGTAAGGCAAAAATGGTATTTAATGCTCGATCAACCATCCAAAGGATATCTGATGGGCACCATACTTTTCCTATGCCTTAACCTAGGACGTTTTTCTGGTAGTGATATGCACATCCGTAAAAAAACACACCCTTAGGTATGTTATCTGACCAAGTACTTATCGGATGGGTGTGCCTCTTTGAGAACATTTCAACACCACCTAGGTTAAGGCATAGGAAAAGTATTGTGCCCATCAGATATCCTTTCATGGTCGATCGAGCATTAAATACCATTTTTGCCTTAGTGTCATGTACATCCGTAAAATAACACGCTGCTAGGTGTGTTATCCGATCAAGAAGTACTAATGCGATGGGAATGTCACTTTGCATGTAAGTCAATTCCACCTAGTTGAAGGTGTGTGCAGAGTATTGTGCCCATCGGATATGCTTTGCATTGTCGATCAAACATAAAACACCGTTTTTGCCTTAGTGTCGTGCACAACCATAAAAAAACACGGTCCTAGGTGTGTTATTCAAACAAGTACTTATCGGATGGGGGCTCCACTTTGCACGCAAGTGCATTTCAAGTAGGTTGAGATGCGTGCAAAGTATTGTCACCATCGGATATGCTTTGCATGGTTGATTACACATTATACAATGTTTTTCCGACATTGATATGCACATCCGCAAAAAAACACGCCCTTAGGTATGTTATATGACCAAGTACTTATCGGATGGGTGTGCCTCTTTGAGAACATTTCAATACCACCTAGGTTAAGGCGTAGGAAAATTATTGTGCCCATCAGATATGCTTTGCATGGTGGATCGAGCATTAAATACCATTTTTGCCTTAGTGTCATACACATCCGTAAAAAAACACGCTGCTTCATTGACAATGCAAAGCATATCCGATGGGCACAATACTTTGCACACACCTTCAACTAGGTGGAATTGACTTACATGAAAAATGGCATTCCCGATGGTGACAATACTTTGCACGCACCTCAACCTAGTTGAAAAGGACTTGCATACAAAGTGGAGCCCCCATCCGATAAGTACGTGTTTGAATAACACACCTAGGACCGTGTTTTTTATGGTTGTAAATGACACTAAGGCAAAAACGGTGTTTTATGCTTGGTTGACATTGCAAGCATATCCGATGGGCACAATACTTTGCACACACCTTCAACTAGGAGAAATTGAATTACATGCAAAGTGGCATTCCCATCGCATAAGTACTTGATCGGATAACACACCTAGCAGTCTGTTTTTTAACGGATGTGCATGACACTAAGGTAAAAGTGGTATTTAATGCTCGATCGACCATGCAAAGCATATCCGATGGGAAAAATAATTTCCGTATGCCTTAACCTAGGTGGTATTGAAATGTTCTTAAAAGGGCACACCCATCGGATAAGTACTTGGTCAGATAACATACCTAAGGGCGTGTTTTTTTGTGAAAGTGCATATCACTACCGGAAAAACGTTGTATAATGCATGATCGACCATGCAAATCATATCCGATGGTGACAATACTTTGCACGCACCTCAACCTAGTTGAAACGGACTTGCGTACAAAGTGGAGCCCCCATCCGATAAGTACTTGTTTGAATAACACACCTAGGACCATGTTTTTTTATGGTTGTGCATGACACCAAGGCAAAAACAGTTTTTTATCCTTGATCTACAATGCAAAGCATATCCTATGGGCACAATACTTTTCCTATGCCTTAACCTAGGTGGTATTGAAATGTTCTCAAAGAGGCACACCCATCCGATAAGTACATGGTCAGATAACATACCTAAGGGCGTGTTTTTTTGCGAATGTGCATATCACTATAGGAAAAACATTGTATAATGTGTGATCGGCCATGCAAAGCATATCCAATGGTCACAATACTTTGCACCCACCTCAACCTAGTTAAAAGATACTTGCATGCAAAGTGGAGCCCCCATCCGATAAGTACTTGTTTGAATAACACACCTAGGACCATGTTTTTTTATGGTTGTGTATGACACTAAGGCAAAAACGGTGTTTTATGCTTGATCGACAATGCAAGCATATCCCATGGGCACAATACTCTGCACAGACCTTCAACTAGGAAAAGTTGACTTACATGCAAAGTGGCATTCCCATCGTATAAGTACTTGATCGGATAACACACCTAGCAGCATGTTTTTTTACGGATGTGCATGACACTAAGGCAAAAATGGTATTTAATGCTCGATCGACCATGCAAAGCATATCCGATGGGCACAATACTTTTCCTATGCCTTAAACTAGGTGGTATTGAAATGTTCTCAAAGAGGCACACCCATCCGATAAGTACTTGGTCAGATAACATACCTAAGGGCGTGTTTTTTTGTGGATGTGCATATCACTATTGGAAAAACGATGTATAATGCATGATCGACTATGCAATGCATATCTGATGGTGACAATACTTTGCACACACCTCAACCTAATTGAAATGGACTTGCGTGCAAAGTGGATCCCCCATCCGATAAGTACTTGTTTGAATAACACACTTAGGACCGTGTTTTTTTATGGTTGTGCATGACACTAAGCCAAAAAATGGTGTTTTATGCTTGATCGACAATGCAAAGCATATCCGATGGGCACAATACTTTGCACACACCTTCAACTAGGTGAAATTGACTTACATGCAAAGTGGTATGCCCATCCCATAAGTACTTGATCTGATAACATACCTAGCAGCGTGTTTTTTTACGGATGTGCATGACACGAGCAGAAATAGTATTTAATGCTTCATCGACCATGCAAAGGATATCCGATGGGCACAACACTTTTCCTACACCTCAACCTAGGTGGTATTGAAATGTTCTCAAAGAGGCACACCCATCCGATAAGTACTTGGTCAGATAACACACCTAAGGGCATGTTTTTTTGCGGATGTGCATATCACTAGGGGAAAAACGGTGTATAATGCGTGATCGGCCATGCAAAGCATATTCGATGGTCACAATACTTTGCACGCACCTCAATTCGCATAAGTACTTGATCGGATAACACACCTAGCAGCATGTTTTTTAATGGATGTGCATGACACTAAGGTAAAAATGGTATTTAATGCTCGATCGACTATGCAAAGCATATCCGATGGGCAGAATACTTTTCCTATGCCTTAGCCTAGGTGGTTTTGAAATGTTCTCCAAGAGGGACACCCATTGGATAAGTACTTGGTCAGATAACATACCTAAGGGCGTGTTTTTTTGCAGATGTGCATATCACTACTGGAAAAACATTGTATGATGCATGATCGACCATGCAAATCATATCCGATGGTGACAATACTTTGCACGCACCTCAACCTAGTTGAAACGGACTTGCATGCAAAGTGGAGCCCCCATCCGATAAGTACTTGCTTGAATAACACACCTAGGACCGTGTTTTTTTATGGTTGTGCATGACACCAAGGCAAAAACAGCTTTTTATGCTTGATCGACAATGCAAAGCATATCCGATGGGCACAATACTTTGCACACACATTCAACTAGGTGGAATTGACTTACATGCAAAGTGGCATTCCCATCCCATAAGTACTTGATCGGATAACACACCTAGCAGCGTGTTTTTTTACGGATGTGCATGACACTAAGGCAAAAATGGTATTTAATGCTCGATCGACCATGCAAAGCATATCCGATGGGCACAATACCCTTCCTACACCTTAACCTAGGTGGTATTGAAATGTTCTCAAAGAGGCACACCCATCCGATAAGTACTTGGTCAGATAACATACTTAAGGGCGTGTTTTTTTGCAGATGTGCATATCACTGCCGGAAAAATGTTGTATAATGCGTAATTGGCCATGCAGAGCATATCTGATGGTGAACATACTTTGCACGCCTTGGAACCTAGTTGAAACGGACTTGCGTGCAAAGTGGATCCCCCATCTGATAAGTACTTGTTTGATTAACACACCTAGGACCGTGTTTTTTTATGGTTGTGCATGACACTAAGGCAAAAACGGTGTTTTATGCTTGATCGACAATGCAAAGCATATCTGATGGGAACAATACTCTGCACACACCTTCAACTAGGTATAATTGACTTACATGCAAAGTGGCATTCCCATCACATAAGTAGTTGATCGGATAACACACCTAGCATCGTGTTTTTTTACGGATGTGCATGACACTAAGGCAAAAATGGTATTTAATGCTCAATCGACCATGCAAAGCATATCCGATGGGAACAATACTTTTCCTATGCCTTAGCCTAGGTGGTATTGAAATGTTCTCAAAGAGGCACACCCATCCGATAAGTACTTGGTCAGATAACATACCTAAGGATGTGTTTTTTTGCGGATGTGCATATCACTATCGGAAAAACATTGTATAATGCATAATCGACCATGCAGAGCATATCCGATGGTGACAATACTTTGCATGAATCTCAACCTAGTTGAAATAGACTTGCGTGCAAAGTGGAGCCCCCATCCGATAAGTACTTGTTTGATTAACACACCTAGGACCGTGTTTTTTTATGGTTGTGCATGACACTAAGGCAAAAATGGTGTTTTATGCTTGATCGACAATGTAAAGCATATCTGATGGGCACAATACTTTGCACACACCTTAAACTAGGTGGAGTTGACTTACATGCAAAGTGGCATTCCCATCGCATATGTACTTGATCAGATAACACACCTAGCAGCGTGTTTTTTTATGGATGTGCATGACACTAAGGCAAAAATTGTATTTAATGCTCGATCGACCATGCAAAGGATATCCGATGGGCACAATACTTTTCCTATGCCTTAACCTAGGTGGTATTGAAATGTTCTCAAAGGGGCACACCCATCCGATAAGTACTTGGTCAGGTAACATACCTAAGGGCGTGTTTTTTTGCGAATGTGCATATCACTACAAGAAAAACGGTGTACAATGCGTGATCGACCATGCAAAGCATATCCAATGGTTACAATACTTTGCATGCACATCAACCTAGTTTAAATATGCTTGCAAACAAAGTGGAGTCCCCATCCAATAAGTACTTGTTTGAATACCACACCTAGGATCGTGTTTTTTTATGGTTGTGCATTACACTAGAGTAAAAATGGTATTTTATGCTTCATCAACAATGCAAAGCATACCCGATGGGCATAATACTATGAACACACCTTAAAATAGGTGGAATTGACTTACATGCAAAGTGGCATGCCCATCCTATAAGTACTTGATCGGAGAACATACATAGCAGTGTGTTTTTTTATGGATGTGCATGACACCAAGGCAAAAATGGTATCTAATGCTCGATCAACCATGCAAAGCATATCCGATGGGCACAATACTTTTACTACACCTCAACCTAGGTGGCATTGACATGTTTTCAAACAGGCACACCCATCTGATAAGTACTTGGTCAGATAACACACCTAAGGGTGTGTTTTTTATGGATGTGCATATCACTAGGGAAAAAACGGTGTATAATGCGTGATCAGCCATGCAAAGCATATCCGATGGTCACAATACTTTGAATGAACCTCAACCTAGTTGAAACCGAGTTGTGTGGAAAGTGGAGCCCCCATCTGAGAAGTACTTGTTTGAATAACACACCTAGGACGTGTTTTTTTATGGTTGTGCATGACACTAAAGCAAAAACGGTGTTTTATGGTTGATCGACAATGCAAAGCATATCCGATGGGCACAATACTTTGCACACACCTTCAAATAAGTTTAATTGACTTATATGCAAAGTGGCGTGCCCATCCCATAAGTACTTGATCGGATAACATACCTAGCATCGTGTCTTTTTACGAATGTGCATGACAGTAGAGCAGAAATAGTATTTAATGCTCGATCGACCATGCAAAGGATATCCAATGGGCACAATAATTTTCCTATGCCTCAACCTAGGTGGTATTGACATGTTCTCAAAGAGGCACACCCATCAGATAAGTACTTGGTTCGATAACACACCTAAGGGCGTGTTTTTTTACGGATGTGCATATCACTAGGGCAAAATGGTGCATAATGCGTGATCAACCATGCAAAGCATATATGATGGTCACAATACTTTTCACACACCTCAACCTAGTTGAAACGGACTTGGATGCAAAGTGGAGCCCCCATCTGAGAAGTACTTGTTTGAATAACACACCTAGGACCGTGTTTTTTTATGGTTGTGCATGACACTAAGGCAAAAACGGTGTTTTATGCTTGATCGACAATGCAAAGTATCCAATGGGTACAATACTTTGCAAACAACTTAAACTAGGTGGAATTGACTTACATGCAAAGTGGCATGCCGATCCCATAAGTACTTGATCGGATAACATAGCTAGCAGCGTGTTTTTTTTGGATGTGCATGACACTAAGGCAAAAATGCTATTTAATGCTCGATCGACCATGCAAAGCATATCTGATGGGCGCAATACTTTTCCTATGCCTCAACCTCGGTGGTATTGACTTGTTTTCAAAGAGGCACACCCATCAGATAAGTACTTGGTCAGATAACACACCTAAGGGCGTGTTTTTTTCTGGATGTGCATATCATTAGGGGGAAAATGGTGTATCATGCATGATTCACCATGTGAAGCATATCTAACTTGTGTGAAAAGTGGAACCCCCATCCGATAAGTACTTGTTTGAATAACACACCTAGGACCGTGTTTTTTATGGTTGTGTATGACACTGAGGCACAAATGGTGTTTAATGCTTGATATACCATGCAAAGCATAGACGATGGGCACAATACTTTGCACGCACCTCAAGGTAGGTGTTATTGAGTTGCATGCAAAGTGGCGTGTCCATCTAATGAGTACTTGATTGGATAACTTCTCCCACCAATAAATTAAGTACTAATTAAAAATTATAATAAATGAGTGGATTATTAAAAAGAGACTAATATTTATGTAATTGTTGCTACTGCAGCTTGCTTGCAAAGGACTCTCACAAAGGAGATGGCTATAGATTTTGTTCTAGGGATGGATGTAATTTTATGTAGCAAAAGAGAAGTAGTTGCATTTGCTACAATCCATGATAGTGATCCCAATTCAGTTTGCCACTTTCGAAGACTTGGCGAAGATAAGGTGGCAGTTACTGTATCAAAGATTCTTAGTGCACATGTTGAGCTAAAGTATAAATGTGGAGATATGGAAACACTTGGAGATGTTATGCCCTACAATACATCCAACAAATCATTTATAGCATGGGACAAAGATGAGACTTATGCAACAGACATTATCAAGAATACAAAGTGCACCACCTTGGACTTTACTATAGGGGACATTTTACAAATGAGATCATTTGCAAATAAGACTATAGCAGAAGGTGAAGTATTGGGATTTGAAAAAGTGGAGCAACGGTCATTTGCACAGATGAGGATTCTAAAAGTCACTGATGATGGTATGGTTGATAACATAACATCCTTATGTGATCCCTACTATGAGGTAGGCAAGAATATGAGATGGAGCATGCAATTTTTAAACATGAGAAAGAGGCACGTGGTTTTCAATGATAAAGACAAGGTATACTACAATATCAAAGGACCTAAAAAGCGTGCCCATGTGCCACGCTCTATCACTTCAAATGTGGATGATTTCAATGTACTCAATTATAGAAGTGACATCTTATCTGGAGCGGATGAGTTCATTGGTTCCGAGAAACAAAATGATTTTAAAAGCGAAGCCTTATCTGGGGTGGATGAATTCTTGCACAGTGAGAAGGGCAAAGGTTTCAATAGCAATGTCTTGTCAAGTGTGGATGAGTTCATGCATATTAACAAACCTAGTGTCAATCAAGCTTTTGGATTTGTGAAAGCCATGCAAGATGTCCCAATGAGCGATGTTCTCTCAGGAGTGGAAAAGTTTCAAGGTTCTCAATACTCTCGTAGAATATTGAATTCATTGAATGGTCCTAAGAGTATGTTAAAAACGAGGATGAGATCAACAGAGGATTATTCAATATTTAACTTTGATTGTGATATGGCCAAGGATGCAACGACAAATCATGGATACTTTGTTACAAACAAATGTGAGGAGAAGAAGTGCATAAATACAGATAACAACATGCACGAGGAACGAAAACAGTCATACATATGCATGAAGAGAAAGCAAATCCAGGCAGATCCATAAAAGCAACCAAAGAGGAAGAGAGTAATGAAGGAGGTGAACATATTAAATGCATTGGGATATCTATGTTGCAAGCGAAGATGTATGCACTTCATTGATCTTGCAGACATCAGGGAATGTAGAGGACACGTGTGGCAAAGAACAGGAAGCGAAAGAAATGAATACCTTCTCACAAGTCTCTCTTGCTTTCTTCAGAATGGCAATAAAAGGCTAAGTTCAAGACAAAAGGTAAAACCTCTTGTAAATGGAAAAAAGATTTGCAATAAGGCATATCGCAATATTACTAGATTATCCCATGGTACATATTGGGATTTAGTCACCAAGACAAAGGGCGGCAACAAATTTAGCATTCATGGTAATAGAGGAAGGTCCAAATCAAGAATCTCAACTGTCAGGGCAGCAGCAATTTTGCAAGACTTCATACATGAAAATGCTTTACCTCAACCCCATATATCTATCAAACTCCCTAACGGTGACGTGATCACTGAAATGCACCTTCCAATGGGCTTGACAAAGCTTGAAGTATTTGACTCTATTGCAAATAAAGCAAAGGCAAAGAGGGGATGCCGTAGCTTCTTCTCATACTTTGTATACTCTTTGGAAGAAGAACTTTGGATATGTTCAAATCCCAAGGAGGCAGAAAATGTCAAAGTGCAATGTCTGTGATGATTTAAAGCGAGCGATTGAGAGTGCAACATGTCCAAATCAAAGGGAATTATACAAAAAAAACCAAAAATCTCATCATGACCTTATTCGACATTCTAGGCAAAAATATGCATTTTGGAAGGAGCAAGCTATTTCGCATCCCGATGACTACATGTGCCTTATTGTAGATGGCATGGACCAGAATACAACAACATTGCCTCGTTTTGTTGCCACCCCACCTAAATTACAAGGAAAGCACTTTCTAAAGACACATCTATGTGGAGTGTTAGTGCATGGAATTAAGTTCTTTGTAGATATATGGATTGATTCCTTGCATCTACATGATAGCAATCAAGTTGTAACATCTATTATGAAGGCAATTCGCAATGTACATGCAGAAAAAGGTCGCCTAGCACTGACTTTGAGAATACAAGTTGATAATTGCTGGCGAGAAAATAAGAATGTACTCATGTTTGCATTATGCTCCATGCTAGTTGCTCACCGAATCTTCAATGAGGTCGAATGTGGATTTTTGTATGTTGGGCATACACATGAGGATATCGATCAGGTTTTTAGCACAGTCTCAAGAGAGCTTAAATGCAAGGATGTGGAGACAATAGATGACTTGGTAAGAAGATGTGGCAGGCAAGTTGGTGGTCGTAAGGAAAGTACAGTATTCAAGAGGCTCGAAAGAATGTATGATTGGAAGAGCTTCATTCTACCTTTCATACAAATGGGTGGTGATGCATTGACAAGTCATACCAATCCACACTACTTTCGTTTTTTTTTAAAGATGAAAAACCCGTAATGCAATGGCAACAATATTCTCATGATACAAAATGGGAACCTGAAGAACCTTACAGTCTCTTAACTTCAATTCCCAGCAAGGAAAGGTATCCAACATGGGCTCCTATACAAGAATTCAATGAGAGGTCTAACTGTGAAATAGAAGGATTAAAAGCATTTATTACATACAAAGAGGAAATGCTCTGGAGATATCCTGATTCGAAGCCTACTTGGAGAGAACACACTACGACTATAATTAACAAGACACAAAATTTACTAAAGGACCTTGAGAGAATGTGAGGCTAAAAGGATGTCAAGGAAGAATGCAATATGTTTTGGCCAAATGTTCATAACATTTTGCGCCCAGCTCCAGTCTTTGAAAATGAATTTGTATCATTACTCCCACATCCATATTGTGGACCGAAGAAGAGAGAGTTTATGCCACAAGTAGATATAGAGGTCGATTGTTTTGTTGTGGTTCGGCCATCAGATGATGAATATGAGAATGTGAAGTTTTGGGTTGCAAAAGTAGTTGATGTGCAAAGAGATGACCAAGGGAGAGCTACAACATTTACAACGGTATGGTATGAGCCAAAGGGCAGGAAGGAGAATATGGATAACAACACATTGTATACTAATTGTATAATGAAGGACTGGGTCCTAAATGATGAAGCGGTCTCTCAAGTTTCGACGGAGACAATCATAGCGTCTTGGCATTCAAGGGCAAAGAAATCAAAGAAGCGCATGGGATATGAGGTAGAAGGAAAAATAAAAATACCACAGCAAAGTATTTTGCATATACACGAATTTTTAAGGATGCTCGCCATGGAGGAAGTAGAAGGAGATAGCGCAAATGATGAATGTCCATGATTAAAGCTTTGTGTTGAAGTCATTGAAGGATTTTATTTGGGTACTAGGCAAGAAACCAATTCAAGACAATTATAATCAGAGTTATCACCTCCTATGCAAATAAGAGTCAAAATATGCACTGGATGTCACCCAAGGGTCAAGGCTTGGCAAGACAATAGGGAGTTAATGCAGATGGCACCTGGCAAGGGACTGTCACATTGAGCAATAAGACAATGGGGAGTCAGTGCACCCAAGGGGCAAGGCTTGGCAAGACAAGTGGGAGTTAATGCAGATGGCACCTGGCAAGGGACTATCATGACATTGAGCAATAAGACAATGGGGAGTCAAATTATGCAGATGGCACGAATTGAGGCTCTTTAAGAGCAACAATTTAAATTGTAAACATATGTTCAATCTATATCATTATAGATACAAAGACTGCAGCTGAGAGCAACATCTCTCAATGTAAACATATAATGATAGCTATAATTACTATTATAATTCTTTGGTTCAATACAAAACTTGGGTCTTATGGCATTATGTCTTTTTTCTATTTATTAAAAGTTTTAAAAATTTTGTGCATATTGCGAGTGACAATGTTATTTACATGAAATATTTAAGTCTCCTTTCATGGATTTATAAATTTATCACATCAAGGAAAAATATTAAAAATAATTAAATTAACAAATAACTTAGGTATAGCTAGAATTTCTAAAATAGGATTATTTCAAATTCTTGCATGGTGGTGCAAAAGTATAGATTGAAAAAACAAGATTTTTATGTGAATATGATAGTGCCACAAAGTGAACTTTTGATTTTGGGAAGAATATTTTCAGAAAGTAAAATTTTGATTTGGGAAGGATATTTTCACAAAGCAAACTTTTCATTTGGAAAGGATTTTTGGGCTTCATCCAAAAACAACAGAAAAAGTCCAAAATTAATGAAATAGGTGTTAATGGCCATTTGCACAGATGAGGATTCTAAAATTCACTGATGATGGTATGGTTGATAACATAACATCCTTATGTGATCCCTACTATGAGGTAGGCAAGAATATGAGATGGAGCATGCAATTTTTAAACATGAGAAAGAGGCACATGGTTTTCAATGATAAAGACAAGGTATACTACAATATCAAAGGACCTAAAAAGCATGCCCATGTGACACGCTCTATCACTTCAAATGTGGATGATTTCAATGTACTCAATTATAGAAGTGACATCTTATCTGGAGTGGATGAGTTCATTGGTTCCGAGAAACAAAATGATTTTAGAAGCGAAGCCTTATCTGGGGTGGATGAATTCTTGCACAGTGAGAAGGGCAAAGGTTTCAATAGCAATGTCTTGTCAAGTGTGGATGAGTTCATGCATATTAACAAACCTAGTGTCAATCAAGCTTTTGGATTTGTGAAAGCCATGCAAGATGTCCCAATGAGCGATGTTCTCTTAGGAGTGGAAAAGTTTCAAGGTTCTCAATACTCTCGTAGAATATTGAATTCATTGAATGGTCCTAAGGGTATGTTAAAAACGAGGATGAGATCAACAGAGGATTATTCAATATTTAACTTTGATTGTGAGATATGGCCAAGGATGCAACAACCAATCATGGATGCTTGGTTACAAACAAATGTGAGGAGAAGAAGTGCATAAATACAGATAACAACGTCCACGAGGAATGAAAACGGTCATACATATGCATGAAGAGAAAGCGAATCTAGGCAGATCCACAAAGGCAACCAAAGAGGGAGAGAGTAATGAAGGAGGAGAACATGTTAAATGCATTGGGATATCTATGTTGCAAGCGAAGATGTATGCGCTTCATTGATCTTGCAGACATCAGGGAATGTAGAGGACACGTGTGGCAAAGAAGAAGAAGCGAAAGAAATGAATACCTTCTCAAAAGTCTCTCTTGCTTTCTTCAGAATGGCAATAAAAGGCTAAGTTCAAGACAAAAGGTAAAACCTCTCGTAAATGGAAAAAAGATTTGCAATAAGGCATATCGCAATATTACTGGATTATCCCATGGTACATATTGGGATTTAGTCACCAAGGCAAAGGGCGGCAACAAATTTAGCATTCACGGTAATAGAGGAAGGTCCAAATCAAGAATCTCAACTGTCAAGGCAGCAGCAATTTTGCAAGACTTCATACATGAAAATGCTTTACCTCAACCCCTTATATCTACCACACTCCGTAACGGTGATGCGATCTCTAAAATGCACCTTCCAATGGGCTTGACAAAGCTCGAAGTATTTGACTTTATTGCAGAAAAGCAAAGGCAAAGAGGGGATGCCGTAGCTTCTTCTCATACTTTGTATACTCTTTGGAAGAAGAACTTTGGATATGTTCAAATCCCAAGGAGGTAGAAAATGTCAAAGTGCAATGTCTGTGATGATTTAAAGCGAGCGATTGAGAGTGCAACATGTCCAAATCAAAGGGAATTATACAAAAAAAACTGAAAATCTCATCATGACCTTATTCGACATTCCAGACAAAAATATGCATTTTGGAAGGAGGAAGCTATTTCGCATCCTGATGACTACATGTGCCTTATTGTAGATGGCATGGACTAGAATACAACAACATTGCCTCGTTTTGTTGCCATTCCACCTAAATTACAAGGAAAGCACTTTCTAAAGACACATCTATGTGGAGTGTTAGTGCATGGAATTAAGTTCTTTGTAGATATATGGATTGATTCCTTGCATCTACATGATAGCAATCAAGTTGTAACATCTATTATGAAGGCAATTCGCAATGTACATGCAGAAAAAGGTTGCCTACCACTGACTTTGAGAATACAAGCTGATAATTGCTAGCAAGAACATAAGAATGTACTCATGTTTGCATTCTGCTCCATGCTAGTTGCTCATCGAATCTTCAATGAGGTCGAATGTGGATTTTTGTATGTTGGGCATACACATGAGGATATTGATTAGGTTTTTAGCACAGTCTCAAGAGAGCTTAAATGCAAGGATGTGGAGACAATAGATGACTTGGTAAGAAGATGTGGCAAGCAAGTTGGTGGTCGTAAGGAAAGTACAGTATGCGAGAGGCTCGAAAGAATGTATGATTGGAAGAGCTTCATTCTACCTTTCATACAAACGGGTGGTGATGCATTGACTGGTCATACCAATCCACACGACTTTCGTTTTTTTTTTAAAGATGAAAAACCTGTAATGCAATGGCAACAATATTCTCATGATACAAAATGGGAACCTGAAGAATCTTATAGTCTCTTAACTTCAATTCCCAGCAAGGAAAGGTATCCAACATGGGCTCCTATACAAGAATTCAATGAGAGGTCTAATTGTGAAATAGAAGGACTAAAAGCATTTATTACATACAAAGAGGAAATGCTCCGAAGATATCCTGATTCGAAGCCTGCTTGGAGAGAATACACTACCACTGTAATTAACAAGACACGAAATTTAATAAAGGACCTTAAGAGAATGCGAGGCTCAAAGGATGTCAAGGAAGAATGAAATATGTTTTGGCCAAATGTTCATAACGATTTGCGCCTAGCTCCAGTCTTTGAAAATGAATTTGTATCATTACTCCCATGTCCATATTGTGGACTGAAGAAGAGAGAGTTTATGCCACAAGTAGATATAGAGGTTGATTGTTTTGTTGTGGTTCGGCCATCAGATGATGAATATGAGAATGTGAAGTTTTGGGTTGCAAAAGTAGTCGATGTGCAAAGAGATGACCAAGGGAGAGCTACAACATTTACACCGGTATGGTATGAGCCAAAGGGCAGGAAGGAGAATATGGATAACAACACATTGTATACTAATTGTATAATGAAGGAGTGGGTCCCAAATGATGAAGCAGTCTCACAAGTTTCGACGGAGACAATCATTGTGTCTTGGCATTCAGGGGCAAAGAAATCAAAGAAGCGCATGGGATATGAGGTAGAAGGAAAAATAAAAATACCACAGCAAAGTATTTTGCATATACATGAATTTTTAAGGATGCTCGCCATGGAGGAAGTAGAAGGAGACAGCGCAAATGAAGAATGTCCATGATTAAAGCTTTGTATTGAAGTCCATTGAAGGATTTTATTTGGGTACTAGGCAAGAAGCCAATTGACAATTATAATCAGAGTCATTCACCTCCTATGTCAAATGAGAGTCAAAATATGCATTGGATGTCACCCAAGGGTCAAGGCTTGGCAAGACAATAGGGAGTTAATGCAGATGGCACCTGGCAAGGGACTGTCACATTGAGCAATAAGACAATGGGGAGTCAGTGCACCCAAGGGGCAAGGCTTGGCAAGACAAGTGGGAGTTAATGCAGATGGCACCTGGCAAGGGACTATCATGACATTGAGCAATAAGACAATGGGGAGTCAAATTATGCAGATGGCACGAATTGAGGCTCTTTAAGAGCAACAATTTAAATTGTAAACATATGTTCAATCTATATCATTTTATACAAAGACTCCAGCTGAGAGCAATGTCTCTCAATGTAAACATATAATGATAGCTATAATTGCTATTATAATTCTTTGGTTCAATACAAAACTTGGGTCTTATGGCATCATGTCTTTTCTCTATTTATTAAATGTTTTAAAAATTTTGTGCATATTGCGAGTGACAATGTTATTTACATGAAATATTTAAGTCTCCTTTCATGGATTTATAAATTTATCACGTCAAGGACCTATTTCTAAAATAATTAAATTAACAAATAACTTAGGTATAGCTAGAATTTCTAAAATAGGATTATTTCAAATTCTTGCATGTTGGTGCAAAAGTATAGATTGAAAAAACAAGATTTTTATGTGAACATGACAGTGCCACGAAGTGAACTTTTGATTTGGGAAGAATATCTTCAGAAAGTAAAATTTGGATTTGGGAAGGATATTTTCACAAAGTAAACTTTTCATTTGGGAAGGATTTTTGGGCTTCGTCCAAAAACAACAGAAAAAGTCCAAAATTAATGAAATAGGTGTTATTTAGGGAGATGCCATACTCCCTGCATTTGATTAGTACTTCTTCAAGACATTTGAAGTGGTCTTGTTTGTTTGAATGGATGCACAAATCATCAAAGAATACGTGTAAAAACTTATTCAAAAATGACTTGAAAGCTATGAACATGAGTCATTGGAATGTGGCCAGGGCATTACAAAGGCCGAATGGCATGACTCTATATGCAAAAATACCCCATTCTGTAGCAAATGCTCGGGGGGGTCACTCATCATATGTAACCCTACCACGTGAGTTCAACAGAAGGACATTTTTAATATCTAGATTTTACAAAAGTTAATTTACATAAGGGAGTATTTAAAACAAATTTGGGAAAAATTTACAGATTTGTATAGAAAAAGGGTACATTTTATTAATGAAAAATTTACAGATAAGGGATTTTAGAAATAGTCTTGAACGCACGTGATATAGAGGGTTTGTACATAGTGACCCCCCCGAGAGCAAATGCTGTTTTTGATTGGTCTTTAGGAGCAATTTGCACTTGGTTATAGCCACTGAAGCCATCCGAGAAGCTATATATTTTGGAGCCTACCACCTTTTCCAACACTGTTTCTGTTAAGGGTAGGGGATAGTGATCCCTAATTGTGGCGGCATTCACATTTTTTAAGTTTACGAATATTCTGAGCTTCTTGTTGCGTTTAGGCACAATGACAATGGGTGAAACCCAATCAATGTGCTCTATCTCATACATGAATCTGGCATCTAGGATTTTTTCCAGCTCGTCATAAACCATGGTGCCATATTTAGGATTTGTGTGATAAGGTCCACATACCTTAGGGTGAGCACCTTCCCGTATAGGTGTTGTGTGTACTACCACTTCTGGTGAAATTCCTTTCATCTCTTTGTATGACCATGCTAGGCAGTTGCGGTATTCCATTAGGAGTGCTCTGAGTTTGTTTCATCTTCTTGTTGAAGCTGTTTCCCAATGAAAAATAGTTTTTCTTCCTCCCCTTCAAGGGTGAGGTTTATTGTTCATGTTTTTGCCGGTCCCTCATAGATTGGAATTTCTCCAATGCTATCGGTTTCTTGAACTTCAGATTCTCTTAGTGGTCTTGGCATTGCTATCGGCGCACTGCCACTTGTATAATTCTTGAAGTATTCTGGCACTTCTCGAAGATCAGCCTCTGATGGTGTTGAACTAGTCTGACATGTGCCATGTGTATGGGGTGGCATAGTTACATTTACTAATTTGTTAGGCTCTTCTTGACTTTCTTTTTCTGAAGTCTCTTGATCGAGCTTCATCCGTACATGTGGCTTACATTTCTGAAACTTCTTATGTTGGGAGCTGTGGGGTAACTTTTCCACTGGTAAGGTGTTTCCAAGTAAGGGTTCATTTGTTGTGCATATTCCTTCCAGTCCCTCAGGGGACCATTCAAGAGGCGGTGGTTTTGATTTTGAGGGAGCTGACTTTGCAAGGTACAATTCGATGATCCTTGATTGGACTCGTTCGAATTCATTGAAGTGCTCGGCCTTGGCTTTTCTGTGATATCCTCCTTCAGCTTTCTTGTGGGATCTTCTGCTGTAATTCAACTTTGGAGGTTCAACTTTTGGGGGCTCAACTGCCATTAGGGCATGCAAAATGGCTAAGTCATTATCAAAGATTTGACCTTCAATTTCAACATTCTCAGCCTCTGTTTCAAGGTCCCAAGGAAAATCTGAGTCATCATTGGTATGGGTACCTTCTTCAGGCTCATTATCCCACTCCAGGTCAGCCATAAAGAATGGCATCTCTAGATCGATTGATTCTTCATGTGTGAGTGGAAGATCTACCTGTAGTGGCTTAGCATCTATTTATGAGAAGATGGGGTCTAATGAATGGCAGCTGTCAATGGTTTCCAATGTTTGTATCCAGTTATTGACATTGCTTTGCGAGTCACCTGCTATGGCATGCTATTGCAAGGGAGCTAATTTGCTTGAGATTGTTGTTGTAGATGTGTCATCCAATCTCCATCCAATGCTCTAGGCACAGTTGGTTTAATAGATCCTATCCCCATAATCACCCTGACTGTGGTGTCGTGATTATGGATTGTCAGTCTATCAGTTCCCCAATCATGGAGGACTGATGCTTCCCATAACCAAGGACGTCCCAGTAAGATTTGATATGATTTTTTGGGGAGATCCAAGATTGTGAATTGAAGGGAAAAGCAGACTCTTGCGATCTTTGTGGACATGCCATTCACTATGCCCAAGGATTTAGCCCGTGAATCATTGGCAAGGCGTATGTTGAAATTAGCCTTTTGCATTGGTGGGAGACCCCATTCTTCGTAGAGCTCCTTTGCTAGGACATTTACACCTACTCCACCATCCACTATGGCTTGGACTTCATTATATGCCTTGTGGATCAAAGGCACAATAATGTTGCATGTCATCTCTCTCACCCAATTGCTATGAAGATAGTTGAGATATCGAGCTCCACTCGTGATATGCCAGGGTGACCGTTGTGCATTTATGTCACCAACTTGTTAGCTGCAGATGCAGTTGGTATACCGCCCATGAATAATAGCTGGATGACAGCTATCCTTATGTACTCTAGTTTGCGGCTCAGTTAGTATGCCACCTTAGCTAGCTGAGTTTGGTTTGAGACCCACATATAGGGTTCTTCTATTTCTTTCTACTAGAGTTCTTTTGGCTTTCAAAACTAAGAAGAGGAAAACTATTTTCAGCCTCCACCTTTGTGTGTATTGTGAGAAAGACGCAAGTGAGACTCCTTCCTTTGCAAGTGAGAAAGCTGTAAGTGTGACTTTATTTTTCTGATTTGAGGCCATTTCAGGGCCCATTTTGGAGGCGGAGGTTCTCCGCTAGCACTAAGAAAAAGGCCCTATTTTTGCTGTGCGACCACTGTTTTGCAGGTTGGTGAAAAGTTACAGCAGAAATTGCATCATATGCCTGTGTGCAGAGATATTGGGAGTTACAAAATCATCCTTATTGCTTGTTGATGCAAAATCATCACTAGGAAGTGACTGTGTGGTCAAATACCACTTTCGTCAGTTTTGCAGATTTGCACTTGTGAGGCAGAAGCTGTGTTTTTTGTAGTGACAGAATATTTTCCAGTGTTCTGTAATGGCGTCTAATTCTCTTTCATAGATTGTCACTAAAAAGCTTGACAAGAACAACTTCCAAGCATGGAAGTATAGAATGACGAATTTCCTTCTGGGAAAAGGCTATTGGGAGTTCATTACAGGAAATGAAGAAGAACCAGTTCTTCCTAATGTTCCCAATCAACAGGAAATGCAGGCATTTAAAGGATGGCATGACAGGAGCCAGAAAAGTTATGTACGGGCTCTCTATTAGTATTTCAGATTCTATGATTGTGCATATTCAGGATGCAAGTATGCCAAAGGAGGCATGGGATACTTTGGCAAAAATGTACAGCACAAATATGCAAGCCAGGAAAATGCAGCTCAAGCAGGAGTTGCACAATGTGCAGAGAGAAAATATGAGCATCAATGACTGCCACATGAAGGTGAAGAAAATTGCAGATGCACTTACTTCCATTGGGTTGCTAGTGGAAGATGATGATTTAGTTTCTGCGACCTTGAATGGTCTAGGAAAGGATTATGCACAGTTCTGGACATCCATTGTCGTCAGTGAAAAATTTCCTGATTTTGAGGAGTTGTTTGCTCTTCTAATTTCTAAAGAGCAGAGAAATGGTGGCGCATCTTCCTCAGGAGGAACTTCAAAAGAAACTATCTTCTACTCAAATGCTAGAAGAGGTAGAGGTAGAGGTCGAGTAGGCCAATCTGGAGGCCATGGTAGAAATCAGAATATGCATCAAACTCAAGAAAACCAGTCCTATGGAGGAGGACGTGGTAACTCTAGAGGCAAGGGGAGCCAAAGAGGTCGTGGTGGATGGCAAAGAGGCCAAAATGCAAACAGCAATGTTGAATGCTACTATTGTGGTAAAATGGGTCATATGGCTAAAGACTGCTACAAAAAGCAGAATGACATTATGAATGGAAAATTGCAGCAAGGCAATTATGCATCCTCTAGTAGACAGGGTGATGACAGAAATGAGCATTTATTTATGGTGCAGCACATGACCACTTCTGTGACAAGTGCAGAAGAAAGCAATGATGTGTGGTATGTTGACTCAGGTGCATCAAACCACATGACAGGTTATGCAGAATAGATGCAAGATGCAAGGAAAATGGAAAAACCAGGATTTGTGGAGACTAGTGATGATACTGCACATCTTATTGTGCAGATTGGTAAAATTCCTTTGTCTATGTAGGATGGGAAAAAGAAATACCTGTCTGATGTATTTCATGTCCCGAATATCACCAAGAACCTGGTTTCTATTGGTCAAATGGTTGAGCAGGGCTTGCAGGTCAGATTTAATCCTCATGGATGCTTTGTTGAGGATATGAAAAATAACGGTCGCTTGATAGCAAAAGGAAAGAAGAAGGGTAGGATGTTTACATTGGATGCGGACATGCCTGAATTGAGTGCAACAATGTTTGCACATGGGACCAGTGTAGTTGCAGATATTGATATCTGGCATAAATGCATTGGTGATGTTAATGTACAGTGACTTGAATCAATGCAGGCCCAAAATATTGTTGCAGGATTGCCTAAATTCAAGGTTGCAGAAATGCATAATGTATGTGAAGCCTATCAATTTGGAAAATAGGCAAGGAAACCATTTCCTAGACATGTTCAAGAGAGTAAGAAGCCTTTGGAATTAATCCACTCTGATGTGTGGACTACTAAAGCTGCATCGATTGGAGGCTATCATTATTTTGTCACTTTTATTGATGACTGCAGCAGAAAAGTTTGGGTGTATTTTATGAAAAAGAAAAGTGAAGTGTTTGGGCATTTCAAAGCTTTTAAAGCTATGGTTGAAAAAGAACAGGCCTGCAAATAAAATGCCTAAGGTCAGATGGAGGGGGAGAGTACCTCTCAAATGAGTTTGCAAGGTTCCTGCATGAGCATGGCATAAAGCAGCAATATTCATGCAGTCATACCCCACAGCAAAATGGACTCGCAGAAAGGAAAAATAGGGTTGGATCCAGAAGTTGAGAAGTGCATCTTTATTGGTTATTCTCTACAACAGAAAGGGTATATGCTATAACCCTTCTACTCATAAGTTTACAGTGAGTAGAGATGTTGTTTTTGATGAGATGAGCAGCTGGTATAAACCAGTAAATGTGATTGATGATGTAGATGCACAAAATGGTAATGCTGCACAGAATTCACAGTAGCAATCACAAAATATTAGTGGACCTACAGTGTCCTCTAGCAGTGGTTCACATACTTTGCCATGGATAGGCAGATTGAGATCAGGAGAATCTCCTCAAAGCAATGCAGATAGTGGTATGCAGGTATCACAAAAAGGAAAAGAGAAGGTAGATCAACCCATGTTTGATGTGAATGCAGGTCACTCTTATGTGGATGGTGAATCCAGCGGCTCAGAATAGAGCATTAATGATGAGTTGGGTATTCCTTCTGTTGTTACACCTAGAGTAAGGAAGACTAGGGATGTTTTGAGAGCACCTGGAAGTGAGCCTATTTTGCGCAAGTCTACCAGAGCTAGGTATCCTGTGGATAGGGTGAAATATGATGGATTTACAGCCATTAACTATGCCTATATGGTCAAAGTGATACATGAACCAGAACCCATTTGTTTTGAGCAAGCCATAGGAAAAGAAAAATGGGAGAAAGCCATGGATGAAGAAATGGATGCCTTGGAAGCAAATGCTACATGGGAATGGGTGCTTTTGCCTAAACACAAGAATACAATTAGTTGTAAGTGGGTTTATAAGGTGAAGCACAATGCAGATGGTTCTGTGAATAGATACAAGGCAAGATTAGTTGTCAAGGGGTATGCACAAACATATGGCATTGATTATGAAGAAATATTCAGTCCGGTTGCAAGGATGGCAACCGTAAGAGTAGTCATTGCTATGGCTGCATCAAAGGGATGGTCTTTACATCAGATGGATGTAAAGAATGCCTTCTTGCATGTTGATTTGCAAGAAGAGGTCTTTATGGAGCAACCACCAGGTTATGTTCATGCTGTTCGTTTGCAGGTTGAAGAAAGCCTTGTATGGCTTGAAGCAAACACCTAGAGCATGGTGTGACAAGATAGGATAGTATCTTGTCACTATTGGCTTTCAGATTTCCAAGGAAGATTTCTCACTTTATGTGAGAATAAGAGAGAAAGGTATTATGCTGCTTATCATTTATGTTGATGATTTGATCATCACAGGTGATAGTGATGAAGATATCCTTCATGTGAAAATGCTATTGAAGCAGAAGTTTGAGATGAACGATTTGGGAGAGCTGTGTTATTTCTTGGGCATTGAGATGATTAGATCACCAAGTGGGATATGGCTCTTGCAGAGCCCCAGTATGGATTGGACATGCTGTCCAAATATGGGATGATAGGCTGTAAGCCTATTTCAGTTCCTTTGGAGCAGAATGTGAAGCTGAGTGCAGATGCAGGTGAGCTTCTGGAAGATCCTTCTATGTACAGATGCATAGTAGGAAGTTTGATTTATATGACTATTACTAGGCTAGATTTGAGCTATGTTGTTGGATTGGTAAGTCAGTTTATGCAGGCTCCAAGGAAACCACATTTGGATGCGGCTAGATGCATACTCAGGTATGTGAAGTCCACATTGCAGTATGGACTATTTTATGAGACTGGGGTTCAGATACAGTTGCATGGATACACTGATGCTGATTGGGCTGGTAGTATTTCTGATAGACGATCTACCAGTGGATATTTGTTCTCTTTTGGGAATGCTGCAGTCACTTGGAGCAGCAAGAAACAACCTACAGTTGCCTTGTCGAGCACAGAGGCTGAGTACAGGGGTGCAACAATGGCTGCATGTGAGGTAGCTTTGTTGCATAAGCTACTTTATGATATGCATCAGTCTATAGATGGTCCAGTTGTCATTTATTGTGACAACATGAGCAGTATACACTTGGCAAATAACCCAGTCTATCATGCTAGAACAAAGCACATTGAGGTGCATTATCACTATGTGTGGGAGAAGGTTTTACTAGGTCTTATTGATCTAGTTTATGTCAGCACAGAGGATCAGGTAGCT
The DNA here is from genome assembly GCF_047967505.1 of Dipteris shenzhenensis. NCBI lineage: Eukaryota > Viridiplantae > Streptophyta > Polypodiopsida > Gleicheniales > Dipteridaceae > Dipteris > Dipteris shenzhenensis. The sequence goes on from NC_141614.1 coordinate 45,352,377, forward strand.
CACATATTCATGAAGGCATTGGGTACAGAGAAGCTGCGCAAGTTCAGAGACCTGCTTGGTGCAGGAATTGGGATTGAGCTCAAGGGGGAGTGTTGAGATATTGAGCTCCACTCGTGATATGCCAGGGTGACCATTGTGCATTTATGTCACCGACTTGTTAGCTATAGATGCGGTTGATACACCACCCATGAATAATAGCTGGATGACAGCTATCCTCTTCTTAGTTGTGAAAGCCATTGGATTCACCATCCACATAAGAGTGACCTGCATTCACATCAAACATGGGCTGATCTACCTTCTCTTTTCCTTTTCATGATACCTGCATACCACTATTTGCATTACTTTGAGGAGATTCTCTTGATCTCAATCTGCCTGTCCATGGCAAAGTATGTGAACCACTGCTAGAGGACACTATAGGTCCACTAATATTTTGTGATTTCTGCTGTGAATTCTGTGCAGCATTACCATTTTGTGCATCTACATCATCAATCACATTTATTGGTTTATACCAGCTGCTCATCTCATAAAAAACATCTCTGCTCACTGTAAACTTATGAGTAGAAGGGTTATAGCATCTATACCCTTTCTGCTGCAAAGAATAACAAAAAAAGAATCTGCACTTCTCAGCTTTTGGATCCAACTTGGACCTCAACTCATCTGGCACATGAACATAGGCAATGCAACCAAAAATTTTCAAATGACAACCAGTATACATCTCATCTAGCATCATTATGTGAACTGCTGTAGCAACTGCTTCAGCCCAATAATAATCTGGTAGGTCTTTTTCATTTAGCATGGCCCGAGATACCTCTCCAATATGTATGTTTTTCCTTTCTGCAAGTCCATTTTGCTGTGGGGTATGACTGCATGAATATTGCTGCTTTATGCCATGCTCCTGCAGGAACCTTGCAAACTCATTTGAGACGTACTCTCCCCCTCCATCTGACCTTAGGCATTTTATTTGCAGGCGTGTTTCTTTTCCAACCATAGCTTTAAAAGCTTTGAAATGCCCAAACACTTCACTTTTCTTTTTCATAAAATACACCCAAACTTTTATGCTGTAGTCATCAATAAAAGTGACAAAATAATGACAGCCTCCAATAGATGCAGCTTTAGTAGTCCACACATCAGAGTGGATTAATTTCAATGGCTTCTTACTCTCTTGAACATGTCTAGGAAATGGTTTCCTTGCCTGTTTTCCAAATTGACAGGCTTCACATACCTTATGCATTTCTGCAACCTTGAATTTAGGCAATCCTGCAATAATATTTTGGGCCTACATTGATTTAAGTCACTGTACATTAACATGACCAATGCATTTATGCCAGATATCAATATCTGCAACTACACCGGTCCCATGTGCAAACATTGCTGCACTCAATTCAGGCATGTCCACATCCAATGTAAACATCCTGCCCTTCTTCTTTCCTTTTGCTATCAAGCGACCGTTATTTTTCATATCCTCAACAAAGCATCCATGAGGATTAAATCTGACCTGCAAGCCCTGCTCAACCATTGGACCAATAGAAACCAGGTTCTTGGTGATATTCGGGACATGAAATACATCAGACAGGTATTTCTTTTTCCCATCCTGCATAGACATAGGAATTTTACCAGTCTGCATAATAGGATGTGCAGTATCATCACCAGTCTCCACAAATCCTGGTCTTTCCATTTTCCTTGCATCTTGTATCCATTATGCATGACCTGTCATGTGGTTTGATGCACCTGAGTCAACATACCATACCATTGCGTTCTTCTGCACTTGTCACAGAATTGGTCATGTGTTGCACCATAAACAGATGCTCATTTATGTCATCACCCTGTCTACTAGAAGATGCATAATTCCCTTGCTGCAATTTTTCATTCATGATGTCATTCTGCTTTTTATAGCAGTCTTTAGCCATATGACCCATTTTACCATAGTAGTAGCATTCAACATTGTTGTTTGCAGTTTGGACTCTCGGCCATCCACCATGACCTCTTTGGGCCCCCCTGCCTCTAGAGTTACCACGTCCTTCTCCATAGGATTGGTTTTCTTAAGTTTGCTACATATTTTGATTTCTACCATGGCCTCTAGATTGGCCTGCTCTACCTCTGCCTCTACCTCTTCTAGCATTTGAGTAGAAGACAGTTTCTTTTGAAGTTCCTCCTAAAGAAGATGCACCACCATTTCTTTGCTCTTCAGAAATTAGAAGAGCATACAACTCCTCAAAATCAGGAAATTTTTCACAGATGGCAATGGATGTCCGGAACTGTGCATAATCCTTTCCTAGACCATTCAAGGTCACAGAAACTAAATCATCATCTTCCACTAGCAACCCAATGGAAGCAAGTGCATCTGCAATTTTCTTCACCTTCATGTGGTAGTCATTGATGCTCATATTTTCTCTCTGCACATTGTGCAACTCCTGCTTGAGCTGCATTTTCTTGGCTTATGTATTTGTGCTGTACATTTTTGCCAAAGTATCCCATGCCTCCTTTGGTGTACTTGCATCCTAAATATTGCACAATCATAGAATTTGAAATACTGATAGACAGCCAGTACATAACTTCTATGGCTCTCTCATCCATCCTTTAAATGCCTGCATTTCCTGTTGATTGGGAACATTAGGAAGCACTGGTTCTTCTTCATTTCCTGTAATGACCTCCCAATAGCCTTTTCCCATAAGGAAATTTTTCATTCTAAACTTCCATGCTTGGAAGTTGTTCTTGTCAAGCTTTTCAGTGACAATCTGTGAAAGAGAATCAGACGCCATTACAAAACACTGCAAAATATTCTGTCACTGCAAAAAACACAACTTCTACCTCACAAGGGCAAATCTACAAAACTGACAAAAGTGGTATTTGACCACACAGTCACTTCCTAGTGATGATTTTTCATGAACAGGCAATAAGGATGATTCTGTAAGTCCCAATATCTCTGTGCATAAGCATACGATGCAATTTCTGTGGCAACTTTTCACCGACCTGTAGAGCAATGGTCGCACAGCAAAAACAGGGCCTTTTTCTTAGTGCTTGCGGAGAACTTCCGCCTCCAAAATGGGCCTCGAAATGGGCTCTAAGCATATATTTCCCTCTCGCCACGCCGCGAAGGGTGTCTCAATCTGACACAATGCACTCTTGCTCTTTTCGGTTGTGCTACTTGCAGAGATTTGCTCCCAAACTCGAAAAAGGAAACACTAGTCGTCTTACGAGGACACCGTGAACTTGGTTTGCTTTCTTGAGCTCCTTACCACGAACCAGGCTCTGATACCATGTGAAGATAGTGGGAGAGAAGGAAGGAGTTTCACTTGTGACTTTCTCACATACACAATGGGGGAATACACACAAAGGTGGAGGCTGAAAATAGTTTTCCTCTTCTTAGTTGTGAAAGCCAAAAGAACTCAAGTACAAAGAAATAGAAGTACCCTATATATGGGTCTCAAACCAAACTCAGATAACTAAGGTGGCATACTAACTGAGCCATGAACTAGAGTACATAAGGATAGCTGTCATCCAGCTATTATTCATGAGCGGTGTACCAACCGCATCTGTAGCTAACAGGTCGGTGACATAAATGCACAACGGTCACCCTAGCATATCACAAGTGGAGTTCGATATCTCAACAATCACATAGGGATATATTTGATGTTATTCATAGGTGGAGGGGGATTTGCGAGTTCAATCCATCCTTTGAAACTCTCCTAGATATTGGGACAATATTGTAAGAGGATTTCGATGGGAATTGCAACGCAGGATGCTAGAGAGGGCGGCTCCTTCAAGTGGACATGGTGGTACATTATGTTGTGGAGTCTGTTGTTGGAACAAAGGCTCCAGTACAATATCAATACTTTGTGGAGCCGTCATGGATTGAGTCTTGAGCTTGTTTCTTAACATCAAATTGAGCTTATTTCTCAGCCTCAAATTGAGCTTGTTCCTTTTGTACCCATTGTTGAAGTGCCTGAAAGCGAGCCTTCTCCACCTCTGCATTTGGGTATGGAGCTTCTTTTAGTTAAGGCTCGAGAGTTGATGTGGATGAGATCGGCTGCTCATTGCTTGGTGGAGGTGGAGGCACTTGTGCTTTCTTTGTCAAAAGTCGCTTTGGTTGGAGTGGAATGTTAGGGTCCTTGGTGGCCTCTTTCTGTTGGCGTGTAATTACATTTAGAGGTTGTGATATTACACTTGCCGAACCCAGACTTTGATGGTCCACCCCAATAATGCCAATTGGTACATCAGGCTTAACCTCTGTGTGTTTTGAGAGCTTATTTTTCATGGGACAATCCATACAGGCATGTCCTATGCCACAATGTCTACAGAGTGGTTGGAAAATAGCTGGGCTACCATGATGAGGGCCACAACAACACAAAGCTACTATAGACATTCTTGATAGATGCGCAAAATAGCGAGCGCATCTATAGGCGTTGCTTGAATAGAGAAATTACAGGCGCATCTAATAGCATGTCTAACAGCTTGTCTATTTGTGCATGTATTGACACATCTATTAGCGCATCTACACTAAGAAAATATGGGCCTGTCTAACACTACATCTATCGGTGCATCTATTTGCACGTGTATTAGCACGTCTACACTGAGAATTAGATGCATATTTAGATCAACCCTTGCCAAACTATCTGCTTCAAAATCCAAAAAAGTGTTTAGATCTACAAATACATTCAACCCACTACTACTTGTGCTACTCATGTGCTCATCAAAATTAGCATCACCAATGGTAGTGTGACATGAAGTTGGGGGTAATAAACTTCACGCACCTCTTCACTTCCTACAGCATTCGAACTGACTGCCAAAGATACTTATCATTGAGAATGAGACATTAGAAAGAAGCTTTTATGCCAAGATACCACACCATACTTTCCTCCCTTAGATGAGAATGAAGATGGTAACATCCCAAGTGATGTTGTAGTCAAGCATAGGGAGAAGGAAAGGATCAGCAGAGGCCATAATCTCAGCGAGCCGGTCTGCACCAAAGAGAAGAGCGATACGTTGTTGAAAGAAGATCTTGTGGCTCAACATGACATGAACTGATATATATCGAGGAGTTTAAAGGGGCTGATTAGGTCGGATGGGTAGATTCCGAGGAAACATTGCACCTCCTTCATAGACACCTTTATACTTAGCTCAAAACACTCTACCAACTGTCATTAGACACAGAGGCCTATAACTTTCAGTGAAGACATGATATCAAAGATTCAAGTAACAAAGAGATGCGCCTTGAGATGGGCTTCGCGCTGATATAAGCTTCATTGAAAACAGACAGACGGTTGAAGAGATATGGACAGTTTACTAGAAGGGGGTAAAAACTGTCATGAAAACAGACTGTCAAACACAAAGACTCATAACTTTTTGCAGCAGTATTTGATTCAAGATCTGATTATATAGGAACATGCGCCTTGAAGAGAGCTTTGCGCTGATATAAATTTCATTACAATCGGACTACCGAGCAGAAAGTTATGAGCAAAACACTAACAGGGGGTCAAACTATCATGAAAACTACCCTCCACCCAGGCTAATTTTGCCTGAGCAGGATGCTCCCTCAAGACACCACCTTCATCAACGATCCACCCCTCATAGATTTCGCCTAGAAGAGGGAAAGAAGTTTGCATAATGGCTCGGGAAACAAATGGACCATGTGTGCACAGTGAGCAGCCGAATAGAAAGAACTTTTAAGGCTTTGAAAGAAAGAAAAGGGAAGAGACACTCAAGAGAGAGAGAGAACCTGAAGTGACCTTCATTACAAATAGAGTGAGAATCCACCTCAACACTACAAACACAAGGGAGAAGAAGAGGTTTCATACATACAAGAGGGAGCGGAAGCTCCAAGACTACTCATAGAGAGAGAATAAACTAGAGAGAGAAGGACTCAAGAGTCTACATAAGAGAATATCTACAAGAGGAAGAGAAGGCTCATGGAAGAGGCTTGGGGAGACTAGAACTACAGCAACATAAGGCCCAATGGTGGAAGAGATTGATGAACAAGGGAGAGGAGGGCTCCTTTTATAGAGACTTTGTTACCCTCCTCTCGGGGGGGTCACTCATATTATGTAACCCTATCACGTGAGTTCAACAGAAGGATATTTTTAATTTCTAAAATTAATAGAATTTAACTTACATAAGGGATTATTTAAAATCATTTCAAAAAAAAATTACAGATTCCTATAGAAAAAGGGTGCATTTTATTAATGAAAAATCTACAGATAAGGGATTTTACAAATAAGCCTTGAACGCACGTGATATAGAGAGTTTATACATGGTGACCCCCCCGAGACCCTCCTTCACCCATTTACAATTGCTGCCTGTAGATTCCTTTCCCCATCAATCACATAAGCACGTATGTCACCATCCATGTCCTTTTTGGCTACTCTTGCCATGTGTCCCATCAAAAGATGCTCAAGACTCTTAAAATATTGAGAAAGTCAAGAGTCTCCTCACATGGAGCCCATAGGGACCCTCTCTTTTCTACATGTCCACATCCTTCTTATTCCACATAGGAGTTCTAGAAGGATTCCTCTTGACTTCACACTCCTCCACATGCCTTCCACACGCTTGGCATGTGGCCTCTGTTATATTATTGGAAGACATGGACATGAGCCCACCTCTTTATATGACTCACTCTTCCTATTTTCTAAAAAACTCATAATATCCCATACACAAATAACTCTCACCCCATACCAAGGTATTTATAATTCATACCTATGGTATACACAAATAACTCTCACCCCATACCAAGGTATTTATAATTCATACCTATGGTATTTACAATGAGCCATTCCACTCATCCTCTCCATCCCATACATTATCATACAAAATAGAAATAAGTGAGAGCCACTAGGCTATCACTTGATACTCAAACCCTTATCAAACATAGAGAAAAACAATATCAATGCCAAGTTAAAAATATCAATTTTTGGTGTCACATCGTTCCCCCCCCAGCAGATCCTCTCTAGTACAGAGAGGGTCTGCTGGCCCTCAAGGTGGTCGGGCATAGAAGATTTTAAGGCAATACTCATTGGTGCATCCGGGTATCACCATGCCATCAACATCCTCAAGCTGATAGGTTCCATTCATGACATTCATATACATCCTTATGAAGGCGTGGCCAAAAGTAACCAATCTCTGCTTCTGTTGTGGGGTTAACCCTTGAGGCAACATGCCTTCTTCCACATATTTCTGAACATCTTGTAGTTTTGGCCATCCAGTGTCTACCAAAGAAACCACCCCCCGGTCTTGTACTAAAATGGCTTGAGTAGCTAACTCATCTGCCCTTTGATTTTCTTTTCTGTTTATATGAACAAACTTGCAAAAATCAAACTGACTACATAGTGCCATAGCCTTTTGATTAAGCTCCTTCAAATGAGAACTTCTTGTCTAGTAATGCCCTTGCATTTGCTTTATAATAAGCTGAGAATCTCCTCTTACTTCCAATTCTTTAACTTGACTTTGAAGACAACCCTCCAAACCAAGAATCAAAGCATTATACTCAGCTGCATTGTTAGTTGTGATACCTGGAAGCTCTTGTCCTCTTGCCCATACCTCTTGACCTTCAAGATTCATCAAGACTATCCCCCCGGCTCCTTGTTGGCATGAAGGACTAAAAACCCCATGAAAATACAAAACAAAAGCTGTCGGTGGTGTATCCCTTTCATCTTTAATGTTCTCCTTACATTTCTTTTCTTCCCCTAGATCCTTCCATCCTGTGAGCAAATCTGCCATAGTGGACCTAGTGGTATTTTCAGTGACAAAAGAGAAAGAGAACTATTGAAGCTCTAACAACCATTTTGCAAATCTCCCCCCAGGATTAGGCTTACGAACTAGATATGCTAATATAGACTGAGAGGTAAGGAAGAAAAATGGTCGAGGTAATAAATAGGAGCGAAACTTTCTGACGGAAAACACCAAAGAGAGAGCTTGCTGCTCCATTTCTTCATACCTTGTTTCCACATCTGTAAGCTGTCGGCTGGCATAATAGATGGGTTGCATTCTACCTGCCTCTCCTTTTTGTAGCAATACAGCACCAACTGAATGCAAAGATACACTTGGATTTACATAAAAGTCTTGAGACCAATCAGGGGGCTTCAATATTGGGCCCTTACTCATGGCCTCCTTAAGTTGCTAGAAAGACTCTTGTTGCTCCATACCCCATTGGAAAGAAACTCCTTTTCTTGTTAACAAGTTCATGGGATGCACTATCTCTGTGAAATCATCACAAAAGCGTTGATAATACTTGCTCTTTCCTAGAATTCTGCGAACACCAGTGACACTCTCAGGACTTGGCAATGCCATGATTGCTTGAACCTTGCCAGGATCCATTTGCAAGCCTTCTTGAGACACAATATGCCCCAACAAGACTACTTTTGTTTGAGCCAAATGACACTTGCTAGGATTTAGACACCCTTTTGCTTCATCAATCCTAGCTAAGGCCATCTTTAACTTCTCCATGTGATCTATGCGCCGAGAATAAATGCAAAAATCATCCAAAAACACCTGTATGAACTTTCCCAAGTAAGGCTCCAGGACTTGACTCATGAACCTTTGAAATGTAGCTGGTGCATTGGTCAACCCAAAAGGCATCACTCTGTAAGCAAAAACTCCCCAAGGTGTGACGAATGATGTTTTCTTTTGATCTTCCTCCCGAATACGAATTTGAAAGTATCCAGAATACCCATCACATACAGAATACATCTCATGCCCTGCTACTTGGTCTAGTATTTCATCTTGAAATGGCAAAGGAAAATGATCCCTCTTAGTGCATGCATTCAAAGGACGAAAGTCCACACAAACTCGCCACTTATTTCCTTTCTTTGGTGTGACAACTACAGGAGATATCCATTCTGAATCATCAACAGGAAAGATGAATCCCACCTCAAGTAGTTGTGTTACCTCTTTCTTTAGTGCCTCAGCTTGGATCACCCCCAATCGCCTTAAGCGTTGCACAACTGGCTTGCTTTCTGGCTTCAACTCAATCTTGTGCTCCACAAGAGAGACTGGCCGAACCTGTGAATAGCTTGTTGCAAAGAGACATGGAAAATCATCTAGCATATCTAAGTATTGGAGCTTCTCACTACCTGATAGAGAATCACCAAGAAGCTCTTCATTGCATTGGCGTCGTTTAGTGTGCTCCACATCCTCCACATGAAGTGTCTCTACAAGATCTTTTTGCACCACCACCTTGTTCCTTCCTGACTCATCCCGATCAGCACCAAGACAAAGACCAAAGGCCACTCCTTCCACCTCACCCTCTGAGTTGGACTCCTCGGAGCTACACCCTGTCTCTTCTTCTTCATCGGTTAAGTCAGAGCTTGAACTCTCTGATGTTGAAGACTCCTACTTGACAACTTCCTTTTTGCGGCTTCTGATGTTGTAGCACACCTTCTTATCATTTCCCTGCAAAATCAATTCTCCAGTATCCCACTTTTGAACAGCCTTCACCTTGCGTAGCCAAGGCCTTCCCAAAATCAATAGATAAGCACGTGCATCTGGCTTGGTAGGGATCACCTAAAAAGTAGTCGGCATAGAAGTTCCACATACATCCACTTCTAGATTCTTCACAACTCCCAAGGTCTTAACCCTAGTGTTGTCAGCCAATTTGATGCGATAAGTAGAGGTAGTACTAGAGTATTTTAAATCAGCATCAATCATGGTCTTCTCACTCATGACATTAATCGATGCACCTCCATCAATGTACACATTAGAAATCACTTGACCATCAATGATCACATCAACCACAGGTACATCATCACCAACATCTATATCTACCTTTTGAACAACAGGATTGGCACTTTTCTTCTTTTTCTTCTTTGACACCCTTGTGCTTGCTAGTTTTCCCCATTCCTTCCGTAGTTTTGGAGACAAAGCAAGTAATTGACCAAAGGTGATATGAGCTTCCTTTTCTTTAAGGTCGGACAACAAGTCATAGCTTCCAATTCCTTGTCCTAAAGGAAAGTCTGACTGGCTAATTCTCCTTCTAGATGCCTTCTTTTTCTTACTACGGTGTTTCTCTTCTTGATGTTCCTCATCTACTTCTTCCTTGCTTTCTTCTTCTTCTTTTGGTTTACCACGCCCCCGTTTAGCCATCATTACCTCTCTTTCCTCATCCCCTGAAGAAGCTTCTAACAAGGATACTTGTTTTTCTTCTTTCTTTCTCAATCTAGGACACTCGGGGCGATAGTGACCTTTTTCATTACATTCATAGCAAGTGACCCCACTCCATTTCAAATCAGCAAACTCTGCCATCAATTGGGAGATATTATGATCTAACTCAGAGGATTTTGGTACCTGAGGAGTGACATGTGGAAAAGAGAGGGTCCCTATGGGCTCCATGTGAGGAGACTCTTGACTTTCTCAATATTTTAAGAGTATTGAGCATCTTTTGATGGGACACATGGCAAGAGTAGCCAAAAAGGACGTGGATGGTGACATACGCGCTTATGTGATTGATGGGGAAAGGAATCTACAGGCAACAATTGTAAATGGGTGAAGGAGGATAACAAAGTCTACCTTAGAAGTTGAAGCTGTTGAAGACACAAAAGAGGATTCGATCTTTAGAGAAGCTTCTTTCTTGGTCGCAATGCGAAGTGCCTCCACGTATGTTGTTGGATCTTTACTCATTACCTTTGAGCGAAGACGAGGCTCCAAAGCCATAACAAATTTGCTCATCTTTAAGTGCTCCATCCCTGAGAGACTTTGAGGGGCCGATGATGCAGATGCCACAGCTCGCAAAGCTGCCCTTTCATACTTTGTCCATAAAGTTTCATATCGGATTGCCAACGCAGAGACCAACTCACCCTCTCCTTGATAGAACCGGTCCAACTGCAACATCAAAGCATTTGGTGACTCCATGCCCCAAGTCTCTACTTCATTGCTGCCACAACTTGGTCCCAGTCCTCCTTGGTAGAGTCCGGCAAGGTCTCATGCCAACTCAAGGCTACACCTTCAAGAAAATCAGGCAAAATCTCCGCCCGATCCTTCATGGACCATCCAGAAAGCCGGCATGCTCGAACAAAATCCCGAAGATAACACTCCGGGTCTTCCCCTTGGGTCCCTCGAAACACTGGAATCTTCACCATGATATGAAACACAAAAAGGAGACACCAAGATCCAAATAATATCCCAAACAAGATCCGAATAAGATTCCACAGAGCCTTAGTATACCAAGACCAACTTATTATGCATAACCACTTGTTGAAAACCCTCCACAATGTGATCCTCAACAAAATCTTCAAAAATAAGTGACCAACCAACACCATGAAAACATTGTGTATACATGCATTCTAGAATCACCCTTCTCACAATAGGAAGTGCACATAAAAGCTTCAAGATATTGTAATCTTCATCATTTGCATAGCAAAAGAAGTCGAAAGCATTAAGAATCACCCTCGGGGGGGTCACTCATCATATGTAACCCTATCACGTGAGTTCAACAGAAGGATTTTTTTTATTTCTAAAATTTACAGAAATAAATATACATAAGGGACTATTTAAAATAGTTTTGGAAAAAATTTACAGATTTGTATAGAAAAGGGGTACATTTTATTAATGAAATTTTTTACAGATAAGGGACTTTAAATATAGGCCTTGAACGCACGTGATATAGAGGGTTTATACATAGTGACCCCCCCGAGGAATCACCACTCCACTGTTATAGTCGAAAACTACCCAAAGACTCAACTCTTCTTCACACCAAGCTGCCAGTGCATGGATCAATCCCCAATTTATCATTGTGCCTGTTGCCGGCGTTGTCGATTCACCAACATATTCAACAATGCAAACATAAAGGATATGATCATGGTGACTGTGCGAATAGCTTGAGCATCACCTTCACAATCTTCAAGTTCTCTTAAACGGGTTGCAATCTCTTCTAACAGAGTTCTTCCAGGCATCTTCTTTATCTCATACAAACACATGCCTCTTCTAGGCATAACATGCAATCAAGTACACCCAAGACCGTTTAGTAAGGTGGGATGAATCCAATACCAAATGTACCCGGCGTCTCCACCAAAAGATGTGACATGAAGTTGGGGGTAATAAACTTCACGCACCTCTTCACTTCCTGCAGCATTCGAACTGACTGCCAAAGATACTTATCATTGAGAATGAGACATTAGAAAGAAGCTTTTATGCCAAGATACCACACCATACTTTCCTCCCTTAGATGAGAATGAAGATGGTAACATCCCAAGTGACATTGTAGTCAAGCATAGGGAGAAGGAAAGGATCAGCAGAGGCCATAATCTCAGCGAGCCGGTCTGCACCAAAGAGAAGAGCGATACGTTGTTGAAAGAAGATCTTGCGGCTCAACATGACATGAACTGATATATATCGAGGAGTTTGAAGGGGCTGATTAGGTCGGATGGGTAGATTCCGAGGAAACATTGCACTTCCTTCATAGACACCTTTATACTTAGCTCAAAACACTCTACCAACTGTCATTAGACACAGAGGTCTATAACTTTCAGTGAAGACATGATATCAAAGATTCAAGTACACAAAGAGATGCGCCTTGAGATGGGCTTCGCGCTGATATAAGTTTCATTGAAAACAGACAGACGGTTGAAGAGATATGGACAGTTTACTGGAAGGGGGTAAAAACTGTCATGAAAACAGACTGTCAAACACAGAGACTCATAACTTTTTGCAGCAGTATTTGATTCAAGATCTGATTATATAGGAACATGCGCCTTGAAGAGAGCTTCGCGCTGATATAAATTTCATTACAATCGGACTACCGAGCAGAAAGTTATGAGCAAAACACTAACAGGGGGTCAAACTGTCATGAAAACTATCCTGCACCCAGGCTAATTTCGCCTAAGCAGGATGCTCCCTCAAGACTCCACCTTCATCAACGATCCACCCCTCATAGATTTCGCCTAGAAGAGGGAAAAAAGTTTGCATAGTGGCTCGGGAAACAAATGGACCATGTGTGCACAGTGAGCAGCCGAATAGAAAGTACTTTTAAGGCTTTGAAAGAAAGAAAAGGGAAGAGACACTCAAGAGAGAGAGAGAACCTGAAGTGACCTTCATTACAAATAGAGTGAGATTCCACCTCAACACTACAAACACAAGGGAGAAGAAGAGGTTTCATACATACAAGAGGGAGCGGAAGCTCCAAGACTACTCATAGAGAGAGAATAAACTAGAAAGAGAAGGACTCAAGAGTCTACATAAGAGAATATCTACAAGAGGAAGAGAAGGCTCATGGAAGAGGCTTGTGCTTTTGCAGTGCCGCCCGCCCCCTCTCTCTAACCCCCCACCCCCCGCCCCACCCCACCCCGCCTCCCGCGGCGGCGCTCCGCAGCGCCGCCCCCCGCTCACCCCCCGCGGTGGCGCACCCAGCGCCGCCCCGCCCCGCTCACATTCCCCGCCGCCGCGCACCCCCCAACCCCCCCGCCCCCCACTCACGGCACCGCGGTGGCGCCCCACAGAGGCGCCACCGCCGCGCCTTCGCCTGCGGCGGCGCGCCACAATGCTCGCCTACGCGACGCCCTCCCCCGTGGCCCCCGCACCACCGCCCGCCCGCGGCGCCCGCGCCACTCCCACTCAGCGCCACCCCCCGCGGCGCCACCGGCCGTCCGCCCGCGACGCCCCCGCTCAGTGTCACCCCCCGCCCTCCTTCTAGCGCCACGCCCCCCTCCCCTCCACTCAGCGTCACCCCTCGCCCTCCCCCTAGCGCCACGCAACGCCCCCCCTCTCCCCTCCACCCCCTCACCCGTGCCCCTTTCGTCGCCCCTCACCTCCCGCACCCCCACCCCGCCCCCCTCCCCTCCGCTCGCGCCCTCTCCCCCGCACCCCCGAACCCCCTCCGCCCGCCCCCCCTGCGCAACCCCCCCCTGCGCCAACCCCCCTTGCAAAATCCCGCCACCCCCCCCTGGACGCCTCCGTCGGAAAGCTCCCCCACAGGAACCCCCCGAAAAAAAAAAAAAAAAAAAAACCTAACCTAAACTAACCTACGGTTAGTTACTAACTACGGTTAGGTTAGTTGGTTAACCTAGGTTAGGTTAGTATTAACCTTGGGTTAGTCTTAACTATAGTTAGGCTAGGTTAGGATAACTAGACTAGGTTAGTTTCACCTAACCTCAGTTAACTTAACTGTAGTTCGTTACACTAACTAAGTCTAACCCTCATTAGGCTAGGTTAGACTAACTGATTAGTTAGTCTAACTAGATCAACTTGGTTTCAACCCCTCGGTTGGACTTAAAGTCCATTCACACCACCATGAGGACCCCCCAAACACAAAATTTACCCCTCCTTTAACCCCTCGAAACTGATCCGTTTGGGACCCAAACTGAACCCCGTTTGAACCCAGATTTCACACACGGAAACACCACGCTACGGAGTATTTTTCCAGCCCATTGCACACCATTTCGGCATCCCTAGCACACGTTCATTCGCGCCCCCGTGTGGGCCTTATTTTGCACAAATTCACTCGTATTTTCACGCCGTGACCTCCGATTAACGATCCGTCTGCACCGGCACATTTCCCTAACACGTAGGACAATCTTAGGCACATTATTAACATGACGGTCCCTATACAAACTAACACCACTCTAACTCTCCTAACAACACCACATCCACAACCGCCCTTGGGGTAGCGACACCCTTGGCAAATCATGCACCATCTGCATGTAGTTACGTTCCGGCCAATGACTTCAACTCCAACGCTTGCCCCATCCGCAACTAACCCCACTGCAACAACCACCCCCGCCAATCCTCTACCCCGAATCCCCCCCTGAGATTCAACAACTTCCTTTAACTCCTCCATGCCCCAACATGGCTGGACGCCGTCATGAGCATGATGGGGATATCGAGCTCGATGCCGAGGCTGACAACTTCTTCAATCGACGAAATCACAACAATCAAGGCCGACGCCCCTTGGGAAAACTGGAACTTCCCAAATATAATGGTAGGGGAGACCCAGCTCGCTTCCTCTAGCATTTTGATGCCGCATGTCGAGCAGGTGGTGATCAATCCCATGAAACCAAGGTGGCTTGGTTTCCAATGGCCTTAACTGATGAAGCGTCAGAATGGTACCTCGACCTTCTCGTGGAAGAACGTGCCACATGGGGCCTACTTCAAACCGAATTCAAACGTCGCTTTCAAACTGAGAGGCTACAAGATGATCCCGCTCTCCAACTCAGCAAGATCGAACAAGGCCGGAGGGAAGATGTACGCACATATCTGGGAAAGATGAAGAGATTGATCGCCAAATGTGACCCACGCCCAGATGCAAAGTACCTCACGGCATGGTTCATAGCAGGTCTACGAAAGAAAATCCGCAAGGATATGAAAAAGATAAGTAGCTATGAAACATTCACTGCTGCTCATGCGGCAGCCATTGACATTGAAGATGGCATGACAAATTCAGACACTAGCAGTGATGATGCCAGATCAAATACAGGAGATAAACGCTCGAAAAAAGGTAAATCAAAGGACACTGCCGAAACATCCACTGAAGATCGCCTAGAGGCCATGACCTTGAAGCTGAAAGAAGATATGATGCAGGCCATGGATAAAAAACTCCACTTGTCTCAGCCGCCAACTCAAACATATCCACGGCGAGAAAATGTCTGGTGCCCACACTGCTTGGCAAATCATACAGCAAATGAATGCCCAGTCCTAAGAGCAAGGATCACTGCACAAGCAAATCCACCGCCACGGTTGTGGTGCCATATCTGCGTCGTCGGCGGTCATGATGAGAACAGTTGCATCTTCAACATGCGCAACAATCCGCCTCAACCACCACAATACCAAGCGGCACCCATGCCAGTATACAGGCAACCGGCACTTGCACAAGCACCCCCAGCTCCGAGGCTAAATCATGTTCCCATTCGGACACAAGTCCCACAACTACTCAGGAATCCGAATCCACGACCGTATCCAAGAGCACCAAATCCAGCTCCTCAGGCAGTTCCCATACATCAATTACAAGCCGAGGAAGTAGACTCGCTATTTGAGTATGAAGCAGAGTACCCAGTGTACTATGTAGAAGGTGCAGAGGGTCTAATACCAGTCTATGCAAATCAAGTGCGACCCAACACATTTCAAGCACCAATCAAGTGTTACGGTTGTGGAGAAAATCATAGGATTGCAGAGTGCCCTCATCGTGGTAGCCCAGCCACTTTCCAACCACTCTGCAGAGATTGTGGCATAGGACATGCCTGTATGGATTGTCCCATGAAAAATAAGGTCCTAGAACAAATAGAGGTTAAGCCTGACATCCCCATCGGCATCATTGGGGTGGACCATCAAAGTCTGGGTCCGGCAAGTCTAAGGTCACAACCTATCAATGTAATTACACGCCAACAGAAAGAGGCCACGAAGGACCCTATCATTCCAATCCAACCGAAGCGACTTCTGAAAAAGAAAGCACAAGTGCCTCCACCTCCGCCAAGCAATGAGCAGCCGAGCTCATCCACATCAACTCCTGAGCCTCGAATAAAAGAAGCTCCATTCCCGAATGCAGAGGTGGAGAAGGCTCGTTTTCAGGTACTTCAGCAATGGGTCCAAAATGAACAAGCTCAATTTGAGGCTCAGAAACAAGCTCAAGACCCAATCCATGACTTGGTCCCACAAAGTATTGATACTGTACTCGAGCCTTTGTTCCAACAACAAACTCCACAACTGAATGTACCGCCACGTCAACTTGAAGGAGCTGCACTCTCTAGCATCCTGAGTTGCCCTGTGTCAATCCCCATCGGAATCCTCTTACGGAATTGTCCCAATCTCTGGGAGAGTTTCAAAGGATGGATTGGACTCGCAAATCCCCCTCCACCTATGAACGACATTGAAGATATCCCTGTGCGGATGGGTGAGAGAGATGACATACGCAATATCACTGTACCTTTGATCCACAAGGCATATAATGAAGTCCAAGTCATAGTGGATGGTGGAGCAGGTGTCAATGTCCTATCAAAGGAGCTCTACGAAGAATGGGGTCTCCCACCAATGCAAAAGGCTAATTTCAACATACGCCTTGCCGATGATTCACGGGCTAAACCCTTGGGAATAGTGAATGGCATGTCCACAAAGATCGCAGGAGTCCACTTTTCCCTTCAATTCACGATCTTGGATCTCCCCAAAAAATCCTATCAAATCTTACTGGGACGTCCTTGGTTACGGGAAGCATCAGTCCTCCATGACTGGGGAACGGATAGATTGACAATCCAGAATCGAGACACTGCAGTCAGGGTGAATGTAGGGACAGGAGCTATTAAACCAATTGTTCCTAGAGCATTGGATGACACATCTTCCACGACAATCTCGAGCAAATCAGCTCCCTTGCAATAGCATGCCATAGCAGGTGATTCACAAAGCAATGTCAATAACTGGATACAAACATTGGCAACCATCGACAACTACCATTCATTAGACCCCATTTTCTCACAGATAGATATTAACGCACTACAGGTCGATCCTCCACCGACACATGAAGAACCAATTGATCTAGAGATGCCATTCTTTATGGCTGACCTCGAATGGGATAATGAACCTGAAGAAGGTACCCATACCAATGATGACTCAAATTTTCCTTGGGACCTTGAAACATAGGCGGCAAATGCTGAAATTGAAGATCAAATCTTTGATAATGACCTAGCCATTCTCCATGCCCTAATGGCAGTTGAGCTCCCAAAAGTTGAACCTCCACAGTTGCATAACAGCAGAAGATCCCGCAAGAAAGCTGCAGGAGGTAATTGCAGAAAAGCCAAGGCCGAGCACTTCAATGAATTTGAACGAGTCCAAACAAGGATTGTCGAATTGTACCTTGCAAAGTCAGTTCCCTCAAAATCAAAACCACCACCTCTTGAATGGTCCCCTGAGGGACTGGAAGGAGTATGTGCAGCACATGAACCCTTACTTGGAAACACCTTACCAGTGGAAAAGTTACCCCACAGTTCCCAACGTAAGAAGTTTCGGAAATATAAGCCACATGTGCGGATAAGAGACTTCAGAAAAAGAAAGAAAAGAAGAGCCTAACAAATTACTAAATGCAACTATGCCACCCAGTACACATGACACCTGCCAGGCTAGTTCAACCCCATCAGAGGCCGATCTTCGAGAAGTGCCAGAATACTTTAAGAATTATACAAGTGGCAGTGCACCAATAGCAATGCCAAAACCAATCAGAGAATCTGAAGTTCAAGAAACCGATAGCATTGGAGAAACTCCAATCTATGAGGGACCGGCAAAAACACGCACAATAAACCTCGCCCTTGAAGGGGAGGAA
This sequence comes from Dipteris shenzhenensis, assembly GCF_047967505.1. Classification (NCBI taxonomy): domain Eukaryota; kingdom Viridiplantae; phylum Streptophyta; class Polypodiopsida; order Gleicheniales; family Dipteridaceae; genus Dipteris; species Dipteris shenzhenensis. The sequence continues at coordinate 45,370,594 of NC_141614.1, forward strand.
GAAAAATTGGTTTTCATTGGAAAACAGCTCCGTCAAGAAGATGAAATCAAACTCAAAGACCTCCTAATGGAATACCGTGACTGCCTAGCATGGTCATACAAAGAGATGAAAGGAATTTCACCAGAAGTGGCAGTTCACACGATCCCTATAAGGGAAGGTGCTCGCCCTAAGGTATGTGGACCTTATCGCACAAATCCTAAATATGAAACGCAACAAGAAGCTCAGAATATGTGTAAACTTGAAAAATGTGAATGCCGCCACAATTAGGGATCACTACCCCCTACCCTTAATAGAAACAGTGTTGGCAAAGGTGGCAGGATCCGAAATATATAGCTTCTTGGATGGCTTCAGTGGCTATAACCAAGTGCAAATTGCTCCTCAAGACCAATCAAAAACAGCATTTGCTACAGAATGGGGTATTTTTGCATATAGAGTCATGCCATTCGGCCTTTGTAATGCCCCAGCCACATTCCAGCAAGTCATGTTCACAGCTTTACGGCCTTGAAGCCGTGGTCCCACTCGAATTTGTAATACCAAGTCTATGCATCACAGTACAGGAATGCATGGGTGATCATGAGTCCTTGAAAGAAACGCTCTGTCAGTTGGAAAAGCATACAGAGACAAGACTAGTCGCTTATCATGCCATGACAACAGAAAAACGTCGAAGAAAGGCATGGTTTGACAGGAATCTGAAAGCTAAAGACATCAAGGAAGGCGACTTAGTCCTGTTATACAATGCCAAAGTACACAAGGGAAAACTGAAGTATCTAGGTCAAGGACCCTACCGAGTATGAAAGATGAATCCCATCGGGGAGCTGTGCTACTTGAAACACTAGATGGAGTCCAATTCAACACAACAATAAACGGGAGCCGACTGAAGCGCTACTACATCAACACGCGAGCCATCCCCGACAAAAACGAAGATTTGGGAAACCAAGTCTTCCTTAGTTAGGATTAGATTGTATCACGAGCACTCACTTGCATATGTACGTCTTCGCACATATAGGTAGCATCAATCGATTTTACCTAGAGCTCAGAAGTGATGATGAGTTCTAGCTGCCCTATGAAAATCCCAGCAAAAAAAGCATATAGTTAGTCCCTACTTAGTCCCTACTTAGCTACTAGGTCACATGCACTCACACGCTTCGCTTAGACACATAGATGATTGCATGAATAATTGTACCACACACTTTCATTCCACACTCTCAAAGGATGTATAACCAAAAAAAAAAAAAAGAGATCTCTCTCCCACACACACACAGAAAGGTCATACAAGCATGCCAAGCAATGATCAATGGTACACTACATGTACATGGATGCAGGTTCAGAAAAGATGCTGCCACTAAAGAGGATGCGCAGAAAGAGCCCACCTCCTCAACCACGGGACCCCCTCTAGAGTTCGCAGCCATCTACATCCTCTCAACCACGAAGACCACAGGCATTCGTGGTCCAAAGTGATAGCTCCGAAGAAGATTCAGTGCATGACCAAGCAGCACAAATGCCACCCCAGTCACAGCCCGCCTACACAACCGTTAACAAGGCCCAATCATTGGAACTTGTCTGGCCACCCACATCGACTTATGCTCTTTCCCAGGAAGCAACATCTTACTTAGAGCAACGGGGTCTAGGAAATTTGCATGAGAGCCTCAAATCCTTGGAGGACAGTCCTATCATGACCACCTACATCAAGGACTTTCTCCACTCTTACTACTCCAGCAATGCAACGGATGGCACGTACGATACAATCACTGTACAGCAGAGCCCACTGAACATTATCCTCGACAGTACGATCATTCAAAGGGCTTTCTCACTGCCAAAACAAGGTGGCCAATACCCTAAACGGTCTGTTGATGCAAAGTTTATCGAAGTACAGTCTCTCCTCACCAAGGGTACCCTGATCCATAGAGATGGCATATTGCTTCGCACAATCCTTGACCCTCGCCTCAAGGAAGCAACACAATTTCTATCCACAATCCTAGGAATAAAGAACGGCAAGGAACGCTCCCTTCCACTCCGCACATTTGTTTTGCTGAGTAGGAAGCTAAAACAAGACTGGGTCCAACACTTCGTCATTTTCTTTACCAAAAAACTCGATGGTTCTTCAGGCCAGAAATGTAAAATTCCGCATTTATTGGCTATAATCATCAAAAAAGAACTACAAGAAAGAGAAATGACTCTGCCCCAGTCTCCAAAGTCCAAAGCCAATTGAGGAGTTGGACATACCCTTCTCACCAGTATGGGAGCCGTCATCAATTGCTCCAGCTATCACATTGATAAGTACAGATGCCTTAACAGAAGTACCTATTCTAGAAAGCAGGATTGCGGAATTGCCCCAGGAAATGCTACAGCTCGGTGCACAACTGCAACCACTAAGTCTCCACCAACAGCACCAACCCGAGCTCGAGACAAGGTTGGCACCCGAACCTGAGGTCAGCACCAGAGCTTGAGACCACATCAGCACTCGAACTGCCCATCGACGCCATGCCAATCGATGAGCCCCAAGGAGAGCTAGTGCCAGATCAGCAGTATGACTATTGTACACAAGGGACTAAAATGCCATTGGAACAACCTCCCCCAAGTACTACAGAATCATCGGGATGGTTACATGGGCACCACTTGTATCAGCAATATCGCTAGACCTCATCACCGTCTGTCATTCTCCAACATCAAGCTAGCCAAATGATCCAAATGTCAGAACTCTTCACTAGCTTGGCTAAGGAAGCATATGCAAGAGAATTGGAAAGGCAGACGGCATCAGAAATCAAAGACCAATTCCAGGCAATCGCCATAGAGGTCAAGGCACTTCGGGCACAGATAGATGACAAGGAGGTAGAAGAAGTGCGCATGAACCAGGCTCTCCAAGCTCAAGAGAAGGCCGTAAGGGATGTGACCTCCAACCTCCACCAAAGTCAAACACAGCTAATTGCGGCAGTAGAAGCAATGGCAATCCTACAAACCTCCTATAACTCCCTGACATCTGCACATGCGCAACAAATAGAGGTAGTGGCACAAGCTCGACTCACTCTCATTCACAAAGAAGAAGAGCTCCAGGATTGCAAAGACAAGCTTGAAGACATGAAACAATCTTTGGCAGTACGTGCCTTTAGCATTGATGAGCTTACAAGGGAATGCCGACTCTTAAAAGACCAACTTGCTACTGTTCAAGAGGCCAGCACTTCACAAGCCCAGTTCTTGGACCAATGGTCCAATACCACTGAAGACATTCCTCAACATGCAAAGGTCACCTTGCAAATGAAAAAGCTTAAGGAGGCATACACAACCATCTACCATCAGTACAAAGAAAAAATGAATGAGATGCACTCCCAAAAAATAGCCATCTCCAAGCTTGAACTCCAATTGCTAGTGCACAACAATGAGGCATTGGAAGACAACACCAATGACACCCCACTACAATGCACAACCGTGGTGTACGAAGAGCTTGTGGCTGCTCTACAAGTGGAATATCACCTCAACGCACGCGTGCTCATCCAATGGAAGCAACTCCAAATCAGGATCATATCTGCTCATCCAACAATCAACTGGAAACGATCAATCGGGATTAAAACCCTGCGCATAATTTGCCAAGACTTGTCTGAAGATGAGAAGAATATCTTCTGCCTGTCTACACATGCCGGGTTTATAACACTCAGGACGGATGCTTTCATTGCATATGTCTGCCTCATGGGTAGTCCTCCCCTCAGGGTTATTGTAGGTTTGTTGCCATTGCTACAAAGGCCATCCCTATTATTTGCATGGCACGACATAACAGACATCCCACCCATATAGCTGATTGTCCCATCGCACCAGCAAAAAGAAGTGTCGGAAGATGACAAGGCCTATCTCACATCCAACTTCCCATATCTAACCACTCTTTCTGCCAACATCATAACCTCACTTCCCCTTGCTGCTACCACCCTCTTAACCTTCCCCGAGCTCCATCCTAACATCTATTCCCTCCATCGTCTCTTTGCTCATGCCTCTCACCATTTTCAACTTACCCAACAGTCACAAACTTACGAGCCCCTCACACCTAGCTTTTTCCCCTCCCTTGCTAATCCTACCCTTGAGGATTACCAAGCTGCTCAAACCATTTGCCCATTTCTTCCCCCCCTCCCCTCTGCTCCCCCTTCCGCCACTATCACTCAGCCATATTTCTCCCCCATGTCCCCTGATTCTCTCCCAGCCCCGTCATCACCTCCGACACTTCTGGTGCTCCCATCAGCAGAAAATGATGCAATATTTGATTTTGAATATCAAGATCCGGATAATCCAATTCGTAATATCCTGATATGAAAAGTCGCAGTGGATGGACCCTGGGTAACTTTCCTACCAACCTTCGTCAACATCAAATCAGTGAAGGTTGGATTAGCAAATTGGATCCACAACCTGATTGGCGCCATCCCAAGCTCTTTGATGTAATCTTCTTAAAGGAGTACTTACAGGCACCTCCATGTCTCAGAACCCATCCCAAGTTCTATGCAGTTCCACGGCGTAAAAAATGGGAAGCCAACATACACACTTTGGCTGAAGATCGAGTCATTAATTGGCCAATGATCGAACCTTACTCTGGTGTAGAATGGAATATCCAAGGCACCATGATCCGAGCACTTCAGCAGCATGAACAAACAATGCGCGGCAACATTGATCACTTCCTTCGCCAAAGTGCCATATTCTGTAAAACATTAGAATTAATTCTGGAGGTCCCATGTTACCTTGATTCCCATTTGCCTCCACTCAGCTTTAATCCCAATGAATGGATTGATGCTCAGATTACAAGCCGACTCTATCAAAGAGTGATCTTCTTGGAGGCACGCCACATATCTCTATTCGAGCAAATGGTAGATACAGGCTACCTGGAAACTGCCCAAAAATTGTATGGTGCTAAGGCTCTACAGCAGGATCGACTGGCACGACACAAGTTCCACAGCCACTGGACTAAAAACATGGCAACCCAGGTACGTAATCGCAATAAGCCATAACCCGAGGACGGGTAATAAAATGGATCCGGGAGTATGTTGACTCTGTGCCAACATGAACTTATCAAGAAAGAGAAGGTGTTACACTTTGTGATACAACTTTGTGTTACAACTTTGTGTTATGACTTTGTGTAACAAGTTTGTGTTACAACTTCTGCATGAAGAGAGAGAATGTGTTACGACTTTGTGACACAACTTTGTGTTACGACTTTGTGTAACAACTTTGTGTTACAACTTCTACATGTAGAGAGAGAATGTGTTACAACTTTGTGATACAACTTTGTGTAACAACTTTGTGATACGACTTTGTGTTACATGCAGAGAGAGAAGCTCTCCAACTTGTATAAATACCCCATAATGGAATGAAGCCCACACTCTTTGGGGAATTGTGTTGAGTCTACTTTGGTATTCCAAGCATTTGTCTCAAGTGTCCATGCTTCCTTGCACTGCACGTCCAAAAGCATGTCCTAACCTTGCAACCCTTCTCCCCTCTCCTCCAACCCTGCAACCCACCCTCTCCCTCTCCTCCTCCCTCTTCCTCCTTCCTCCTTCTCCTCCTCCTCCCTCCTCCTCCTCCTCCTCCTCCCGCCATCTCGACCTCTCTTTCCTCCCCCTCCCTCCTCCTCTTCCCTCCTCCTCCTTCCTCCTCTCTCTTCTTTCACCCACGCTCTTACACCTTCTTCCTCTCCCACTCCTATGCTTTCCTAAACCCTTAAACTCCATGATCTACGAGGGAGACGAGTTCTCCACCATGTACTCTACTCTGAACCTTGGATCCTCCTAACCTTGGACTCCTTCTAAACCTTGGAACCTCCTTCTGAACCCTGGAACTCCTCCTAAACCCTGGAACTCTTTCTAAACCCTGGAACCTCCTTCTGAACCCTTAAACTCTTCCTAAACCCTACAACCCCCAATGAAGCGAAAGCCTTCATTACCTCAACAAAGATGGTTTACGTGCCTTTTACACATGCTTGCACTTTGTTTGCTTACCACACTTAAGCCTACGTCTCTCACCGGAACACGACTCGAGGTCCTAAGCTACACATATACTACAACCGACAATCCCAATATATCTGTAGGTGACAAAAAGCCTCGGAACCCTGCAACATAGAATACCCAGCTCTTCCTACGAAAGCAGTAGGAAAGAGCCAACATAGGTGTTACAACTTTGTGATACAACTTTGTGTTATAACTTCTAGACACAACTTTGTGTTACGACTTTGTGTAACAACTTTGTGTTACAAGTTTGTGTTACAACTTCTGCATGAAGAGAGAGAATGTGTTATGACTTTGTGACACAACTTTGTGTTACAACTTTGTGTAACAACTTTATGTAACACAGCAGAAGGCAAGGGAGCTCTAATACCATGACAAAATATGAAGAGGGGAGAGGAGAAGAGTGGAGATGAGGAGAGAGGGCACAGCTAGAGAGAACATGACAAATGACTAGTTGTACACTATCTAGATTTAGTTGAAAATGTAGAATATATACAAACCCATTTAGGTTTCGGGTTAGGGGATCTAATCCTTCCTTTATAGCACTCTATAAGATTAGTGCTACGCATATATGATCACATGATGGTGCTATGCACACATGATCACATGATGTTGAGTGTGAACTCTCAACAGGTGTCGTAGATTTCTAATCGTAGAAAGAATGCAAATGACAAAGGGTCCATTGGAAAGGCAACAACTAGTGCCCTAGTCCATATGACCAAGATGGCTAGTGGGTTACAAGCAAATGCCGATCCAGCCCAAGCTGAAGGGAGAAAACATATAGAACTATGTACTACATTTGCCGACATGTGCTCCCACACTATACACTTTCCATTGCAAGCATTGACCTTGCACGAACCGGTGGGCAAGGGAGGAGAAGGGAATGCATTCAGAATAAAGGTTGTGCGTGTCATAGGTCTTAGGCCAACATCATGGTATGCAATGACAGTTGTCTATAGAGTGCTATCTATGGAGGTACTCACACACCCAATAGCTTTGGTTCGTCACTCCATTTTTCAATGGTGGAAGTGTGCACAATATGCTGATGTATCTCCCACAGCATTGTGGGACATATGTGAGATGGGTTAAGACCACACATCCCAAAGAAGAACCTCACTTTGACTGGAACTTTCCACTTGCCAGGTTGCGAGCAATGTTGTTCTATCATCATGGATTGTCCATTGCTGCTGATATTGTCAGTGGTTTGAAAGCAGTTCATGAACAAAGATATGCGCACACCGATCTACAAGCAACCAACTACAAGGGATGACAAGTCTGTCCGAGTTGGTGGGATTATTGATTGGGGAAGAAGCCTCCATTGGACTGAAAGTCGATATCCGCAAGACCCGGCTGATACTCCTCTAAAGGAATTTCCATGGTTAGCATAGGAGATATATGTGAGTACAATTACACAACAAGACAAAGCAACTATAGACATGCCTGATAGGCGCACAAAATAGCAGGTGCGTCTATAGGCACAGATAGAATTATTGAAAATATGGACGCGTCTATTAGCACATCAAATAGTGCGATTAATAATGCGTCTAATAGCACATCTCCACTGTTTTTTAGATGCATATTTAGACGTGTTTATAAATGCACAACAGAGAGTATAGAGAGTAAGCTTTTGCTACAAGCTAATAAATGTGCATCACTGCTTTCCAAACATTGCCCATGATTACCAAAGCACATAATTTTAATAAAAATATCAATGCTTTTTGGCAAACCCACATATATAAAAATTAAGTGAGGTGACGAGAATGAGACAATATATAAAATTGTTTTGCCAATATCAATGATGGGCTACAAATATCTACCCTTGCCAAACTATCTACTTTAATATCCAAACCAATGTTGAGATCTACAAATACATTCAGCCCACTACTACTTGTGCTACTGTGCTCATCAAAATCAGCATCACCAATGGCAAGCCAGTCCTCATGGGTAATGGCCTAAATATCGGTATCTCCTATCTCATCATCATCCTCTTCTCTCATATCACGATCATCATCACCTCCATGGCCATGATCATCCTGTATACGCTCCATATTAGCAAATGTACTATACATCACTTTGGAACGTGGCGTAATAGGTATGATATGCCACCACCTATTATTATCCACCACCATTATCAATGATGGGCTACGGTTCAATACTGTTCAATCTCATCCTCAATTCAAAATCCACACAAGTGTTTAGATCTACAAATACATTCAACCCACTACTACTTGTGCTACTCATGTGCTCATCAAAATCAACATCACCAATGGTAGGCCAGTCCTCATGGGTAATGGCCTAAATATCGGTATCTCCTATCTCATCATCATCCTCTTCTCTCATATCACGATCATCATCACCTCCATGGCCATGATCATCCTGTATACGCTCCATATTAGCAAATGTACTATACATCACTTTGGAACGTGGCGTAATAGGTATGATATGCCACCACCTATTATTATCCACCACCATTGGTTGATAGACAACCTAATTCAAACACAAATACAATCATGTTATTTTCCTTGCATCGAAGGTATCAAATATTAAAAAAGTGATCATTTTTATATATGTGTATAGTACTTGTTCACATTGTTACGGTAGTATTAGTGTGTCCTTCTTGCTTTGCCAAAACTTTGTGGAGTCAATAGTTACAAAGCCACTTGCATGGCATTTGATTGTTGCATTATGGCCTCTTTTCACCACGTCCTTAAACCACTTGGCATCCAAAACATACACAAAGAAGCGTCAAAAGTTAAGCTTAATAATATCTTGGATTATGCCACCATAATCATCCATGGATCCATTGGCTCCCTCAAAGCTAGCAATGATGCCGCAATCTTGTGTGTTTCTCTTATCATCAATCGGTTGTGTCCAAAAGTTCTTGCCCTCACACCATAAAGCATTGAACATAGCACACTACACCAAGACAAAATCAATTGAATAAGCAATCAAAATTGTTGAAAGCTCCTAACTTATGCATAACATTCTATATACCAACCTTTTGCATGCATCCTCTAGCATACTCCCATTCTTCCATTGTGATATGCATCCCCTCGTCTCTCTCTGCTCTCTCCATTTCGTTAAGTAGCCAATCAAACATGAATATCCTTTGGAAGGGCTCTTAAATGCTGAGGGTATGGCACACGAGATCTGTGGTGTGTACGAAAGAGGGCCCTTTCTCCTTGTCTTCTTGCCTTTGCATCCTCATATCTTGTCACCCATCTTTTCATCACATCACTATTAAGCATGCAATGAGGTTGATATGATTAAGCAACTCCGTGTCCATTACTTTTCTCCATCCTTTTCCTTGAGGCACAATAGAGGTCATCCTTAGGTCTTCATCATCTCTCCATAGTCGTGGGAGAGTGAAGAGGTGAGTGGGATAGAAGTGTTGAGATATTGAGCCCCACTCATGATATGCCAGGGTGACTGTTGTGCATTTATGTCACCGACTTGTTAGCTGTAGATGCGGTTGGTACACTGCCCATGAATAATAGCTGGATGACAGCTATCTTTATGTACTCTAGTTAGTGGCTCAGTTAGTATGCCACCTTAGTTAGCTGAGTTTGGTTTGAGACCCACATATAGGGTTCACCTATGCTTTTGTACATAGAGTTCTTTTGGCTTTCACAACTAAGAAGAGGAAAACTATTTTCAGCCTCCACCTTTGTGTATATTCCCCCATTGTGTATGTGAGAAAGCTGCAAGTGAGACTCCTTCCTTCTCTCCCGCTCTCTTCACATGGTATCAGAGCTCGGTTCATGGTAAGGAGATCAAGAAAGGAAACCAAATTCGCGGCCATTTTGGGGCCCATTTTGGTGGCGGAAGTTTTCCACAGGCACTCAGGAAAGTGCCTTGTTTTTGTTGTGCGACCACTGTTTTGCAAGGTGGTGAAAAGTTATCATAGAAATTATATCATATGCCTATACGCAGAGATATTGGGAGTGACAAAATCATTCTTATTGCCTGTTGATGCATAATCATCACTAGGAAGTGAGTGTGTGCATGGTCAAATACCACTTTTGTCAGTTTTGCAGATTTGCCCTTGTGAGGCAGAAGTTGTGTTTTTTTGCAGTGACATAATATTTTGTAGTGTTCTGTAATGGCGCCTGATGCTCTTTCATAGATAGTCACTGAAAAGCTTGACAAGAACAACTTCCAAGCATGGAAGTTTAGAATGACGAATTTCCTTAAGGGAAAAGGCTATTGGGAGTTCATTACTGGAGCTGAACAAGAACCAATTATTCCGAATGTTCCTAATCAACAAGAGTTGCAGGCATTTAAAGGCTGGCATGAGAGAGCCAGAAAAGTTATGTACTGGCTATCTATCAGTATTTCAGATTCTATGATTGTGCATATTCAGGATGCAAGCATGCCGAAGGAGGCGTGGGATAATTTGACAAAAATGTATAGCACAAATACACAAGCCAGGAAAATGCAGCTCACGCAGGAGTTGCATAATGTGCAGAGAGAAAATATGAGCATCAATGACTACCACATGAAGGTGAAGAAGATTGCAGATGCACTTGCTTCTATTGGGTCACCAGTGGAAGATGATGATTTAGTTTCTATGACCTTGAATGGTCTAGGAAAGAATTATGCACAATTTCGCACATCCATTGCCGTCCGTGAGAATTTTCTCAATTTTGAGGAGTTGATTGCTCTTCTAATTTCTGAAGAGCAGAGAAATGGTGGTGCATCTTCTTTAGGATGAACTTCAAAAGAATTTTTCCTCTACTCAAATGCTGGAAGAGGTAGAGGCAGAGGTAGAGCAGGCCGATTTGGAGGTTGTGGCAGAAATCAAAATATTTAGCAAATTCAAGAAAACTAGTCTTATGGAGGAGGACATGGTAACTTTAGAGCCAAGGGGAGCCGAAGAGGTCGTGGTGGATGGCAGAGAGGCCAAAATGCAAACAACAATGTTGAATGCTACTCCTGTGGTAAAATGGGTCATATGGTTAAAGACTACTATAAAAAGCAGAATGACATCATGATTGGAAAATTGCAGCAAGGCAACTATGCATCCTCTAGTAGACAGGGTGATGACAGAAATGAGCATATGTTTATGGTGCAACACATGACCAATTCTGTGACAAGTGCAAAAGAAAGCAATGGTGTGTGGTATGTTGACTCAGGTGTGTCAAACCACATGACAGGTCATGTAGAATGGATGTAAGATGCAAGAAAAATGGAAAGACCAGGATTTATGGAGACTGGTGATGATATTGCACATCCTATTGTGCAGATTGGTAAAATTCCTTTGTCTATGGAGGATGGGTAAAAGAAATACCTATCTGATGTATTTCATGTCCCGAATATCACCAAGAACCGGGTTTCTATTGGTCAAATGGTTGAGCAGGGCTTGCAGGACAGATTTAATCCTCATGGATGCTTTGCTGAGGATATGAAAAATAAAGGTCGCTTGATAGCAAAAGGGAAGAAGAAGGGCAGGATGTTTACGTTGGATGCAAACATGCCTGAATTGAGTGCAGTAATGTTTGCACATGGGACCGATGTGGTTGCAAATATTGATATCTGGCATAAACGCATTGATCATGTTAATGTACGACGACTTAAATTAATGCAGGCCCAAAATATTATTGCAGAATTGTTTAAGTTCAAGGTTGCAAAAATGCATAAGGTATGTGAAGCCTGTCAATTTGGAAAACAACCAAGGAAACCATTTCCTAGACATGTTCAAGAGAGTAAGAGGCCATTGGAATTAATCCACTCTGATGTGTGGACTACTAAAGCTGCATCTATTGGAGGCTGTCATTATTTTGTCACTTTTCTTGATGACTACAGCAGAAAAGTTTGGGTGTATTTTATGAAAAAGAAGAGTGAATTTTTTGGGCATTTCAAAGCTTTTAAAGCTATGGTTGAAAAAGAAACAGGCCTGCAAATAAAATGCCTAAGGTCAGATGGAGGGGGAGAGTACCTCTCAAATGAGTTTGCAAGTTTCCTACAGGAGCATGGCATAAAGTAGCAATATTCATGACTAGAAGACCACTGAGACTTTTTTTTGACCAACAAGAGGGGATGCATTGGCAAAAACTTGGAAATATTCGTTCTTGACCATGCAAATGGGATCCGATGTCCATGATGATAGCTTGCATGGACCTCAATGTAGGTGATTTTAAGTCCCTCGCAAAGTATTGTGGCCATCAGATCCCATTTACATGAATAGTATACCACCGAGGCAATATTGCAAACACACACACACACACACACACACACAAAGGGTAATTGTAGTGATGGAATGGAGGAGGAACACATTAAATAGGTGTAACAATTTGGGTCTCTCACTACTATTACATAATGTGGAGGTGATTGGAACAAATGCATAGGAAACAAATGATGGTTTACAATGGCCTTTTCATGGGCATACGCTAGAAGTCCTCTTTTACTATAGAGGCTTAATTAAAGGTCAAGTTAACGAAAACTAAGGGTTGCCTTTAAAAGCAAATCCAAAATCCTATGATTCATGAAGATTGGGTGATGTAAGGAAGGAACTCTTGGTTTGAAAAGTATTTGAAGGCCCTAAAGTTTGGTAGTAGGTGAAGAAATTTTTGGAACTCTTGGTTTGGAAAGAAGAGCGTTTGAAGGCCCTAAATTTTGGTAGGCTGGTGAATGATTGCACGTGGATGAGGACATTTGTGGTGTAGAAATGATTTTCTTCATGACTTATGCATCCAAAATATAATATATGAAAGTAAATAGAGAAAGCAAGTTGGTGGAAGGTCGAGTATAGGGGTCACGTAGGGCCTATTTCCACGTTGATCAGGTGCGATGGCAGTGCACGAAAGGTGTGGCGACATTGATGCGTGGCAATGACGGATTGGCCACCGATGACCAATCAAGCCCAAGGACACAAGGGCAGACTCATTTGCGCACCGACGAGTCTGTTATTCTTATGCGCCGGGGTGCACAGTGGTGTGGAAACATGCCCTTAGATTACTTAGATTGATGGGAGGGCTTGTGTATTGTCTGTCATTCTCACGCGCCTGGGTGCGCAACGGCATGGAAACAGGCCTTAGATTACCTAGATGGATACGAGGGCTTGTGCATTGTCAAAGGCATTTGTGTGATGTTCGTGATGACTTGTGCATGCAAAATATAATATGTGAAAGTAAGTAGAGAAAGCTTGGAACTGGAAGGTTGAGTATAGGCCCTAGGGGTCACTTTCGAGTGTGCATAGTCAAAGGGATGTTTGAGCTCGTGCCAAGTGTAAGACTACAATTTGTGCACTTCTTCCAAAGGGTGTTGATTCAAAGGTTAAATCGTGCTACGAAATTGTCTTTCTAGAGGGATCAGCAACCGCCCTAGACAGGGAGACACGTGTCGGAAGATCCATGAGTCCAGCAATCGATGCAAACGTGTCACCAAGTGCGGGCAAATATCTGAACTTTCCAACACGTCATCTTGATGAAGCGGCCATGCAAACTTTGGTTGCGTATATGTACAAGCGCGTGTCGTTTCTTCTTTCGCATAGATTCACCTCCAAGCTTAACACCACAATTCCTTCCTCGATTCACATCCAAGCTTAACATGGGGTATTCGCTTCTGATCCTCGCTTCGTTCCTTTCCTTCTTTTGTGTTTCCATACCCCCTAACCACCTTTCCTTCTTCCAGGTCTCGCCGTGATCCGCCCTTCGTCGACCCTGCCCACTGGATCGTCCCCGTTTTCGGAGTTGCCGCGGCTGCTTCTATCACGTTCTATACGGTATTCCTCTTTATGCTTGCAGCGAATTTCTGTACAGTGTATACCCATCTGGTCACATCTCGCCTTAGGAAACGTGAATGACGTTTGCGTAGACGAGCTGGTCTTTTGTGGTATTCATGCCGCTTTGGAGCCATTGTCGGGTGTTCACCGTTTCAATGGCCTTGCACGTCTCTTAGTGAGGAAATAAGCTGTATATGTTGTCTGCCTTGGCATTCAAAGGTGCCGAAGGCACCTTTCGTTGGACGAGGCTTACCGATCGACGGAATTTTACTCGGAATGGATAAGTTTTGACAGCGATCTTATTCAATCAAATACATGTTAAAGGGATCGGGATTCGGTATTGCAGAAATTATTAGAGGACGAGGGACAGACGTCAGCGACGAAGAAAGACACGACCTTATCCCATATTAACGAGCACGAATATCGAAAAAACACAGATACATTGCTTGAAGAGAAAATGTTTTGAATACACTACAGCATGCATTTTAGGACCCAATGGATGTGTAATCTTGCTACCGATACACCGGAGTATGCCGCTGCCCGCACGAGGTACTAAATATTAATTGTGCGTATCATTACGCAGAGAACTCTTCTCCGACAGTAAATTGTAACTGAAATATCACGGCTCACATTTGAGGCTGCTCCAACAATCATCGTCCGCTTTACAGCCACAGAATTGTGCATGCACAATTGACTGACTCTGGAAGCAATATGCACGTATGAATTATTTCTTGACACTATTTTATGAAACGATTTCAGAAAATTGCTGTGTTCTTGAGATTACCTTGTAGATAGACAGCTGCTGTGGCTTTATGAGTGTATCTCATCAAATTATCAGATCGACAGGCGCTATCTTACAACAATATATTATACAGCGTAAGTATAGGGCAGCACTTGAGATGATCTTACAACGTAAGACAGCTGCTATGGCATTGTGAGTGTATCTCATCAAATTATTAGATAGGCAGGTGCTATCTTACAAGTACGTATAGGTAAGGACTTGAGATGATCTTACAATCAGATAAAAAACATTTGTATTTCATTGCATGTTTGTATCAAAAGAAGTGAATCGTGCAGTTCCATCTTACTCAAACGTGAGACAATCTCTTTTGATGTACGGAATAATCTTGAACCATATCTTTAAAGCTGAAAATTTTTCCCCTTATTAAAAGATAACGGTGTAGCAAGATAGTTAGCTCAAGGGTTACGTAGACTTTTAAAAAGACTAATTTGCAAAGAGTGGAGTAGAATTATTCTCTTAGTGCACTTCATGGGTTTAATATATCTTGCACTAGAGGGATACGTGCACTCTTATGTAGACTTTTTTCCTAGGAATGGAGGAGACACACATAAATGCGCAATTAGATAATAATGGCATTCTCTTGGTGCACTTAAGGGGAGGTTAATCTATTCATGTGGGTGGACATGATAGATCTTGCAATACGTCATGCTAGACCCAGGTTTTTGTCATTTTTGGGTTCAAAAGGATTTTTTGGGTTCTAGCTTGCAGCCTTCTACTATTGTTCACTTACATTTGAAACGGCAACATTACATAGTTAGAATTTCGCATCTTATGAAAGTTTCCCTTTAAAACCTAAGAATTCATATGAACTTTTTAAAACCCTAAATTTGTGCGGCTTAGCAGTCAAAGGCCACTAAAAACTTGACTTTTTGCAATTGTCGTATCATGTCCTAGGACAAACACATAGAATTCAATTGTCATCCTTTAGTTGTTCCCATGTACTTTGAGATCCAGAAGTTGTAAAACATGCTGAAACAAAGCTAGTATGTGTAATTGGCCATTTGCGAACTAATTGTTTTATTTTGGGTAGTCTCTTCCTCCATTTCACACTCCAAAATGAGAGCTTTAGCTTAGTAGTTCACATTATGTAGCAAAGCCTGAGTCTCTATATGAGCATGGAAGATGGAATATTCATTATATTTTAGGAATTGTGACTTATGTATGAGGTGCCTCTATTGTTATCTTAAAATATTTTAGTTTTTTTACATGGTATCAACACCATACATGTATTGTGTACTTTAGGTCATGTGTCAATCTTTGAAACTCAATTATTTGTATTGAACACATATTTCATTAATTTTGTACTTGTCAATGTACAAATTTATTTTTATAGGTACTTTTGGACTAGTTTTGGGATTAAATTTAAGAAAAAATGCCACTATTCAAAACACAGATCAAAACATAAAAACAAGCGATTTTTAAGAGTTTTTTTGAAGGAAAGAAAATCAAAATGATAAGAGAAGAGCGAATGTAAAAATGAGAAGAGAAAATGAAGAGGGATGTAGGAAAAGAAGATGGGAAAAGGCATTACTGGAATTTCGAAATCAAAAGGGCCTCTTGCATTAGACCCTTAAGAAACTTGATTAGGGGATTGGCCAATGAGGGACCTCACGCATTAAAATTATGGAGGATTCTAAACTTCTCCTCAATGGCGGACAAAAGTTCTTGTCGAACATTCCCCCCCTTTCACCACGATAAAGAGGAACTTGAAATCTAGGCTAAATCATTGCCATTGGATCAATGAAGAGAATCAAGGGCCTAAAATACATATTCATCATAGTTGTTGATATCAGAAGATTCGATGGCTCCTATTTGGTTGGTGCGCACATCATTATTGTTCTTGGTGGCCGGCTTTAGGCCATGAGATCAATGTAGATCTAATGGCTATGTCAAATTGTAGAGTGAATAGGCTCTGAGACTTGGACACATTGCGCAAATCGGGTGGGGATTCGATTCGGAAGCACACAGGGTCTTTTAGATCCATGGTGGCACACACGGTCTTTTAGGTGCATGGTGCGTGCCTTTGGGCTATTATATCAATTTAAATCTAATGGTTGTGGTGGACTGTAGGTAGACAGTCGGATGCATGGCGCGCTGGCTGTGCGACTTGGCGCACAGTTTCTCAGACGCACTTATGACCTTCTATTGAAGATCGAATCGTGTGAATTTGGTGTCAATCGTGTACCATTAGATCTTCATCTAGTCCTATGATGTGCAATAGGTGCCCGTTGCATGCCCTTGGATCTAGCCCTCCCATATATCAAGCCTTAGATGCCTCCATTTGTGGCCATTGGATCCACTTGCTCATCCAATGGACGAGAAAACATAGAGAATTATCACCGTAGGATCAAGATTGAAGATCAACAACCGTAATGGGCCTCTGAGTTACGCACCATTGGATGGGAGTTGGAATTAATCCAAGCCCTCCAAAGTGCCATAGTATGTATTTGAGGTCTTTCAGAGGCATCAAAATCCCTCCTCACCATCAGCTCTTCACCTAGAATTAATGAATTAATCTAGCTCCCTAATCTCTCTCTTATGAGGCCCTTTCTGAGCTCAAAGTTCCCCTAATGGATGCAATGTAGGAAAGAGAAGAGGGAATGTAGAAAAGAGAAGAGGGAAGGTATAAAAGAGAAGAGGGATGTAGAAAAGAGACCCTGGAGATCCACTCTCCATAAACCCCATATACCACATTTGAGCAATCATGGATTATCAATACCCCTAGTCCTGCATTTTTACATTTTCCTATGTAATTGATAAACCCCCTTTTGCATGTATACATTTTCAATCTTGAAATTTATACACCCCTCCACAAATCTAGACATATAAATTACACTAATTTTATAAATCCCCTCATGCATGTAAATGGCATGTAATTCCCCCCTATTTAAAAATACCCCTCCATGGACTAATGTGCTATGTTACATGTTTTTTGAGTGACCTCCCTATGAAAAGATAAAAAGAAAATGTAGAAAAGAGAACAGGGATGTAGAAAAGAGAAGGATGTAGAAAATAAGGGAAAGAGGGATGTATGGCTAACATTTTGAGAATACCTCAATTGAGGTATTGGTGGGATTGATATCAATATGTTAATATATTAGTAGGATTAATATTAGTAAGATACATTAGAGAATACCTCGATTGAGGTAGTCGGATTAATAGTAGTATGTTAGTATATACTAGTAGGATTAATATTATTATGTCAATAGATATTAGAGAATACATACATTGAGGTATTAGTATTATTAGAATTAATATATATTAATATATAGTATTAGTAGGATTAATATTAGTATGTTAATTTATATATTAGAGTACCACGATCGAGGTACTAGTATTATTAGGAATAATTTAGTATACCTCAATCAAGCCACGTCAAATATACGTCGATCAAGGTACCTAGCTCTATGCCACATGCCACACCCTGATCAAGGTAGCTTGTACCATGTAGGATAGCTCGATGACTACCATGTACGATCCATGATACCTTGATGGAGAAACCCAAATCGCAACATCGAATTCTAGACCTAGAGCTTGCACCACGTGTCACCATCTCATTGGGTGAAATTTCTCGATCAAGGTATTGCTACCGTTGCCTAGGTTTCCTTTTCCTTTGTATTTTGAGTGTCTTGTTTTGCCTGAGACTCTTTCATGTATCTTAACATACTAATATATTAGTAGGTTAAGATACATTAGAGAATACCTTGATTGAGGTAGTCATATTAATATTAGTATGTTAGTATATGTTAGTAGGATTAATATTATTATGTTAATATATATTAGATAATACCTCCATTGAGGTATTAGTAATACTAGCATTAATATATATTCTCAGGGGGTGCATCACTAGGAAATCCCAGGTATCATGTGCGTTTAAGGAGTATTAAAAAAAACCCTCAACTAAAATATTATTCCCAATAAAACAACTCCTCTTTACTTATGAACTAACATACTTTTTTTCTAAAGTTGAATTAAAAACACCCTCTTGTTATTGTAAACCTGTTAAAAATTTTTCAAAAGTGGAATTAAAATACCCCTCCTTTTGAATGCACGTGGTACACTAAAATTTTGAAAGGTGAACCCCCCGAATATATATTAATGTATAGTATTAGTAGGATTAATATTAGTATGTTAATTTATATATTAGAGTACCTCAATCGAGGAACTAGTATTATTATGAATAATATAGTATACCTCGATCAAGCCACCTCAAATATGCGTCGATCAAGGTACCTACCACATACACAACAATCAAAGCAACTATAGACGCGCAAAATAGCGGGCGCATCTATAGGCATTGTTTGAATAGAGAAATTACGAGCGCATCTAATAGCGCGTCTAACAGCCCGTCTATTTGCGCGTGTATTGACACGTCTATTAGCACGTCTACACTGAGAAAATATGAGCCCGTCTAACACTACGTCTGTCAGCGCGTCTATTTGCACGTGTATTATCGCGTCTACACTGAGAATTAGACGCGTATTTAGACGCAAAACAGAGAATATAGAAAGTGAGATTTTGGTGTACATCACTGCTTTCCAAACATTGCCCATGATTACCAAAATCAGCATCACCAATGGTAGGCTCACCCTCATGGGTAATGGCCTCAATATCTGTATCTCCTATCTCATGATCATCCTCCTGTCTCGTATCACGGTCATCATCACCTCCATGACCATGATCATCCTCCATATGCTCCATATTAGTATATGTACTATACATCACTTTAGAACGTGGCATTATAGGTATGACATGCCACCATCTGTTATTATCCACCATTGGTTGATAGACAACCTAATTCAAACACAAATACAATCATGTTATTTTCCTTGCATCGAAGGTATCAAATATTTAAAAGCGAGTATTTTTATATGTGTGCACAGTACCTCTTCACATTGTTGGAGTAGTACTAGTGTGTCCTTCCTACTTTGCCAAAACTTTGTGGAGTCAATAGTTACAAAGCCACTTGCATGGCGTTTGATTGTTACATTAGGGCCTCTTTCCACCATGTCCTTAAACCACTTTACATCCAAAACATACACAAAGAAGCGTCGAAAGTCAAGCTTAATAATATCTTCGATTATTCCACAATAATCATCCATGGCTCCATTGGCTCCCTCAAAGCTAGCAATGACGCCGCAATCTTGTGTGTTTCTCTTATCATCAATATGTTCTGTTCGAAAATGTTTGCCCTCACACCATATAACATTGAACATAGTGCACTACACCAAGAAAAAATCAATTAAATAAGTAATCTAAATTATTGAAAGCTCCTAACTTATGCATAACATTCTATATACCAACCTTGCTTATGCATCCCCTAGCATACTCCCATTCTTCCATTGTGATATGCATCCCCTCGTCTTTCTCTGCTTTCTCCATTTCATCAAGTAGCCAATCCACATGAATATCCTTTGGAAGTGCTCTTAGATATATAGATGACCTTATTCAATGCATCTGCCCGTGAGGCAACAAGCGAAGGACCACAAACAGGACATGCAAGGTAACCCGATGTAGTGAGACTTGAACAATAGATGCAATTAAGAGTTGAAGGTGGGTTTAGGGTGCCACATCCTTTGCCTACTCATAATTAGAAGTGCAATGCTTACCTGAACACTTGCCATAGCCTGGGAAGTCATGCATCATCCACATCAAGATTGCTTTGCAATTGAAGTCTCGTGACGAGGGAGGCCTGCTCACATCATGCACCTCGATACCTCTCCAAAGTATCTCTAGCTCGTCAATCAAAGGCTCCAAATAAACATCGGGATTTTTGACTTTATGTTTCCCTGGAATTAGAAGGGAGAACATAACATGTCCTTTCTTAATCACTATAGAGGGTGGAAGATTATAATTCACCAATATCATTGGCCATACACTGTAAGAGGTGCTTTTGAGACCAAATGGGTTCACACCGTCCATACCCAATCCAAGTCTCAAGCTCCTAGTTTCTTCCTTGAAGCTTGGCCATGTGTCTTCAATATGCTTCCATGTAGGAGTGTCAACAGGAGTTCTCCACTTGCCATCGGTTGATTGATGGGAGGAATGCCATGACATGAGCTCTGCAATGGAGCACTTAAACATATGTTGGATGCAAGGGATTATGGGAAAATGTCATAGAACCTTACGAGGCACGTCCAAAGTTTTGAGATCTGCTCTATATCTTGCCTCTCCACAACTAGGACACTCTCTTGCATCCTTATGTAGTCCACGAAACAAAACGCAATCGTTGACGCATGCATGGATGTGCTTGTAATCTAATCCTCCAAGCGAGGTCACATGTTGCCTTGCCATATCTCTTGAGGTCGGTAATTTATTCTCCCTTGGAAGCATTTTACACAATAGCCTGCACGTGAAGACCTGCACGTGAAGACCATAAATGAGGAAAAGCTCAAGTAATTGACCCACTAGCATAATTCACCACATTTGCAAAATAGACTTTAAAGCTTACTTGAGTAATGCATTCAAACTTGCATTACTCCATCCATAGATGGTTTGCAAGTTTAGTAACTCTAGGGAGGCACGCAGAACAGAGAATGTGCACCCCTCAAATAGTGGAGTCGATGCTGCGGTAAAAAGATCGTCATGCTCCATGCTATCATCCCTCCCTTCGGATTGATGGACATATAAATCCCGCACCATATCATCAAACACCTCCTCCTCCACGGCTTCATGAGGTAATGGTGGAGGGCTACTATCACCATCACTCCATGCATCCGTAACGGTCCCTCCTAAAGATCCCACCTCATATCGTTGACGCTTCGCATCCTCACGACGAGCATAGGGCAACATTCCTTTCTCCTCTCTTTTATCCCCACTTTTTCTCTCTTTTTCTCCTCTCTTTTCCTCTCCTTTCTCCTCTCTTTTATCCCTACTTTTTCTCTCTTTTTCTCCTCTCTTTTCCTCTCCTTTCTCCTCTCTTTTCCTCTCTTTTCTACTCTCTTTCCTTCTCTCTTTTTCTCTCTTTTTCTCTTCTCAGCTCATCAGTAATCTTCTTTTTTTCTTTTTTCCAGTTCATCATGTGGCCAGGAAGCTCTTCAGGCTCACTCGATCCTCATGGGACCATCTTTCGGGAGTTTTATAGCCTTTTGGGCACCCTCCCAGTCTTGGGGAGTTATACGGCTACATGACGGGTACTCAACACCCACCAGGAGTCGGCACTACAGACTCCAAACCACCCCAACCCCACACCAACTGAGATTACTCTAGTGGAGTCAACACAGCCCAGCTGGCTACACAGCCAAGCCCCTTCCCCCATGCCATCTTATGCCCCTTCCCCCATGCTGTCAGGAGGTCCTTCTGTCTCGCAGAGCCGTCGGCGTACTCTTGTGTAGTCGAGACTCAGTTCTCTAGCTACGAGTGGTCCACGTAGTCCCATGCAGTATCCAGCTATGAGTGGCCAGCGTACTCATTAGGAAAAAAGGGAGCTCATTTTGGGGCCTTTTACGGTTTGGAAAAATAAGCTCTCAACCAATCAATAGAGGGCCAACGTAACATTGGAAATTCACGAAAATAAGAGAAATTAGAAAAAAGAAACAATACTTTATGTAGGTACAAGCGTGCTACATTAATGTGGAGATTGGTTTTTTATTCTCACAAGATCTTTGGACATGAAGATAGAATCTAGTCTGACATTTTATCTGACCAGGGGCTTCCCGCTTCCACCTTCCTTTGAACTTTGAAATGTTGTGCTGCCTTTCCTTCGAAAGGTCTGCCATTCTACACCACTTCCTCATTGTGCAGCAGCCTCTTCTTTTCCAAAACTGCTCCCTTAATCCTGTTTGGCGTAGAGTAAGATGTTTCTTGTCAACTATCTCTCTGCCCACTTTCTCTTTCTTGAAACTTCAATTTGTTATCTTGTTTACATTACTTTGCTGTTGTTACAGATTCAGAAGTCTCCATGGTGAATAAAAACCATGGCCGTTCTTGTGGATATTGCTTTTTTGCAGGTGCTCAAAAGAAGAGAGAGCTCAATAAAATGCAAAGACATTGAAAATTTGAAAATTGAGATAACACAGACTCCATAAACAAAGGTATTGTATTCAATAAAGTAAAATTTTGTACAGAAGTGTTTAATTGTACATGTAGAACATATTCTTGACAACCATTTTCTATTTATCTACAACTTGATCCAGAGGCTGCTCTACATGGTCCAAGCTCTCCGTATCATCATTTTTTGGAGAATCTATTTTCTGTTGCTCCATCGTGTCCTATACAGTATGTTGGTGCTGCTCCATTGTCTCCTCTACTACCCCTAGAGCATCTGTTTGCTGCTGCTCCATCTTCTCCTCAACAACATCAGTAGCAGGTCCTTGTTCCTGTGGCTTCTCCTCATTAGGACTAGGTCCTTGTTCCTGTGGCACCACATCAGCTTCATCTGTGTCATCAAGGTGTATGACACCTTCTCGTACTTTAGAGCTCTCACCCAACTCGACAATAGCTGGTACAATAAGTTTGGGGGAGGCATAGCTCAAAAACTTCCAAATTGTATCAGCTCTGAAATTATATACATAGTTTGAGTTGAAGCTATCTTCTTTCATCTGCAATAGCATATGATGATTTAGAACACTTTGTACCACTATCAATTATCTTGAAGCTAAATGAAAATTATTTTTTCTTACAAGGTCTGGCTGTTCTTTCTCAAAATAGCTTGAAAGTAGATATTTGGCACTAATCAGCACTCTCCATCTGCAGCTACTTGAATCATCTTGTTGTGGTCTCTGTACAGTTGGAAAGATATGTTAGAAACTATTAACATCTGAACAAAACAAAATTATTCAATAAGTTCAAAGGCATAGCATGAAATAGACATCAGTAGAGGGAACGACTTTTTACCTCTAGATTGATTGGCTCTATTGAATCCAAAAGAGAGACATTAGGAGGATAGTGATCCAATGCATCTAGAGCCTTCTAATACAACTGCAATACATATAATTTAGATAGTATGAAATCAAAATAATGAAGTTTTAAGTTAAAAAAGCACACACACCACTTACAATTTCAGCTCTCTGTGTGTGTTTTTAAGAGAGTTGAATATAAAGCATTGCTTCTGCTGGATGTCAATAGAAACAAAACTCCAGTGGTCACTGCGTAAGGAAAAAAGCATTAAGAAATCAAAGGCTACAAGAGTTCTCAATCTTAAAGAAGAATCCCAAAAGAGGCACTCACCCACATACCTGTTATGGTATGGAAGTAGCAAAACATCGATAACTTCAAAATTCCAGTGTCTGAACCAGTTGGAAATACTGATGGGAGTTTCCTTTGCATCCCTTAACTTGGAAGAAATGGCAGGATCAATAATATGGACTATATGCTGTACAGAGGGGTGAAGCCAGCTTCTCATCATGCTGCATGGGACCAAAAAATAATTAGGGTAGGGTATAAAGGAGGTACAAGGAGGATTGTTTTGCAAAAAAATGTAAAATAATAGACACTTACTAGAGAATTGCAAGAATGATAGTATCTGAGCAATACTCATTCTTATGAGCCAATGCTGCCAAGCATGGTTTTGTCAAGTCAAAATCATTCACTGAAGTTTCATCCTCAATATGGACAACTATATTAGGGCCCAGCTCCTGCAACCTTCTTTGTATCTGCAGCTCCCTCTTTCCAGTCTCCACATCTATAACAGATTTTGATTCTTTTATTTGCTGCTTTAGTGACTCCTCATAAGCAGCCTTCCCTCTGGTGTTCTTTGAGTGGGTTACTTCGACAACCTTAACCTCATCTACCTTCGACTTCCTTGTAGGTGGAATTAATAATATGTCTCTCATCTTTATGTCCTGCCATTCCACAGGATGAACAAGCTTGTCATACCTCCATCTCACTTTGGACAAAGTATTGAAGTCTTTGGCCATCATAGTCACCCTGTGAGCATGGGCTGCTACCAGCATTGCATCTTCAAAATATTTTTCCAAGTAATCCTCTACCATTTCTTGTAAGGAAAGAATGGCAGTCCTGTTCCACCTGAACCCAAGGTGCCAACTATCACATATGTCTTTCACCAGTCTTTGAAAAGGTGCCTTGGGGATTGCAAAGCCTATAGCTTTGTGTTGCTTCCTAATCTCCCTTAGCACACCTACACCATGTTTCAATCTCTTGGCCTTTTGCTAGAGTCTATCTTTACAACTAAATAAAATATGGATTGAGTCTATGCATGTCCATGCAGGATGGATTGTTTCTATGGAAGGCAAGAAGATTGCAGAGACTGAGGGAAGAACCCATTAATACTGACCTGAAAGCTATCTGTGGGTGTGCTGTGCTGCTGATGAGTACCCTGTGCTGGGGATGAACCTGTGCTGCTGGTCAGGATGCTGATGTTGCAGAGTAGGGAGGCAAGAGAGCTGATACTGGAGGGCCGAGACAGGATAGATTAAACAGGAGGGAAAAGATAAGTGCAAAACACAAACAAGGCAGCTACTAAATCCCACACGTGTGGAATGGAGTCATTTTTCACACGTGTGGATGGGACCCAGATCTCTTGGAGTTTGAAACTTGGCACATGTGAAAAGGACACTTTATGCCTTGGAACTTGTGCCATTCATGATTTCATAATCAATTCCACAACCACTCTTCCCTCCCCTGCCTCCCAATCTTTCATCCCTGCCAGCACCCTCCCATCGTCCTTTTCCTTCCGTCTCTGATCCCTTCCTACCCAGTACACTCCATC
This sequence comes from Dipteris shenzhenensis, assembly GCF_047967505.1. Lineage (NCBI taxonomy): Eukaryota > Viridiplantae > Streptophyta > Polypodiopsida > Gleicheniales > Dipteridaceae > Dipteris > Dipteris shenzhenensis. The sequence goes on from NC_141614.1 coordinate 45,395,760, forward strand.
CAGACTGCAACCTGCCTGAAGACTACACTGCCAGATCTCCACGACGTTACCAAGGCTGCAGTTCAAGTTTGGGAAAGAGCAGGAGATTCACCAGTGCAACTCCAACAGCATGGAAAAGGAAAAGAAAGGTCAGAATTCTAGATTCTTTTCAATGTTTTTTGACATATATTTCTTCCATCCATTGAATTCTTGATGTCCAAATATCTTCACTCAGCTCCACCCTTCTTATTGCATATTCAATTTATACTATCCAAGAATGTGGTAGATCACCCAAGAATTTGATTGGAGATGGATATGAATAGAACCTAGAAGTTTGCAACAAAATGCAAGGAGAGTGCTTTATCCATAGCCCATATCGCATTTTGCTGCAAATTCTTGTTGACACATTCCTCTTGAAAAGCTTTTGTTGACACATTCCTCTTGAAAAGCTTCACTTAGCTCCAGCCTTTCTCTTGCATATCAACTCAACTGTCCAGGAATCTGTGAGATAATCCTTGCATTTGATTTGACATGGATATCAACAGAACTGGAAAATTTGCAACAAAATGCGAGGAGAGTGCTTGATATTTTCCAAATGGTCCTACATCGCGTTTTCCTGCAAATTCCTGTGTCTCTATTGGTTCTCACTTCTACCTCATTGTTTTGCTATCTTTGGCCTTGTGGAATTCTTCCTTGATGATGAGAAATGTTTTTGCTTTGGAACAGTTGACTCCCAGGCCCCTCCTTTCAAGAGGAAGCTGGACTTTTCTGCTGCTATAATTAGACCACAGCAATCACCAGGTGAGTCATGAGAGCTCATGAAGGGATTTATCTGGTGATATCCTATGCATTCCCTGATTGCATATGTCAGCATATAGAATTCAATGTATATAAATTTTGGAACAGGCAAAAAGAAGAGACTAGAGCAGAATGTTGAGTCTTCCATCTCAAAACAAAAGGAACCAGAAGAGGACAAATCTCCAGATTTGCTCCTATTTGAGTTTCTTCACAAATGCAAGGCTCAGAGGAACTTCCACATATACCACAGTATTTTCAACATGGAGTTCACTATGAGGTCTGTGTACTGGAGCATCACAAAGATTTTCTTTCAGACCATTAGGATACCTTCAAACAACTGACAGAGGCAGGAAGAATTGTGGAAGGTGAAAAGGTTTTTGTGCATATAAATCATGTTGTCTCCATTGACAGGCTGAGCTACCATGTGAATAGAAGATTTGATAGCCTGCCTGATCAATATAAATTCAACTGTAACTTGCACACCAGAAAGTGTAGAGTGCTTGAGGAAACCATGGCATTCCTTATGTACATTGTCTTCAGTCAAGAATCTCTGGATGAACAAGGGAAGGAGGCTGAAGAAGAAGACACATCTGAAGCAGAGGAAAAAGAGGATGTTCCTTTGGTAACAGAAATGGCAGAGCAAGAAGAAGATATCAACCTCCAGGATAAGGGACTGCAAGTGGCTGCTCTTGACCTTGTTCAACTGAGGACAAAAACTCTTAGGGCAGCATAGCCAGTTGAAGATTTTGATGTTCAAAGCAGCAACTATGCAGTGCCCATGCTTCGAGGAGCCCAAATGTCTAGAGGGCTATGGAAAACACAAGCTCATAAGGTTTCGAGAGCCACCCATGATTGCATCAGGCGACACAATCCAAGAAGAAGAACACGTGGAGACAGCTAAAGAAAAGGATACCCCTCCCAGACAAGCAACAGAGGTAAGCATTGATAAACAGACAGTCGACATCAAGTCAATAAGGAAGAAAAAGAGTCCAATCAAGATCAAAAAGAGAGTTCCAATCGGTAGGCCCTGGGAGAAATAGGATTTAGTCATTAAATATAGCACAAACATTATATTGAAGTTGAACTGATTTGTACAAAGTCTTTGATGTCTAGTATGATCTTGTATAAATGAACAATAAGTTGAAGATGAAATGATTTGTACAAAGTCCTTGGGATAGATAGAGTGGTGTCATTAAATATTAAACAAATAATATATTGAAATTGTGAACAAATTGTATTACGTTTAGATCACATGTTTCACAAAAGAAATACTGTTGATGGAGTCTCAAATCATATAGGCATAACACCAAGAGTCACTTGTTCCACAAAAAAAAATTCTATTGATTGAGTTTGAAAACATGTGGACATAACACCAATAAGTTACAAACTGCTATTCATGTTTACTTGTCCATTTATGGTTTCTAAATATCTTCGATTCCCTCCATTGTCTATGTCTCTCTGCTGCCATTGAATTATCTAAAGTTTGTCTTCGTCTTTGCTTTTGAACTAGAAGAAAAGCAAGCTTGACTTTGGAGCTAGCAACTTTTCTTTTAGCATGCAGCCTCTGTAGTATGCCTCGGTAAAACCATTGGAAGACTTCCTTCAGACTATTTGCCTTTTGACTCCCTCCATAGTGTTGTGTGTCTGAAAAATGCATTACGTGCCATGTAGTGAGACTTCTCCATGCCTTGGGTAGACCAAATTGCTGGGCATCCATACTTTTTGACAAAATAGGGAAGGTGGTTGTAGATGATATGCTGTAAGACATAAGAATGCATAGTAAGTAATAAAAAAAAGAGGATCACACTTAAGTAAAAGAAGAAGACAGAACCTTACCATGTAGTGAGTTATATTGCAGGCTGTCCACGTGTCTTTCATTAACTTCCCAAAATTTTTAATTGCCTCCTCAAAGTTCTTGTAATCACTCTTTGTCCATGTTACTTTGTCACAGAACATGAAGAGTTGATCAAGAGACCTCCACACCTCTGCCTTCACATTTCGTGCTTCCCCATCTGCCTCATGATCTTTCACGGCATTATGGACTTGCTTCCACAATCCATAATTAATCTTTGAAACTGTTCTACCTTGCCTTACTTGCTTACTGTGTTTGGGTCGAGACAAGAATCTTCTTGCCTTAACACCACCAATAGAGGGCTTGATTGGTACCTCCTTGCATTGGTAGACTTTTTAAAATCCTTTGTGATTTGAACATCTCCTCCATGCAAACCTACGGATAACACTTTTTCCAATGCTTGAAGAGCATCCTTTCTATTTTTTTCGGGACGGAGTTTCCAAGCAAATCCAATATACAAAAATACCAATTTCTGAATAATTCGACATAGACCATGCAATGTGCAGATGTGAACATTACATAGTGGAATGTCCAGAATGGCCTTGAAGTCAAGGTTAACTTTATCTCTATTAGGTGCTCTCTTCCACCATTTGGAATCCATTACTTAAGCTGATTCTTTGCAGTAAAGACAAGGAGACTTTGAGTTGCCTCCTTTACTAACGTTATACATGCACTTAAGTGTTTTAAGATCCCCCGCCATGTGCCACTCTACTTGAAAATCACCTTTTCCTGCAACATGGAGATTCTCGCCTTGCACTTGTCTTCTTTTGATTATTCTTGGTATTTCCGTGTGGTGAAACACCCAATCTAGTGTTTCATGGTCTTCTGTCTTCACTTGCCAGATTATAGAAAACAAAAGTCTTACTATAACAGATTTGAAAACAATGACCAAAATCAAGTACAAAACAAAAAATGATCATACCTGGAACGAGCCTAACCACCATATGTGTTTCTCCGACTGCACACTAAAATACTTCGAACTCGCTTCAGTCAATGATGTATCAAGTGCTCCATTCATCAATGTAATAGTAACCCTTTCCATTTTCTTTTCCTTTACAACCTCACACTCATCCAGTTTGATAACAAATTTCAAAATGCCTTTGCACTCTTGAAATGTTATTCCATAAAACTCGACCATTCTTCTTTGAAGTTGTTGTAGATCTACAAATATATTGTTCCAAGGGTCATACACAATGGTTCCTTTACCACCATGAAATATTTCTTCAATATGGATATATTGCCCAATAAACTCATCTATACTTTCATTCAAATGACCTCTTATCCTCCACACGGTTGCTGGATTTGGTAGTAAAACTCGTTTAATCCTTTGATCTTTCAAAGTTGAGGATATCGCATGGAAAATCGAACTATATCCCTTCCTGCTAACTCCACTAACATCAAGAGCCTCTTGGATTGTAGTGCCATCAACTTGATTATTAGATACAAAGTCCTCTACAACATTGCATTTGACTATTTTGTATTTTTTTTCCTCAATCAAACCTTTTGCTACACCACAAGAAAGCAATCCTTTCATTTGTTTCACAGGAAGAAGGTTCAGATCCATATTTTCTTTTGCAAGCTCCAATAATTTCCTATGGTAACAACACAATATGCCTATATCATTCAGCACCTCCATTCTTGTTTTGCGGTAATGGACGAAATAGATATAGTCATTTGAGAGTTTTTTTTGAGTACACAAAATGATAAATTTCAATCTATCCTTGCTTCCTAAATTCTTCGCTTGCATCCACCAGTCCCAGCCTTCAAATTCGCAATGTTTTTAATCTTCCTGCTACGTTGTCTGTCTCCAAGCACGGTTCTCTTCTTTCTTGCTCTTGTCAACTCTTTTTTACTCTTTGAATGCTCCTCAATTTCATTCTGCAACTGCTGCTCCAATTTTGCATGAATGGCTATCTCCTGCATCTTGGCCCCCTTTTCTTGTAGGTACATCATTTTATACATTTCTGCAAATGCAGACTATAACCAAGAAGTCCATTTTGTCCATCGCCGGCAAACCTCAGTAATGTGGTGGGATTGACAAATGGAGGTGTAGAGTTTTTTACTTGACATTTTGGATATATGCTTCCATCGCACCATAAGTCAATATGTTGAAGCCCTTCTCTTCTCATATTTTCCCACTGTTGAGCATTCAGCACCGTATCCTTTCGTCTTTTTTGTGCTGGAGCATATTGTTCTTCTAAGTCGATGTGAAGATGGTGTAATCGCTTCTTCTGCAATAGTGACTCACTAGTATCGGCCTTTTTTTGTGCTTCTGAGGTTGCGAAGTTTGCTTGTCAATCTCATAGTCATTTTGTAACATGAATCGTGGAAGTGTGGTGGTATCCATGTAAATATTTTAAAAACTTGCAATCACCAAGTTCAGTGATGGATTCTTTATGAAAGGCCTGCACACGTCGGCAAAAGAGATGCGGAATCTTCGGTAAACAAAAAAAATATAAGGAGATATTTAATGCAAAATCATGTTAGTCAGACAAAAGATTATCTTATTCCTTTCTGAAATGACAGTTCTGTAGTCCTTACTGATAGTTCTGAGCCACGTTTCCGTATTTTATTATTTTTGAGGTCTTTTAGGAGAGAAATAAATCAAAAAATAGTGAATTTCTTACAGGGCCCCAAAATGAGGTCCCTTTTTCCCTAATGAGCTCGACACGACACAATAGCAAGCGTAGTAGCAGGGAGAGTGGTGAGGGATGCATGGCACAGTGCTTTGGGAGGGGTGGTGGTGGGGACGAGGATGATTCAGATGATTTAGATGTGCCTTCGGGTGATGGTACGATCTTCTATGGCATCACTTAGATAAGAGTACGATCTTCTATGGCATCACTTAGATAAGAGGCATCTAGATGGATGCACGAGGGAAGGACATCATGGCCTTCATGCGCTCTGTAATTGCTAACAATTACAGAGATTGCTTTATCCACTACAAAGACCATCCAAAGAGGTTGGCTGATGAGACCCTCACTGCTGTTCGCTCTAGGTATCCTAACCCCCCCAATGTTCAGTTCACAGATAAATGGGCCAAGTCAAAGATTGTTACGATACTTGGCAATAAAAGATCTTCGCTTAAGAGGTAGGCACTAGCGAAGCTTGCCAGGCTTAAGGGAGGTACTACCAAGGGGCCCGCCCCACACCGCTCACAAGCGTGAGTGGAAGAAAGCAATGAAGTCAGCGAGGGAGGAACCCAGTCTACAGCACGTGGAGGCACGAAGGATCCAAATGGAGCAATATGGAAGCGTGCATTTTGGAGCAGGGGGTGTTGAATCATGGGAGGCCCAATTTGTAAGTATCGATCTCAAATTATATTGTTTATGTAGTTTATTAGGAGGTTGTGTCTTTGTACTAACCCCTCCGCAAATTGTGTCATCTTGCAGCTTGATATTGTGGGTAGGTAACCTACTCCTGTCGAGACAGCCTACCACCGCCACCATCACAGAGGAGATACATGGAAGCACTTCTATAATGACGGGTTGATTACTGAGGAGCAGTATATCCGGGCTATTGGAACGCCCCCCGAGGTATTTGAAAGTAATTAAATAATGTCAATATTATAAGTAAAGATTTGATTTTTCATACATTGATATATGTTGTCCCTTGTTTACAAGCCCCTGCACAAGAAGATGAGGAAGAAGACAAGAAAGGAGGTGGAGAAGAGAGCGCAGAAGGAAGCGTAGAAGGGAGCGAGGACGTGGAGAACTTAGATTAGTCATAGAAGTAGTGCTAGCTACTCTTTTTTATACTTAAAGCCACTGGCTTGGCTTCGTGCCTCTTGTATATACACTCCTCTTATTTTTGGTACTTGAAGCCACAGGACGTGGCTTAGCTTCATGTTATATATACATACAAGCACTTTTTGAGCTATGAATTTATATACTCTTTTTATTTTTTTGGCTTTCGATTTTCTTGTGCAACGTTCTATCAATTAATGCCTTGTGAACTAAACGTTTTGGAGTTGTAATGTTTTATTTGGAATTGTAATTGTCGGCTATACACGTGCTTACAAGAGTGCTAATTAAAATGCAGTTGGCTGTAAGAATTGAATTACACAATGTGGAAATGGGATTCCTGTAACTACATAGCATACACAGCATTCTGTTCAAGCAAAAAATTTTAAAAATATTATGTGGTGGGTCCATCAAATCGTCTATAAACGCGTCTATATACGCGTCTGTCTGTTCGAGGGGTGTCTATTTGTGCGTCTATAAATGCGTCTATAAGATCGTCTATAAATGCGTTTAAGGATGTGTCTGTTTGTTTTTTAAATTTTCTAGCAGAGTGTCTATTTACGCGTCTATATGCACGTCTATAGGTGCGTCTGTCTGCTATATAGATGCACCTTTAGATGCGGGTCTCTAGACGTGCAAATAGACGAGCCTGTAAGTTTTTTTTTTAGTTGAGTAAACACGTCTATGTGCGCATTTGTAGGTGCTTTGTCTTGTTGTGATAGTGTAGGATAGCAACATCAATCAAGAGAGGGGTGCACTACTAAGAAATCCCAGGTATCACATGCATTCAAGGGTTATTTAAAAAAACCATGAACTAATTTACTTGTTTCCCCACTAAAACCACCCCTCTTTACTTATGAACTAATGGATTTCTTTCTAAAATTGAATTAAAAAATACCTCCTCTTATTGTAATCCTATTAATTTTTTTCTAAATTTGGGATTAAAATACCCCTCCTTTTGAATGCATGTGGTACACTAAAATTTTTGGAGGTGAACCCCCTGAGATGACTACCATGTAGGATTCATAATACCTTGATGGAGGTACCCAAATTGCCACATGAATTATCGGCTTAGAGCTTGCACCACGTGTCACCATCTCATAATTTGGGTAAAATTTCTTGATCAAGGTATTGCTACCACTACCCAGGTTTCCTTTTCCTTTCTATTTCAAGTGTCCTATTTTTCCTGAGATTGATCTAAATGCGTACCCCTAGCTAGCGACCATCCTACTGCAAAATCATAGTCTTAGCAGATTGAATTTTTATTTTGGAAGGATAGTGTGAGCAAAGTAACTTTTCATTCGGGAAGGATTTTTTGGCTCTATTCAAAAACAAAGAAAAAGTCCAAAATTAATGAAATTGGTGTAAAATATACAATCAATTTTAAATAAAATTTTGGAAAGGTGGCTCAAGAGGCTAAAAAATTAAACCAAAAGTCAACATTTTCTCTCTTTATCTCTCAATTTCTTACATAAGAATTTCACACTATCCCAAAGCATCCCCAATGCTGATTGCATAACAGGAAGGTGAAGCCTTGCAAAATGATCATGTGGATCATTGAAAGTAAAGATATTGCAATAACAAAAATTCATTCCTGACCATTCCCCACATGTTGAAGAAACTATACATTCTTCTTTGAATCACCACAAGGCACTTATGAGAGTACTATTTTGGTTTCTCCTTGGATGCTACTACCTTTGGAAATAATCACCTATGAGTGTACTCTATTGGATGGCTCTCCTTGCGTGGTCTCCTTTGATTCTTTTCCACTCCTAGAGGACATTTGTTGATGCTAGAGTCATGCTAGCAACAAGGTTTTGCCTTCTTTTAAGTGTGCAATGTGCACACTACATATCATGCTTGATGATTTTATGCACCATGCAAATTGCATTTGGCTTTGAAATTTTTCTCAAAAATGATAAGATGAGTTGAAAGGACGGGCCTACTAATTGATGCTAGGAGTGCTATGCCGTAGTTGTCGCAAAAATATTACAAAGGAGTTTTGTCAAACAAAAGAACTCAAGACAATTAGCTTGCCTATATGTCATCTAGTTGGAGCATCAAAGCCATAATGCACTCAGAGAAATTTGTCTTCTCCACTTTATTCTACCTTAGTTTCATCAGTACCTTAGGGATACACATTTTCCCTTGCAATCTAGAAGAGTTAGTGTGCACAGTTGAGATTTCTCACTAGCTCGGACATTCTACTTACATATAACCTATACACCGATTTAATGAATAGTGTTTTAGAGTCTACAATGAACGAATATGGCAACACCATCTTTACTTTTGGAGCCTTTGACATAGAATCAATAGTTTTTTGGCTATTGAGGTTTATTGTGAGGCAATTGTTCTTGAGATTACTTCTTCTTTGGCATCTTGTGAGGCCTCATCTCTTCAGATTTCTTCTTCCCTATGTCATGAAGTGTCAAGTTTATATGTGCTTGGGGTAGTCCGAGATCATTACTTTCATATATTTTCACTACGGGTATCACGCTGGTCATGACTGATTTGTTACGCTTGTCAGTCACAATTTTTTACAAAGGAGCAGAATAAGAGCCATTGGTCTTAGTGACACTTTTTGGTGTTGACCTTTTCTTTTCCATTATTACCATTATGTAACTTATTAGAATAGGTAGAGAATGAAAGACTTTCCAAATGCCATACATTGTCCTTGGGCCTCTCCGAGAGCTTGCCAAGGAATTAATCCGTGAATTGTTTCTCCATATCAAGGATATAATATGAAGGCCACTAATAAAAGTTGTCCTACAAGATAGCTAAATGTTTGAAAGGAGATTCCATGGCTATGCCTGTTGTATGACCCAAAGGTCTCCACTTTCCAATCACACAAATAATTGAGAAATCAATCACATAGTCAAACCCACGGGATGGACATCTTAGCAACGACCTTCTAGCTACATGTGTCCCAAGCTCTTCCAAAGTGGATTCCCGGGCCTTTATAAGAGAATTCAATAACTTGGCATGGTAGAGAACGAGGTTGGAGTCAATCCCAAGTATCTATTAGCATAAATGTGGAGGGGATAGGGCGGGGGTCACTATGTAAAAACCCCATACATCATGTGTGATCAAGGGGTATTAAATAAAAACCTTGGGCCCTACAAATGTTGATAACTTACATATGCCTCTTTTGTAAATTTCATTCCTGACCATTCCCCACATGTTGAAGAAACTATACATTCTTCTTTGAATCACCACAAGGCACTTATGAGAGTACTATTTTGGTTTCTCCTTGGATGCTACTACCTTTGGAAATAATCACCTATGAGTGTACTCTATTGGATGGCTCTCCTTGCATGGTCTCCTTTGATTCTTTTCCACTCCTAGAGGACATTTGTTGATGCTAGAGTCACGCTAGCAACAAGGTTTTGCCTTCTTTTAAGTGTGCAATGTGCACACTACATATCATGCTTGATGATTTTATGCACCATGCAAATTGCATTTGGCTTTGAAATTTTTCTCAAAAATGATAAGATGAGTTGAAAGGACGGGCCTACTAATTGATGCTAGGAGTGCTATGCCGTAGTTGTCGCAAAAATATTACAAAGGAGTTTTGTCAAACAAAAGAACTCAAGACAATTAGCTTGCCTATATGTCATCTAGTTGGAGCATCAAAGCCATAATGCACTCAGAGAAATTTGTCTTCTCCACTTTATTCTACCTTAGTTTCATCAGTACCTTAGGGATACACATTTTCCCTTGCAATCTAGAAGAGTTAGTGTGCACAGTTGAGATTTCTCACTAGCTCGGACATTCTACTTACATATAACCTATACACCGATTTAATGAATAGTGTTTTAGAGTTTACAATGAACGAATATGGCCACACCATCTTTACATTTGGAGCCTTTGACATAGAATCAATAGTTTTTTGGCTATTGAGGTTTATTGTGAGGCAATTGTTCTTGAGATTACTTCTTCTTTGGCATCTTGTGAGGCCTCATCTCTTCAGATTTCTTCTTCCCTATGTCATGAAGTGTCAAGTTTATATGTGCTTGGGGTAGTCCGAGATCATTACTTTCATATATTTTCACTACGGGTATCACGCTGGTCATGACTGATTTGTTACGCTTGTCAGTCACAATTTTTTACAAAGGAGCAGAATAAGAGCCATTGGTCTTAGTGACACTTTTTGGTGTTGACCTTTTCTTTTCCATTACTACCATTATGTAACTTATTAGAATAGGTAGAGAATGAAAGACTTTCCAAATGCCATACATTGTCCTTGGGCCTCTCCAAGAGCTTGCCAAGGAATTAATCCATGAATTGTTTCTCCATATCAAGGATATAATATGAAGGCCACTAATAAAAGTTGTCCTACAAGATAGCTAAATGTTTGAAAGGAGATTCCATGGCTATGCCTGTTGTATGACCCAAAGGTCTCCACTTTCCAATCACACAAATAATCAATCACATAGTCAAACCCATGGGATGGACATCTTAGCAACGACCTTCTAGCTACATGTGTCCCAAGCTCTTCCAAAGTGGGTTCCCGCGCCTTTATAAGAGAATTCAATAACTTGGCATGGTAGAGAACGAGGTTGGAGTCAATCCCAAGTATCTATTAGCATAAATGTGGAGGGGATAGGGGGGGGGTCACTATGTAAAAACCCCATACATCATGTGTGATCAAGGGGTATTAAATAAAAACCTTGGGCCCTACAAATGTTGATAACTTACATATGCCTCTTTTGTAAATTTTGGGATGATAAAAGTATTCCTTATGAATGGAAATTTCCATTTTTTGAATTGAAAAACCTCTTATGTATGTATATCTTATGTAGCTCCATTAAAATATTAAAACCCTTCCATTGATTGCATATGCTATCTTACATATTGCTTAGTGACCCCCTGGGCTTAAATGTAGATGATTATCCTTAAAATTTTAACAAATTTGTTAACTAACAAAGAAATTGATTATAATTATCAATTTTGGGTGCTTCGTATAGTAAAAACATAAGTTTTTTTGGCTCCTTGTTGGAGTCTTTCTCATTTGTATGCATAGTTTTAACATTGTCTTCTGAGAAGTTTTGATTCTTGTAATTTTAAGTATCTATGTGTTCTTTTTGACATTTTTCCTTCAAAATAACATCAAGAAAAGGTTGCCATCTTGCAAGTCCAAGAGGCATTATAATTGATCTACTTCCCAAATGTTCTTGCACCCTAACTCCTGCCTCAAGATTTCATAAGGAAAACCAAACCTTCTTTGGAAGCAGATCTTAGGACCATTAGTCCTTCTTGGCTAGTATCTACACATTGGCTTATTTCCCTTTCTTGTGTTGGATGCACCATCCTTGCACCATTGAGGAATATGCCACATGGAAGATTGCTAATAAGATAGACAACATGCAAAACTATTGGGAGATGGGGCTTGTTGAGATAACAATAAATTTGCTTGCCTGAAAATTTGTAAATGAGCATTCTTTGAAAACAGTTGTAGTTTGTAGTGGTGCAAAATTTTAAGAGAATCAAGGTTAATATTAATTATATTTCTTAGAAGAGAGCCCCGCCAACCATTTATACGGTTTCACTATTCAATTTTAGAGGAGGACTTGCATGCCCATGAGGTGATTAATGATCTTCAAATTGTAGATGATTTGATTTTTTTCCAACTATGTAAGGGGATACTATTGTTCTTTTTTCTCTCAAATAGGATATTATTTCATTTCTTACAAATTGAATAGGTACTTTGCAATCATTTAAAGTGACAAGGAGCTTGAAAGATAAAGCAATGAAGAAAATGGGCTAGCAAATGCAAGTTTTGTTTCAGTTTCAAAAGAGGGCTCATTGGCACACATACATTCTATTATGCTCCCAAGTGCATAATGACTACTTTTTATCTATGTTGATGAAAATATATGAAAAATCATATTTTCAAATTTGTTATTCTATTTTATAAGGGAATCAAAATAGCTCTACTAATATATGAAGTTTATACTACAAAGTACACTAGCAAAATAATTAAATCCCAAGGAGATATCAGAATAAACAAATTTTTAATGTAGCCATTTGGAGATAAAAATATAGGTTTTTTAAAAAAATTAATCCATTTGGAGTTAGGAAACAAATAGTATTTCAAGCAAATCATAGTGCATGTATGTATCAAGTATGGAGTTAAAAAGTTTCAATCTTATTAATTGCAAGGAAAAGAAGCAACCTTGAGCTAGTGTGTATAATTCTTAGCTACACCAATAACACACATTTCATTAATTTTATACTCATATGTCTACATTTGGACTAATCCTAAAACTCTTTCCCAAATGGAAAGTTTACTCTATGAAAATGTCATTTGAGAATCCAAAGTTTACTTTTTGAAAATCAAAAGTTTACTTTTCGGCACTATCATTTCCACACAATAAATTTCATAATATCTCTCTATAATTTTACACTTATTGACAATTTAAATTAATAATTTAATTATATTTAATTTAATAAAAATAATTTAAATGTATGAAAAAATTATATGTTTGCATGCATGTATGTATGTATGTATGTATTGCCCATGCATTACATTAGTTTACCGTAAGAGTCCTCTAAAATCTTCAAGATATCATAATGGTATTAATAAACACCTTTTGAGAGTTTAAAAGTTCTAAAATATGGTAGATATGGTGTCACACAAGACGTTGCACATGCATGCATGGCACATACATGCCCTAGTTTCATTGATGGAGTGCCATTGGTACATATGGTAGGATCGGTGTGGTACTTACCAAGTAGAATGGGCATGCCATCAAGGCTTTTAGTTGATTTGTATCAGTGTGGCATTCACGCTGTAGCTATTCATGGAGGGGAGGGAGGAGGAAAGAGAGAGAAAGAGAGGGAGGTAAGAGAGATAGGAAAAGGAAGGGGTAAGGGAAGGGGAGGGGGAAGAGAAGGGAAGGGGAAGGGGAAGGGGAAGCAGAAGAGAAGAGGAGGGAGAGAGAGAGAGAGAGAGAGGGGAAGAAAGGGGGAAGGGAAGGGAAGGGAAGGGGAAGGGGAAGGGAATAGGGGAGGGGAAGGCCCGATAGGGAGGGGAGGGGAAGGGGGAGGGGTGAGGAAGGGAGGGGAGGGGAGGGTTGGGGGGAGGCCTCCCTAATGCATGCTCTGGCAGCCGCGGCCACTGAGGGCCTAGACAAAACAATTGAAACAAAGGAAAATTTGAGAGGAGGGAACTGGGAATGGGGAGGGTTCGGGGTGAGAAACGGAAGGATAGGGGAGGGGTCTTTGTAATACATGCTCTGGCGGCCATGGTTGCCAAGCCCCAATAACTTTTATTTATTTATTGTATTTTTTTGCATTTGGTGGCAGCGGCCATGGCCGCTCGATTTGAGTTTTGGAGGGAAAGGGGAGGGGTGAAGGGAAGAGAAGAAGAGGGAGAGGAAAGGGAGAAGAGAGAAGGAGAGGGGAGGGGAAGAGAAGAGAGGGAGAGGAGAGGGGAAGAGAAGAGAGGGAGAGGGAAGAGGAAGAAGAGGGAGAGGGAAGGGAGAGGAGAGAGGGAGAGGGGAGCAGAGAGGGGAGGAGAGGAAGAGAGAGAGAGAGAGAGAGAGAGAGAGGAAGGGGAAAGCAAAGGGAGGGAGAGGGGAGGGGAATGTGAGAGTCGACATATAAGCCATGAAACCCCAAAAATTTTGAACTTCCCTCTCATTTTCCTCTCCCCTAGAATTGAAACTTCCTACTCCCCTTGAAGGGAGAGAATAGGGAGAGGGGAGGGGAGCAGGAAGTTTGAATTCTAGGGGAGGGAAGGGAGAGAATGGCAAGGAGAGAGACTAGGATGTTTCCATTCTAGGGAGGGAGAGGGAGTCGGAAGGGAGAGGGAGAGGGAGAGGGAGAGGAAAAAGAGAGAGAAATTCAAAATTTTTAGGGTTTAGTGGCTTATATATCGTTTTCACCTTCCTCTCCTCTCTCCCATCCCCTCTCCCTCTCTCTTCTCCCCTCCCCCTCTCTTTTCTTCCTTTCCCCTCTCCTTCTCTCTTTGCATTCCCCTCCCTTCGCTTTCTCCTTCCTCTCCCCTCTCTCCTCGCCTCTCTCCTCCCCTTCCTCTCCCCTCTCTCCTCCCCTCTCCCTCTCTCTCCTCCCTCTCCCCTCTCCCTCTCTCCCTCTCTTCCCATCCACTCCCCTCTCCCTCTCTCTTCTCCGTCCCCTCTCCCTCTCTTCCCTTCCACTCCCCTCTCCCTCTCTCTTCTCCCTCCCCTCTCCCTCTCTTCCCTTCCAGTCCCCTCTCCCTCTCTCTTCTTGCTCTTTTCCCTTTCGTCGCTCCCCTCTGCCTCATGGGCTGGCATATTAGGATCCATGGATGCAAGAAACTCATATATACACGACTGACTCTTGCAACAAGCTGGCCCTCCGTCATGCTTTCCTTGCGTATTGCTTTTTTCCTTACAAATCTACTCAACATTTCATGAACCGTTCAAGGAAAAGTATTCAGCAGTAGCTATGAAAAGCTCCTATAACGGTGCCCTCCTTGAGTATATGTACAAGCAAGTACATCTCACTTTTCATAATGCTTGAGGAAAAGTGCTTCTCAAGCAAGCACACATCTTTGTTATAGTCCACCCTATACTTCTAGATGCTCGATAAAAAAATCTCTTTTTAGAGATCCATCTATTTCACATGGCCATATAAAATTCAAAATTTACTACTCATTAAAATTAAATAAAATATAAGGTGTTCTGATAGCAAGCATACCTCACAATCATGGATTTTGAAGAGATGGATGGGATCCAAGAGTTGATTGATACATAGTTGATCCCAATAGGGAAACTCATGAAAGATCAATATCATCTTTATTCTAGGTGGAGGATGCTCTCAATTTTCTATCCAAGACTTATGCCAATCACATGCATTCAGAGAAGGTGGTTTAGGACCAATGATCTCTTTAAGCGTAGGATATTCATGCATAAGGTATTAAGTACAAAATTCATAAATAATTTTCTTCAATTGTTAGGAGTGTCATGCCTCCAAATTATCAGCACAAATAGGGCAAGCATGGTACCCACTTGTTTGAAAAGCGGCATGCATAAAAAGGTTCATTAGGCATGCATAAATCACACCACAAGCACTTAATTCCATGTCAAGTCTATAAGCACGCACTTGAGCACTCCCTATATCCTGGATAGTCATGCACGGTCTACATCAAAATTCCTTGAATCTGAATTTCATCTGTATGCCTTGGCTCTCTATAGATATCAAAGACAAATATGCCTCTACTCTATCAGTGGTACCTTGCTACATGTCCATACTCATTTCCTTGTACTTCCATCGTAACAGGAGGGAAAACAAGTGGTGTCCTTTATTGTTTAGCCATGGTGGGATTTATAATTCACCATGTAATCAAGGCTAAGATATCCGGGGTAATCGAAAAGGATTCATGTGCGATCATCATTAGACAAATATGTAAGTTATGTGCCTTTATTGCAAATTCCAATCACATGTCATCTATGTACTTCCAAGTAGCGCAATCTAGAGGATTCTTCAAAATGTGTAGCATGGCATGTCATCAACTCATATATGGACTTCCACTTAAACATATGTTGTATTCTCGATTGTGGAAAGTGTCTCAAGACCTTTACTGAGATGGTTTAACCTTGCAAACGCTTGCCTACAATGATGTGCCCCACACTTTAGACAATTTACCAAATCTTTATGCTCTTGTCAACATATTTTTCGCTTCATCCCTTGATACAAGCATTGTATTTGGGTCAAGAAACATCATTTGGAGCAACCTATTGCAACTCATGTATGCAAGAAACATTAAGATCTAAACATCAATTGATATTTAATGCACTAACCTAAATAAAGCTGAGGCACTGGTGTCCACGACCAACCATACATTGCTTGCAAATTTAGGATCAAAGGGCAAGCCTATAGTTTTGACATCTGAGTACCTTCATACAATGATGTTATTATCGGGCTTGGACATCAATTGTAGATGTGATTTCATGCATTTAAAAATTGCATCTCATTCATACCCTCATCTTAGATATCAAGGATATTATTCTCATCTCTCTTCAAATCTATATAACTCCAAGCTAATAAAACATATTTATATTGCATAAGCATATTCTTGACTTTATGCAAATAAACATCAACCACATAAGCACTATGTTAACAGCCATAGCCATGCTCAAAGGGTGCACTACTAAGAAACCCTATGTATCATGTGCATTTAAGGGGTATTTAAGAAACCCCTCAACTAAAATTTTTGCCCCAATAAAAACACCCGTCTTTACTTATGAACTAAGTGATAATTGAATTAAAAAACTCCTTTTTTTATTGTAATCCTATTACAATTTTCCAAAAAGTTGAATTAAAATATGGTATAGTAAATTTTTTTGAGGTGAACCCCCCGAGTAGCCATGGAGCACAGTTATGGGCCATATGGGTTTTGAGTTGCAAATGGCTTAACATCAACCTTGCCATCC
Source organism: Dipteris shenzhenensis (assembly GCF_047967505.1). Taxonomy (NCBI): domain Eukaryota; kingdom Viridiplantae; phylum Streptophyta; class Polypodiopsida; order Gleicheniales; family Dipteridaceae; genus Dipteris; species Dipteris shenzhenensis. The sequence continues at coordinate 45,412,553 of NC_141614.1, forward strand.
GGGTTTTGAGCCTCAAATGGCTTAGGACAAAGGCAGGCGCCAAGATCATCCAAATTGGCAAGGATAACACAAGAGCCATTTGGATCCTGGGCAGGCAACAAGAGGTTAATACAAGTGCTATTTGTGATCATGGCAGGAGCACCTCCTAATTCTAGGATTATCCCAAGCTCTATCATAAGGTTAACACAAGTGCTATTTTTGACACATGAAGCACGACAACAAGAGCTGCAATAGAAAGAGAGAAGGAAAGGATAGAGAAGATGCCTTGGCACCATATGGGCCCAAGAGCCTTGTAAATGTAAAGAGAGGGAAAGTGCAAAAAGGAAAAGAGTTAGCCCTCCCTTCAAAATGTGACTTGTATAAAAGGCCAAATGGTTGACTTTGGTCTTCATTGTTGTATGCACAAGTTTCGACACCTTGGTTGATCACACCAACTTTTGCATCACCAACTTGTAGCCATTACATTATTCACTGTGGCCAATGAAGATGCACTTTTTCCTCCTTTAATTGAGCCTGTTCCATTTGTCATTGTGCACATTGGCACAAGCATTAGAACAAAAACTTAGAGATGCTACTTGATGGTGACATTCTTCTAAAAACATGCCTCTAGAGGTGTCTGCCCTTTGATGATGTTTGTCATAGGGTAGTTTAGAACTTGAATAGCTACACTAATTGCTTCTATCCAGAATGAATGTTGAATATTATTTCCCTCTTAGGATGCTTAGAACCATCTTGATTATAACCCAAATTTTCTATTCTGCTTCCTAACATTGTTGAAATTTCCTTGTTATTGTTAGTTGCCTCTTATTTACCTGTTAAGGCCTAGTTATTGTTAGTTGCCTCTTATTTACCTATTAAGGCCTAGTTATATATATTCATCCCCTAGGCTGTACAAAGCATCTTTAGCTTCTTTTCAAGCTCATACTCTACCTTTGCTCTCCAATCCATGAACTTGTCAAAGGACTCAGGCTTCTTGGACAAAGACTAAAGTTATTAAAAGATGTGAAGAAATACACTACACAAGTGTAGCGAGAGACTTTGTGGGAATTGGCCCATGGATGAACCACCTACAATGGTTTCATGGCCACCCTAAGAATGCATCCCAATGTTGGTTTCCTTCCATACAAGCTTAATAGAATTTATGGTGCCTATAGATTTTAGGTTCGTATCCAAGGTCTTTGTATGGCATCCAAGATGGAACATATGACATGGAAATTTATCCCTTAAAAGCCCAAATCAACCATTGGAACACAAGAATGGACCACAAATGCAACTCCAGTACTCAAGAAAGGAGATGGAGCAAGGAAGCCCTCAATACAAATTAGAAGTCCACAATGGACAACAAGCTAGTTGAAGGGAGAGGAGTGTAGACACCAGAATGACTCATGTATTGCTGTAGGGTCTTCACTTCCTTTCTAAACCATTTTATATAGGCTCTCCATAGGCTACCACCATCTGTCTCACCAAGCTAAAAATCTAGCAGTCAAATATTTTGTAAATATCTAAAGATCCACACTGCATTCGAAAGATCCCTCCGGTGAGGATGTAGAGTGAAAAACAATTCTCATTTCATTTGAAGGAAGTAGTAAGATCTCATGGAAGGATTCGAAGGTAGTTAGCCTCTAGCCAAGGTAGGTCTATGGAACTTCCTACAATCAAGGGGAAAGTTTGCAATGTGATATAGTTGAGCTCAATTGGGGGAATGCTCCTATTTTCTCCTTTATAGGTTTTGGAGTACCTACTGTAATGTTGGTGTGAGCTTAATCATCATATGGCCACATTGCAAAGCCTCCATTACAATCAAGTCCATCAAAGAACCTTTAACTAGGTAACCAATTTGATTGTGGAGCTAGGAAGGCTCTATAATTGACCCACATAACTTTCTGTGACAAATATTATATTGGGTATGGCAATCTTGTAGAGGTGGATATTCAAGGCTATCAAGATGCCTTAGATTTCCAAATTATGCATCTCGATTGAACAGATGTTGTGCTTTGTTGAGAGTAGTTGTATAGTCTTGGGCGTAACTTACAGCGGAGTTATCTTAATAACTTCATTATGTTTGAAATAGATGGTAGAGTCTTCCAGATTCAAGGAGAACATGATGTGCCCAACTCTCCTCTTATTTATTCGATGGAATTGGAATGACTTCTACACCAACAAGAATGTGAGGTATATCTCTGTGAGCTTACTTTTATTGATGATTTTATGTCTTCTACATCGGATTGTTTTTGATAATGTTAAAAAGTATAAATCTTATTTCAATGATTTAATGTTTTAATTTAAAGATTTTTTTCATCTGATTTGCCTGATGGTTTAACCCCTGAGAGAGAAGTAGATCATAAAATAGATTTGATTCTTGGATCTACCCCTGTTTGTAAATCCCCTATAGGCTTAGGCAAATGGAGGAGCTTGAGGTCAAAAGACAATTAACTAAATACCTTAGGAAGGGCAAAATTCAACCAAGTAGCTCACCTTGGTTTGCACCAGTTTTACTGGTAAAGAAAAGGGATGGTACTATGCGTTTATGCATAGATTACCAAGCATTAAAGAAAATTGCCAAAAAAAAAAAGTATCCTATGCCTCGCATTGATGAGATCTTTGATCAATTGCAAGTGGAAAAATATTTTACTAAAATTGATTTAAGGTTAGGATATCACCAAGTACAAATTAGGGAAGAGGATGTCCCTAAGACATCATTTCGTACTAGGTGTGGGCATTATCAATTTAAATTAATGCCATTTGGATTAATAAATGCTCCAACAACTTTCATGACACTTATGAATAGTGTATTAATGCCATATTTAGGGAAATTTGTTGTAGTATTTTTAGACGATATCCTTATTTATAGTAAAACTAGGAAAAAGCATTTGGAACATTTGTAAAACGTGTTCGAACTGCTTGGCGATAACTCACTCTTTACTAAAGAATCCAAATGTGAATTCTTTGAAAAAGAAGTGAAGTACTTGGGACATATAATGTCCCAAGAAGGGGTTCGTATGGATCCTGAAAAAGTAGGGGCCATATTGGAATGGCCACATCATACAAACCTAGAAGAATTACATATATTCTTAGGTTTGTCTGGATTCTATAGGAGATTCACCCAAGATTACGCTAATATTGTTGTTCCAATGATGGACCAGCTTAAGGGGAAGAAAAGCACCTTCATATGGGATGAACCTCAAAAGAGAAGTTTTGAAAAACTAAAAGTAGCTATAGCAGCAATTCCTGTCTTAAAGGTAATGGATCCCAATGAACCATTTGTCGTTGAGACAGATGACAATGATTTTGTTATTGGGGCGGTACTTTTACAAAAAGGTCGACCAGTGGCTTTTGAAAGCAAAAAGTTAGATCATGCCTAACAGAATTACTCGGCATATAAGAAGGAACTATTTGCTATTGTCTATGCTTTGAAGAAGTGGACGCACTATTTGTATGGTTCCAAATTCGAGATCATCTATGATTAAGAAAGCATTAAGTGGATTTGCAATCAGCGGGCTGCATTAATGCAAGAGTTTGATATACAAATGACATATTAGAATGATTTCCTAGAGTCCTTAAAAGGGATTTCCTAGAGTCCTTAAAATGATTTAAATTTAGAAATTCTCTAAAATATGAAAAGCAATTAGAAATAGGGATCCAACTAATCGAGAGGCTTTCATTGAGGAGTCACATGGAAATGGTGACACACCACAGGTTGGTGTGATAAAGGACTCAAGTGGAAAAATATACTAGTGAAGATAGCTACCTGCTCTACAAGGGTAGAGTAGGTGTCCCATATAATAATGACATTAGGCGCGAAATTCTATTTGAATGTCATGATAGTCCGAATGCTGGACACCCTGGAGTTTAGAAGACGTATGCGCTTCTGAAAGGCAATTCTTTTGGCTTGGAATAGGTAAAGACAAGCAAGACTATGTATTGAAGTGCCAAAAATGCCAATTCAATAAGGTTGAACGCCTGAAGGTAGGAGGTCTCCTACACCCATTGGAGATTCCATCTGGCAAATGGGAAAGCATCTCCATGGATTTTATTGTGGGATTACCTAGAACACAGAGGAGGCACAACTCTGTGTGGATAATTATTGATCGGTTGACCAAGATGGCTCATTTTATTCCTGTCAATGAAGACGTTAATACTCTAGAACTAGCCACGCTATCTGTGGAGCATATTTATAAATTTTATGGTATTGTTTGTGATCGGGATAGCAAATTTAAGAGCCATTTTTGGAGGGTTATGTTTATGAGGTTAGAAACTTTATTGAATATGAGCACCGCGGATCATCCACAAAGTGATGGTCAAACTGAAAGGGTCATTCGTATCATTCAAGATATGCTTCGAGCATATGTAAGTAAACGAAAAAGTAATTGGGAAAAATATTTTTCCATATTAGAATTTGCATATAATAGTGCCAAACATTTTGCTACAGGTTTTAGTCCATTCATGATGATGTATGGATTTCAACCAAGAGACCCAATGCAGTGGGACTTGAAGAAAAGAAGGTTCAAGCAGCCAAAGACTTTCTTGAAGATATGAATCAAATGCTTAAGTTCTCTAAGATAGCATAAGAAGAGCGCTAGGATAGAGCACGAAGTTATGCAAACCCTCACCATAGAAGGTTGGAGTTTGAAGTAAGTGAGAAAGTCTATCTTAAGGGATCTGAATCTTCAAAATCCCTAAAGACATGTAAATGTTCAAAGTTATCTCCTAGGTATTGTGGACCACTCACAATACTTAAGAGAATTGGAGAACTTGCTTACAAATTAGCCTTACCTGAGAAAAGTAGAGTACATCCAATTTTTCATGTTAGTAATATAAAAACAAAGTTAGGAGATTATGGTAACCTCATAGGAAATGAAGTCCTAGTTGAACTCATTGAACCGACGTCTTTACCACATGAACCAAATAAACAAGAAAAAATAACACGACATACAATATGGCAAGAATGTCTAGTTAAGTGGAAAGATAGACCTGAAGAGACTTTAACGTGGGAAAGGGTAAGCAATCTCCAGAGGAGGTTTCCCAATTTTGTTTTCGAGGACGCAAACCATTCTTAAGGGGAAGGGAATGTTACGTCAGCCATAATCACGAAAGCTTAAGGCTTGGTTATGGCGAGGCGGGACACCAAGAGGGCTCGACAACACTTGCAATTAGTAGAGAATTTGAGGGTTTGGGTCTAGGATTATTTCTAGGCCTAGGCATTTAAGAAGTGGTGCACTAGGGAGTACCCATGAGAGGGCTCATAAGGTAAGGTTCCGTTTGGGACACATGGCACCCAAAAGAGGAGTCCAATTGGCGAGAGTTGGGTTAAGAAGCGTTTCTAGAGAGATAGACTCATCGTGCAAGAAGCACGGAGAAGCCTCTGGAGCCTTATCAAGGCTGTGGTCATTTTATCTAATCTGGAAATATAGGAATTTGGTGGTGTTTAAGCGATTCAAGCTTCCAAGTGACTTCGGTCAAATAGTGAAGCTGAAAGCTTTTGATAACGTGACGGGGATTAGCCCTTAAGTTTGTATGTAAAACAATTCATGATGTTGGCGCTCATAGCCATTGATGTAACAACTTGTGAGATGAATTAAAAGGTGATGAGGCCTCTAGTTGGGGGTGCCTTTCATGTTTCCTTTCTTAGTCCTACTCTTCTCGTCTTGTTTTTCCCAAGTGTGTGTTACGTCTCTTTAGTGGAGATGTCGAGTAACGTAAACGAGCAACGATGGAGAACATGGAGCATGACAGCAACCAAGCACAAGCACATCAAGGACGTTCGAGTTTTTAGATCACTCCGAAACTTTTGGCGACCTTGTTGAGTGAGCTGGTGCAATCAAACATCAACAAGGCAACAATACCATTGTAATCATCTTTATCAAACATCCAGCCAGCACATGATTCGAACGTATCACTGAAGCCATTCATTGGAGCTCCAAAAGATGACATCTTCATGTGGTTGAACCGGCAGATCATCAGAAAGTAGAGCAAATCAAACCAGCACTCCAAGGTCTCGCAGCAGCTTGGTATCATTAGCTGGATCCGGCAACCAAGGCATCTTGGCCGCATCTGAGACTAGCTCTTTTCTCAGCATTCCGCAATACTTCCCATCAAATGGATTTCTTCTCAACCATTCTCCGCTACAACTATAGTCAAGGATGTTTGGGTGCGAGAAAAAGTAAACCTATCGTTTGCCAAATTCCATAGGCATTTGCAGGATAAAAACCAACTGTCACTATTGCAGATGTGGTACATGAAGTACCGACAGCGGGTGCTAGACCAGTCTCAACCGCCCAAAGGCTAAGATCACCTGAACACAAAGTCACGTCGAAGTGATGCTAAGGTGAATACCATAAGGTGTTCCAAGAGTCCATGGGTTTGTGAGCCTCATTTGGTGAGGAAAAATGATAAGACATATAGATTTTGTATTGATTTTCATCTTTTAAATAAAGTCACAGTGAGGGACGAGTATCCACTATTACCAAGGATGGACGATATTGTGGATTCACTGGCTCACTCAAAAGTATTTTACTTCATTAGATCTAAAATTAGGGTATTAGCAAATCCCCATGAAGGAAGAAGATAAATGCAAAATGGATTTCAGAATGCCATTCAGTCTATACGAATTCAATGTCACGGCATTCAGAATGTCAATGCCCTGGGTTCTTTCCAATGGCTTATGAATTTCATCCTCCACGATTTAATTGTCAAAGGCAAAGTGGTCGCCTATTTGGATGATGTGTTCTCCATACAACAACTTTTGAAGAACACCTCGAAGTTTTGGAGGAAGTTCTAAGTTTGTTTCAAAAGTACAACCTCCGCCTCAACAACTCAAACTGCAATTTCGCTCAGCCATAGTTAAAGTACCTTAGCTTTATCATTTCGAAAGAGGGACTTCATCCAGATCCATCTAAAGTACAAGCATTGAATGATTATCCAGTTCCAACAATGGTCAAGCAGCTTCACAGATTTTTGGGTATGTCTAGGTACAGTTCAACGTTCATTCCAGAGTTGGCAGTACTTTCTTGTCCTTTGTGCAAATTACTTCAGGCAAAGGTTCCTTTCAAATGGACCATGGAACATCATCAAGCATTCAATACAATTACGATATCTTTGAAGCAAGATGCATTACTTCCACACCCATACTTTTCAAAGTCATTTCTTAATTTGCGTAGATGATTCAGATAGGGGATCGGGCACAATTTTGATGCAGCCGGATCAGCAAGGCTATTGGCAACCAATTTTTTATGCCAATAAAGAATTATTAAATGCACAAACACATTATTCACAGCAACTGAGTTGGATTGTTTGGCAATAATTTGGGCTGTTCAAAAGTTTCACCCATACATACATGGATCCAAATTTTCCCTACAAATAGATCACGTCATATTGATAAGTCTCCTCACAAAGAAAGAAGCACACAGTAGGTTGGCGAGATGGATTTTTCTTCTCCAAGACTACAATTTTGTCATAACCTATTGCCTAGGTAAGTTGAACCAAATAGCAGATGCCTTGTCTAGAGTTTATTTTCAATTAGTTCAGATAGTCCATGATCTTCCACACCAATCACGACCACCTGTAGCCTCACGGACTCCTCTTCCCATTCCGAGCCATAGTACTATGCTTCCTTCTTTAGATGATCTAAGGTTGTTACAGTCACAAGACCCAGTTATTTCTGCTTTTCAACCAAGGCTTTATGTTCCACAACAAGTTTGTCATCTTTATTTAAAGTCTTCTCATGATGATGTATTTGGTCTCCCTTTAGGATTTGTACAAGTATTAGAAAAAGTCAATAAAACAAAATTCTACTAGCCTAAGATCAGATTGTCCATTCATAGTTACTTGTAGTCATGTCCAGTTTGTCAACTACTCAAGTTGCCTGCAAGAAAACCAACAGAGGAGCTTCAATCGTTTCAGCTTCAGATCCTTCTGAGTTGATCGCATATGATATTGCGGGTCCATTCCCGACCTAATTCATACATCATTGTATTAACATATTATGTCACAAGATGGGTAATTGCTTAGCCATTGAAAGCCACAGAAGCATCCGATATTGCGGCATTCTTCATCTACAATAAGATCCTACAACACGGCTGCCCCAAGTTTATTCTCTCAGACCAGGGTTCAAATTTCACATCGAAAAATACAGATTGATGCAGATAAAAACAATAGTGTACGAGTCTAGTCCATCCATATTGTCATGGTCTTATAGAGAGGCTTAATCGCCCCATTAATTTGATTGTCATGGTCTTACAGAGAGGCTTAATCGCCCCAGTAAATTGATGCTAGCAATGTATATAGATCCGCAGCTTAAGAATTTGGATGTTTCACTGCCTTATGTCTTGGCTGCTTACAACATGGTGCTGCAAGAGTCCACGCAAATCAACCGATTTGAATCTCTTTTAGGCCTCTACTAAATTTCCAATTGAAACTAGTGGAAACTGGTTTGATTAAAATCTCCGAAATAAAAAATAGGGATGCACTTGAATGGTCAAATTTCTTGCAAGATGTGTTGCAGTTCATCAAGCAAAATGCGGCCGCCCATTTAAGAAAAGCACAAGCTTGCCACAAAAAAAACTATAATCAATGCCACAAGTTTGTGGAATACTAGAAGGGCGATTTGGTCATGCTCCATTACCCAACAAGGAAGAAAGGTTTGGCAGGAAAAATCTTGGCAAAATGGGTGGGTCCATGCCAGGTCACCAAACGAGTCGAGAGGACAACTTATGAGTTGCTATGATGTCCACCGGCTCGAAAAACAAAAATGACAGCCCAAATTGCAAGAATTGAACCTTTTCATGCTAGAGATATCAACAGTTGGGGTGGGAATAGGAAGGATTGAAAAGCTTCCTACCCAACTGAATTCTTTGTGAAAGATTAAAACAAAGCCTCCCTTCCATCTGACGTCTCCCTGCATAGTTCCAACTTGCTCAAGATAAGGCCCTGGCTTTGATTAGATAAAGCAAATTCCCTTCTAATCGCATGCCATGTGTTCCATCTGAACTGTTCTCTGTGTCACAACTGGCCCCAATTTTGGAATCCTTTCTTAAAAAGGGTGTTTGCCAAAGTAAATTGATCATCATCTAGTTGAGAGTTTCTAAAGATTGTTCAGACCCAAATGGAGTCATTAGCCATAAAAGCTCCTTTGCTAGAGAATTGTAATGCCGCTTTTATATCCTCAAAATCTCTCCAAATGGATTGCCATAGTGAGCTCTCTTTGGCCTTGCAAGGTTCAGGATTATAGACAACAAAAACTAGGGGATAATTCTTCCACTTGGGAGCCCTAAAAGGTCTAATGTGTTTCATATTTCTTAGCAAAAGCTGAGCCCAGTCACACTCTGGGTTTAAAATAGCTTTAATTACCCAAGTAGCAAAAAACTTTCTGACTGCAATTGGGACATCTGTCACTCCAAGCCCTCCTCCTTTTCTAGGTTTAGTGCAGTAGTTCCATCTAACTTTAGATATCTTGGATCTACCTCCCCACAGAAAAGATCTGTAAATTCTTATAAACCTTCCTAGCCCAACTTTTGAAGGAGCCCTATCCCAAGAAGAGAGGTAGAAGATAGAAATAGGATAAAAAGAACTAATCTCCTCCCAAGCAAATTGGCCTGAAATCCATTTAGAACTCTTAATGCTAGATGGAATCTGCAGGATGGTAGAGGAAAATAGTATGAAAGATTTAACAAACTCTAGGTTAAACAGGCTCCTGAGAAGATGTCTGTCTTTCTTGGCTCATTCTTCACAATACAGTGTGGACAAATGTCAGAGGACTCTGAATGGGGAAGGGAGATGGGAAGTGTAAAAGATGCCTTGGCCCTTTGGAGGATATTTTTCACTTGTTTGTAGCTTGTCCTCATGCTAAAAAAGTTTGCAAGTTCATCTAGATTGAGTGTGGAGAGCCAATTAACTGGAAAGCTATATTGCTAGGGGATGTAGGCAAAACCAGCATGAGCCTTGGTTCCAAATAAGGACACATGCTCTTTGGTTTATCTGGGTCTCTAGAAATAATTTTCAGCCTAATAATAAAGAATTACTTCATGGTGGGACAGCTAAAAAGAAGACTTGAATTTTAGATAGAGGCCTACAATCTGGAACGCACAAGGTTGAATATTGCTATATCAGAGCACAAGAGCACTGCCCCATTTTCTCCACAAGAGGCCTCACTCAACTGACCCCAATTCTGTGGAAACAAGCCCTTCTACACAGCACCCATCTACCCAAAGTCAAGGAGCTGCTGCTCCCTGATCTCAACATTGGTCTCATATTTCTAAGGAGATGTCTCTTGATGCTGCACAGGGTGTCCCTATTGTTGCTCCTGCTCAGTGCAAGATTCAATGAAGAGGCTACCAGTTTTTATTTTCATGTTCCCTCTGGTCTATAGAGGAAGAACTGAGGATGTTATGTATCTTGTCAGTCTACTGCTTCTAGTTTTTTGTAAGGTGTTGGGCCTTTCCAGGGCCAACTGATCTATCATGGATAAACTCTATTGATGTACAAACATTATCCCTTCCAGGTGCTTGTGCCACACCACCCTCCATTCCTGCTGGGATCCCCTTCCACCACTCCCTCTTCGACGGCCTAGCCAAACACGCGGCCGCCTTCCCCAGCTGCAGAGAGTCCATCGAGGTCCTCCATAGCCCCAACCAATTCTTCGAAACTCTCAAGCACCAAATCAAGGGTGTCCAAGATTAAATCGTGCTCTCTTCGCTCTACATCGGGACTGGACCCCTCGAGCGCAAGCTAGTAAGCCCTAATTTGTTTTTTAAGAGAGAAGGTTATTCAAAAGACCCTAGTTTTTTGTAAGGTGTTAGGCCTTTCCAAGGCCAGCTGATCTATCATGGATAAACTATGTTGATGTACAAAGGTTACTCAAGTTAAAATAAAATCCTTTCTTTTGCCCTGAACCCCAAAAAAAAAAAGACGGAAGCTTTAGCTGGGCACTGTGAGTGTATGAGAATGCACAACACCATATTTAAGTTAGAAATTAACAGTATGTTTGGTCAATGTTAGGCTATGTTGGCTAACATTGGATTTTACGATTGATGAACAAGGAGAGCCAACAGATCCATGTAAAACAAAAATCACTAAAATGTATGTTTGGCCAATGTTAGGCTATGTTGGCTACAACGCTTGCTGAACAAGGAGAGCCAACACATCTATGTAATGGAAAAATCCCTATAAACCTTGTAGAAAACAGCAGGATAGAATACTGCAAGGGTAAGGCTTTGGGCTCACAACCGTAAGGTCATTAGTTCAAATCCCCCCGGTAACAATGGTGGGACATCTCCCCTCCTCAAGGTATTTTGCATGTAGGTCAACACACAGGATTACCCTCGCCACTCATCACACCTACTATGGCATCTGTCTATGATTTTCAACTCTGCCACTCCATTACCGACAAAAGGAACCTAGAGGAGGCTACTACAACATTGACATTCAAGGACACAGTCCAGCTGCTTAAAGATTTCACCAAAGCTTCATCCATTGGACAAACGCACAACTCACTTGTGAAGGTGTTCTTCCACGATTCAAGTTGACTACTGACCTTGCTTGTTCTGTCTCAACCTGTGGTACTACCTTGAATTAACAACTGGCCAATATTTGCAAAGGGGATGGCAACGTTACCTACTGCAGATGCCTAAATATGTGAGTCCCTCTTGTTTAAAAAAGACTGTTTGAGATCAAAGAAAATTTTTACACAGAGTAGAGCTCGCATGCAAGTAGATGCACACATTTGCGCACATTTGTGATGTGTGCACCAAAAATTCCTCCCATAAAGATATTTGCATGTGTGCTGTTGCACAAGCACCCATCAAGAGCATGAACTTAGTAAAATATTCACGTCACAACTGCAGAGCACAACCAACACAGATATGATGGAGGCCAGGGCTTGAGAGATCTGGTCCAGCAAAGTTTTGCAGCAGTCGCAACTGACAAAACACAAAAAACAATTCCACGTATATACCACCATGAGAAGCAGCCATGATTCCTGTAAGAGGCCGACTCTTATAAAGATGGAAAAATCTACATAGCATCCAAGGTCAAGCCTAGCCTCACCTTTGTGTAGGAACCCATCTGTATTGCATTCTTAATTGCAGATAAGCAACACATCTGCTACCGGTAAAGCAGGTATATGCCACTGCCTGTAAAATTAATCACACTAAATGCAATTTGCACAGTAGGACCCTTAAAATACTTGCCTGAAGTGCCTACATGAGGATTTTGATCAACCCAACACAAGACTTATAGGAGCTCCAAACAAAACTGGCTCCAAAGAGACCTCCATTAAAGCTATTCATCTCTTTTGATTTGCTCCTTCACCTGTCTAGCTTAGCCATGTGAAAAGATAGCAGTTCTCCAGAGTCTGACGGAGAGAGAGTTGTAATCGCAAAATTATCCTCTTCATAGCCAGCTTCTCACAAGTTGTGCAGCAAACGAAGATACCGGCCCACCAGATCTATCTGGATCTAAGAACAGTGTAGGATGTACGAATTCCCCCTGTAGAAAAAGAAAATCGGTCTCTTGCTGCAGTTTCTTTCTAAGGCTAGGTTCTAAAGTCACCAAGAATAGTTGGGCTTCTAAATCCCGTTGTCTGGATCGAAAACCAAAATTGGAACTACCAATCAATGTCATACTAGGAAGGCAGCCATCATTTGGAAGATACAACCAGAGTCCCTTTGCATGGAACGTCCAGCCCTGCTTCTTGTACTCAAATATCTGAATTCCAGGTTTCTCCTTGGTCAGAGCTTCCATGTCAGTACCTTCAAATGAAAGAGGCAGATTCTGGGTCTGATCATGAAATCTTTTCTCCAACAAAGAATATGCTTTCGGGATTAAACCAGAAATCCCACGAGAACCATAGAAACCATTGGCCTGCATGGGTAAACATGAGGAATTTTAGTTGACATTCAAGGAAACCCCTTTGGACTTAGAAAACACAGAACAGTTCTGTGCAATTATTTTTAACACTTAAGAATCAATTTAAGTCAAAGAAGATGTTTGGGAAGTTTATATATGTGTATTGCATTTGACCTGAAACGTAGAGGACTCTCAGAACACCCTTGCATTAGATAAAGTTACAACTTACAATACCTGGGGGGCTGCAGTCAAGATCTTGAAAGCCTTGTCATTCGATGCTTGTAGTAAGGCAGCCTCAAATTCTCGTGTCAAATTGAAGTACGCTGATGCAAAATGCACACAAGAATGGGCCGGCAAGTTTGCCAGTAACCAGAAAAGGCTTTGTTCGTCTTGGTATATACCCAAGGGCCCCATCTGCACTGTCGGAAACACCCACGTGTTTGCACTATGTCCATCCAGACATAGGCCACCCTGAAGATCTACCGAATCAGGACTCCTCCTTGTGGTGGGATGAGAATCTAAACGACAATCCAGGACTCTTTCCAATGCTTTGTACATCTCCCTGCGAAAACCAACTGGATCAAACCGTGGATCAATGTTTGCGGTGTTACTCTGTAGGACACCTTCACTGCTAAGAAGATAAGAAAAAGAAGCCACTGTCTCAACCAATTCACAAAGATAGTCAGCCAAATTTTGGCAATTTCGTAGCATTATGTAACGGTCTTGCCGGTCCGAGAAGTATGAGGTGCTCAGATTGGCACCACTCATCAGAACATGGTTGTCGAAAATGTAGGCCTTCATGTGACAAACGCCCACAACCTCATTCAGCCGGGAAGGTAATATTCTCTCCAGACCTCTTGTTAAGTCAGGCGTGCGATACAGAGCGACTCGCACGCGATCATTTTGATGACCGCGTTTGGCCATCTGTTTCCACCTAGCACTCTTGGCTAGCAGCACATGCGTTAGCATTTGTGCGCTAGACTTGAAACCCGGTGATTGACCAGTAGACGGAGCATCCTCTGAGCGTGTGGCACGTGTAGATCGAAGTGCGTCAAAAAGAAGTAAAGCTTGGAGGGCCGGCTTGCTGCTCAGAGCGTCCGCAATGACATCCACCTGAGGTTTGCGAAGGATGATTTTCTTCGTAATGCAATTGCTCTCGAAAAACTAACATGAAAAATGCTCTCAAGCGAGGAAGACAATGCCCCAATTTTTTACAAAACCAGTGCATGCTCAGAAGGGTGGATGATGGATCGCTCAATCATCAAAAGAATAAGAGAACAGCCAGAAAACCATCAAAAACGTCCAATTTATCGAAGCTTATCAAGGCGCCAAAAGACAAAGAAGGGCTTACCAGCTCGCGCTCGAGGGGTCCGGTCCCGATGTAGAGCGAAGAGAGCACGATTCGATCTTGGGCAGTCCTGATTTGGTGCTTGAGGGTTTCGAAGAATTGGTTGGGGCTATGGAGGACCTGGACGGACTCTCCACAGACGGGGAAGGCGACGGCGTGTTTGGCGAGGCCACCGAGGAGGGAGTGGTGGAAGGGGTGATCCCAGCAGGAATGGAGGGTGGTGTGGCAGAAGCATCTGGAAGGAAGGAAGAATCGTGTTGAGGGATTGGGCTTGGGTATGGAGGAGCGCAGCACCAACAGAGACAAGGGCCAAGACGACGCCGCCATCAACGCTGAAACCACCTTCGCTCCGCACTTTCATCCCAGACTTCGGCTTCTCTTATAGCCTTTGCTTTTGCATTTGAGGCTCACACAACACGCAATAACACAACACGTTCCACACGCTTCTCGAATCTAACGCCTCTCTTTCTTTCTTTTTCCTAAGTGATGATGAATTAGCAGCTCGGAACAGAGGGTGGAGAGATGATGAATTCAAAGAGAGAGAGAGGGAGAGAGAGAGAGGCGCTAAAAATATGGAGGATTATAGTAAGTGGATCATAAAATAACTCATGATTTTCTGAAAATCACAAAATTACGATTTTTCTCTACCTCACGGCAGGCCAAAAGGAGATTATATTAAAGAAAAATTACGATTTTTCTCTACCTCACGACAAGGGCCAGGACGCTGCCATCAATTTAGCATCTCTCCAAAGGCTATAATGGGATCTAGAGGTGCCCAAATTCTTATATTGAAGGGGATAATTAGTGGCAAACTTGTCCACATTTTTTTTGATAGTGGAAGCACCCATAACTTGATCAACTCTAAATTTGCTCTAGCAGTGATTGAATCCATACACATTAGATCATGGGCTGAAGGTTGAAGTGGCTAATGGGGAACACTCCATCAGCAAACATTGTTTTCATCCACTCAAATTAAACTCTTTAGAGACTATAACTTTATGGGTGAGCTACTTGTTCTAGATATGGGAACTATTGATATTGTGTTGGGATGTGAATGGCTAAGGACCTTAGGAGAGCTATCTATGGATTTGGACACCTTGTACATGAAGTTTCTGTATCTAGGAAAAAGATCATACTTATGGGAAAAAAACATGCTAAATTGACAGTTATATCCTCCAAAAAAGTAGCAAGGGACCTCAAGGGGAATTGTGGAATTTATGGCATCCATTTAGCTAAATCAAAGGATAGCAATGGATTGTTGGTTGGAGGGGATATGCAAAGGAGGAGTTGTAGTATCTCCCAAGAGTAGGGATGATTTTTTTGCGTTAGTTTCATTAATAAGCAAAAGTTTTATATGGCTTTCAAAAGTTTATATGCTTTTATAAAAATAACATCTCAGTATATTCGCCACAATTTGAAATTAATTTAAAAAAAAGAGCTACGTTTAGCCTTTAAGATTATAAAATTATAAATAAAGTCCATTAAAATTCGCCAAAGTTTTATATAATAAATATATATATTTGGAATATTTCACCAGCATATTAAATATAAAATTTAAAATTTTGGCTAGATCTATAAAATTAAGGACAAAAAGAAGACACGTGCAATTAAGTACACTCTAGTGTTAACATTTAATATTTGCTAGAATGATATTAATGTGGAGGCTTTATCTATTTGGACATGAAGCCGTTTGATATTGCATGAAATGTAAATGTAATGTCCTATTGTACTAGCCAATATATCCGAGATAGTACAAATTGAATTCCATACTCAATCAGTACCTTAACTAGACCAATGTGTGGCCTTATATCCAATGTATATTTGGCTAACTTAAGCCTATGGTACCATCACCCACACTATGTCTACCCCTCGTCAAGTCATATAGTAGGGATATATGTCTTCATGCTTCTACCTTTAATAAGGATATGGAAGGACACTACATACACAGGTAAACATAAGCACGAAGAATCAAATGATTAAAATGACACAAAATTAAAGAATGAAATTTTCTATGTGGGCTTTTTGGGTGACATTTTCTATGTAGACTTTGTTAATATGGATCCATATGGTGGCGTATGATATTAAAAGATGTGTACGTGGAGTGTACATGTGTGTATGTGTGTGGTTGTTTCTTTGCTATGTGTGTGTCTGTATATTAGGGTTCCTCTTTAAAAAGTTAGCCTATAAGTTCTTGATAGAGGATGATGAGTTGTGAGTACTATTATGGCGTCTTAGTTGATGTGCTGAGGTCAGTAGGTTTTCATTTCAAATTGGTAATAGGATTAACATAGACTACTTACTTTTAATGACGATGAGAGTTACTAATATTTCCAATTAATAAGTGTAATGTTTGTTGTTAGCCATTTAAGCTTTGATTTATTTGTGTTAATTTTGGTGTGGTCATGTGGTAATCTCTTATGAGATTATTGGTTGGTTTAGAAGTCATATTAATGATTTTTTTAATCTACTCAAAGTGGATAGATAATCTTAGGTTTTTAAATTTTTATATTTACTAATCCATGGTTTAGTAAAAGGAGCCTTGGTGTAGTACTCTCGGGAGTCTAAAAGAATGTTAGGTGGTCGTTGATGGACCTTTAATCTAATACTTATTGAGGTGTGTGCGAATGCCTTTGTCAAATTTATATTCTTAGGGTGTTACTAATGTGCTATTCAAATGGTGAGGCAACAAAGAAGGGACTAAATGGAATTGATGACAATTTGGCATTGTGTTCCTCTAAACCTTTTGTTAAGGCATGTTCTCTCTTGACTAGAAGGCCCTATGGCATCTTTGGTGCTAGTAGGATTAGATTTCGGATTAGAATACCTTATGGCTTCTTTGGTGCTTGGAGGTAGATTAATGGGCTCTGGCATAGGTGTAAATGTTGGCTCATTGATGTGCCTTTTGTGTCGTCTTGGTGGTCGAATGCTTGTATTGGATGCACCTTTCGTTTTGGCATAGCATGTGAATGGTGCACTAATTCCTCCAATGTGACGTTGATGATCCCTCTCATGGCCTTGCTTGCAAGGTTCTCTGGCTGGTTCTAGTTCTCTCATCTCAGATATTCGACTACCTCTCTTTCATTCATCTAAGGTGATGGAAGGAGCCTCCTTCTTTGCTGTGGACTGAATGTTATTATTGGGGGTACCTTGATTCTGAAAACACAACCCAATTACCCAAGGTATTGCCCATCCCAAACTGTGAGTGAGATGATAACTACAAGAATGCATAGAACCTAGTCCTATTCCAGTTGCTCAAGCTGCTCGTCCTCTTCAACCTGATTGGTTTTCTTCACTTTTGGAAGAAGTTGACTCACCCTCGTGTGACCTTCTTGTCTCAGAACTCATGTTTGAGCTTTGTTGTTTGTCTCTGGCTTAGCTTGCAGCTTGTATATTATCATATATCTCGGGGGATTCACTCATCATATGTAACCCTATCATGTGAGTTCAACAAATGGGTCTTTATTAATTCCATTACTTACAAATTTATATATACATAAGGAAGTAAATTAAGGCCTAAATGCTAAAATACAAAAGGGTAGTGTAAATTACCATAGTTTCAAAAGCTTGAGGAAGCTGCTAGCATGCAACATGGACATTTTCAAACTCTTTAGGAAGAGTGGTGTATGTCCAGTGACATAAAATGAGCCCAAAACTTTAAAGAAGGGTTGAAATCCCTGCCTTGGATTATTGTGGTGATATGTAGTCTTTACGTTGTGTCAAATCAATGAAGATTTTCCTCTTACATTGTCTCTATAGGAAGGCAACATCCTTTATTAACTAGCCTAATGTTGAGTAATAAACTTCTATTCCTCATAGGGTAGAGGTAGGTGATAGCGTTTCTAAGCAAGAGGTAGGTATCATTATTTAGCATTATTTATTAGTGACATAAAGTTGTAAAATAAGGTTTGAGGTCATACATAGGAAATAAGCGGGAAATAATGGCAAGAGTTTGTTTAATACAATATGATATTAGTGAGAGCCTAGGGCGATTACACAAGGAGAAGGCAAAGCAAGATGCAAGCAATATGCCCCTATGTGTAATTGTCACATAAGAGAGGTGAAGAGACTAGATCTTGGGTGGTGGTTGGCTTCTCACTAGTTGGAACCACTCACTTCGATGGTAGTGGACCCTTGTTGATTTAAGCCAAACAACACTTTTGCCTTCCCTTTATGCACATTAAATGAGCAGTAAACCTTCATGAATTATGGGCTTTAAATACACCATACCCACACCATGATAATATGGTTTGGACTCAGTGTGGATAATACATAGGCCTAAGTGTCACAATTGTTGTTCCCTTTAATATTCATTTGGCAAGGTAGGCTCTAGCAGCCACTTAATTCATCAATCGAAGTGTTGACCTTAGTCCATCTAGTTGGATTGGATGGGACCTAAGTCAAGTACATAAATTAGAAAAAGTCGATTCTACCTAATTGCATGAAAAACCATGGATTGCTAAATCTAAAGTATCCAAACCATGGTTTATCAAAATGATGGCTTATAAAACAAGCCATGCTTTTTCCCAGGAAAAGGATGGGAGGTCGTATAAAATACGTAGGTCTGCTTTGCAAGCCCCGCGGAAACCACGATGGAGTAGGAGGAGCGGGCGATGACGAACAAAGAAGGAATGAACAGGCGGAGTCTGGACTACAGCGGGAGGAGCAGGCGAGGATGAACAAAGAACAGGCGGAGTCTCATGGTAAATATATTCATCGTGACCTCATGGTGACGCTAGGGTTAAACAATATTTATTAATGATTTCATGTCCATGTTATCATGGTCAAGTGATGGAGGGCTTGATCGATTGGTAGAGTCTTGCAGCAATCGCATGCTTCAGAGCTCATCATTTAGGGTATTTTTATAGTTAGGGCTAATAGATGAGAGCTAATGATGGATATTTCAGCGCCACACACTCTAAAAATTGACCTTGGGTCAATTTGAGAAATGATAACATAGGTTGTTGAACATAATGGCTAAGCTTCACAAATCAACCTTCGGTCGAGTTGATCTCTCACCACACACAAACTCTCTCTCTCTCTCTCTCTCTCTCTAAGAATTACACTTAGAGAAACACACTTTAAGTATCACCCACACATACTACAAATAAACATTGGGTTGATTTTGAGAAGTGATAGCATAGCTGGTTGAACACAATGGCTTCACTGATCTCTGCAGAAAGCCTCGGATGTTAAATTACACGGTGCAACAGAACAGAAACTGAACAAAGAATAGAGAGTACACGGCAAACTGGAGAGGAACAAACTTTTCCTTCAATACTAATGTAGTACAAATGACGGCTCCGTCCACTCGTGCACTCCCACAATGGAGCTTAGATGGTGATGTAGACGGATACTAGGTGAAGAGCTACTAGCTGGAAGATCTGATCTGAACTAATCTGATACAATGGACTGGGGAGGTCACCTCTTTATAGCTATGAGGGCAGTAGTCGGATCAACGTAGTCGGTGGAGTCGACAAGTCAACCTAGTCAGTGGAGCTGACTAGTCAACGTAGTCGGTAAGACCGACTAGTTGTCCATGGAATATTCAAGGAATATTCCCTCTACCATCGCCTTGGGGGATCCCACCCCTGAACCCCCACCAGGGGGGCCACTGGTCCCCTTGGGACCCCCCAGGCCCCAGCAAGAATAAGAGGCTCCCACACAATCACCTTTCTACTATCAACGGTCTCATTGGTAGACCTCATTTGACATGCAAGTCAGGATCCATCCAGTGTCCCGAGCTCACACATGGCTTCTCCCCATATGGGGTCCTTACAACTTGAGCACCTTGGACCACTGGTGGTTACCAAGAGGGTGGGGCATTGAGCGTATTTAACACCCCACCTCAATGTCCACCCGTAGGTGAACTACCTTCTCAACCCAATGCCGAGTCTCTGAAGATGACCCTGAAGTTGATCCTTCCCGAGTGCCTTGGTGAAGATATCTGCTCCATTTTGCTCTGTTGAACAGTAGACCAATTCCACTATCCCGTCCTCGATCAAATCATGCACATAGTGATACTGAATCTCTATATGTTTTCTGCGCACATGAAACACTGGATTTTTAGCAATGGCCGTGCAACTTTCATAGTCGCACCTCAGCACAATTGCCTCATCCTCTTGCACTCCCATGTGCCATAAGATCCTCCTCAGCCACACTACTTCACATGCAGCAAAACATGCTACCTTGTACTCAACCGTGGTAGAAGACAATGCCATTGTTGGTTGTTTCTTACTGATCCAAGAGAAGATACCTAAACCTAAAGAGAAACAATATCCAGAAACTGATTTCCTGGAATCAACATCTCCAGCCCAATCTGAGTTACAATGACCAGCCAAGGAAGTGCCCATACCATAGGTGATGCCATAATCAAGAGTGCCCTTCACATACCTGAGCACCCCCATCCCTACATTCCAATGATTCTCCAGGGGCTTATTGGAGAACCTGCTCAAAACGCCAATAGCAAAACTGATGTCCGGTCGAGTGTTGCACAGATAGATGAGACTGCCGACCAACTTCCTGTACCTCTCAATGTCTGCTGGTGGTGAGGCATCCTCCATAGACAATCTCGCATTTACCTCCATAGGTGTAGCTATCTCCTTGCACTCGGGCATACCAAATGCCTTCAAGATCTCCCTTGCATATTTTTGCTAAGAGACGATCTTGCCTAGCTCTTTCCAGACTTCAATCCCCAAACAGTAGTGCATCAAGCCTAAGTCTGTCATCTCAAACTCTATGCTCAATGCCTTTCTAGTTTGCTGGATCATGTCTTCACAGTCACTTGTAATAAGGAGATCATCCACATATAGAACAATAATAGCTGTTTTTCCACCTTTCCTATACACATACAAGTTAGCATCTGAGGCACATCTTTTGAAGTTTAATTTATGAAAGAATTTGTCTATCCGTTGGTACCATGCTCTGGGGGCCTGTTTCAGGCCATACAGAGCCTTCTTCAACTTACAAGTCACCATTCAAGAATGCTGATTTAACATCCATTTGATAAATTGGCCACTTTTTATGAGCAGCCACCGATATGAAAATTCTTGTGCAACCAATGTGGCTTTGTACTTTTCCAAAGTCCCATCGGCCTTGTACTTTACCTTCCAAACCCACTTGGTGCCAATAACCTTTCTATTAGGTGGTTGATCTACCAGCTCCCAAGTTTCATTCTTCATGATGCTATCTTATTCTACTTGCATAGCATTTTTCCAATCTCGGTCTGCAAGTGCTTCCTCCAAACTCGTAGGCTTATTTACTTCTGCAATAATCTCAGCCATCAAGGCCATATTGACTATGTGAGCAAAAGCCCTCCTTTGCTCCTCGATTCTCTGAGACCGCCTTGGTCCATCTGGATGCTGCTCAATAGACATAGGCATCTGGTTATCATGGTCGTAGTGCTGCCTTCCCCATCGTGGCAATGGCTTTTCCGGTGGTGTAACAATAGGTTAGTGACTTATACCTTCATAACCTGATATTTCCTCCTCCTTTATAGCTGTTGGGACAGGTTCATAGTGAATTACCTCTTCGCTTGATGATAAAGTGGAAGAGCTCTTCTCTGCCTCCACTACTTGTGGCTACTCCCTGAACACCACATCGCAGCTTGCTATGATCTTCTTTGCCTCTTAGTCATACAACTAATAGGGTTTCTTCTCATCACAATAGCCTAAGAAGATACATTTGGTGCTTTTTGGTTGTAGCTTGTTTCTCTCTTTGTCTAGTACATGCACATAGCATTCACACCCAAACGTTCTGAAGTGGGAGACAGATGGCTTCTTACAGCTATAAGCCTCATGTGGTGTTTTACCTTTGAGTGCCTTTGTATAGCTCCGATTAAGGATGTAAACTGCAGTATTGACAGCCTCAGCCCAAAAGTGGTTTGGCAGTCCAGCACCTTTCAACATACACCTCCCCATCTCCACCGTGGTCCGCATTCGGCGTTCAATAATCGAATTTTGCTGAGGCATATGTGGCGTCGTCATTTGTTGCTTGATCCCTTTGCTCTTGCAAAAATCTCCAAACTCTGTAGAAACAAACTCACGACCACTATCTAATCTGATTTTCTTCACTTTTCTCCCTAGTTCATTTTCAACAAGCTGTAGCCATTATTTAAATTTACCAAAAGCTTGAGCCTTTTCACGAAGAAAGTACACCCACATCTTCCTACTATAGTCGCCGACAATCAATAAAAAATAGGAAGATCCCCCCAAGGCCTATGTAGGCATCTTACCGCACAAGTCAACATGCACCAACTCTAGAGGAGTGTTTGCTCTATTCTTGCTTTCTTGTGGGAATGCCTTTCTTTGTTGCTTGCCCATCATGCAAGCTTCACATGGTTCTTTGATTTCTGTGACTGCAGGTAAGTGAGCAACCATACCTTGCTTCTACATCTCCTTTAGCACTGCAAATCCAATGTGGCCGAATCTTTCATGCCAAAGTCTGCTTGTGCCCACTCCAATGGTGGCTGTAAGAGCACTTAGCTCATACAGGTTGTTCCTCCTTACTCCTGTGCCAACAAGATTGCCTGCACTATCCAAAATTTTTGCTCCTGTCTTGTTGAACCTCACCTGATGGTCAAGGTCAATTATGGAAGCAGCTAATAGTGAATTTCTCTTGATTTGTGGAACATACAACACATTAGATAGTTTCTTAACATCTCCATTTATAGAAACAAATGAAACCGTACCTGTACCCTCAACAGGGCATTTTGCGTTATTACCAACCATCATGGTGATGGGTTCCTGTAGAGGCTGCATGGAACAATATAGACCGTTCTTGCAGGTCATGTGACAGGAGGCACCACTATCCAACACCCATGAATCAATGGTTGAAGCTTCTTGAACTGAGGAACACTCTTCCTCAATGGCCAGAAATATATCCAACGCTGCTTCTGCTGTGTTAGCTATCTCTTTCCCCATATCTGTCTTCTTCAGGATGCCATTCTTTTCATCTACTTTCTTGACCTGGCAATCTGCAATCATATGGCCCTTCTTTTTGCAGTAGAAGCATTCTCCCTAAAATTTCTTCTTGCTGCCCTTCTTCTTTTTGTGACCACTTGTACAGGAGTCACCTTTGGTGGAGGAACCACCTTTGCCTTTCGCAGTGGTAGAGAAAGCAGCATCCCCATTGCCGCCTCCATCTCGAGCTTTAAGCCTCAATTCCTCATCCATAAGTAAAGCATAGAACTCCTCAGACACGAAGCATGCTCGCCCCTCCTCCACACATGAAGCAAAGCCTTTGTCCAAGGATGCTTCCAATCAAAGTGAGACATCCATTTTCCCTTCCTACTTCCAGTGAATTGACAACACAATCTCATGCCATCATCTCCCTTCATCCCCGCTCTCCTTTCCACGTCTCCTTTGCCTCCTTTATTTAGGGCAGCGGCAAATTGTCCTTTGTCGGCCATCCTTCTCGCGTAGTTAGGGAGAGGTGAGGGCATATGTTGCAGCAACGATTGGCAATGGTGGAAGTGCAGTGTAGGGTGGTGGTGGTGGTTGGTTAGGATTAGGCTGAGGTCATGTTATGGTGTAAGGTTATGTGGGACTAATCTTGTGTTAGGTAGGGTTAGTAGGTTAGTTTAAAGAGAAGTTAGGATGGGGTTAGGATAGATAGGTTAAATTAGCATTATCATTGTCGTTAGTTTCATTTTAGTTTAAGTCCCCCTTGACATTCCAAAATTGACCCAATTAACCTAAGGAAGATAGTCACCCCCTACCCTTTTTTGAATTCTCCTACGCGGGCATATCTCGCTCAACTCCTTCGCAGGCATAACTTGCTCTGCCCTCCATCGCTGCAAACCTCCTCCTTCTTTGTTGTTGCCATGCCCCTCTCCTTCTCCTCCCTCTTCATCTCTCTCTCCAACCATCATTCTCCAGTCCTACATCCTTACATCATTCCTTTGAGCCCTTGCTCCTCACCTCATCCCCTTGCCCCTCATCTCCTCCTTTGCCACTCCCATAGAGCCCCATGTAGGTCCCCCCTGCCCCCCCACCCTCTCTCTCTCTCTCTCTCTCTCTCTCTCTCAATCCTCATCCCTTCGTGCTTTCCCTACCATACTATTTCTACCTCGCATGCCTCTCACCCTTGAATCATGAAGAAGATCACTAGGAAGAGGGATGGTTGTGTGCAGGATCTTTGACTTGGAGATGGGAGTGACTAGAGACTTGGTGATCAACCAAGAAGGGTTATAAGGGGGGAGATCGGCTCCTTGGTAAAAGGGGAGATTGACTTAACTAGAGCTGACAAATTTGACAAACGTCTATCAGATTTGTTAAGAACACAAAAGTACTTTGTTCATCTTCTTCAATGGTGATCATATTGGGTGTTAGGTTCTGACAGTACTTTTCAAGTCTATTTTCTGCTCCTGATCATTAAGCATAAGTGTTGTTCAACAATTCTAAGTTGCCCTCTCCTTTAAGCATTGATCAGAGTTAGATCATCAAGTAGTTCTCTTAGCTGTTCCAGCTCAATGCGATTTAAGCATTGTTCGAATCCCTTTTGTCCTCTCAGAATTCCATAACTTGCAAAGCGGTGATCCAGGATGATAATGCTTACATTGTTCCTAAAAAACCCCAAATAGCCACTTGTGTTTTGTTCCGGTCTCATGGCATTTCATAGGTACATTCTAGCTACAAATCAGACATTCATGCCTAATTAACCCTAGTTATACCACTTGATTCATGTTTTCATGTCTCCAAACAACCGTTGCATCTCAATATCTTTTCAAGGTCTGATGAACTATTTCAGAATTGGACCATCTTTAGTTATATTCAGTATAAGCGTAAGGTTTTCCTTGCAATTATTGTAATTGACAGAATTGTGTTTTGCAGTGCTCAGTCATGATTGTCAAAAGCAAATTAAGTCCAGTGTACTGTGCCTAACCAGTGGTCAAAGCCTGTAAGTCTTATCTTGTTTAAATCGCATTGTCATCGGCCATTTAGCTATATCACACCACTGACATTAAACATGCTCATTTTTATTCCTCTTGAATTGTGAATGCATTCAAGTCATCAACAAACATTTGCATCCCAATCTGCCCCTCCACATGGAGGAGTAGCATCAACTAATGGTCTCTTCACCAACGTAGATTGAATAAAAGAGGCTAGGTGGAAACTACAAACAAGATGGGGCATCCTTGTCTCACCGATCACTTTAAGGTTGAACTGGCCCTCAACTCTTCTGTTAATACTCACAACCAATGATGCATTGGTGAATAGTGCTTATAACATTCCTCTAAATCCTTAGCCAAGGAGTCCCACCTTATCTGATCATAAGATTTGTTGAGGTCCAAGCTTATCATGATTGATTTCTCTTGTCATTCCAATGTATACTTTGTACTACAAGCCATGTTTAGTATATTCTTCATTATGTTTCTACCATGAATGAAGCCAAATTGTTCCTACGTTGAATGAAGCCAATGGAAAAATGTTGGGATATTTTTGAATTTTGTATTTGTCCCTACCTTGAGCACCCTACTCCATTTGCCTCTCCCTTCCTCCCTCCATCATGCATCAGTTTGGCTCTAGCCTTCACTCAGGTGAATTTATTTAGTAAAGCAACAAATCCAGGGGGAAATTATTTTCCATGCATTATTTGTCGCAATAGTTTATGGGTCTAGTGTTATCCAATATAGGCTCATCCAACATTGCAACTTTTACATGAGTACTCAATGAGTGCAATCGACTCCTTTTGGAGTAGCTCGATATTTTGCACGCAATGCAAGCAAGGAAAGAAAAAAGAGGAGGATTCTATGACATTGGATTATTTTCGGCTCCTATTGGAACAAGAGGCATTGAGGAGGGCACATTGAGCTTAATGTCACACCAAGTTGGCAATATGGGAGGACCAACACATATGAGACTGGTAGGAGATGCTTTTATAATATCAACAAGTTCTTGTGGCCTTATACTCCACCTCCCCATCAATAGCTTCCATCACAAATTCATCATCTGCTTAAGGGTCTTTGACCCTTGGGACACAATGTAGTGAAATTTCCTTCAACAATACCTATAGTCAGTTTAGACCTGTAGTCCCTATGAGTATCCTGCCTGACAAGGAGTTGACCTACCACATTAATGACCAAGAAATGCTAGCCATATTGCATGTTATCAATAAATGGCATCACTACATAATGGGAGTCATCTTAAGGTAAAGATTGATCATAGAACTCCCAGATATTTCTTATCACAATCCAACCTATCTCCCAAAGAGAGGTGGCTTTGCATGGTACAAAACTATGATGTTGGCATTGAATACAAGGTGGGGAAGGAGAATATAGTGGGTGGCTGATTTACTCTCTATGATGTGGGCATGCACTTTATCCTCTGCTATAGAGATCTACAAGGATTGGATCCATGGAATTCATCTTACCCTACGAATTTGAGATGCATGGAAGCACCTTCCATGTTGTGGAGGATGAGGTCGTCTTGGTACAATTTCATTTCAATCAATTATAATAGAGTTATAGACATTTATACATCTATTTATGATAACTTTTTTGAAGTCCAAGGTCCCTTGCTCAAATTGTATCAATGTCTTTGCCTCATATTTGATATTAGAGAATCTTGTTTTATCCTTCTTTTTATGCATGTAAATTTGATTTCAATCAGTTTTTATAGAGTTAGACATTAACATATAATTGTTTGTTATTTATTATAATTTCTTAAAAGAGTGAAGGATGCTTTGTTTGATACTTTGTTTGAAGCATACAAAATTCTTTGTCTCGGTGTTCTTATTTTAAAATGTATGTTTTTTTAATTTACCATGGAAAACAAAAGTCATGGAATTTATGTTATTTCTTTGAGGGAGGACACAACAATGAAGACATGTTTTTTCAATGCATATGGAAAATTAAATGCAAGTACTTATTGCCATATTTTTACACTATTTATAGGAGATCATTAAAGAACGAGAGAGCCTCTGCAATTGGAAAATGTCAATCATCTTAATTTAAATGCTTGCAAACATAGCACATTGTGTTTTCTTTCAAAACATTGGAGTTTTAAAAGCACATACTCAATGAAAATAGGATTTTACTCTAAGATGCCACATTTTTAAAAGCACATTATGAACTAAATAATTCATCAAAGCTACTCAAATATTGCTCACAAGAAATAACACTGATATCTTTCAACTGGTTCAAATGTGGGAGCACAAGTTGGAAAAAAAATTTGCAATGGTAATTTGAATTTGCACATCAAACACAAACTATGGTTGGCATGAATTATGAGAGTGGACCTAGTAGGGTAAATGTACCCACAAGCATAAATCCTCCAAATCCAAATGCTCTACTAGTACTATCAATAAGTGCACTATTAGAGTTCATTTCGCATCGTTTTACTTTTGAAGGGAAGGTCCTAGAAAAGTACAGAAACTTCAAAGCAAGGGATGTCTCATATCCTATCCATATGCATATTGACTTAATTGATCGTGCATGCTCACAGACAATCACACTACATGTTCTACATGCATATGTTTTGGATCTCAAGGATATTCTCCAAGTTGATTTTTTCATACTAGAGGGTCCAACCATTAGCAAGCGAGGTTTTGATGAGGAAGGTAAATCTTCTTTTTCTTTGCGTGTTGATGCAACAACAATTCTGAAAGGCAAACCATTCGATGGTGTCATTTCTTTTGTTTCTAATAACGTCATACAACGTTATGCACCTTGGGTAGCCAATCATATGGAAAACATGAGAGCATCCTTCACATCAGTTATTGACATAGTGGCCTTTGTCATTGTCAAAGTGGACCTCGATGGACCACCAACCAACCAGATCATTCTCGCAAATGGTCCGAACCTTGAGGACCGTGCAACAGTGAGGATCAAATAGTTCTCATATAGTTACAGCTTCGATAGATTCCTTCAAAACGTTTTAATATTTATCTGCCCCTCAACTTTGTTCTTCCCTTTGTACTAACTATCTTTTGTTGTGGATAGAAGATAAACGCTTGCTTGTTTAGTGGAAGAGTTTTTTATGAAGGCATCATCATGCACATTGCCATAAACATTTCATATATGCGTGCAAGCCACGCACTAAGAGTATTTAATTTCACCATCTTGGGAGTAGTACCTAAAGGAAATCTTTGAGTCAAACGAACTGCATGATGCATTCACATGCCAAATCTCTCAATTAGGCTATGGGAAGAAGGCACACCATGCTTACATAGTGATAGGCTTCTCCACTCTAATCATCTAAGAATATAATAATCACGTCTTCTTTCCTTCCAGGTACGTGCTGTTCAACACTTCATCAGTCTCAATAATCCTCTTGTTGGGTATCATTGTGAGACATGTGATGGTACTCAAGTGATTCGGGCCCAGTGCGGCCATATTGTTATAGTTGTGATAGTATCCAAAGTGCTTCTCAAGTTCCTTTTTTGAAAGGTTGTGTTATCTTGCATGATGCTACCCAAGTAGCTGTACAAGTTTGTGGCCCAATGTGGATGAGGTTCTTGGACTTCATTGTCCATTCTTAGAATTCCACAATGGAAGTGTTGTTATGATGTGATCCATGTTGCTTGATAAGAGGTCCACCAGAGAATTTACTGTTAATAGTTTCAGTTTCATGACCTCATTTGCAAAGACTACCTAGTCGAGAAGTTTTTTCATGTAGCTAGTCATTATAAGTACCTTGTCGGCTGTCCACATTGTTTGAGTGTTGTTGTGGGCATTTTTTGCTGTTTGGTTTCTTGATCTTGTACATATGCTCACCCTTAATAGTGTAATGTATAGTCCAGACCAAGCTCATGAGCTTACTTCCATTGTAAACATTTTGACCTATGCAAATCTATGTACAAAGATCGTGTCATACATTGTGTACCTCTTTTTTGGGTATTCACTCCTTTTTGCAAACTTTGCATTAACAAAGGTAATCTCTTTACATGATGTGTTACAGATAAATACATGCGTCCACCATGGTCTATAGTTTAGATAGCCCACATCAATTAGCATCATTGACAACATCTTTGCATCTTCAAGGTTGCATATGCAAGCACTTTTTGTGCCAATGCATATAGCATTCAAATGCAGTGCCTTGTCAATACATGCAAAAAAGCATTATAAGTACATAACCCTATCACTATTCACACATAAGACATAAAAAATTTTGGCCTTCTCAATGGACTCCACAATTGACTTGGACTCTTATAACATCAAATGGAATGAATAATTCATTGATAGAAAACCAAACAACACTGATTTTCTCTCTTGTTTAATAGCTCTTTACCTTGCATACACCTATAAGATGATGTTTGACATGCTCGAAGCTAATGCCATTGACTATGATTACAAACACAACATGACGTCTTACACAAGTACCGCATGAACATGATCACAAAAAGATTACATCATGTAACGATGCATTGTATGCACTTAAAATTTATGCTTGCTACCCTCCCTTGGTGTTCGATTGCCTTCAAACACTACATTGATTTTTCCAGCATTCCTTCTCTATCCTATATGATGGCCACTTGCTTACTCAAGCAATAGACTTAAACAACCCAAAGCAGAAACAAAAAAGCATATTGCTAATAAATCAATCAACTAGTCCCACCACAATTTGGCCACTCATATCGAAACCAAATAAAAGGCCATACAACATTTGGACAAGAGATGATGAGTCACATTTGATACATCTTCTGCAACAAAATGTGGACTTACCACAAAACTATAGCTAAACTTTATGAAGACAACCACTGTGCAAGCAGCCACACTATTGAGACAACATGTAATAAGATTTACAAACTAAAAGTTGCAATCTATCGCTCAAGCAACATAGACAAAACTAAAGGCAAGTTGGTGTATGAACAACAGTCGGAACTTTATGGCATGAACAACCTAATCAAACCACCCTATGATACTAGTTCCAAGAAATGCAACCGCTTGAAACAAAAATGGATCAATGAAAAGGCACAAAGAGCATACCTTGCAAAAATCAATGACACACCAAGTTTTGCTTGTTCCTGTTGTGGATGGTTAACTTTCAAGTTGAAAATGAAAATAATCAACATGGATGTCCCAATGCCAAGACAAGAAGAAAACATACTAATGCCAAGACCCGAAGAAAAACAAATTGTGTCCATTATGCTATGGCCAATTTAAAGGCATCAAAATAACCAAGTGTCTGCCCCTCAAAAAAACATTGCCACCCTTAATAGAGTCGAAGAACACCTCATTTCCATACGAATGCCTTTTGCACAGATTAGGAAATTGGCATATGAAGGACATGGACTTTGAGAACAAACCGATAATCATAGCCCCTTTGGAAGGTTTTTCTCCTCTTAGCCTTTTCAAAGATGAACAATGTGAAGAATTGGCCTTCCCAAGTTTGTTTTATGGACATGTTCGTACATATGATATACCAACTAGAACAAACTACCAAGATAGTAAAGTGGGAATTATGAAACGAAGACAGAAGATTCACATGGTTAATTGAAAAGTTATTCTTCAAAACAATGAAAGTGTTGTGCGACAAGTGTTGTCATCAACTTGGGTACATATGCAAAAATAACAAATGCAAGGAAGAAAACTCAAGGAGAAAACTGTAGTAATAAATACGAACATCGAACAATTGTTGCAGTCAAAAATTGGGTTCTAAGACTTTGTATGCTTGAGGACATCAGCTGATTATAAACAACACCTAAAGCAAAATATCTTCACGATGGTGAGACAACTTGGGCTGCCCACATTCTTCACCACATTATCTGCAGCTGAAAAATGATGGCAGCTCTTGTTAGCATGTCTCCCTTAAAAAGAACGACCACCCACAAAATGCAAACCAAGAACATAGCAATAACCAAGGCCTCATCAGGTCAAACCCCATAACAACGACATAGTACAACATACACAAATTCAAAGCTTTGAAGACATTGTTATGCCAAGACAATACTATTCTAGGGTCAATAATTGATTTCTTCTTCATAACAGAATTTCAAAACAAAGGCAACCAACATGATCACATTGTGCTTGGGATAAATGCGGCCCCCATTTACAACCCTTGTGATGACAAGAACATAGAAGAGTTCATTTTGACAAATACATAACGATAGGCAACATGAAGCTTGAAAATACACAGAGTGAGTTGCAAACCCATAAACATAGACAAACATGCAAGAAGAAGCGTGAGAATTCGATTTAGATTTTCAAAATCACTTATATGACAAACACATTTTTTGAGACCCTTGCCTAATTTTGAGACCCTTGCCTGATGAAGCCAACACGACCATTCACAAAAAAATCTTTGTGAGAGTAGCACAAGCATTGCAAGAAAAAACAATCACCACATTGACATTTGATGCATTCCTTCAAATAATTTCTATGTCCAACGAGGAGTATAAGCTCAGCACTTCTCAACCGAAAATCTTCATGAAAAGAGATTCAAAGGATATCTATGCAAAAAATTTCAATCCAACTTTGACAAGGCTCTAGGGAGCAAAAACTGATATATAGTTCATTCTGAATCCTCACGGTATAGCATCTTATTGCACATCATATATAACCAAGATTGACAAAGAAACCATCGGATGTTGTGAAGCATGCAATTGTCCAAACTTACAAAGAAAATGCACACATGAATGCATTCGAAAATCGGAAATGCAATTTTAAGTACACAACACATCCATGCACAATGAGCTGTATACTTATGCCTTTCACTCCCGCTCACAAGTGCAACAAGAGAGCTCATGTACATAAACACAAGCTTGCCTGAAGACAGGACACTGCTATTGAAATGTCGTGCACAACTTGAATCACTCCATCCAGAAAGTATTGACATCTACTTCGATGACATAATCACAAAATATGCCAACAGACAAGAAGACCTGCAACATATCTGCGTGGCTTCATTCACGAGCAATTACCCAATTAAAAGAGGGAATACCAAAAAAAGAAAAAAAAGAGAATAATACTCTTCAATAATTACAACAAAACGAAAGAACTAGAAAACCATCATAGGGAACTATGCCTGTTGTACTTGCCATTTTGTTTCACTGAGCGCACATTGGATGATACACTTGGAAAGACATGTACAAACACCACCAAGAAATAATTAACTTTCAACAAGCTCTATTTCATAAAATCATCTCATGTCCAACAACATCGACTACCAGCAACAGCAACTTCCCCGCAGTCATGAGCAACAAGCAACCTATAATGTCCACATAAAATTTTGACCTTGGCAATGACATGGACTCTTACGAAAAGACAAACAACCTCCACACACTCCAACCTAAACAAATAGCTCTATCAAAGTCGAGTCGTACTTTAAAATGCTAAGGAACATGAACCCTGAACAATGGCTCATTTTAGATGACATTATGCTAAAAAAAAAGAACAGACCCATGCAGAAATATTTGCCTGTTCATATCATGAAACGCACGAGCAGGTAAAACCTTTGTTGCAATAGCAATAGTAGAAGCATTGCATCGTTACTATTTGCATAAAAACACAATTGATGTTGACCTACCAAAAGTCTTGCTGCTGTTAAGCATACACTGTTAAGCATACACTAGAAAGGTAGCACAAACCATTGGTGGATGCACAATACATGCATCCCCTTATGTGCCTTTATTAACAACTTCATACACAAGCCTTTCAACATAAAAATTATAGATCCTAGCTGCACAATACAAAGACATTGAAGCAATTATGAGATAAATGAAATATCATTGGTTGGAATCAACACATTCCTTGTAGCAGACATGTGGATGAGAGAGATTAAACATAACCACAATGAACCCTTGAGCAGTGTTGATGTGTTGCTCTAAAGTGATCTTTGCCAGGCAAATCCTGTGAAAGACTCTTGGATCTTTGGAATAGACAACAACATCTATGCTGGGTTCTTTTTGGAGATCACATGTAAAGTACTACAAACTAGAACAACCTATGCACCAAGAAAATACAGCATTCTTGGAAATACTGTGATGCCAAAATTTGATATTTTTTATTTGGCATTGGTATTGTTTTCTTATATGATTGATAAGAGTTTGAGTATCAAGTCATAGCCTAGTGGCTCTCACTTATTGAACCAAAACCCACTTCTTTTGAGCAAGCCATGGGAAAAGAAAAATGGGAGAAAGCCATGGATGAAGAAATGGATGCCTTGGAAGTAAATGCTACATGGGAATTGGTGCCTTTGCCTAAAGACAAGAATGCAATTAGCTGCAAGTGGGTCTATAAGGTGAAGCACAATGCACATGATTCTGTGAGCAGATACAAGGCAAGATTAGTTGTCAAGGGATATACTAGACATATGGCATTGATTATGAAGAAACATTCAATCCGGTTGCAAGGATGGCAACCGTAAGAGCACTCATTGCTATGGCTACATCAAAGGGATGGTCTTTACATCAGATGGATGTAAAGAATGCCTTCTTGCATGGTGATTTGCAAGAAGAGGTCTATATGGAGCAACCACGAGGTTATGTGCATGCTGTTCATTTTGAGTTTGTTTGCAGGTTAAAGAAAGCCTTGTATGGCTTAAAGCAAGCACCCAAAGCATGGTTTGACAAGATAGGATAGTATCTTGTCACTATTGGCTTTCAGATTTCCACGACAGATTTATCGCTTTATGTGAGAAAAATAGAGAAAGGTATTATGCTGCTTGTCATTTATGTTGATGATTTGATCATCACAAGTGATAGTGATGAAGATATCCTTCATGTGAAAATGTTATTGAAGTAGAAGTTTGAGATGAAGGATTTGTGAGAGCTATGTTACTTCTTGGGCATTGAGGTGATTAGATCCAC
Source organism: Dipteris shenzhenensis (assembly GCF_047967505.1). Classification (NCBI taxonomy): domain Eukaryota; kingdom Viridiplantae; phylum Streptophyta; class Polypodiopsida; order Gleicheniales; family Dipteridaceae; genus Dipteris; species Dipteris shenzhenensis. Next base: position 45,446,487 of record NC_141614.1, read on the forward strand.
AAGTGGGATATGGCTCTATAGAGGCTATATGGATTGGACATGCTGTCCAAATATGGGATGACAGATTGTAAGCCTATTTCAGTTCCTTTGGAGCAGAATGTGAAGCTAACCGCAGATGCAGGTAAGCTTCTGGAAGACCCTACTATGTACAGATGCATAGTAGGAAGTTTGATTCATATGACTATTACTAGGCCAGATTTGAGCTATGCTGTTGGGTTGGTAAGTCAATTTATGCAGGCTCCAAGGAAACCGCGTTTGGATGCAGCTAGATGCATACTGAGGTATGTGAAGTCCACATTGCAGTATGGACTATTTTATGAGACTGGGGTTCAGATACAGTTGCATGGATACATTGATGCTGATTGGGCTGGTAGTATTTCTGATAGATGATCTACCAGTGGATATGTGTTCTCTTTTGGGAGTGCTGCAGTCACTTGGAGCAACAAGAAACAGCCTACATTTGCCTTGTCGAGCACAGAGGCTGAGTACAGGGGTCCAGCAATGGCTGCATGTGAGATAGCTTGGTTGCGTAAGCTACATTATGATATGCATCAGGGCCAGTTGTCATTTATTGTGACAACATGAGCAGTATACACTTGGCAAATAACCCAGTCTATCATGCTAAAACAAAGCACATTGAGGTGCATTATCACTATGTGCGAGAGAAGGTTCTAGTAGGTTTTATTGATCTAGTTTATGTCAACACAAAGGATCAGGTAGCTGACATATTGACAAAGGCAATGGGTGCAGAGAAGCTACACAAGTTTAGAGAGCTACTTGGTGTGCAGAAATTGGGATTGAGCTCAAGGGGGAGTGTTGAGATATCAAGCTCCACCCGTGATATGGCAGGGTGACCGTTGTGCATTTATGTCACCGACTTGTTAGCTGCAGATGTGGTTGGTACACCGCCCATGAATAATAGCTGGATGACAGCTATCTTTATGTACTCTAGTTAGTGGCTCAGTTAGTATGCCACCTAGGTTAGCTGAGTTTGGTTTGAGACCCACATACAAGGTTCACCTGTTCCTTCTGTACTAAGAGAGAGTTCTTTTTTCTTTCACAACTAAGAAGAGGAAAACTATTTTCAGCCTCCACCTTTGTGTGTATTCCCCCATTGTGTATGTGAGAAAGCAATAGCAAGGCAAGCACAATTGCAAAATTTCTCTTTGATTAAATTTGTTCATGCTTTGGTTGTCCTTTGGAAATTCTCAGTGATGGAGGAACCTCTTTTAGAAATGAACTAATTGAAGATGTGGTGCATAAGCTAAAGATAAACTATAGCATGTCCATGCCATACTATCCCCAATGTAATGGCTTGACTGAGAAAACAAATGGATTGTTGTGCAATTCAATGGAAAAGCTTGTAGACACCAAGAAAAGACATTGGGATAGGAACTTGGCAAAAATTTTATGGGGGATTTAACAAATCACTATGGGAAGACATCACAACCAATTCACATCTTGGATGTGTATCTACAATGGACCTCTGCTACTCCTTGGAAGACCAGGGATGTTTTGAGAGCACCTGGAAATGAGCCTATTTTGCGCAGGTCTACGAGGGTTAGGTATCCTGTGGATAGGCTGAAATATGATGGATTTACAGCCATTCACTATGCCTATATGGTCAAAGTGATACAAGAACCAGAACCCACTTCTTTTGAGCAAGCCATGGGAAATGAAAAATGGGAGAAAGCCATGGATGAAGAAATGGATGCCTTGGATGCTAATGCTACATGGGAATTGGTGCCTTTGCCTAAAGGCAAGAATGCAATTGGTTGTAAGTGGGTTTATAAGATCAAGCACAATGCAGATGGTTCTGTGAATAGATACAAGGCAAGATTAGTTGTCAAGGGGTATGCACAGACATATGGCATTGATTATGAAGAAACTTTCAGCCCGGTTGCAAGGATGGCGACCGTAAGAGCAGCCATTGCTATGGCTGCATCAAAGGGATGGTCTTTACATCAGATGGATGTAAAGAATGCCTTCTTGCATGGTGATTTGCAAGAAGAGGTCTTTATGGAGCAGCCAGCCGGTTATGTTCATGCTATTCATCCTGAGTTTGTTTGCAGGTTGAAGAAAGCCTTGTATGGCTTGAAGCAAGCACCTAGAGCATGGTCTGGCAAGATAGGACAGTATCTTGTCACTATTGGCTTTCAGATTTCCAAGACAGATTTCTCACTCTATGTGAGAAAAACAGAGAAAGGGATTATGCTGCTGGTCATTTATGTTGATGATTTGATCATCACAGGTGATAGTGATGAAGATATCCTTCATGTGAAAATGCTATTGAGGCAGAAGTTTGAGATGAAGGATTTGGGAGAGCTGCGTTATTTCTTGGGCATTGAGGTGATTAGATCACCAAGTGGGATACAGCTCTTGCAGAGGCAGTATGGATTGGACATGCTGTCCAAATATGGGATGACAGGCTGTAAGCCTATTTCAGTTCCTTTGGAGCAGAATGTGAAGCTGAGCACAGATGAAGGTGAGCTTCTGGAAGACCCTACTATGTACAGACGCATAGTAGGAAGTTTGATTTACATGACTATTACCAGGCCAGATTTGAGCGCTATGCTGTTGGGTTGGTAAGTCAGTTTATGCAGGCTCCAAGGAAACCGCATTTGGATGCGGCTAGACGCATACTCAGGTATGTGAAGTCCACATTACAGTATGGACTATTTTATGAGGCTGGGGTTCAGATACAGTTGCATGGATACACTGATGCTGATTGGGCTGGTAGCATTTCTGATAGACGATCTACCAGTGGATATGTGTTCTCTTTTGGGAGTGCTGCAGTCACTTGGAGCAGCAAGAAACAGCCTACAGTTGCCTTTTGTCGAGCACAGAGGCTGAGTACAAGGGTGCAGCAATGGCTGCATGTGAGGTAGCTTGGTTGCATAAGCTACTCTATGATATGCATCAGTCTACAGATGGGCCGGTTGTCATTTATTGTGACAACATGAGCAGTATACACTTGGCAAAGAATCCAGTCTTTCATGCCAGAACAAAGCACATTGAGGTGCATTATCACTATGTGCGGGAGAAGGTTTTACTAGGTCTTATTGATCTAGTTTATGTCAGCACAGAGGATCAAGTAGCTGACATATTCACGAAAGCATTGGGCACAGAGAAGCTGTGCAAGTTCAGAGACCTGCTTGGTGTGCAGGATTTGGGATTGAGCTCGAGGGGGAGTGTTGAGATATTGAGCTCCACTCGAGATATGCCAGGGTGACCGTTGTGTACTTATGTCACCGACTTGTTAGCTGGAGATGCGGTTGGTACACCGCCCATGAATAATAGCTGGATGACAGCTATCCTTATCTACACTAGTTCGTGGCTCAGTTAGTATGCCACCTTAGTTAGTTGAGTTTGGTTTGAGACCCACATATTCTATTTTCTTTGTACTAGAGTTCTTTTGGCTTACACAACTAAAAAGAGGAAAACTGTTTTCAGCCTCCACCTTTGTGTGTATTCCCCTATTGTGATTGTGAGAAAGCCTCAAGTGAGACTCCTTCCCTCTCTCCCACAATCTTCACAAGAAAGGTACATTGCCTCCTCAACACTAAATTGTTCTTAGGCAAAGGCAAGAACTAATTATTTTCACTTGTGTGATAGGTTGTTGGAGTGTTGCATTTCACCAACATCAATGCAGACTTGTTGGAGTTTGAATGCGACTCTTGCAGTGGGCTACGCATGAGCCGTGATGAGCTTCGACCATATTGCTACTCTTGTAAGAGTGTCCAAACAATTGTTCGTGTACCTTGTTTGACTGGTGATATTTACCAGCGCGACAGGGAGAGGATTCCAGTTGAGCTCAAAGGTCCATACGTTGACACTATGCTACAATTAAATGTTCGTTTTCTTGACTTCTACAAGGCAGATATTATGCTGGTGCATGGCAAGCTCAAAACAACAAAACCAAGCAGAAGTTTCACTATCAATAGCTCTGGTTTTGTTATAGCCTTCCAAAACAATTTGTGATTATTGCTTTCATTATCCATGTACTTTCATTTCATTGTGACAATGAAATAGCTTCCAAAAGACTCTTGCTTCATAACTGTGTCTGAAAGAATTTGTCATTGTGATATTTTTAAATTAATGAATTGTCTTATCAATGTTGTGATGGAATAGTTGAAAAAATAAATGCCATTTCTAGTCCAACATCTTCTACCTTCAAATTGTAGGTGGATCAACTTAAACAATGGAGTTAGATAAAGCACTTCAATCAAAAAACTTCAATGTTAACGTTTCCTTCTTGCCAAAATTCCCTTCGAATGAAGATTGTTTTTTGTGCCTATTGCATTTCTTCCCTTCTTTTACATATCAACAATTGTTGAATACTATTTTCTATAACATTATGGACACTACATTTGTAGGCAACAATCCATGGCAAATGTTGAGTGTAAAATCAATCAATTGTACTTTTGATATTAATGAAATGCAAAGAATTCTCACTAAATCTTCATCATCATACTCAATTATTGTTGACGTTTTGTAATGTTTCCATAACTTATTTGGACATTCTTTCAATTTGCTCCACTTCAATGGTTCAAAAATAACAAAGAGGGCCTTGATAGGCAAAGTTGGACAAGCAAGAAGACACTCTCTATTAGTAGATGAGTCCGCACAAACTTGGTTGATTTGTGCTTTGGTTGAAGTGATGTTAGATCGCATTTATTGCAAGTGGAAAGAAAAAGATTTGACCTTGCTAAATGAACTAGTAATGAAACATTTTGACTTCTCAGTAAAAGACATTGCTACAATACATCAATCACTTGAACTTGAGAGGAACTATACTATGCAAAGCACAATAAACAAAATGTACAAAATGAGAAGAACAATGTTCGAAGTCAATCAAGCTCCTCCTTCAAACAACTTTACAACTCATATTACAACGACGCAAGCAACAAAAGATCAAAGTCAGTGGCCACAAATTGCACAATTGAATCCATGCATCAAAAAGAGAAAGAGGAAACATTTGTCATTGCAAACAAAATATGAGGAAAGTATTAAGGACACTCCAAGTTTTGCTTGTGTTTGTTGTGGTTCACTAAAATTTCGCCGAGCATTGAGCAAATTAACTCCAACAATGGCCATATTTCTTGAATCAAATGACATCCAAGTATCTAACATTAATTCTTCAAAGAAGTTATTGTGTTGTATTTGTTCCAAACAAGTCAAACAAATGAAAATTCCTTTGTTTTCTTAAAAAAACATGAAAATGTCTCAAACAAAAAAGTACACATTAGCATTGAACAACATAGAAGCACGTTTGATATCCATTAGAATACCATTTGCACAAAATAGAGAATTATCGTTTGATGGGCAATATGGACTCCACGGTAGCGTTGTCAATGTCTCTGCAAATGTGGAAAGTACATGAGTGGAATTGTTCAGCCTACAATGACAATGCTTGCCCTAAGGGAAATGTTGCATTCTTCATTGTACAAGTTATTCAAAGTGAAGATAAATCCATTGTGGGAAATGCACATTGCAATGATACAAGAACAACAGAAAGAACTCCTTCCTAAAGACACCATACTGCAAAATCTAGAAGCCAACAGCCAACCACTAACTGACACATTGGTTCATGGTATATACAATAGCCAACAAGTAGCAGATTTTGAGGACCATACTATCGTAGTTGCACCTTCTGAAGGTTACTCCCCTTTGAGCATTTTCAAGACAAGTATTGTGAGGAATTAGCATTTCCCAAACTTTTCTATGGCAATGAGAGACAATACAACCTTCCTAAACGCACATCTTATCAAGACATTGCAAAGTGGGGACTCATCAATGTTGACCAAAGATTTGCTCTATGTATAGAAAACATTTTCTTCAAAACAATGAAAATATTGGTACAACAAGTCCTTTCATCTACATGGGTTCGAATGAGAAAAGGTCAAAACAAGGGCCAAACATTGAAAGTAAAGGATGCTCTACTTGACACAAACATAGAGAAGTTGTTGCACTCCAACATAGGATATAGGGACTTCACACATCTACGTAGCTCTACTAATTACAAGTACCAATTAAAGAAAAATGTATTTGCAATGTTGCGCTAACTTGGTCCACCAACTTTCTTTATTACACTTTCTGCAGCAGAAAAACTGTGGGAGCCCCTACTTCGCTGCCTCTAGTTACTGCAGGAGGAAGGCCAAGAGCATACACATGCAAATGAAAGAATAGCAACTCACAATCTTATACGTTCTGATCCAATAACAACTGCATAATACTACGTTCATAAGTTCAGGTGTCTCAAAACATTATTGCACAAAGACACTACCATTATAGGGAAGTTGAATGATTTTTTCTTTGTTACTAAATTCCAACATAGAGGAAGCCACCATGATCATGGGCTTCTATGGATTGAAGATGCACCTGTCCTTGGAATAGCATCAAACAATGACATAGAATCATTTGTTGACAAATACATCTCAACAGACATCTCAACATTTCCACCGCAACAAACTGAGATTCAAACACACAAGCAAAAGAAAACCTGCTTCAAGAACAAGAAAAAATGTAGATTTGGCTTCCCAAGAGTACCAATGGAAAGAATGACTATATTGACACCATTACAAGAAGAACAAAAAACAAAAACACTAAAACAAAACATGAAACGCATAAAATTAACCCTAGAAGACAAAAGAATGCTCAACATGACCCATGAGAGTTTTCTTCAAGCAATTTGCATGTCAGAAAGCGAATACATCGATAGTCTACGTTCAACTATCTCTCAACCTACCTTGTTTCTTAGACAAAGTCCTAACAACATCAACATAACAATTTCAAAGCTATGGTGCGCAAATACAAACATATAAATTTGCCCACGTTACACAAACACACACAAACCTATAGCGAGAAATACTTTTACAAGAGCACTCTCTATCACCACACATATTGCACACGAGAGCAATACGCTGATCCCAACATTCACTATAAAAATGTCACAAACATATAAAGCATTGATTAACACATCATGATGACCTTCAAAAGTTGGTTCCGCATATGCATCTTCCTTGTTTGCAAGAGCTATTATATCTAGCAATGGAACTAGGGTGCAAAACCCCCAAGGTTGCACATATGCTTTGTTGACACATCGATTCCAATGCTCATGCATGCATGCATCACAGAAGCATGATAGTTGTCTACCAATTAATCTCCCTGCTACTTAGTTGTCAATGCTCTTTTTACAACAACACCCACTCCATCACGCTCTACCTTTCCATGCCCACTTCTAGATATCCACATCATCTCCATGCCTACGTTCCACCATACCTAGAAACAAAATAGAAGGGTCTACAAGCTTTGAATTGAAGTAGCCCCATTTGACCAAACCCAATGCCATTTTATTGTAACCTCCTATTCTTTCAACCAATTCTTATGTAACCCGAAAGAATGTTTCTCAATCAATGTGTCATGATTCTTATACAAAGAAGTGTACTATTTTAATAGCACCCTTCCCCTTGTAGTAGTAATCTATATATGCAAAAATTGATAGAATATCGATGCATAGTCTGGATCTTGTTCGGCTTCTTGAAAGCGTGATTTTCTTTGAAATCAATACTGTTGGTGGGTATGCACATACTCATCCATTCTATTTATAACCTAGAGGAAATGAACATGGTGCCATCAATTTTGAGATTACAAACATTAACAATAGATAATGTCACTCAATCATTGAGATTTAATAGTAAGAAACATTCAAGAATGCAAAAGAATAATATCTCTACTTTAGTTTTGCATAATTTATCGGCTTACAACCTTACATAAACGATTGATGACTGATTACCAATGTGATAATAGAGCTTATTCTCCATACAATATCTACATTAGTTATCAGTAGCCAAAAAACACGCTTCCAACAAATAGATCGTGTCGGTTCCAATTAGATTGTGTTTATCAGCAATACTGCTTCATAGCCCCTATTAACTAAGTTTAAACCGGTCACACTTGTATAGTCAACATTTTTGGCATACCTAGAGCAATGGAGGAAGTCCAATTCTCTACATCGTGCTAAACACCATGAAGGGTCTCCAAATCCTTAAAAAAGTCAGGGGGCAACCTATTGATATCCAAATTAGACCAATCTCAAAACAAAAACTTTTGCCAAATGATTAGTAATCTTTATTCTTGATGAATACTAAAATAAAGAATAAAGTGATGCATCTTTGACAAGAATGCTGATAACATGGTGATCAGATGAATAATCCACTTGGATATTGCCAAACTGCAAGAAGCCTCAGGAATAGACAATCCAAGCCATCCCAAAGGCGCTTGAGGATATCCATGGGTAGGTTGATGGGTTGGTTATTAGAAAGAGAAAAGGAAAAGATCAATTGCATCCAAGTGCACTCTTGATTCATACAAGAAGAATTATTTTCCAAAAACTACCATATCTCCATGGCACAGTTCAAAATTCTCAGAATTTGAAAGATTGCATGAAGAGCTATCGTGTACCATACCTACATCAACCATAGAATGGGTACATGGTACAATCCTTTAGCCTTAGAAGTCATCTTCTTTGATTGTGTGATATAATACTTACAGTTGGCCTCCCATTGAAGTGCAATTTTCTTCCACTCATCCCACTCAAAAATCGATGCCATAATCAGTGCTTGTTGCTGGTTCAGATCATGGATCTCTACCAATTGCTAACTTGAGCCTATATGTGCCTCAACTTTGGAATCACATGAATGATCCAAAAGAAGTTGATGGGAGCATGGCATAAGGGAAGGCTAAGTGGAAAGATATGAGTGTTGCATTTGAGTTAAATGTGGACACACTTTTCCTTTTTAATTTTTAGGGAATAAAGAAATGTGTTGAAAGATATGAAGAGGCAGAGTGAAAATGGTGGAAAGACAGAAAACTTTTTAAAAGAATCAATCAAGGACAATCTTATCCACATGACTTATAGAGCAAATGTGAAATCATAAGGCTAGAAGATGCAATTAGCAAAGCCTTCCAAAGCTTTAAGAATTAGCTTGTTCAAATGTGATAGTTATAAATTCTCAAAGTCAAGGAAATTTGCTAATAGTTGTAGTCTTCAAGCAATTAATGGGCATTTTTTTTAATGCTACTTGTGGTGAGAAGTTTTCCAATTTAAATACTAGTTTTATACCAATTTACACAATTGCATACACACAATTTGGTATAGCATGAGAAGCATGCAAAGGCTGGTCCCCCCCCCCCCCCCCCCCTCTTTTTTTCTTTTAAAAACACATATATGTGTGAAGGCATATAAGTAGACTAAGTGACTTGTTAAAGGAAGGGATATAAGTAGACCAAGCGACTTGTTAAAGGAAGATACTTTTTAAAAAAAAGGATGATCCTTTTATTAAAATAGGAAGGTCCTATAATTTAACAAACAGGGATCGATTTTTTATTAGGATTTGCCTATTTGTAAAATTTAAGAATTATATCCTACCTATCAAATATTCCACCAACAATTATATTAGACTGATCAAAATTTTAACATGTAGTGGATGCTACTTGATTCTAAATGTAGGAGCGATTTACATGACAACTCAGGGGGTCACTATGTAGAAACCCTATATATCACATGCGTTCAAGGCCTATTTATAAAACCCTTATCTATGAATTTTTCAATAATAAAATAATCAACTCTAACTACTTGTTTGATGGCAATAAATTTGTCATACCAAAAATTTCCATGGGAAATATAAGACATTATTGTTGATCATGCATAAGATGGACCAAGAAGAAAGAATCATGAATGCCCCTCATGGCCATGATATGTTGTTTGTAGCAAGCTCATATATAGCTAGGATATGTGATAGAAAAGGGTGCATCTTTTATGAGAAGCTAGGAGAGAAAACTAGGATACATAGAGAGAGAGAGAGAGAGAGAGAGAGAGAGAGAGAGCTTGCATATAGCTTCATTTGAAAACATTAAAACAACACAAAGTATGTGCAAAATCACAACAATGATGTTGAAGTCCTTGCTAAACATTGAGAGAGAGAGAGAGAGAGAGGGGGGGGGGGGGGGGGAATGTTACATGTAACTTCATTTCAAGACACTAAAACAACACAAAGTATGACATTGTGCAAAATCACATTAATGATGTTGAAGTCCTTGCTAAACCATCATGTGGGCACATTGTAAGCAAATGTGATGGTAACGTGAAGGAGAAGAGATTTTGTGATGGAGGTTTTTTCTCTTTCTTTTTCCAAGTGGGGCTTTGAGAGGAGGTGGCCTTGATTTACTATAAGGTAGCCTTTTTTTGGGATATGGGATGTGTGGCTTTTGGGATTGGGTCTTGCATTTATTAACCAAACTTTAGGCTGTACCTTTTCAACAATGTCATAGTGTGTATTACGATTAATCCTTAGTTCACTATTTTACCTTGCTTGTTGGAAGTACTAGCCTTACAAAGCGTGCAACGTGCTCATATGACATGGGATGGGTTGCAATGGCAAGTTGGTTGAACGTGGATTTATGGGGTTCAAGAGTGATGATCCTATAATAATTACATACCCCTATTTTAATGTTAATTTTTTTGGTATAACCTATTTCCCCAAATTCTCATGCCAATCCCTTAGTGAATTTCCATCAGGTCGTTGCTTGTAGCCTCAAAGTCTCATTGTCATCCAAGAGTACCTTCCCATTCTCTATGATGGGGTTCAAGAGTGATGATTCGTATGGATAGTCTTTTAATGTTAATGTTTTTGGTATAGCCTATTTCCCAAAATTCTCATGCCAATGTTCTATCTCCCTTAGTGAAATTCCATCAAGTTGTTGCTTGTAGCCTCAACATCTAGAGTACTTCCCCATTCTCTATTGTGGTCATGCATAGTAGTAGAGTACCTAGCAAATTTAATATTATGCAATGCCAAACTTTGCAATATAGTCACTCTCTCCATTGCCCTCTGATTTGCATGGTTTGGAGGTTTTGCTTTACATATTTGCAAGGTTGTTTTTTTATAGAGTTTACATAACTGTACAATGCATAAGGCTATCTTCTTTATAAAGGCTACATAGCCTTTACAATGCCAATCTGTTATCTCTTCTTACTTCATGTGTCCATTGCTACAAGAGCATGGCACAAATATGTTTTCTACTAATGAGTTAGGTCTCTCTAGGAGCATTGTCACATTTGGCCACCATTTTATGGATTCAATGCGGTATTTCTAATCTAAGAGAAAAGAAAAATCTCAAATATGCAAAAGCAATTTCATGAATACTTGTCTTTTAGCCTATCATGGAAAGGAGGGCTCTCTGTGAGAATCAATTCTAGGAAGGGAACCGACTTCTCTTCCCATGGTAGTAGCCAAGGCTGCTATCAACTTTGCAAGTGCAATTCAAGGGGGGAGGGGGGGTGAGGTGGGGTGGGGGTTGTTGGGGGGGCCGAGGTGGGGTGGGGGTTGTTGGGGGGGCCTCATTAGAGATAATGAGACGATAGGACTTGAGGGAAACTACTTTGAATTTCGGGCTTGTCAAGGAGGTGCTTTTTTTATCAGATTTGCATATGCTAAGAACTAAGGGGGTTCCAATGGAGATGCATCATGGGTCTGTGTAGATTGACTAGATGATAAATAAGGGACTATTTAAAATAGTTTTGGAAAAAATTTACAGATTTGTATAGAAAAGGGGTACATTTTATTAATGAAATTTTTTACAGATAAGGGACTTTAAATATAGGCCTTGAATGCACGTGATATAGAGGGTTTATACATAGTGACCCCCCTGAGGAGGGATACGAGAATCTAGTCTAGATTATTGCCATCCAATGACAAATTCCAACATTGGAAGTTTTGATAGAGCCAATCAATAAATGTACCTTGAGAATAACTCCATCTGGATTGTACGACCTCCACACAATCTTGAGATCTGCACCTTGGTGATAAATCTTCAATTGTAAACACACCACCCTCCTTCAAGATTCAACATCCAACAAGAGGATGCTCAACTGAAAGGCTAGAGTGAGAGTGCCGAAACAAGTGGTAAGGGCATGTGTAGAGGGGAGAAGCCAATGGTAGTGGATCGTAGGGAGCTTGAAGAAGATGCTAATTGTCTTAGAACATGTTAATTCTCTCAGTCTTACATCTAGGCATGGTTGTGTACTAGGATAGGGGAGCCACCAGAGAGCATGACCAACTTGATGATCCATCACTTGAAAAATTGGGAGGGGCGTGTGAGGTTGCTCTAAGAGTGTGTTGCCGTGTCTGGTCCTATTTTACTTTGTTCGCAAAAAGGCTCTTTGAACTTTGTGTGCAATGCAGGTAACGACTCTTAAGAGTGCATGCCCATGGTGCATCAAACCATGACCTTGATGTCCAAATTGAGCTCTTTCCACTTGTTCTCTACAAAAATTGGCTGTATTTTAGGAGTCCATCCAAGGGAGCTCTCCTAAATTGTGAAGTCTGTAATGTAGGGCATCTAAGTCAGGGATGATTTTTTCGTGCTAGTTTTGTTAAGAAGTGAATTTTTTATATTGGTGTCGAAGGTTTGTATGTCCTAATAAAAATAAATGTTTGAAACATTCACCAGGATTTGAAACTCTTATGTGAAAATTTTTGAAAGGAGAAAAACGAACCTAAGGGTTTGTATATGAGTGAGTTGGCCTCCAACTTACTGAATCAATTGGGCCAACAGTTGTGAAACTAAAAAAAATAGCACGATAAACTTTCGCCAGTATTTTATATTAATATATAAATATACCTTCGATAAAACATCCATGATATGAGTCCACTCAATTCCCTGATTCTCCATGTGTCGCTCAGCTCGTTTGTCAGGAAGGATATCATCTCAAACACATGAGAACATGATGTAGGGCATCTTGAGCCCACTCAATTCCCAAATTCTTCACGTCTCACTTAGGGCGGTTAGACATCGGCTTGCCCAATCGAGAAAAGGCATGGGCAGGGCATGGGTTACACACCAAACGGATAAAATATGAATATGATGTCCTACATTTATTACAAGAAGGTGATAATGCCTACGTGGTGACTATTGATTGGATTGTGTGGGTTCAAATCGTGATGTTAGAAGTTGGGCGGGACCTTGGGCGGGGGTAGTGGTTTCCCAAGATGATGGGCACCCCCTCTTTCGACCAAATGTGCCTTGCCATGTGGTTGCCACCCTCCCTTACGCTAGGAGAGCATGTGTAACTGGCCTCATGCTCTTTGTCAAGAAGACTTTCCTCTCAGACATGTGGGAACATAGAGTTTGTGCACATGAACATGCTGGAGTGTAGCTTGTGCGTGTCCTTGATGCAAGCTAGACGTACCTCCCTAGAGTCTGAAATGAGGCTTAAGGAGTTCACACGATTTATGAATGCTTGCAAATGAGCTGATAGGAATGATCGCCACACAAGTTCTCCTTCCATGAGGGATTCTAAGATGACTGTACCCTTCCACCAGTGACAGTCACCTTGAATGGCACATAGGTGCAAAAAACGGCATCCTCGGAATTTATTCAGGCAATGTGAGGGTGCACAGATGTGTTCTATGAATCTCTGTGTGTGCACAAAATCAATGCTGCGCTCTATGAATTTCTCTGAGTGCACAAAATCAATGCCAAGGTGGGGATGTTGAAGCCAGTGAGTGTGCACAAGCCTATAGTGTGGGCGTTAGAGCTCATTGGTTCTTCGGCTGTTTACTCACCAAAGCCGCCCATCTTTGGACACGGGTCATGCCAACTAAGTTCATCCGTCAGTAGGTGATGACGCATGAGTCCTTAGGATCTTATATGGACGACTTACACGTTTAGGACTTGGTGATTTCATTAAGACGATTAAGGTAACAGCGTAACTTGTGTTCTTGGGACTCATTCAGCACCGTTGCTTTCGGTGCCGCTCGAGTCTTGAGTCTGGAGTCTCGTCTGTGCGATCATCGATGCATCGTCTCCTGCTTTCTCACCTCCTTTGCTGCCTCGACACTCTGCGCCAGCTGCGGACGTCGCAAGGAAAGTGCTTGTACCACTTTTCATTCCGAATTGAGCGTGTTTGACTGAGATGGAGAGGGAAAAGGGGCTGTGAGAGTAGTGTATGAGTGCGTATACGCTTGCGTGTGAGAGAGGGGGTTTGTATTTGTGTACGTGCATGTGTGTGTGCGTGAGAGAGAGAGAGAGAGAGAGAGAGAGAGAGAGGACACATTGCCAGCAGAGTATATAGACTATATGTGTGTGTGTGTGTGTGAGAGAGAGAGAGAGAGAGACAGACAGACAGACAGAGGAGTGTCGGCGACAGGCTACACCCACATTGCCAGCAGAGAGAAAAGCTAGTGGCCTCAAGGAATTGGGCGAGAGAAAGGAGCAGACTTTGTCTCTCGATTTGTTTGCGAGACAGAAAACTGAGACGTGAAAGATCTGTACAACTGCACTGTGTCTGTGAGTGATCTGTGTAGCTTCGCAAGGTCGTAGCTTAGCTCTCCGATTCGCTCTAGAAGTTTGTTCGAGCGAGTGACTGCTTCTTGTAACAGAGGGCTAGAGGAAAGGGGAAGAAGCAGAAAGCGAGAGCAAGAGGGAGGGAGAGATGAAAGGCGTGAATCCAGAGACCCTCGGCCAGCAGCTCATCAGGGGCTTGATCAACGTTTGCTTTGCCTTCTTTGTGGTCGCCGTGCTTGTTTTCACTGTTCTCGCAATTGTTTACCAGCCCCCGGATCCATGGCTGGAGCCCGGAAATGCCATCAATAAAGTGCTCAACTCCGTCCAAAATGCCACTTTCAGATCGGATGATTCAGTTCTTCGCACGGGGGAGGACTTCGCTGCCGAAAATTCCACGGGTATTGTCGGTGCCAATGGCCAAGTTGCCATCACCGAGACCACTGTGATAGCATCTCTGGTAGACTCCCCGAGCTCCGAGTGTGATCCCCAAGAGAAGCAGATCAACTGCTCGGATGCTGGGGTGCTTGCTGCGATTGCGAGCTACAATCTGAAGCACTTTCCAAATCTGAATTTTTACGAGTACCAGGCACCGGTGAGAGGCGCTCAGGAACAAGAGTGTGATGTATCGTGGAGATTTCGGGCTAAGAAAGAAAAATCCTGGAGAATGTATAGGGACTACAGGAGGTTTTCTCTCAAGCTGGACGAAGCTTGTAGCTACAATGTGATCCATGCGGGTGAATGGCATTCGGGGAAGAATGCGAAACCTCTCAAGTCCAGGAGGGGTGCTCCATTTGGTGGAAAGCTCTTGCCGCCTAAGCAGGAGGCCGTTCCTGTTGAGAAGAACCAGACAGTGAGGGAGGAGGTTGAAGTCATAGAGGATTCCGTGCCGGCAATTGCAGCACCTGAAAGTACCTTCACAAATCAGAAATATCTTTACTACTCTCGCGGTGGTGACCATTGCAAACCCATGAACCAATACCTTTGGAGCTTCCTCTGTGCTCTCGGGGAAGCCCAGTACCTGAACCGGACTTTCGTCGTGGACCTTAGTCTCTGTTTGTCGTGGTCGAACAATCCTGGCCATGGCGATGAGGATGGCAAGGATTTCAGGTATTACTTCGACTTTGCCCATTTGAAGGACTCGGCTTCAGTTGTAGAGCAGAAGGAATTCTTGGAGGAGTGGAATCAATGGAATCAGAAATGGGTTCAGGATCCTATTGCTATCAGAGAGGTCAGCGACTTCAAGGTGACTCCAATGGAGCTTCAGAATGACCAGAGTACCATCATCTGGAGGAAATTTGAGCTTCCTGAGCCCGATAACTACTGGTACCGAGTGTGTGAAGCAGAAACGGAGAAGGTTATTCAAAGGCCTTGGCACCTACTTTGGAAATCAAAGCGGATCATGGATCTAGTGAACGCCATCTGTGGGCAAATGGATTGGGATTTTGATGCTGTTCACGTTGTTCGAGGTGAGAAGGCGAAGAACAAAGAGTTATGGCCTAATCTTGATGCTGATACATCTGTTGATTCTCTCATAGAGAAGCTCAGAGACCAGATTGATAGTTCCCGGAATGTTTACATCGCAACCAATGAGATGGAACCAGGATATTTCAACCCGCTGAAGGAAATATATAGCCATGCTTACACGCTCGATGATTTCAGTGCTTTGTGGGCTCAGGACAGCCTCTGGTACAATCAAACTCTAGAGCTGTCTGGTGGAAAGCCAGTCGAGTTTGATGGCTACATGAGGATTGAGGTAGACACAGAAGTTTCTTTCAGAGCAAAGAAAAAGATCGAGACCTTTGATTTTCTCACCAAAGATTGTAAGGATGGAGTCAATACTTGCTAGTATCTTCTTGATCTGCCACAGGAAGGATCTCTCTTTAAATGCAAAGGAAGGACACCAATTCTTATAATACGCTTGAGTCCCTGAATGTTCGAGTTAAAGATCCCCTCTCAGGTTCTAATATTATGGAACTGGGGTGTAGGATATATCTATTTCTTGAGGATTTATGTAAACGTGAGATGTAGGACATTGGTAGATCTCATGAGGAACTTCACTGCAGTAAATTTGATGTTTTGTTTCCAACTTAATAAGGAGGATCTTTCTTTTCAAAAGTGAAAAACTCAGGCTTTGTGTATAGGCGGCTCATCCTTTTAATGCTCAGGAGTTATTTCAGTAAAGAGATCTAGGTCCAGTGGAGTATCCCTGCCAATTTAGATATAAACGAAAAAATGAACATAATTGGGGATCATAAGTAGTTGAAGGCGTGATGCTTGATTGGTGTTGATAATGGAAATGAACCTTTCTTCTCTTTCCCGTTTTAGTACGTCCTCCTTATTGTTGTCTATTAAGAAAAATATTTTCTGGTGTGAAAAGACTGCCGATACCCCTGAGGTTGTCCTTATGGCCACGGAGAGCCAATTTGTCCCATGAACTAGATTGCTGTGTGACCCCTGACCTTGTACAGCCCTGTGGGATATCAAGAGCCAGTTTGTTTATAACGTAATAGGACCCTTATGTAGCAGGTGGCTGTGCCATGGAGACACTTGAGCTTATATTTATACATCATAAGACCGTGACACAGTGGTCCTGAACGTTCACGGGGTCCAATGGGATAGTTGAATGCCTCCACGCTCATAAATATTAATCCAGTGTAAGCAGGAAAGATGCATGGTGACCCAGCTGGTCATTAAAAAGTTAAGCATGCATTGATAAGGATGTGTACTTTCACATTAAGTCGATAAAAGATTGTGGGAGGGCAAGCTGCCATATTCTGGATCAAAAGGTCAGAAGGGCCGAAGGAATAGATTAATGAGACAAGCTAAATCCCTAGTTATATCTTAACGTGTCAAGCCAGTAGAGGGATTCTGTGAGGTCAGTTTGAGAATGGTGTATAGAGTTCCAATTCCTGGATGCAGGAGTTTACCAGGGCCAGATCCTGCCCCTCTCTTGTGTCGTCTTAGCGGGGCAATTGAGTCAACCAGACACAGATTGAGTAACCCCTATGCAGTTTCATATGCAACAGAGGAAAGTGTTGGAAAAATCATAGCCAAAGAGTATGCGTGATGTGTTGTACTAGGAGATATAGTAGTGGTTCATGTGTGAGTGCCACGTGTCACCATTGGAGTTATACCATATGCACTTGGTACATGTGTGAGTGTGCCTAGTCTATAAAGGCTTGTACTTCACTTGTAACATCATACTTGATGAATGAATGAAAGAAGCCTTTCTATCATGTGTTCATTTGAGTATCATTTCATCTCACCCTAGCCTCTCTCTCTCTCTCTCTCTCACACACACACACACACTTTTTTTTTTCCCATGGACTTGTATTCTCTCTCTCTCTCTCTCTCTCTCTCTCACACACACACACACACACACACACACACACACACACACATACATGGTATCAGAGCAGGTCAGCCCTGCCCTAATCTTCCACGTCATCTCCTTCATCTACCCTAACCCTAATCCTGCTCAAGCCTCTCCTATGCTCTCATCTTGTACATTTCGCTCCTAGCCGCCTCTTCTTTTCTGCTGTTTGCACCCTTAGATGTCGTCATAGCCTGCCGCCTTCATCCGGACTGTCTAGGAGCTGTTCCTGAGTACTCTAGGTGCTCTAGGCAGCCTGTTAGCTTGCTGGTCGGCACATTTATCAAGGCCCGTCTGTACTTGAGAACCTTTGAGGACGTTTTGGAGCATTCCATTGCCAAAATCAATGTCTTATGTGCTGCTGCTGCATGGTCGCCTACAACAGAGCCATCTCCGAGCTGTTTCTAGGCCTCAAGCACACCTAGATGACTTTCAGTTTGGTGACCTGCCTTTGCATTTCGGAGTGCCCTGGTGAGCCGCCTTGCAGAATTTGGGATCTGCCTTTGCATTTCGAGCACCCTCACACATCGACCAGCTGCTGTAAATGACTACAGGAGCCGCTTTGAAGCCCTCAACCAGCATCTGGTGCTGCGAGTCTGTCACCTCAGTTTGCTACCCGCCTTGCACACATGGAGCCTCGTCCTTGTGGTGAAGACACATCAGCACAAGTCACAACTTGGGATGAGAAGAATGACAAGGCATTGGCCTTATTGGCTTGAGGCTGGATGACAATTTACTTCATCTTGACCTCTTTAGTTCAGCCAAGGAGACATGGGACAAGCTCCAAAATCTTTTCGCCACATCTACTAGACGTGAGGAGGAAGCTTTATCTGCAATATTTGATGATGTATCCCTCTCTGAGGTGGTAGATGATGTTTAGTGCTACTAGTCTTTGTGTATTGAGTCAATTAAGGTTCTCAGCCTTGAGTAGTCCCTCTAAAATGAATGTATTTGGAGTCAATAAGTGTACTCTGCCCTGGGTTGTCCCCCAAAAATGATTGTATTGTCTTTTACTTTGCTATGATTGTATTGACCACCCAATTTAGAGTAATGAGGGGTGACGAGTGATGGTCTACCCTTGCTGGTCGCAAGCTCACTATCACACGGGAGGTGTTGGATAGTTGGACTTGCTCTTTGCAGGGGGATCGGTCTACTCCTTACGTGTTGGGTCTCACACTATTTGCTTTGAAGGGGGGTGTTGGAGAAATCATAGCCAAAGTGTGTGCGTGATGTGTTGTACTAGGAGATCTAGTAGTGATTCATGTCTTAGTGCCACGTGTCACCATGGGAGTTATCCCATATGCACTTGGTACATATGTGTGTGTGCCTAGTCTATAAAGGCTTGTACTTCACTCGCCACATCATACTTGATGAATGAATGAAAGCCATTCTATCATGTCTTCATTTGAGTATCATTTCCTCTCACCCTAGCCTCTCTCTCTCTCTCTCTCTCTCTCACACACACACACACACGCACACACACACACACTCACTTACCATGTTTCCTTCAGAAATCCCATCGAGTCTTGGCTTGCCCAAGCTGGCAATTGATGTATGCAGTCTATAGGGCAGACAGCCCTTGCGACTTTTTAATGTTGGTTGACATGTTGTGAGCAAGCTGACTTAAATTCTGATCTTAACTTGAACGAACTTAATATGATCTGCTCTGTAATTAGGTATGTGATCCCACATAATCCCATAATTGGATGACAAAGCTATATCGATCAGGGATGTATGATTTGCCAATGACTGTATGATTTGTGGTATAAGGTCAAAGATGAAGATTGAGATTGTTATGTGATCAAAGAACTCCTTGAGTTTTTCTTTTTGAGCCATCATTTGACTACAGGCTTTGTATTTGCTTAGCAATCGGACAAATGCAAACTTTAACAAATTACAGTGGCTGGAATAAGGTAGGCTGCTCTTCTTCAGCTCCGTTCGTAGCCTGAAGGTAAAGTGTTGTTGTTGTTTTTTTTTTTTTTTGGGGGGGCGAGGGGGGACGCTCTTGCTGCTTGGAGAACTGATGATGAATGAGAGGGTTGGAGCCCTTTTTGGTAGGATGCCCCCCTCCTATCTGTGACCACTGTAGGATCTAGGGCAGATTCTATTGCCCTACATAGAACTTGATCTGAATCCCGCATCGAAACACTTTCCTTACGGAACGTCTCGATCTGCTCTGGTGTGAGATTAATCTTGCCTTTGTAAGGCTTTTGATTCCCCCTCAGCATCTTAGGCCGGAACTCCTTTCAATCCGAGGTGGTTCAAAATTTCTCTTTTTTTCCTCTACTTTCTGGATGGATGACAGGTCTTGCATAGGCCTGAGGACCTTTAACGGTGCCAAATGCAAGAGACCCTGAATCTTTGTATCGGGTATAATATTCACAAAAGCTTGTACCTCGGGTGAGAATCCTGCTCAATACTTTCGGACCTTAACCCTCTCTTTAACTTCTTGAAACAGGGTGATTTGTAAATATGCACTCAGAATTTCTGATTATAAATCTCAATTGTCTCCCTTGGCTCCATGCGTAGACTCTCCCATTGCGATGTGAACATCAAGAAAGGCCTTGGAAGAAACTGCTCATAAAATAACTTCTTGAAATTCTTCCACTTCTTAGGAGCGGAACCATCCACTAGATGTGCACTCACCTGCACTAGCCGTGCCTCTGAGATGCAGACTCACAATCCTTAACTTCAATGGCTTCCAAAATTTCTCCGTGCCAAAGGCTACATCAAATTGTTGTATGAATTGCAATGCTGTATCTTCATAGCCGTAAGCTTCGTCATAGATAGTAAACCGGATGGATTTACCTCCTTCAGTAAACTTCTTGGCTTTGGTCTTGGAACGGTTCTTATTTCTTATTCTTTTTCTTTAGTGTGGAGCCCCAGACAAAGAAGATGAGCTGGTGCTTGATGAAGATGAACTGGGTCTCCGGGATCTTATTCTGCTTTTCTTGCTTCTACCCTACGACGCTTGCTGGTTTATTCTTTTGAAGAGAAAGATGATGGGCTAGGGGATCGTCGGCTTATCTTTCTTTGAGAAGTGGTAGACACATGCTTGGACACTTCCTCCATGTGGCAGGCTACAAAGAGATTTTGAAATCAGGGATCCTTCTTCAACTGAGCCTTCAATGCTGCTTCATCAGGGTCTTCACGTACGGGAGGACTCCTCTTACTGGCTGCACTCGGTTTCCTACTACTGAAGCCCTCACGATCGAATCGGCCATGGCAGAGGGTTGTCTACACTGTTAAGGTTGAAAACTGGCCACTCTCTTCCCTAGTCTCCAGTCGTGGTTTGCAGCCCAGACAGATTACTCCAAATCAGCGATTCCTCCTGAAGGAAAGCTGCTCTTTTATGATGCACAGCTGCTCCTCCTTTCCCATGTGAAAGTATCCTCCTGACAAGATGGCGCACAGCTGAAGCTTTTCGGTCTCAATTTGGCCGGCTCTAAATCCACGTGAAGAGAGACTCTTGACTTGCTGTATATTCGGCTAACTCCTTAAGCAGTTGACAGACAGAAATAATTCATGGATAGGCTGCGCGTCTTCAAGATAAGTGTTTGTGTAGATAAGGCAGTATATGCACGTGGATAAGAACTAGTGCAAAGAATCAGATGGCCTGATGCGTTTCATCAGGCCCAAGTCCCTGCCCACCAAGCCTTTGTTGCAGGGGCGTGCTGCCGGGATCCTTTAAATAACAAGGTGAATTTCATTCAGAAGGCCTCCCAATTGGGTAGATCTAGTGTTGTGTAAACAATGGAGTGGTTAGACGAGTATATGTAATTAGTTCCATGGATATTGTGTATTTCAGTGTTGTTTACCCAAATATGGTCGATAGTAGATCCATCTGTAGTTGGAGGATCCTTTATCAATTGTCATTTTGTAATTGTCATTTTGTGATGGTTCATAAAGTCATGAAGTTTTTGATTGTTTGTGTTGTAGTCTATGTTGAAGTCACTGAGAATAGTTGTAATTACATCTTTGTTCAGTTTTTACAAGAGGATGTTCAACATTTCAATCAATGTTATAGTTGGAGTTGTTGGGTGCTTCTACACATTGATTATTGCAAAATTGTTTCAGAACTTGTCATAGAAAGTTGTGAGAAGTAATTGGCATTTTTGATGAACAATTGATTTTTTTGCTTGTAGCACAATTTTATTTTTGTAGCATGTTGTTATTCCAGCTTCAAATATATCTTCTATTGTGTTGAAATTAGGTAGTTTATGTTTGATAGAATTGCTTGTGTGTAGCTCTTGTAGGCACAATAGAGTTGCACTAAGTAGGCTTTTATGTGTGAGGATATCATCCATGTGAGTGTTAAGCGACCTTGTATTTAAGGATTGTATTGTGAAGCAATTTAAGTGTTGTTTGTTGAAGTTGATTTGTTTTGGCAACCATTGACGCGAGGTTCTCAAGTGATCCATTTCTTAGAGAACCATTTTGTCTATCTTTATGTATTTACTTTTCAACTTGTTCATTAGGGGAGAATTGGGGTCTCAAAAAGACCTCATAAGGAATGGATTAGAGAATGCTTAGTGGGCTAAGGGGCTTGGAGGGTCCCAAAGAGGCCTAATTAGTCCAACCTAGGTGGGTTAAGCCCACATTTGAGCCCACCTCTCTTCCCATCAATGAGGGGAGGGGGCCATTTTTTGAAATTTGAATTTCAAATTTCGAATCTCCCTCCTCCCTCTCTCTCTCCCCATCCCTTCCTCTCCCTCCTCCCTTCCCCTCTCCCCTCCGTTGCCTTGCTTCTCCTTCTCCCTCCTCTCTCTTTCCTCCTCCTTCTTCTGGCTCCTCCTCCCTCCTTCCTCTTCCCTCCTTCTCCAGCTGCCCAAGCTCTCTCTCCTCTGCTTCTCCCTCTTACAGAATCTCTCCCCTCCTCCCTCCTGTAGCATCTCTCTCCTCCTCCCTTCTGCAACGGCTCCTTGCCTTCCTTCTACACTTGTCGCCCTACTCTCCTTCTCTTCCTCTTGTCATCATCTGCTTGTCCTCCTCTCTCTTCCTTGCTACTCTCCCTCTCACTGCTCCATCTTTGCCAAATCTCCCCTACATTTTAGCCTGCATCACTGATACCTCTCTCTAAGTACTCATGACACCATTCGAGTACATATCCAACAAGTACCATGTGAACCTACAACTGGAGGCAGAATATGCACGCACATGCTGTTTGGGATATAGTGGAACTCCTCAAAGTGTGCTCCACCGTCTTCGATTGCAAGGGAAGAAGCATCTTGACCTTTGGGTGGATGGAAACTTGTATCCTTTATACCCTGCCACCCAAAAGAGTCCTCCTTTTCATACAGTGCATGATATTGTACGGTTTGTTGACAAGGGACATGCTAGATTGCTTGGTTATTGCAAACAATTGAACCATTCTCAGACATTGGCTATGCAAGCAAGCGAGGTGCAGAGAGCCCAAGCAGAAGAACTTGCACATTTGGAAAATATTACTATTGTGGCAATGCATAATAGTATGCAGGATCTCCAATTGCAAAACAAAGAACTCAGTGACAAAGCACATGCACTGGACTTGGAGCGACATGAATTGGAAGAATCAATCCAGAAGCTCGCTGAAAGCAAATAAGATTTGGAAAGGTCTATCTATGGCCAAGTTCAACGTGCTGTGGAGAAGGAATGAGAGAAGTCGATAGAACGAGTACAAAAGTTGAAGGGAACACTTTTGGGACTGAAGGAGAGGAAAAGACAATTGCAACCTATGGATGCATTGTCAACCAACAGTGGTGCCCGAGAGAGGAGAATACGAGCCGCAAGGTTAGTTTCCCAAATTTTCAATTAAATTTCTTACTCCGAAATATTCATGGTATTGCATTGTTTTCACTAAGACTCATTTGTACTCTA
Organism: Dipteris shenzhenensis; assembly: GCF_047967505.1. NCBI lineage: Eukaryota > Viridiplantae > Streptophyta > Polypodiopsida > Gleicheniales > Dipteridaceae > Dipteris > Dipteris shenzhenensis. Next base: position 45,470,065 of record NC_141614.1, read on the forward strand.
CTTTAGGAATTTCATGGTGGATGTGATGGGAACAATGGAAATGGATGATAGTGATCCTTCATATGTTTTAAGAAGTTTAATAAAGCTAAGTGATGTTATGGAAGTGTTGAAGGACCCTAGATAAAAAGGGCTACGTGAACAAGTTGCTAGAGAGGTAATGAAGGATTTCAAGGGCCTCGTGCGAGCAAAGGAGGTGCTTGGAGCTTGTGATGCTGCTGGAATAAGTTGTGAAGCTTACAACTATGTTTTTAAAAATTTCAAGTCTGCTATGGAGGAAAAGTATAAGATATCTGCAATGCCATTGCCAACACCGAATTTGCAGAGGGCCATGGTCAAATTCTATGGGATGAGAGAAGGTAAGAGAAATTCCCTCTTCGCATTCAACTTTATTTCTTCTCATTTCTATATCCTGACTGTATTTCTCTTTCATTGTATAGATGGTAAGCTAGTATTTGTTATAAAAATGAATGAAGCTCAGTTGGTAAAAGAGCACAAGCTAGAGAGGGTGAGTATTTATATTATGAATGACGCCTTGCATTTTGCTCAAGGGGATGAGGAAGTTGAGCAGGGTTTCTCAGTCCAATCTGACAAGGACATAAGGTGGCTTGCATCCTTTGAGACCCCAAAGGAGTGCCAGACATTAAAGTGGGTTTTGGAGAGAACCGGCATCCCATCAATTATTCGAAGACAAGAGGTAGGGCAAACATTAATAGTGCATGGGCATGGAATGTTTCAAGTTGAATGGCATCTAGCTGGTGATTTGAAGATCCTCAAGTGCTTAAATGGTTGTGATACAGATGCAGATGCAAAATTGACATGCTTGTTTTGTACCCACTCTCAGAAGATGCAAAAGGGAAGCCTACAATGGAAAAATGGCATCCTTTCTTGCAACCAAAGTGCAGCCCTTGATCGTCACAAAAAGGATCCTAAGTGGGATCCCATTCTACCAATTCCATTGGAGTGGGTACACGTGTCTACTTTACATGCTGAACTGCATATACTTGATAAGTTACTCTATCTCCATCTAGTTTATGCTCGGAATTTGAGGCCACAGCAAGTATCTGCACAATGCATTGCAAAAGCTAAAGAACTACTCTCACTAATGGGACTTCACAGAGACAATGTGAAGCTTAAGTAGGACAAGAAACAATCAGGAAAGACACAAATTCTTCCTGTTAAAGTGTCCATGGGTGGAGGAAAGGCAAGGAGGTTCTTGTCTAACCACAATGCTGATAAAGAAAAACATACATTGGCTCAAAGCACCCTAGATTGGGAGTACTGGAAAGCTTTGTGTGAGTGCACTACAAATCAAGCTTCACATCCGCGAATTGCTACTTTGAGAGCAAAACTGTGGACAAAGCTTGATGCATTTATAAAGTTGCTTAGACAAGGTCAAACAGATGAGCTTTATTATGAGAGATTCAGGATAGCATTGGGAGAATTCATATCATTGATGGTAGAAGCATGGGGGGAGTCACATATTATACATTACATGGTAATCCTCCTTAGGTTGAAATTTTGTGCTTTAAACTTGAGTCAATTTATGTTTCTAATACAATGTTTTTCTTTACAGCATATTCTTTACGCACATGCATCATGGTTTGTGGAGCAATGGGGCCCTCTGTCCATTTGGAATACTCAAGGAATGGAGAAATTGCACCATAGAGCAAAGGCAGCATACTTCTAGAATAGAAGGCATGGGGGTGGCATCGCGCGAAGCAATGCACTACATGAAATGTTCGATTGGTTTTATAGATATCTAAAGGCCAGGACTCTCAAGCGCGATAAGGTAGAGGTCTCAAGCCTTGCAAAAGCGGTTCAACATGTCAAGAAGACAGGGAGATGTGCTGCTTAGAAGTCTTCAACAAGGAGCCAAGGGGTTGCGCTTTGGTTGCAACGTAGAGTCAGACAGGGGAGGCGTTGGGTCCTAAGAGAGCCCTAAATGTAAAATGTTTGATGAATAAAGTTAACACTATTTTGAGTCAATTATAGATTTCAAAATTCACAAATTTGTTTGAAAATTACAAAATTGCATGTGCGACATGGCAGGGCAGAGGGGTGAGTGGGTTGGGAGGGAGGGTGGTGAAGATTAAGTATTACCGAATTGGCGACAAAAGATCGGGGGGGGAGGGGGTGCACTAAAAAAACCCTAATTTAAAAGAAAAACCCTATAGTGCTTTAAAAAAGACTATATAGAGCACTTCAAAACCTTAAAATATCTCATTTCTATGGCACGAGTTAAACAAACTGCTAGACCCACTAGACGTTGTTTAGACGCTACTTGTTCTCCTCACAACTCCATGGCCTCTGAACACACTACAAGCCCCAGTGGCCAAGAGGGCAATGATCAGTAGGGATCTGAAGGCGGTTCTCCAAGCAACGCGAGTCCCCACCATCCGACTCTCATGGGGGATCCCAGGGATCTCAGCACCATGAGGCATCCCAGCATGATGAAGGATCCAAGCACGATCAGGGGTCCTCTCAGTCCTTCTACACAACTAACTGTGGAAGTAGAGAGGTCTCCCAAGAGGGGCAAAATAGTCCAGTCAATCGTGATCAACTGCCCCTCCCTTCTCCGTGGGGTCTTGGCATGGAGCATCTAGACTAACAAGGGGAGTAAGAAAGGCAAAGAGAGGAGATGGAGAGATTATAGGGGCCACAACAAGAGGAAGTATTTGGCGGGCTCGCAGATATAATGAACCTTGGCCCCAATCCTCCAACCAAGTAGACCGCATGGAAGAGCACCATCAACCCTCTGTGCCTCGATATTATCACATATGAGGAGCCTTTAGTACGAGTTGACCAAGAGCCTCAGCCTGCTATCTCACAGCCTCATGAAAAGGAAAAGAGACCAAGGACAAAGAAGACCCCTAGGCGTGACAAGCCACCTCGAAGGACCCTCCAGACACAGGAAGAGGAGTCTGAAGAGGTGGTTGCAAGGGAAGCGAGGCGAAAGAAGTTCAAAGCGGACAAGCGGCCATGGGGCCATGTCCAGTGGCCAGTGCCGAGTCCCCCAAAGATTAAGAGGTGCAAAAAATCAAGCGTGAAGGCACTTCAGGAGATCCATAAGTTCCAAACCACTGTGGATAATCTCATTTCCCATGCACCCTTCCAATGTGTTGTACGTGAAATAGCATAGCATTACAAGGATGATGTGTGTTTCAGTTTAGGCGCTATGGGAGCAATTCAGGAGGCAACGGAGTAGATGACAGTAGGTCTTTTTGAAGACGTGAACTTATGTGCTATCCATGCCAAAAGAGTAACAGTGATGGACAAGGACCTTGCACTCGCTAAGTGCATCAGCTCCGATCTGTCCCTTAGGCCCTAGATGTTGTTTAGGTTCATTTGGTATAACCTGAATCTTTTGTCTGCCCTTTGAGGCCAATGAATAAAATATATTTTTATGTTCTATTACTGTTCCCATGTTATTATACATGTTACGTGATGCTTTCGATCAGTTTATGTAAGTTCAGTGTGAATTTGAGTGCTTAAATGATGTTTTTTCACCGTGGCACAGAAGGCAAACGTGTTCGGCATCATGCGGGGAGCTCAAAAATGCCATAACCCGCTATGGCGTGTATGCCAAACACACTTGCCTTCTGCTGCACGGTGAGATTCTTACTAGATTGCTCAGAAATGACCATTATAGTGCAAATATTTATTTGATAGCATGCTTTTGAACAGAATAGTGAATGAAAATATTAATGCCAACAATAATTAAAGTTACAAAATACAATGATAGTATAAAATAAGTTTTGTAAAACAACACAAAATGGGGCATTGTATAAAAAGTATATTTGTATTCATATAAAATAAAATTTCTATACAATAAGGCTTTAGAGCCTTTCTCTCTTCTCTAAAACACATAACATCGGGCTTTGAATTCTCAAATACACTCCTAGCTCTAAACCTAGTCGATAGAGAGTCAGCGCTATTGTTGTTGTTGGCCAGGGAGATGGCTGCTGCCGTCAATGCCATACCTTGAAAATTGGTTCCAAAGGCATTGAGGGCAGCCATGCGGTTCACCAAAATGACCTTGTCAGCATTGCGATTGATGTCAGCATGACCAATCAGTCATGACAAGGCCTTGCACTTCAGGAGGTCATCAGTGCCATGTGGAGAAAACTTTTTGTGGATAACCACAAAGTGCCCTTTTGCTTGGCCAAGGTAATGTGCTAGTGAGTGATCTCGGCCGAAGCTACTGTGAACAAGGCGTTGCTGAGATGAGAATAGGTCAACCTCAAATGCCTCCTGCAACAGTCCAACATTACATTAGAATTTTGTTAAAGCAAAAGTATACCAAGAGAGAAGAATCTGCTCCCAAAAACCCAGGTTCTTGCGTCGTGTCCACCTCGTATCCACACAAGACACCAAGAGCTTCATCCTCCCAAAGACCAAACATAACCTCTATGTCATGGAGAAAGAGGTATTGTTCTCCATCCACAAGAAGGGGAGTAGGAAACCATATCACTGTTGCAAGGTCAACAGAGGTGGTGCCCGAGGTGGATGGAATTTGAGAAGTAGAATGGGATTCAGGAGGTGGCTGGAGCACTTCCAGGGCCAATGCAGCTTCCCTCTCCTTAGCTTCTTCATCTATGGGCTCTTCATTGTAGATGTTGGGCTCATCTACAGAAATAAGAGTATTGGAAAGGGCACGGGTAGGGATAGGGCTTGAGACCCATCTTTTTGTAGACTCATCAAGTTGATATGCAAAACTCGCGATGTGGTCTTGCATGTACTTGATGAGGTCTTCAAAATTGTCTCGGGATCCCAAGTAGGTGCCTAGGACATCTATGCTCTTATCAAACACTGGAAATAACTCCTCCTCTATCAATTAATGGAGTACGGGAGATGAAATCGTGGAAGGCAAACCTAGCAGAATCCATGGTAGTTTGGTAGCTAGGATAACTATGGCTATGATAGTGAAACTTTGAAACTAAAGTAACTTTATAACCTATATATACCTAAATGTTCTAAATATAAAAAATAAAAAGAATTATAAATTTTTGGGAAAAAACTTGACATTGACATGAAACAAAACCATTCAAAACATCAAAATTAATTGCACCACTATTAATTGGAAAATGTCAAAATCCACAATTGTTCCACCCATATTGTTTACAATCTTCAATATTGAAGGAGGGATAAAAGTGGCACTATGCATGAGCTTCTCTGCACGCTTTCCTACCATTTCACCATTTAAGGTAAAGTGAAAGGACTCAGTCATGCCATCCTCCATGACCAATAGGTGTTCCCACACGTCCTTGAGAGTCCATTGTGATGTGATAGTCACATTCTTGACATCTCCTAAATGAGAGCCAATATATAAACTTACCCCTGTATTATCATCATCATTAGAGTCAAGGGGGACCCAATTGCCACCTGTTTTCTTCCAGCGTCTATATTAGAAAGCAAAATATAACATTTGGTGGGAGATGTGGTACTTGACAACCACATTGTCCTTACATACATGGCATTGAAACAGATCACCCTTTTGTTCACCTGACCTGCTTCCCCAATTCACCCCAAGCAATTCCTCAAGGGCATTCTCATGTAGGCACTTGCATGACCACATGGTTTTTGTTCTGTGCATCTGGATATTCTAAAAATAAGAAGCAAAAATGTGCAGAGGCACAAACTAAGACCACCTTAGCCATTTAGAGCCAAATGTAAACTTCATGGTCATGCCCACATCCTTTGCAATCTTTTCCTTGTCTGATTGCACTGTTCTTGTGTCCACCATGTTGCAATCCATGTCTTCAAGTTGTGGTGTTGCAATGCATTGAAGATGGCCATAGCCTGATGTCGTCCTTGGAGTAATGTACTTGGCATTATACCAATAGATATTTCTCTATTTCAAAGCGGAGGACTTCTCTCCAACATGCATTTTCCTTCCTAAATCCTCATGAATGGCAATAAACTTACCTAAGAAGCACTCGACTGGTTCCCACTCCTCAAAGTTTGAAGGAAACTCATGGAGGATGGCATGTCTGAGTCCTTTCACTTTACACAAAATGAGTTACACTTCAAAATCTTACACAAAATGTAGACTTACAATGCGATGGTATTGTCGATTGATTGCTTGATGGAGGAAGGCGCATGTCCTTCCCCATGTAGATGTGTTACATCTTTGCAAGCCATCCTTTCTTCGCAAGCTTGAACTTCATGATGCAGCCCTTCCATTCATGCAAAAGATCACCTCTTTTCCTCTTGGGAAGCTTATGTGGACCCTTGGCAGATCCTCTCATGACTATCCAATCATTCAAGCTATAGGTGCAAGGCACCCATTCACCTAGTGCATTTTTGCTCCTATGGGACATAGAGTACATGTATGGTCTCCTCACCATGCTTGTACAGAGTTCACAACAGCAATAGTGGACTAGAAAGTGCAGCTTGGAGGGAGAGAGCAGCTCTGATAGAGGGAGAGAGAGGGAGAAGGTATAGAGGGTGCAACTGAAGGTTGAGAGAAGCTCCAAGAGGTGCTGTAGATAGGAATGGAGGGAGAAAGAGCAGAGGGAGATGAGCAGCTGCTCTAGGAGGTGTTGTAGCTAGGAATGGAGGGACAAAGAGTAGAGGGGGATGAGCATCCACTACAAGAGGTACTATAGCTAGGAATGGAGGAAGAAAGAGCAGAGGGGGATGAGTAGCTGCTACTGTAGGAGGTGCTATAGCTAGGAATGGAGAGAGAATGAGCAACTACTACAGGAGGTGCTGGAGAGGGAGAAACATAGTGGACCAGAGTAGGAGGGGGCAGAGAAGATGCCAAATGAGTTCCCACGTTTGAAAAATGGAGGGAGAATGGAGCTAGACCAGAGAAGAGGAGGGGGCAAGCTGAGAGGGGGGGAAAATTCGCCCAAAAGGGCCCACCACCTCTTGAATGACTTGTAGGTTTGTTTGGGGGAGGTGCATATGGGAGAAGGGTCAAGCATGGGTTGAGACGGGGGGGGATGGTTTGAGTGGTCCCCGGTGTAAGAGGAGTAGTCAATAGGGGCTGTTTGCAGGTCTGCCCACCCTCCACCTCAACATGGCATTGCCCCACAAAAAGGAGCACTCCCATTGGTACACAAATACCTCACTAATCCCTTGAAATTAGGAAACACTAATTGGGGGCCCTTTGGAGACCTCAATTCTCCCCTAATGTATAAGGTATAGATTCTTTGGATCCCTCAGTCGTGATCACACTGTATAGACAAGGCCATGTAATTTGATGTTGGAGGGGTCGAACGGTAGTGCATCCATTATTAGGCCTTGAGAATGATGTATTGTTCTTGCTGCAGCTAGTTGAATAGGAAATTGTACTCGTGTAATGGTGTTTACTTTGTTTTTTCCAACTTGGAATTCTCTTGTTATTTGTTGAATTTGAGTCCAATTGGATGGGATGTTATTTTTGTAAATGTTTTTGTTTTCTAGTCGAGTTTTTGCTTCCCTTGAAAAGGATCCACACACAAGGAGGTGAGTCTTGAATGTTTGCATCTTTGAAAATTCTGTCTGCACCATTTACTAGGCCATCCAATATGTTTAAGTTACCCGAGGAAAGCTCTACTATTATATCTTTTTTCAAGTGCAACTCTTTGTGCAATCCAGTTGTGTTTTTTGAGTTGTTTGGGATAGTTAATGTTTTGCTGCATGTTTTGTGTTTCTTATCTATTGCAAGCAAAACATGTTCATCACCTTGCAACAAATTGAAAATTTCTTCATTGTGAATATCTTTTGCATTGTTTGTGTAGAACAAGTGTGGTATTGTTTTTTTGGCCAATGGATTTTTGAAGTATAGATTGTTTAAGAAAAAGATATCATTTTTTGTGTGCTTAGCTGTTCTAATTTTGTTGAGGATGTTGAGATATTCAATGTTGTTTTGCCGCATTGGAGTAAGCAATTCATATTGATTTACATTACTCTCCCAATATGATGAAGATGTAGTATTGGAATTGTTCACAAATATCCATGAGTCTTTTGTTGGGCTGGCACAAGTCGCCGCACAAGAGTACATCAACTCCTCCAAAAGGTTGTGAGTGGTTGTGTTTAATCTCTCTCATTCGCATCTCTGTTGCCACCAGTGTGCTGTGTCCAACCAGTGAAATTTCATCGATCACAATTAGTTGGAGATCTTGGTAGAGAAGGGATAGTTCTTGAAGCTTTTCAGCTGATAAACTTGTGTAGTGACTTGCCATGAGTGGTAAATGCAAGTCTAAGTGAATTGTTGTTTCCCCAATGTTGAATGCTGCTTTTCCAATGTAAGCAAGAAGCAAAACTTTTGGGAGTTCAATGTTGGAAGATTCTTTGTGTGAATAGTGTCGCATTAGAGCTTGTACAATGGCTAGCAAGGTGAATGTTTTCCCGGTTCCTACATTTCCCGTGAGGAATTTAATTTCTTTGTCAATTCTTTTTCTTAGCATTATGTCATCTAAAAGCAAGCATTGTTCTTGGTTCATTTGTTTAATTCTGTTGTAGTATTCTTGATTTGAAAGCATTTTAGATATTTGAGGAATTGTTTAGGAATTGTTTTGCTCTTGTTTGATTTGGTATGTCAAGTGCGAGATCGCATTTTTCTGGGTGTTTGAATGGTTGTGCTTGTGTTTGTTGTGGTGGAATTATTATTTGTAGTATTGGAGGATGATTTTTCCTTGGGAATGAGCTTGTTGAACTTGTTTCTTTGTATGTCAATTATTTCCTTGTATTGTATGTAGAAATCATGCCAGGTTTGGTCAGTTCTTTCTAGAGAAGACTCTTTGTTTTCAAAAGGTAGGAAAAGAGTGCACAATTCTCTTGTTGAGAGTTGTGGTGCCATGAGCACATGTAGAGCAAAGGTATGAGTAAAGGACAAGTTGCCACATGGCATGGAGGAGATATCCCACATGTGAGCAAGCAAATGGATGTAAGTACCCTCACCTATAAAAGGGAGGTTCATTTGAAGTAATATCAATCAAGCACTTTTGCACTATCTCAAGATTCTCTTTATGAGTCCAAGCTAATCTATCTTGGAACCTAATTGACTTGAGCTACATGTTATGAGCCTCGGGGGATTCGCAGGGGGAAACTTATGATATCACGTGAGTGTACAATAGGTGGTTTTTTTGAAATGAGGCATAAGCTTATACATTAGGGGTGGGGGCCCTTTTTTTTTCCCCAATATTGAATTTAAGCTAGGGGGACCACGTCATATTTAGGAAGGGGGGACATAATATAGGTTACCTTTGGTAACTAGTCCAAGCAAGTTTGATTTTGTGTATGGTTTTAAATAGTCATAGGGAAAGTAACCTGAATTTGCTTATTGTGTAATCTAAATGCTTGAGAGAGAATGTAGATTTAAGGAAAGGGGGGGACATAATGGAATTTTGGTGGTATCTTATAAGCTTAAATAGGGGTGTTTTATCATCCTACGTGGATCTTAAATAGGGGGTTTTCTTGAAGTTCATGCACGCAGGTGACGTCTCGCTTTAATGAAGAGTGAATCCCCCGGGTTATGAGCACTCTCTTCATCATGTCTCCACATAGGTTCCATCCACCTTAGAGTGCTCCATAGATCCTGAGGCACACATGTTTTGTCATGGTATCAGAGCATAGGTTTAGCTCTCCTAGTTTAGCTCATTAGTAGTTCACTAGGATTGATTCCATTCTTAGATTAGTTTTAGAATGTAAGATTAGTTTTAGATCTTGAGAGTTCTTCATTTAGAGAGTTGAGTTCATTGTGAGTTTGAGTGTTTCTTGCTGAGAGATTTGAGAGTTCTTCTTGGAGAGTTTCCATCTAAAGAGAGTTCTACTTTGCACAATGCAAGGTGAAGATGCCGTTTACTAAGGTAGTTGCATGCTTTGCTGTCTTGAGCTTTGTTTCTCGAACACACGGTCTAGTCTTGGAGCGCTGAATGGCTTGGCTAGCCTGAGCCTGCTAGTAACTTTTGCTGTAGTGTTCGGCGAGTAGGAGTTGCTTGACACAGCTCCATTGAATGGGCTAATGGACTTCAATGGCCCCTTGCCTTCTACGACCTTAGCCAACCATCTCCTTCTATGCCTATCCTCCATAGCCTCAACATTAACAGCTGCAGCAATGCTCACGGGCTCCTGCAATTGATAGGAGACTCAGTGCCTGAGCTACAATTTGGAATCCACCCGCTTGAAGCTACGCAACAGAGGGCTCAGTCGTGAATCTCAGCTTCTATAGTCTGATGACCACCAATGAACGACGCTCCAACGACCTTGAAACTCCACGTTTCACGGGCTCTAAAGCTCACGGCAGCCCATCTACCTCTTCGTATCAACAGCAGATAAGTATGGATACAAAGCCAATGCTCCAACATCTTTTGCACTGACAACGAGGACGATAGGCCTTGCACACGGCACACCTTCAACAAGCGATCTCCAGTAGCGTCAACAAGTGCCCATGCTCCAATGAGACCCAGCAGCCCGTCGACTCTCTCGGGCCAACACCGAACATCTCCAACGAAGAGCAGCGACAACCGCCGAGCCACGGACAAACAGCAGTAAGCCAACGGGCTCCCAGATCTAGAGCAATCTGCATTGCCTTCACGACAACCTCTCGTGCCTCGTCCGTTGCCAACGCATCTCCGTCGTCGACGTTCCTGCACAGCAAACCTTCAATTTCTCCTAAGGTTCTAGCATTAGGCCACGTGGCAGATAGGTCTCTAACCAAGGTGAGGTGATGTTAACCCATGGTTCATAGGCTTGGTCAGTTTCTTGCCATGTGGAAGATAGATTCTAACCTTGGTTAACACAATGGTTGAGTTTAGCTAACCTTGAGTTCAAAGACTTTGGTTAGGTTACATAGGGTTTGGTTCAGTTGCAGGTTGGTTAAGTTTCAGTTTGGTCAAAGTTGTGCCACATCACCCAAGTGCCTTCTAAGCACACAGCCTCTTGTTAAGCACAACATGTGAATCTCTGTGCCACATCATCAAAGGCCCCTCTTCTTCACAAAAGCTTCAACAAGCCATAACTTGCAATCCAGGAAGAATTTGGACATGCTCCAAAAAGGAAAAGTGATCGTCTTTTTGAGCTCTACGCGCTTGTCAGATCAGAATCATTGTATGCAATTAGACACTGCCAATATTGAAAGAAATCAATTGGTAAGACCTTTGTAACAAATGACAAATCAAAGCATGAATTCACACATCATTGTCATAAGCATGCCAAAAGCACAAGTGCATGAGATGACCATAGCACAAAGCATGGCATCCACATAGAAAGCATCAAGGCACATGGAAGAACAAAGCATCATGCATGAAGCTACACAAGAAAGAAGATTGAATATTGAAGTACCAGCAGGTCAACTACACAGCATCGTCATCAAGCCATGAGAAGAATGACAGGAACAACATGTATTGAGAAACAAAAACCTTGCCAACCTTGCCTATGTTTTGTAAATCAAGCCTGACCACCTGAGAGTAGCTATAAAAGCACCCAGGGGAGGTATTGACATGTAAAATCCACACTTGACCACCTTAAGTAGCAAGGTATGCACTAAGGGGAGGTGATGGAATGTAACTCACATCTGACCACCTTGCAGTAGCCAAAGGATCATGGCACCAAGGGGAGGTGTTGAGAGTTGTGGTGCCATGAGCACATGTAGAGCAAAGGTATGAGTAAAGGGCAAGCTGCCACATGGCATGGAGGAGATATCCCACATGTGAGCAAGCAAATGGATGTAAGTACCCTCACCTATAAAAGGGAGGTTCATTTGAAGTAATATCAATCAAGCACTTTTGCACTATCTCAAGATTCTCTTTATGAGTCCAAGCTAATCTATCTCGGAACCTAATTTACTTGAGCTACATGTCATGAGCACTCTCTTCATCATGTCTCCACATAGGTTCCATCCACCTTAGAGTGCTCCATAGATCCTGAGGCACACATGTTTTGTCATCTCTGAGATAGTTTTTTGGATCTGTATGCTCACTGTAGTTGTTGAACCTCATAATTTTTGGCTTTTCCCACTTTGTTGATGTATTGTCGTTGATTGTGTATTCACTGACAAATTCAGCTAAACAAATTGAAGCAAGAGTTGTTGGACGATGCTTACAATATTTTGGGATGATATCATCGAAAAAGATTTCAGTACTATCAAGATGCATCTTCTCCAATCGTGCTCTCCTTTTTAGTAGAAAAGTTCTGTTTTCTGCAATGTTTGTGTTGATATACTGAAATTATCTAGTAGAGCTAGTTAGTGGCAACGACAATGCCAAGTATGCTGCTTGTTGTGAGCTTATGTGTTGTGTATTGAGAATATCATTGCCAACTTTTCTGATACATTCGTTTGGTGGGGCTTTTGAGGCTATGCTTTCATTGTACGCTACCTTGATAGCTTCTATTGTTTCTTTATCTATTTTTGTGATGTATGATGTGCAATAGGATGCTGCTCCATGTGGGTTAGAGATGATGCAATTTATGTGAGTGTGATGTAAGCTATGAGGTGTGATAGAGGTAGGTGTGATTTCATTAATTTTTTAGAGGATCATGGTGATGGTTGAGATGATTGTGGATCTGAGATGTCACTTGATGGCCAATACATGCAATCACTTAGAGAGTGAAATGGCCTACAAGTTTCTATGTCGACATTTTGTGATGACTACTTTTGAACCCCCATAGTTCTACTAACATGGCATCAGAGCGATGTGCTCTCGTATATTTCTTGCAACCTATCTTAGCAGTAGTTCTTTTAGCCCATCCCAGCAATATGTACTTCTACTCTCTCTCTTCAGTCTCTTTCCAGTGCTAACATTGTCTTCTCACAGCAACAGTTGTAGTAACAGAGCTTTCCTCCAATACTAACGTTGTCTTCTTTGCAGTCATGTAGTCTTTCCATGCAATCATTGGCCTTGGACTAGATGATAACTTGATTCATCATGTTGATTTTGAAAGAGACGGCCGAAGAACATGCAAAGGAGCATGCAGATCTTGTAGGAGAAGAAGATGACAAGGATGAAGATGAGCATTTTTTCTACAAATGGAGAAAAAGCTTTGTCTGCTGCTTACTGTAAGCTATCTCTTCAAGAGGAGAGATATATTGATCGAGCTATCTTGTATGTGTGAGTCAAAGGTACTCAGACTGAGTAGTCCCCCAAAATGAATAAATGGAGTCTTTTTTTGCCTTGTTTCTACCCTACTTAGAGCAAGGGGGGTGTTTTCTGGGTAGACTGATGTACATTGTCATGAGTGGTCAAGCTCTCACATCAAGCCTAATTGTGAGTTTTAGGTATTGGCATCATTGTGTTTTTTTGTAACACATGATTGCAACCTTGAGCCGAAATCACCATGACTAATGAAGGTTCACTAAGACTTCTTCACCGTCGCTCCGAAGGGGGGTTCGGAATCAGAGCCTCAGTGAGTGTGACATGTGTCTTGGTTTGAGTATGAGTGTGAAAGGGGTTGATACTTGTGTGAGTTAGAAAGGCCACACCATTGGCTTGCCTTATACTCTCGTCTCTACTAGAATGTCTAACATCACATTTACTTGTGACATTATATTACATAAAATAAAGAACCAGCTATAGTCTATGGAGATGAAATCATGCAAATCATGTTCGTGTTTTAAGCTCTCTCACATCTATGGTTGAGTTGGTGGATACACCATGCACAAACAGTCTAGAGGTTTGAGCAACTCCTCTTGGAGACTTTTCTTTTGTGACATTCTGCTTCCATCCCTAATCAAAAGTGTATCTCCATAGTCACCTTATTTCTAGAGATACTTTTATTTATTACAACCTGTCTATATAATTAACTACGCATTTGAGAAGCTATCCCTATTAGAAAGGCTATCATCTACAGTTCAAGGCACTACTGTCATAAAGTGGAACTATAACTACGTAGCTTGTCTTCATTCTACAATGCTTTCATCATGTTGTTCTTTGAATGTCGAGAACTTAAAGGTGTCATGAAGAAAACAAAACCATATTCTTATGGAATTTCATGAAATGTTGGCCTATCTAAGTTTTTGGGCACCGATATACATCTTTATGTTTAAATCACTTGTAAGTGAATAGACACTATCCTTGTATCCATCGAGAGCAAGAGATAAGATCATCTCTCTAGCATGTCTTCACGTATGCACATAGAAAAGGATTTCACAAATGGCAAATTAAAAAGAGGAATTTGTGGAGATTGGTTAAAAATGAGGCATCCACTTCTTCCATTGCAACTCATGAGGGAACAACTAAAGGAAAGGGTAAGGGACTAGCTTAGGATTGTGGTAGAGATGTTGACTAAGACACTAAGCATATTTGATCATTGATCTTGGACTTGGGGATAATTATGTACACCACGTCCTTGATATACAGTCCCTAGCTAAAATATTGTGCCAAACTTGTCATGTGCTTTGGAGCTTGAGCTAGAAACTCTAAACTATCTCTAAAATTATATTTCTTTGAACTATAGTTAAAGACATATGAATCTTTTTCTTCCCATTTTAATCAAATGAGGAGTCTTATGACTCAATTGGTTGTTGTACGCTCTCTATTGACACAAGATGATGCTATGCCATTACTTCTTAAAAGTATGCTAGAAGAATACGACAACCTAGTAATTACCTTAAAGAATCTTCCAAATCCTACCTCGGAGGAAATCATCAGCTCCCTTACAAGAGGAGGAAAGAAAGAAGGATTGTAGACCTAGGTAACCTCGGTTACCCAAGCAATCCTGGGTATATGTATCAAAGTAACTAGGCACTGCCAAGGCGAGTCATCAAGTAGCGAAGCAAACAATTATATAAAATCATGGGCAAGTGGCAAGCTGAGAGAATCACGCAACCAAGATGGTGATCAGCCTCCTTTTGTGTAAGTAGAAGACAATTTAGGTTGACTTTGACTTTGTATAGTCCAAGTAGCGTTCAAGCTAACTTGTGACTGTTAAAGTCTTGTGGTAGAGGCTAGAGTCTTGAGTGGAGGCAACTAGAGAGGGAGTTGATGCACCAGCACTTTTGTTGCATGAGCATACTCTTCTCCAACCGAGGCTATTTGCAAAGGGCTACAAGTCCTTCTTATGGAGTAGCCAAGCACCAACCAAGCAATGAGCTGCCACCAATCTACCCAGTGGTGGGAAAGAGACCGTCAACATTTGGTAATCCTACTTAGGACTAATCTGCAAAAAATGAGTTGAATGAGCATTATTAGTCGCTAATCACAAGTGCACAATCATCAAGAGAATCAGTTCATGCTATCAAGCAATAAGCCATGAGAGCTGCTTAGGATAGCATACTGCTATGAGAAAGTAAGCCAAGTATTCCAAGACGATTTGTGGCTTGTCAAGGCTTGCGCGTCAACAGGAATCTGGATGGAGGACTGCAACCAAACCGTATGTAGAGTACTTGGAGCCTTAACAAATGTTTGACACATGCTCGGAATGTCACCATGTGGCAGGCAAAAAGAGCACTTACACTACCGAGGCGATGGGACTTGCCAAAACCTAGAAGTAAAGGGATGGATGATCGACAACAAAGATCGAGAGTAGTGGGTGGGCCCCAGAATCAAAGAGCACGACAAGTGAGAAGGCTTGGCCTAACTTAGATAGAGATGTTGCTCGACTATTATGTCGAGACCAGGAGTGAAACAATCCCTGATTTGCAACCAAGATATGCTAATGAGCAGGACATAGAAGGACCCCCGAGGCTATCGAAGGGTGAACACTTTGAGCATTTTTCTACGAAGAGCTAAGATACAGAGTACTTCCAACAGCTTACCTATGAGCCGAGTCTGAGCACAAACATTGACCAGCTGAGCCTGGGGCCAAGGCACGTCTCAAACTAGAAACATCGCATTGCAAAGGATGAGCTACAATTGAGTCTTGATTGTGACCAACAAGTACGTGAAAGAAGATAATATCAAGACCTGCACGGTTGGGAGATCAAGTGTAGAAGCTAAGAGCTAATGCCCAACAAGTCTAGAGTCTCGATGTGTCTTTGACCAAGAGTGACATGCAAGATGGGAACCATGATATCCCAAGTCTAGATACGTGTCTGATTGTGAGAGGTGGACCACACCCCAAGTCTAGGTGTGCATCCCATATCGAAGCCACTGCCTGCTATACCTCCTCCTGTAGGAGGCTATCAAGGACATGGACTCCCTTCTAGGGATGCGGACTCCCTTCTAGGGAAGTCCGATGCGGGGTTGCTCTAGGAAAAGTCGCCAAGGAGTGATCTCACTAAAGGAACATGGTAGAGAGAGGGAGAGAGAGAGGGCAGGCTAGGGAGAGAGGAAGTGATACTCATGATGAGAGACACTTCCGATTGAAAAAGAAAAGGAACCCCAAGTCACCACATGCGTCCGACCGAGAGTGACACGGTAGATCGGAGGCAAGAAGTCAGAGTCCAGCTACACACATGCATAACCAGTGGCTAGGTGGAACCTAGAGCAAAGGCCGAACACCCACTGAGAAATCAAAGATAGAGTTGGAGCTCGGAATAGGATAGTTGGAGCGTCTGAGTCCAAAGAGCGCAAGGTGACTAGAAGAACAAAGCTAAAGCTACTCATCTCATTAAGGTAAAACTCTGAGACTTTAAGGGAACCGAGAATGAAGACCCCTATAGTCATATGTATAGCTTCTTGCATGCTTGCCACATCAACAGAGACACGACCAAGGAATACATGAATTACTTTCCATATACTTTGGTCAAAACAGACCAAAGATGGTTCAACCAATTTCCTATTGGATACTTCATAGATTGGCAACACGTGTCCAAGTACTCTATCAGATGATAAGTCAATGTGTACTTGGTTGTTCACTGGCTCCCCCATGGACAGGCATCCGCTTGAAATAGTGAACCCCAAGCTCCTCAACCAAGCCATTGCCTTGGAGAAGAGTGGACCTGATAAGATGAAGCAAAAGAAGAAAAGCAAGAGCGAGGATGAAGGCACATCGACTTTAACCAAGAAAGATCCACTCACCTCCAAACTCAAGAAGGCATTGTAGGAAATGGGTATGCACTCTGCATAGCCCAATTTCAAGCTTCCAAGAAAGCAAAAATATTATCAAAGATCTTCTGCCATGCACGAAGCCAGTCTGTGTGTGGTAGTCTTAGAACCAACGAAAAGTGGTGTGACAAGTGCTCACATAACGGGCACACAAAGGAGGAGTGTAGAACCAAGTATCGTGATGCATGTACCAAGTTTGGGCATGATCGATCAAAGTGTTGGTATGCCTACAAACACATAGCGCATGTCAACTAAGATGCTCAGGAAGAAATAGTAGCTGCTTCACTAATTTCAAGCATATCAATGCATTTTTCAATTCATCATTGCGTAGTCACCAACATCACTAGATACGTACCAATATCAACTCCCACAATTGAGCTTCAATTAAGTATTGGCCCCTTTAGAGTTGTTTTATCACCTCACGTTGCTCTTTGTAATGTCATGTTGACCTCATGTAGGCGGCCTCAAGATTTGGAGCTTTTCTATCTCTTTCTTTAAAAAACTTATTTTCATTCTTTTACTAGACCATTGATTGGATTAACACTTTTTATAACTAGGTTGAGACACCGTTCCCTTCAAATTTAGGCAAAGGAGCTTTTATGTTTGTTTTCTCAACTTTGTACTCCTTTAGCCGACCTTACATTCTTATAATTATGTGTATTTCTACCTATAATCCATGCTCTTTTAGCAATCAATGGACATCTCATAAAAAGGGAATCCAAATAACTACCATCAATTCATTTGCATCTCATACCCATCCTTTTTCTCTAGGTTTTGAAATTGTGTGAAAGCTCAACTAAAGGAACTATGATATAAAGTAAAATCAGCTTCCAACTTACAGCATGCACCTCAACCTAGGTGGTGTTGAGTTTCATGCAATGTTTCGCACCCATCCGATAATGCCATAGATAAAGAGCTTGAAGGCCCACCTTAAGAAATTCTAATGTGACTGACAATTTCTAGGTTTTTAGAGACATGGCTCGAAAAGATTTGAGGTTGTATTGGGCTAATTTTGTGTTTTAAGAGTAGAATATGATGAGTGGGTCTCAATGAGTATTTTCAACAATATTCCTATATGTGACTTCTATCTCAGCAGACTAGTTTTATCGAAATTCCTACTTGTCAGTTATATCTCAACTATATAAAATAATATATTTTGAACGATAGAAAGATAAAAGCACCAAATCTTGAACATGAATTCTGTTACAGAAAAAACCACCCCACATAACAAATATGATCCCCATCCCTTGTAACAAGGTATGGCGTTCCTTATTTTTCAGTTATAAAACACTTGTCCTTTTTCCATTTTTAATGGCACTTTTTACACTTCGCATTTTATACATATATCTAGATGAATCTAGCAACATCACCAAACTCATCCTCTAAAAACACAACACATAGTACACTTTCAATCTGATGATATCACTCATAAGGTCGAAAACCATAAACTCCATCACGCATAGCAGAGATGACATCCCCACGCACGTCATTAGTGCCAATCAGTGGGTGTAGACCATAGTATAAACATATGCTCACACACACAAATCCACACACACTTGAGCATCCATTTATAGCAAAGGTATTCGTACTGAGTTTCTGTCCGCCCTTTGGAGGTGAAGGGCAGACTAAGCCGTGACAAAGGCTAGCACTAAAGGAGAAGGCTAATCAAAGAGTACCACATTCTCTTTAATCAGCCACAAATCTTGTGAAGACTATACAACTTCATTTTAGTCTCTCCCAAATGAAAATCTAAGCAAAAAAACCTTAGACAATCTAGCTAATACGGCAACACACCACTTAAGATAGAAAGAATTTAGGGCAACTACAACCAGCAATACAACCCGTATTCGACGAAGGGTGATACAACAGCTATGGCTTATACAATCTAAACTGACGAAACAGCTTTGACTGTATTTCCACGACTCTCCCTCTCTCTCTCTCTCTGAACATACACTAGGGCCCAGGACAAATTGTCGGGCTGGACCCCCCCCGAAGGTCTTTATTCATTTCAGAAAATCTGTTACAAAAGTTCAGCATGAAGCTGTCTCGTAAGTCTCTCTCTCTTTTACGTGAAAAGAAATCCTTCTTTACAAGGGCTTCAAACCCCATTCAAATTGGCAACATGCCACTTGTCTACAATCTAGACTAACTCTTATTACAAGCCACTTAGGGCCATTCTGGAGTCTTCAAAGCTCTCGGTCACACGAACCGCTTCCTAGGTGCTTGTCAGGCTCCCATTTCGCTTAGGAAAAATAATCCTTGCCAGTACCTGCAACAATTAATTAAAGCGCACCACCATGGTACCCATTAATTGTTAGCGCTTTGCATGCAAATAACACACTGTGGACTAATCCTAGTCACGGTGGGCGTCCCCACTGAACACATGTGCACATCTAAACAAATATATATATATATATATATTAATAAATAAATATATATATATTTTCTCTGGTTGACCGGAGTCAACACTCTTGATTATAATTAAAGAGCTTCGACCCAAGGTCAA
This sequence comes from Dipteris shenzhenensis, assembly GCF_047967505.1. Lineage (NCBI taxonomy): Eukaryota > Viridiplantae > Streptophyta > Polypodiopsida > Gleicheniales > Dipteridaceae > Dipteris > Dipteris shenzhenensis. The sequence goes on from NC_141614.1 coordinate 45,489,484, forward strand.
GGTGCCTTAATTATAGCCAAGTCTCTCCAACCGAGGTTGGCACATCTTGGTTAACCGGGGTTAACCCCTCTTGGCGCATGCCAAGTCTTGTTGACCGAAGTCAACACTCTCTGACCGTAGTCAGGTTTACTTGACTAAAGTCAAGTATCTTTGACCGTAGTCAATCCTTTGACCATTAAAATAACTCTTTGACCGTAATTAACACATATAAAACTCTTTAATTATGATCAAATAAATGGTCAACTGTACTTTGACTTAGGATATTTACATTGTGGTGACATCCCCTCGGCTTCTATTCAGTTGACCTCAACTGAAAAGCTTCCTTGTAAACATCCAAAAGCTGTGGATGATCGGATAACATGTCTTCGTCCATCCACTTGGCATCTAATGCCGTATAATTCTTGAATTTTACAAGATACCTGTAAAATTCTTTACCCTGAGGGCCTTTACGTATAGTATGGTACACAATTTGCTCTGGCTGAAGGACTTCCTCCAGCTCATCCACTTCTGGTGGATCTTCTGATACTGGTTCTGTAGGCTTTGGTCCCTGAAATTTCTTTAGAAGACTCACATGGAATGCATTGTGAATCCTCCAATGCTCTGGCAATGCTAATCTGTATGCAACTTCATTTATTCTCTCTGTAACCCTGAAAGGGCCATAATATCTGGGAGATAACTTTGCATACACTTTCTGTTTGCCTTTAAACTTGTGGAGCCTAGCTTTTTCAAACCTCAAAAGTATCCAGTCCCCTTCCTTGAGATCTAGCTGTCTCCTATGTTTATCTGCAGCCCTTTTATGTTTGTCTTGAGACCTTTCAATTGCTGTCCGGACTTGGCTGTAAGCTGTCTGGAGGTCTCTTACAAACTGATCAGCAGCAAATATTTCATCTTTAGTCCTCAATATAGGTGGCAAAATCACCTTCCCATATATGACTTCAAAAGGGGCTTTCCCTGTAGAGCTATGTACTGTATTATTGTAAGCAAACTCTACTAAGGGTAGGTACTTTTCCCAGTCTGAACTCTGGTCACCCACGTAGCATTTCAGCATATCCAAAATGGTAGAATTTGCTACTTCACTTTGACCATCTGTCTGGGGATGGAAAGAAGAAGAAAAATTCAGATTCGTCCCCATGTTATCAAATAAAGCTCTCCAGAATAGACTGGTCATTCTGGGATCTCGATCACTAACAATGGACTTAGGCATACCATGATGTTTAAAGATCTGTGCCATGAACAGCTTAGCCATATGATCTGCCTTTATGGTTTTGCGAACCGGAATGAAATGAGCTTGCTTGCTGAATCTATCAATGATAGTCCAAATCCCATCATTCCCTGACTTTGATCTCGGCAAATCAAAAATAAAGTCCATTGTAATATTTTCCCATGGTGCCTGAGGCACGGGAAGAGGCATAAGTAGGCCAGGTGCCTTCTGTCTATCATACTTCATTTTCTGACACGTAAGGCATTCAGTAACAAACTGATGTATATCTTTCCGCATTCCTGGCCAAAAGAAATACCTCTCTAGTGCTAGAGTTGTTGCTGTAATTCCTCTGTGTCCAGCATAGGGAGGTGCATGGCATTCCCCTAAAATCTTTTTTCTCATCTCCTGGGTGATGCATAGGCAATCATCTTTCATTAAATACCCATCTTTCAGGGAATAGTGACTGGTGGATTGCCCTTCTTGCATCTGCTGTAAAATTCCACCAAAATCAGAATCATGAGCATATTGTTCCCTCATGCCTTCCAGGTCCTGATGATAAGCAATAGTGACATTATTGACCTGGGGTCTTCGGGACAAGGCATCTGCCACTCTGTTCCGAATTCCTGGGGTATGGACAATCTGAAAATGATACATTGACAGCATGTTTGCCCATTTCATATGCTTCTCTGAAAGCTTGGTCTGAGTCAAAAAGTATTTCAGACTTTGGTGATCTGTTTTGACAGTAAAATCTGCACCCAAAAGATAATGTTTCCATGTATGGATGGCATGAATTACAGCCAATAACTCTTTCTCATAGATTCCTAAATATCTTTCCGCATCCCGAAGTCGTCTGCTTTCATAGGCTACTACATGACCATTCTGATGCAATGCAGCCCCAACACATTCTCCACAAGCATCGCAATCCACATCAAAAGACTGATACAGATCCGGAACTACCAGAATGGGCTCTGTAGTCAACTTTTCCTTGAGTGTATTGAATGCTTTCTTCTGTGATAATCCCCATGTGAAAGCTGCATTTTTCTTAGTGAGGTCATGTAATGGAGCTGCGATATCAGCAAAGTGTCTGATAAATCTTCTGTAGTAAGAACACAAGCCTAAAAAGCTTCGAACTTCATGTACAGTTTTCAGCTCTGGCCATTCCTGAATGGCACGGATCTTCGCTGGATCCATTTGTATCCCATTCTTGGATATTATATGCCCCAGATAATGGATTTCTTCCAGGAAGAATTCACTTTTCTTGCTGTTGGCATAGAGCTGATGATTTCTCAGCTCTTGAAACACTATAGCAAGATGTTCTCTGTGGTCTTCCTCTGTCTTAGAAAAAACTAAGATATCATCAAAGAAAGTACCCGTAAAATGCCTGTACTTCCGGAAGATGCGATCCATCATTCTATTGAATGTGGCTGGAGCATTTGTCAATCCAAAAGGCATCACTAAGTATTCATACAACCCGAATGTTGTGCGGAATGCTGTCTTATGCACATCCTGAGGTTGTATCCTCACTTGGTGGTAGCCACTCTTTAAGTCTATCCTGCTGAAAACTGAAGCTCCATTTAGCTGATCCAAGACATCATCAATACGCGGAATAGGGAATCTATTCTTGATGGTCATTTTGTTCAGTGCGCGATAATCGACGCACATACGGAATGAACCATCTTTCTTCTGCACTAACAGTACAGGGGAACAAAAAGGAGACGAGCTGGGCTGAATCAAGCCTTTGGACAGCAAGTCCTGTACCTGAGCCATAATCTCCTCTCTCTGAGTCGCACTGACTCTATAAGGGGGTCTGTTTGGTGGCTCACTACCAGGCATTAACTCTATCTGATGATCTTCTGGTCTCTCTGGGGGTAGCTCCCCTGGCAAAACATCAGAAAAGCAATCTTTAAAGTTTACCAGAAACTGAAACCTATCTTTGTCTGCATCATTCATTTCAGCATGCATATCATTCTCTTTTTCTTTTACAAAAACCATGTACGCAGAAATTGCAGACTTTATTGCTTTACCGCATGAAACATCAGATACAATGGGGATAGTGTCCCCTTTATTCCTGGCAATTACACGCTGATTTTTCCCCCTATGTACAAATTCCAGCACTCTTTCAGGAAGAGTCAACTTCACTGCCTTGCGGTGAAACCAAGGCATCCCCAAAACTACATCATAATGTTTCAGTGGAGAAATGAAGAAGTCTTCCTGATCCACATAACTCTGAATATGAAGACGGAGCTTCCCTATCAAGGGAGTAACTGGCACAGGATTCCCACAAAACATTTGATCGGCATCCAAAGCCCTGCCTAGCTCTTCCGTCTTTATTCCCAGCCTCAGGGCTAGATCCTCTGATATGAAATTATCAGTAGCCCCTGGATCAAATAAAATCAGCGCTTGCTGGTCTCTAACTTTGCCCCATGATAGCAGCAATTCTCGTTCTTCTGGGTTCAAAGCATGACCCAGTATATCAGGAATACCCCCCGCCATTGGCTTTTGCGGTCCCCGTGGCTTCTCTGCCTCTTTTCCCTTCGATGATGAAGGCTTTTCTGGGCACTGGGCAGCCACATGCCCCTCTTTACCGCACCTGAAGCATTTCCCATCTCTACGGAATTCCGCTATCTGTTCAGGGGTAAATAGAGATTTACCCTTATAGGTCTTCGAGAACTGAGTACCCCTCGGCTTCTGAGGCTGAAACCCTTTCTTTTCAGCCTTAGGGGACTCTTTCTTTTCTGATTTTTGAAAATCAGTTTTCTTTTTATCAGCACGTCCTGCATGCAAGGATGGCACTGTAGATGGATCTTGTAGCGGCACAAGACTCGCTACTGAGGCTGAATGCATAAGATCTTGAATATTCTTTGCCCCCAAAGCATTCACTACTGCCTGAATTCTTGGAGTGAGACCTGCTCTGTACTTCCTCATCTGGGTACCTTTGGAGATCTTTTTGAACGGTGCAACCTGCAAATAAGCATCCCAAAACTTTTGGTTGTACCCATCCACTGTATCTCCTGCATCCATGTGCAAGCTGTCCCAGTCTTGAAGAACATGGTCTCTAAACTGTTTAGGCATGAACTGCTGGTAGAAGGCTTTCTTGAAGCCCTTCCACTTTCTTGGGGCTGATCCATCTGTGGTCAGTGCACTCCACCATGCACTAGCCGTTGCTGTTAAATGTAGGCTGACCATTCTTAACTTGGAGGATTCTGAAAATTTCTCAGTACCGAATGCAGCATCAAACTGTCTGATAAACTGCAATGCTTTGTCTGTATGACCATACTGTCCATTGTAGGTCATAAACTTAACAGATTTTCCTCCCTCTTTAAATTCCCTGGTCGCTTTGGAAGATTTTCTCTTCCCAGACTTCTCGTGTTTCCTTCTTTTCCTGGATGGTTTATCTGATAAGGAAGAAGAAGACATAGAAGTTGAACTCGAGGTAGACGGTGATGGACTAGGAGATCGGTGATGACGCCTCGATCTCTTTTTACTATGGGACCGTCTCCTATGAGATCTATGAGATCTCTCTCTCTCAGACTGTACACGAGAGTGTGCCTCTGGCATTGGCACGTCATATACTGGATTAGGCATAGTGGAAACAAATGCTGAGCCCTGGGATCCCTTTTAAGATTTTCCAGTTCTTGTATACGAGTGCGTACCATTTGTTCAAATTCTTGTTGAGATTGTGGCACATTCCTCTGTCTTGGATGCACATCCCTATCTTGAGAATCCCACTGGATAGGTGATTGATCCATATTCTGAGATCTGCAGATTTTTTTTTTTTCTCACACTGTGCAAGTAACTAATGCACACTACCTTTGCTTTTCCAACAGAGAAGGTACCTCAACAAGAGGTGTTTTGCATTCACAATCTAGGCCAGTACGGGCTGTCAGTTCAAGGCATGTACCCACACAACTGCCAAAGCATCATCAACTATGTTGCCCTTTTCTGGCTGCTGCAGATGGCCTCAAAAGGCATCTATTTTTTCCTCTTTTTACTGCTCAAAGGCATGCATACTCCTTTTTCTGCAAATCTCTGTTTTCTCTGCTTTTCTCTGGTTTTCTGCTACTTTTCTGACAGTAAAAGTCTGACAGGCAGGAGAAAATTGATAGCCAAAACTGTCTCTGCAACTGTCTTTTTTTTTTTTTTTTTTTTTTGAAGGAACAGTAACCAGATGGAGTGACTGCTAGTTAGTCTAACCAGACTAACTGGTTCTGGTTACACCAACCAAACTGATCTGGTTAGGCCAGATTAACTGGACCAAAGTTGAACTAACTAGACACTGGTTCAACTAACCAGAGTTAACTGACTGCAGTTGACTTAACCAGGGTTTCACTAACCACAGGTCAACCAACCAAGGTTTAACTGTACCAGGGTTAACTTAACCACTGGTCTGCCAGGCTGGCTGCCACGTCAGCATCTTGCAAGACCTCTGCCACGTGTCCTGCACCACGTGTCCCGCGCCACATCAGCTCTGAGCTGGATGCCACGTGTACTGCCACGTCATCAGCCTGCACATGCTGCCACGTCAGCACCCACGCGTGCCTGCCACGTCAGCTCTGTGTATGCCACGAGTCTGCCTAGGTGGCACCCTGGCCACGTCAGCTCAGCCAAAGGTTTCAAACCTTGGCTAGGCAGGAATCATCGCGCGTCGCGCCTGCGCCTTGTTGATCGATCTAAGCCTTCACGAATATGCGCTGAAGGTCTTCGTCGACAGCTCTGTTAGACAGCGGAATAACTCACGTTGTCCGTCCGTCGGATATTCACGGGACCCCAAATAGTGGCGCAACAGAGGCGTACACATTCATCACAAACTCGGAATCCCCCATCGCGAAGGCGTGTCCACACCTTCATGCTTTGCTTGAAATTCGATGTACAGAGGTCAGTCCCTGTAATCCGTTCATCGATGTCTGGTCTTGCCCCGTCCAATTTGAAGCCCCAAGCCTGCCAACTGCCACCTCTCTGGGCAACGCCATCCTTTCTTCGGGGCAACGTTGGATCTTCTCTCTCGTGCTGAATCGTCACAACCTGAGAAGGTTATGAACCCCTGCTCTGATACCAATACAACCAGCAATACAACCCGTATTCGACGAAGGGTGATACAACAGCTATGGCTTATACAATCTAAACTGACGAAACAGCTTTGACTGTATTTCCACGACTGAAATTAACTCTCCAAAAGCTCTCCCTCTCTCTCTCTCTCTGAACATACACTAGGGCCCAGGACAAATTGTCGGGCTGGACCCCCCCGAAGGTCTTTATTCATTTCAGAAAATCTGTTACAAAAGTTCAGCATGAAGCTGTCTCGTAAGTCTCTCTCTTTTACGTGAAAAGAAATCCTTCTTTACAAGGGCTTCAAACCCCATTCAAATTGGCAACATGCCACTTGTCTACAATCTAGACTAACTCTTATTACAAGCCACTTAGGGCCATTCTGGAGTCTTCAAAGCTCTCGGTCACACGAACCGCTTCCTAGGTGCTTGTCAGGCTCCCATTTCGCTTAGGAAAAATAATCCTTGCCAGTACCTGCAACAATTAATTAAAGCGCACCACCATGGTACCCATTAATTGTTAGCGCTTTGCATGCAAATAACACACTGTGGACTAATCCTAGTCACGGTGGGCGTCCCCACTGAACACATGTGCACATCTAAACAAATATATATATATATATATATTTTTTCTCTGGTTGACCGGAGTCAACACTCTTGATTATAATTAAAGAGCTTCGACCCAAGGTCAAGGTGCCTTAATTATAGCCAAGTCTCTCCAACCGAGGTTGGCACATCTTGGTTAACCGGGGTTAACCCCTCTTGGCGCATGCCAAGTCTTGTTGACCGAAGTCAACACTCTCTGACCGTAGTCAGGTTTACTTGACTAAAGTCAAGTATCTTTGACCGTAGTCAATCCTTTGACCATTAAAATAACTCTTTGACCGTAATTAACACATATAAAACTCTTTAATTATGATCAAATAAATGGTCAACTGTACTTTGACTTAGGATATTTACATTGTGGTGACAGCAACAACATGGATGAAAACTTCACAAGGCAAAATTTGCATGTCCATTAATCCGACAGAAGCCTATATCTAAAATAAATCCAAGAACATGCTCAAACTGATCCACTCAAAACACAACACAATGTGCAATTTCAATCTCATGATAGTCACTCGTAAGGTTGAAAACCATAAATTCTATCACGAATAGCAGGGACAGCTGCTATGACATCCCCACTGATGTCATCAGTGCACACATACTTGAGCATCCATTTATACAAAGGTCCTTGTACTGAGTTTCTGTTGGCACTCTGCAAGTGAATGTAAGACTCAACCATGCATAGCACTGACTAGCTACTATGATATCCCAATGCATCATCAATGCCCAACAGTGGATGTAGACCATAGTATATACATATGCTCTCACACATACAAATCCATACACCCATACATATTGAGCATCCATTTATACAAGGTCTTCGTACTGAGTTTCACCGGGCCTCCGGAGGTGAAGGGTATCTTTATTATTGCATTTGTTAATGTATTGCACATGCATATTACTGAAAGTATAAAGTTGAAATAGAAAGTTTAGAGCTGTAAAGTTTGATCTGGTATGTAGTTCCAATAGATGCTTCCTCCTGCACTGTGATAGATCTTCTGCAGAAGACATTAACACTAGGCTGAAAGATGTAACTGAATCTCTTCACTCACAATTTTCAGTATCTCTTCAATCCTGCCAGAATTAAATCCACTATTAATCAACCATGAGATTAAAACTTAAAGCCCAGAACAAGACACCCAACCTCCATTTCCTGCCAGCATTAAAACCAGTTTGCATGCAAATGTCAAGGATCCTTTCAAAAACTCAAGATGAAAATTGGGGGTTTCACCTGTTCCTTTTGATATTCACTTCTGCAAGCCAAGCAGTAAGATACACCTGCAACATCATTGCATTGTAGTTTGCTTTCAGGCCCATCTGTTCTTACTCTGATAATAAAACTCTCTGTTATATGCCTTTCACAAGAAAGTTGGAAAACAAGAAATAGAGACTGAGTTTACAACTACCAGAAATACTTAAAATGAGAGCGTAATTCAATCAAGCAATTGATAGATCCACAAGTTTGATGGTATCTCCAAAGCCACAAGCATGTTGTCCTAACCCTGTGCACTACCAAATGTGTGCCCAAAACAGAACAACCCCTAAAAAACAAACCCCAGCTTCCCTCTCCTCCCTCTTTGATAGCTTACTAAATTGAGAGTCCCAAATCTTGAGCTTTGCAATGACATAAAATATAAAATGCTTGATCTATATCATTACGATCTGGATTCCACTGTCTTTGACCTTAGCCTGCAGCAGAGTCCATCACTAGCACAAACGAACCTTATTCACACAACACTGAGGTCTGTCTCCACATTTTTGTTTCTTGTCTCTCAGGTTTGCTCACATCACTTACCTTATTTTCCTTAGGTCTGAGAAAACTTTAATGTGACTTGACACTCAGGATCACACTGCAATCTCCAGCAAATGGAGGTAAGGTGGAAGGACAGAAGTCATGGAGCTTTAGTATTAGTTATGCTAGGCTAATTGCCCGAAAGCATTTATAGAACACAGGCCATGCAGCTAATAGTATTAAGCAGCCTAGCCTAATTGGCAGAAAAAATTTCCAAGAAGGTCTGGGCATTTCCAACTGTACTCTTTTGTTTGTATGTGGGTGCATGGGTGTGCATGGGTGTGGGTGGGTAGGTGGGTGAGTGTGTAGTTGAGGGAGGGAGGAGGGAGGAGGGGAGGAGATGGAAAACCTCGATTTGTTCATTCATTTGTGCCCCCACTTTAGCCTGCATGCAACCCTCCAAGTGTCACAGCATCCTCTTGCCCTTCAGGCAGCACATCAGTACACTAGAGTATCAGCCCATGCAGGCTTTCTGCTATTCGAGAAACACCGACTAGCTCTTGGTTTGATGCCTCCTCAACCATCCACCTATATGGTCACTGTTTTACTAGCTCTCTAACCTTGGACGCAAGTATGTCACTATGGGAAAGTCTTGTGGTTGGATTTGTGGTCACCAGAAACATTTCTTGAAAAGCGTTACTACAGGGTTTCGAAGATTGACATTTCAAAAATCTCACATTGTCAGACGTTACATTCTAAAGATTTTACTGTCCATATCTAGAGTCTATACATCTCTCTCTCTCTCTCTCTCTCTCTCTCTCTCTCTCGCTCCATGTTCAGGGTTGGACCAAACCGACAAGGGTCACCATAGCCCTAGTCCGACGCAGAGCCTCTGCCATGAGATCACACTGAGCAGTACCCACAGCTAGTCGACAGCACTCTCTCTGATTTCGTACTACCACTGTCCCGCCAGTCATTGGGTCCTCCATAATATTGGACCGGATTTGGCTTTGTATTTTGATGACATGATGATGTTGGTGATGGGGAGGGTCATATTGATGTTATGTTATGACTCTGTATTGATGTTCTTATGGCTATGTAGCATGTAGCATGTAGCATGGGTGTCGATGTTCATTTAGTAGCTCCACCCTTTCAGCTTGTTTGTATCAGGCTTTTTCAAGTCTCATGGACCCATCAGTCTTTTGAAGACTTTAATAAACATTAATAATCATATGGGCAGTCATGGCACTTTATGAAAGAGACCCAGGAAGGGTTCAGACTGGTGTAGGGTCGACAGAGGAGATCATGAGCACCATTGGGTTGTCCTTTGCCACCAACCTTGTTCGGCCTCTACATAGATGAGCTTGAGACCTTTATCGGAACCCTAGTGGGGACTGATTGCTCTCTAGCCGGATCCTTACTTGATATGCAGATGATGTGGTCCTCCTATCTTCCTCAGCAGAGGGACTCCAACGACACCTAGACGCATTACATCCTTTCTGTGAGACACATGACTTGAAGGTCAACCTTGGTAAAACCAAGGTCATGATCTTTAACACATCTCGGGCAGCCATGCACAGAGATCATTTCACCTTGGATGGGTTACTAGTGGAGGTAGTTTCATACTACATCTACCTGGGGGTCATGTTCTTCAGCCCGATCTTTACCATGCGACCAGCACTACCGGCTCGACTGAGTAGGGGGTACGATGCGCTGGCCAGACTTGAGCGACATTACTTTCACACTCACTTCTAGGACCCTCAGTCTCTCCTCTTGGACTCTTTGGTTTTGAACCGTAGGTATGTGTGGCAGCCCTTGTTGAGGGCCTGATCTATTAGAGATGGAGTGGGCTGGAGTTGAGAGGCTTCAGGTTCTCACGCTTTCACGGATGATCTGCAGTAAGCCTTCCATTCGACATCAAATAGTTCTGGCTAAGTTCAGGGCATCCTCACTACAGCTCGATGTAGCATTCCAAGTCATCACATATCTCTTCCTCATTCGGCAGTATGGATCTTAGACCATAGGGCGATGAAGGCTTCCTTGGTTGGCTTCATACTCCTCCATGACACTGGCAGCAACAGAGGGGGATCTTGGGTGTTGGTATGCCCATACTTGCAGATGGTTTGAGAGCCTTGGGCTCAATATAGACAGGCTACCCCGATTCCTGCTCACATATCACGAGGTGAAACAGGTCATCCAAGAGGATCTCCTACAGTTACACACATTCACCACTTGGTTGACACCCTGTGATCTCCCTATGAAGCTCAACTTCTACACAGACCACTGTCTATGGATCTCCCGGGAGCAAAACTTCATCGACCCACCAGGATACACACAGATCCACCTCCCCCACTCCATGAGGATTTCGATCAGGCAGTTTTGGGTCTCATCACAAGCCTCCGCATAGAGATTGGTCGAGCGGAGGGCATACCCAAAGAGGGTCACATTTGTACCATGTGCGACTCCTTGGAGACTGAGTCGGAGGAGCGTTTCACTTTCAGGTGCCCGGTCTACTACGAAATCAGAGGTCGATACCACTGCCTTTTTAGACATGGTTTTGGCTCCCTACCCAGTTTCCTTTCTTACCCAGACCAAAGATGCTTGGCAGCCTTCCTTCATGAGGGCGTACGACACAAGGAGCAGTTGCTCAGAGCATGTAGGGGAGATCATGACACACATCCAAACTCCACCCAGAGCATGATCACCGAGTTTTTCCAGCCATACAATACTGATCAGTAGGACTCACGGAGGTGGCAGCCCCGGGAACCCGAGCCAAAGTCAAAGACAAGTCAGACTCGCCGGCGCACTGAGGCACAGATCACGCTAGGGGACCTTGCTTCCATGCTTACTAGACCCGATGCCCGACCCACAGGAGTGACTGTGGCAATCGTTCACCGCAGGGCTACAATCAGGAGACTTCAACGAGCTGCACACGCCGACAGCTACCAACGCCCTATCATAGGGTTTTTGCAACCTCACACCCTGACGCCCCCCGCCTAGGGCTGGCACTTTCATTGGCTTCCACTCAGAGAGTTTTTCCCTTCTATGTATCGACGCCATTATGGGTAGGGTTATGGATTATGGATTTTGTATGTCCTGGGTGTTGATGCCTGTTTAGTGGCTCCACCCAACAGTTCATTGTATCAATTTCTTTTAATCTCATAGACCCTTTTTGGTCTTCCGAAGACTGTAATAGACTCTCTCTCTCTCTCTCTCTCTCTCTCTCTCTCTCTCTCTCTCGATTGAACAATGGAATTTCAAAATATATGTAAACTGTAGCTCCTACATATATATGAATATATAAGAACTATAGATCATAGGTGAATATGGACATATATGGTGTTTTCGGGGCCTGCCCTAGTGCACACATGTCGAGAAACAACAGCCCGTTTTGCATGTTTGACAGAAACGTTCCAGGAAGAAATGTTTCTACTGCCCAGAAACGCATTTTGTGTCACAATACGACATGAGTTTTCATTTACAGACCTTCACCCATACATAGATGCCAAAAAGTGATTAAATTTAAGCTTGGAGTTTACGTTCTCATATTGCTAGCAAGATGCTTCTCTTCCAGCTGGACAGGAAAGAAAATGGCTCATGGAGTGTCCAAACGTCCAATCTGAACTCTGCTGCTCTAAATTCATGGCTACTTCCCAAAATGCAAAGGCGACCCTTAGTCACTTGTAAGATGCTTGGGACAGCAACATATGCATCTGTGGCATAGGCTTGGGAAGATGTTCTGGAAAAGTTTGTTTTGAAGCAGGTCTACAAGGATTTTCCATGCTGGCATCTTTAGCAGATGAGTCTTCCTCCTGATACATGGACCATGGTGAATGTTGCAATGTAAAGGCATGATCAACACTTAGCCGATGCTCTTAACTTAGGCCTCTTGCATGAACACGATAAGATCCAAAAGTGGAGATTAATATGCCCTTTTATCTCACTTCCTTTGAACATCTAGCTTTTGAGTCAACTCACTCATTTGAAGCTTTTCACACGGCACAAAGATCTTAACATTTCTCTGCTCAACAAGGACAGACCCACATCAGATTAAAATCCATTCCTAAATATTCATAAAAAATCAATAAGCCTAAAGCTTTTTTCCCTTGAACTAGGACATTCTAATAAGACAAAAAATGTCCGAAAATAGACTAGAAGATACAAGTTGAGCAATACATGACCTTATTAAACAAAATATGGATGGGACAGCCCCCCAACACGGCAAAAAATGGACTAAGAGCCCTCTGGCCTGACCTGAGAACCAGCCGGGCCAAGAGCTGAAGTGCATCCACATACAAATATGATCACATGATCTGTGCCGAGGGATCAAGCAAAAGAAGACAACATCAAGGACAACCCACCCTCAAACTACCATCAGAGTTTTCTCTTGTAGAGGCCCCAAGGTTCACTCAAAAAAATCATTTCAAGAATGACCCCCTGCAAACCTACTTTACATATGCTAGAGGGTGCCTTAAGACGACCTCAGCACTGTCAAAAAGGTCTGTCTGCATAAGCCTTTTCTGTCATCAGTGATCTCCTGCTCAGGAGACGGAGCCTAGCACTTTCAGGTTTCTGCATCTTTGGGATATCTGAAAGATGTACTTTTTCTTTTTTTTTCAAAGAAAGGAACCTTCTATCAATGCTTGAAATATTTCATACAAGACAACAGCCCCGAAGGTGCTGAGTATGAAAAAATCGGAAAAGGCTGAAAGAAAAACCGGCCTGTTCCAAAGAAGCCCAGCTCACTGTCTAGGAGATCTCTGGAACTGGGGCTAACAGCCAAGTGGGGGGACTATACAGCCAGCGAATCCCTCGCGAAGTGAAGATGTAGAAAACACCTGCAGGCCAAGCCTTGCAGAAACGAGCACGCCTCTCAATAGTCGCCCTGGAGCCTGGAGTCCCACGCTCCCAAGTGGTGGACCGTAGAGTGTAAATGATATCCTGCCAGATAGCAACCAAGGTAGCCGAGGGTGGAACCCGGTGCTCTCCCATCACAAGACTGCACCGAGCCACCCAAATGTTCCAAGCCGTGATGCTTTGCGCTCCTGAAGGGTCCTCCTCCACCTGAGGGCGTGAGCCTGCAGCTGCACACGCCTCTCAATAGTCGCCCTGGAGCCTGGAGTCCCACGCTCCCAAGTGGTGGACCATAGAGTGTAAATGATATCCTGCCACATGGCAACCAAGGTAGCCGAGGGTGGAACCAGGTGCTCTCCCCTCACAAGACTGCACCGAGCCACCCAAATGTTCCAAGCCATGATGCTTCGCGCTCCTGAAGGGTCCTCCTCCACCTGAGGGCGTGAGCCTGCAGCTCCACACTGCTCCTCTGAATCGCATCGGCAACCCATGCAACCTAGCCCTCACTCGATGCCATCTCTGAGTGCTCCTAGATCTCTGCCATAACCTGCTGAATCTCCTCGTCCTGCAAGAGGTCCTCTCGGATGCGGACCCCCTTCTAGGGGAGACCTCGGCGGGGCTGATCCAAGTGAAGTACCACTAGAGAGTGGTCAGACAAAGAGTGGTCAGACATCGTGGTACCTGCTAGAATCCCGGTAGCACCGCCTTTGTGTAATGCCCAGTCCCCAACATAGAAGCGATCTAATCTCTTGAGCAATCCATTGTGTCTCCTCTGTCCAAAGGAGAGCGAGCCTGCTTGCTTGTTTTCTTTTTCTTTTTAACATGTGTCCAGTTCCCTTCCGAGGGGGTAACCCATGGGGTCTGAGACTCCTACTACTCTGCCTGAGAGGGCACTGAACTCGGGCCTACTGACTCTCCCTACTCTATGGAGGAGGGGGAGACCCATGGGGTCTGAGACTCCTACTGCTCTGCCTGAGAGGGCACTGAACTCGGGCCTACTGACTCTCCCTACTCTATGGAGGAAGGGGAGGAGGCGCGCGAGGGAGGCCACAGGGGCAATCTCTGGCGAGGTGGCCCATCTGCCTGCATCGAAGACACTGACCTGGTAACCCGGAGATCTCCACCCTCTTGCGAAGTGTGCCCCCTTCCAAGGTCTCGAGAAGGATCAACTCTGGGAGGGAATCCGGACTCTCCACCACCAGTCTGATCCTGGGGACTCCATCTGCTAGAACGAAGGCCGTTGTCTCTGGCGGGGACTCTAGCACCGTGCCAAATGCCCGGCCAATGAAAGGGAGGATGGCTCGATACTCCTTGGGGAGCCTTGGGAAACGGAGTGTAGCCGAAAACCGTGGAACATGGTGTGTCGTATCCATGTCCTCCACTGTGAACCCATGATACCAAGGAAAGAGTCACACAAGGTGCGGGCCAAGGAGTATGGGACTCTGCTCCACAAGTGTCGAGGCGGTGTCAGGGGAGCTCAGCTGGATGAGAAAAACGCCTCGTCCATAGGTGGTGACCTCCTAGATGTAGTCGCCCTCTAATGTCAAGCTCGCCTGGATCCACTCTCACACCTGTCTCCGTGTAGGCGTGAGGCCCACAATTCTGCCCACAAGCGCCTTGTCCTGGAGGGACTGAACTGCCTGTTGTACCTATTGCTTCTCAGCTGGGGAAAGAAGAACCTTGACGGCTGTGGGAGTTTAGGGTGCTGCCATAGAGTCCCTCTGGCCAGACCAAAGATCGCCACCAAGATTTTCTTTCACCGTAACAAACACGAATGCTCCCGCTGCAGGGAGGCAAATGAAAAAGGAAAAGAAAGAACGACGAGGCGAGGTGAGGCAGAAAGACGGAGGAGAGAGAATGGGAGGCGGCAGGGAAAGTAGAGGGGAGGAGAGGAAGGAGGGAGAGGAAGGAGGGAGAGGAAGGAGGGAGAGGAGAAGGAGGAATGAAGAGGAGGAAGGAGGGCGGGAGAAGAGGAGAAGAAGGGGGGGGGGAGGCGGAGTGGCGAGGGGGGTGCACTGACGAGAGGAGGACAGAAGGACGGGAGGAAGTGCGGGGCAGCAAGGAGGGGGAGTGGCAGGCAAGGAGGCAGAAGGAGGGGTGGAGCGGGGGAGAAGGCAGGGCGGGGGGCGGAGCAAGGGACGGTGGCGTGGGGGAGAAGGTAGGGCGGGGGAGAAGGCAAGCCGGGGGAGCTGCAAGGGGAGGAGGCGCGGGGTGGGGGCAAGGCACGGGGCGGAGGTGGAGCGGGGAGGGCAGGGCAGAGCGGAGAGGGAGGAGGGGCGAGGTAGAGCGAGGGCGAGGGGCAACGAAGAGGAGGGGGCAGCGGGCGGAGTAGACAGGAGCCGCAGGCAGCCTACAGGCCGCCACGGGCAGCAGGGGGGAGCTCACTGAGCAGCTCCTCCATCCTTGTTGATTCCTAATAGATGTACTATAGAAACCCTCTGACTTTCAAAGCGCGCTCCACCAAGCTTCAAAAGGCCTATGTATCCATTAATTTTCCACCTGATTCGCCCAGACTATGTATCTAATTTTTCAGAAAGTGAGCAATTTACCATTTCCCAACGGTTGTTTATATAAGCATCAATCGTTATTTCAAACATTACCCTTGCTATGTGTTCAACAAAATAAATTCCCAAGAAGTCTAGAGATATGGGACAGCAGTCTAGAGATTTGGGATACTCTTCAATGGGTGGGATTAAACCTTTAGCATACCAAGAGGAAAAATAGGTACTGTAAAGCATCAGATGCCCCACCTGCAAAACTTCTCTCTTAGCTGGAGGGACAGGACCTTTTGGAAGGGCATCAGCAAGTCCTATATGCTCCCCTGCAAATAACCCAGGTATGTTCAAATTTGTTTTGAGATAAATATCCTGCAGTATCTTTTCAGAAAAATTTTCCTTCAAATAGCCACTTTCAACCCCTGAGTATAGTGTACAATGAAACTCTGAAATAATAAGCCACTGCACAATCAACCAAAACAAAAATAATATAAGCAGCTATAGAATTATCAAAAATCAACGAGACAAAAAAAGAGATAAAAAATATAAAAGTATCATGCTAGAAACTTTAAATATCTATGTAGACGATGAACCTTCAGGCTTTCAAAGAGGCAATGAACCCCTCTCTCTTGAATGCCACCACTCTGCAAATTCCTCCTACATTTGCCAAAAATTGACATTGAAATGGCCAAAGTTGTCAAATTTCTTCATCTACCCCTTCAAAATTTGCAAGCCTTGATAATCCACTTTGCCTCCATAGGAGCCACACGTTGGATGCTTCTAAGAGAGGACCTTACCCAAAGGAATGAGAACTTTCAAAGAAACAGACCTCATCCTCATAGAAAGAGAGGCTTAGATCCTAATGGGCCTAACCATGTCTTAACTATCTAGGATTAAGGCTAGATGAATCTAGGATCTGGATAGATCTAGAGTTTAAGAAGCCACATGTGGAGTGCTTCTAGTAGAGGGCCTCACCCAAAGGAATGAGAACTTACCCTCATAGAAAGGTAGGCTCAGATCTGTTACATCCCTAGGGGCCTAATCATGGCTTAACAATCTCGGATTAAGGCTGTATGAATATAGGATCTCGATAGATCTTAAATTTAAGAATCCTCTTAACCCCGGATGGCACAAGCCAAGTTGAGACAAGGCAAACCCGATGATGTTATTAGCCGAGGGTTGCGGTACACTGACCAGTCTAACCAAGGGGTAGGAATAGCTAAGCCTGATATGAAAACACTGGCTATTTAGGGCATAACTCTAATGATTAGATTTTGAAATTGACAATAGTTGGAGCTAGGCATATTAAAACAAGCTGCATCTCAATACGCAAGGACAACAGTTCATATAATTGTCTTTCAAGAAGAAGCAAAATGCTGTGAAATAAAGCTGCCCCAATCGTAAAATCACTCGCATCGGCCTCTAAACATAAGGCCGGGTAGGATCAAGTAATGCAAAAACAGGAGCTTCCTTGATAGTTAGCTTCAAGGTTTCAAAAACCTTGTTCAATGCATCATTCCAAGAGATCGACTGGGTAGACCTGCGTCCACGACCTTTCAATATGTTAGTCGAGAGTGCCTTGATGTGCAAATAATCACACACAGACTTCCATAGAAAGACCGTAAATCCTAGGAAAGAATGGAGTTGTTTCACTATCTGAGGGATGGGCCATTCCAAAACCTTATGGATAACACACATTCTCCACGAACCATCTTTCTTCTTTCTTAAGAGGACAAGTGCACCCCAGGGTGATTTACTTATGCGAATATAGCCCATATTCAAATTATCTTGTAGCTGTGAAGCTAACTCATCCTCCTCAAGTGGGCTCATCCTATAAGGTGGAATAGTAATAGGTTGAGCCCCAGGTACTAAATCTATGCAATGATCTACTACCCGTTCTGGAGGTAAACTTTCCGATAGTTGTATAGGGAATACATCTATGAAAGCATCTAACAAACTTCTCAATTCACGGTGTTCAAACACGCTTGAATCATTTTTGTTATTAACAGAGACAACAAATGAAGAAACCAGAATCAAAACACACTGATACACATCATAATGAGAAGTGTTTATTATATTCCGAAGCTGCATCGTAGATACAATAGGTCCCTGAGAAGAGGGTATATTATCACATTGAATACAAAATTGGGTGTCCTTGTCCAAAAAAGAGGGAGAGGGGGAAGGGGAAGGGGTGTGCAACACGAGAGAGAGGGAGAGGGAGCGCGATGCAACGCAAGGGAGAGGGAGAGGGAGAGAGGAAGGGAAGGAAGGGGAACACGATGAGAGGGAGGGTGTGATTGAAAAGGGAGAGGGAGACGTGAGAGTCAATATACTTCCCTCAAGGAATTCAAACTTCCCACTCTAAAATTCAAACTTCCGTTTCCCATTCCCCCCTTTTTCCCATTTCCCCCTTCCCCCATTCCCCATTGCCCATTGCCCGATATCCCCTTCCCCTCCCCCTCCCCCCCCCCCCCCCCCTCCCTTCCCTTCCCTTCCCCACCCCTTCCCCCCTTTCCCTTAGAAACCTTGTGGAACCATAAACCCTATTTTATGGCGATCAGCGGACTGTAGGCCAACTTGCCAAAACCCAGCTTTCAAATCAAATTTGGAGAAAATAGTGGAGCTAGAGATCTTTTGCATTAAGTATTCCTTATTGGGAATAGGGTATGAAACAGAAAGGAGACATTTATTAAGGGGATTGTAGTTGATGACCATGCGTTTCTTACCCCATTTTTGTTCGGAGTGCTTGTTGACATAAAATGCCGCAGCTGCCCATTCAGATCGGGATTGGGATATGAGCCCCAGGTCGAGAAGCTCTTGAATTTCTTGATTGCACAAGACTTGATCTTCATGTGGAGGTATTCCGGGAGGCATAAGTTGTATAGTAACAAGCCAGGTCTTCATCGGATTGCGGACAGGTTGAGCAGGCTGGGCAAAGAAGTCATGAAGGGAGAGGACACTTGTGGACGCGGACCAGAGTTAGTGTAAAGTTTGCACTGAGTTAGATGCTCACCTAGCTTGCGGTCTAAGGAATCTATAGAAGTTTGCAGTTTGGTGCAATTATCAGTAATCAGCTTGGGATGAATGCGAAGGCCATCGATATTGATTCCTAGACTTTCGAACTGGTCAAAGCAAGGAGGTTTTTGGGATGACCTACTTGGCGGGGAGTGGAAAGAAGGAGCTGGAACAGAAAGTGTAGTAATTGGGGACTTCCAGAAAGCAGGAGGAAGGAAACCATAAGAGGAGTCATGTACACTATGAGGGGGTCTAAACACGGAGGGACCAGAATACTTGTTTGTAGGAGGAAGGCGGCGGATAGAAGGAGCAAGAGAGGAGTCTGACAGTTCTTCTAAAGTCTCAAGATCTCTACAATGAAAACTACGATTAGACCCTCGCCGGAATCCTCGTCCGCGGGCAGCGCCTCGACTGGAGCTGCGGACAAAGGTTGGAGCATAAACTTCTGGAAGAGGTGGCTCTTCAAGAGGATCATGCTCTGAACTGCCAGACTAGATTTCAATATCTATATGGAAGGGAAATTCATAAGACTGTATACATTTGGGTCATCTTCATCTGATCGGACCATTTGGACATAATCTTGGGAGTACTCATATGAGTCGCAGGGCACCCCAGATGTTTGTCTGCTTGGGCGAGGTTTCTTCCAAATTGTTTTTGACTCCTCGGAGATTGCACATACAGTGCTTCAGGCTAGCCCATTCGCACTGAGCTCCAGGAGGAATTTTTCGACTCCTTTTTCATTGGGTTTTGATCTTGTCGAGGAGGACAACCGGACGACGTCACTCTTCATCAGATTTCCAGGCCTTCCTCAGGTGTACCATCGACTTCTACATTCCATTTGAGCCACCTTTGGAGTGGTTACTGAGATCCCTCCTCTCCCTGAGATGCCTTCTTCAACAGCAGAGGCAGTCAGGTCCGATGGGGTACCGCGTGTTAGGGTCATTGTCTCTAACCCTAGCATCTCGAATGACCACATTATGCTTCAGCGCCAGATGGCTCCTTCAGACAGAGAGTCGAGATTGCAGGGAGACAGGATCAGTGTAGGATTTACAGGACCCTTGGGCACTTTGCCAGAGATTGCCCAAGGAAAAAGAAAAGACCTAAAAGATCCACGGGTCGCCTCATAGCTTCACCCAACTTGGACCTTCCTCACGACCAACTCCTACCACTTCACGCGCTGCTAGACCTTCGTCTTCACAACCAAGACCGGTCTCTCATCGTGGTACTTCTACAGCGCGGATAGGACAGTCAACATGTCCTGTTTCGGTCATCCCTTGTTGGGTGCCTGTAGTTGGGGAGCCAATTCCACCTCAGGCTACCACTGATGGGACCACGGACCCGTCTCTTCAAGCAAGAGACATTCTTGTCCCGGTTCCATGTGCAGATGAGACTGCTCTTGCCCCTTCACGTGTTCATGTGCAGGAGCGTTCACCTAGGGAGATCCTTTCGGCAGAGACCCATGCCTTACTTGAGAATAATGCCAAAGTCGTGGCTGAGGTCATGCAAATTCAGGCCGAGGTTGAGTTCTTGCAACACCCCCCTCCTTCTGACAGAGGTAAGAGGGTTATTGGTTCCACTCCTTCCGCAGGGCTCCTTCGCACTCCTGCGCCAGAGGTACTTCACACGAATTCATTTTCAGTTCTGGCAGACTTGGCTGAGTTTGAGGTAGAGGAGGAGTTTGTACCCTCTACACTCGGGAAGCACATTTTTCAGACATCCGTGGACAGAGTTTCCCCTTAGCAGGTGTGGGTGTGCTATCCCCAGTTGCCTTTCCTCCTCTTAATAGGAGGAACTTTTCACAACAAAGGGCTTTCTCCGCTACTAGGTCCGGTAGGATCTTCCACCTGGCCCCCTCCTCTCGTAGATGAGGATTGTCAGTTGGAACGTTCAGGGCCTCGGGGGTGTACCTCACCGCCGCCGCAAGCTGCTGATTCATAACCAACTTCATCCAGGTGTTGCTAGGGGTCCCATGGACATTCTAATGATTCAGGAACACAAATTGGATGTCAGGGATTGTGCCAAGTCCAGTAAGCTTCTTTCAGGCCATACTTTTTGGTCACCTGCCTTGGGCACCAGGGGAGGTACTTGCATCTCTGTTTCTTCTTCTATACTCTCCTTGGTGATTGGACACGGGATCTTAGTCCCTTCCAGAGCTCAATGGCTTATACTTTTGTGGGCATAAGGTTGGTCTCTTAAACCTTTATGCACCCAATTCTAGAGGGGATCGTGTTCTTTTTTGGAAGGAACTGCTCTCTCGGTCACATATTGCAAATGCTTGGATTATAGGGGGTGATTTCAACATGGTTGAAATGCCCTCACACAAAAGGGGTGGTAGGAAAGGTGGCATTCACTCCCTAGAGAGAGCAACGTGGGATGCCTTCCTTTTCTAGTACAATGACAGGGATGCTTGGCACGATGATGCTTTTTACACTCAGCCACATTCTCTCATGTTTTCTTGGTCGAACAAGAGATTGCTGATGCCCATACATGCACGGTTTGACATATTTTATGTGGATGATTGGGCTCTTGACAGAGGTGGTAATATTTGCATTGCAGCTGGGGTGTCTACTTCGGATCATTTTCCAGTGGTTCTGATGGTCTTAGATCCTCATGTGAGGGGCCGCTCTGCCAGTGTTAAGATTCCAGATTCCTTTTATGCAGAGGAGGGCCTTACAGAAACAGTGTTGAGGACCTGGGTATCTCCTTTTATGCAGAGGAGGGCCTTACAGAGATAATGTTGAGGACCTAGGTATCTCATTTGCAAGATGGGCAGCTTTCTCCTTCAAACTTAGCCGCAGCCCTCTCCGATATTAGCGACTTTTATCTTTCAGTTGCTTGTAATAGGAGGGGTGAGATCCTCAGACATGAGATAGGTATCCGCCAACAGTTGCCTGCCCTCGAAAGGGAGAAGCAAAAGAGGCCTACAGATGCTTCGATTCAGGTTCGCCTTGCTACAGCAAGGGCTCAGCAGCAGTTACTATAAGATCAGAGAGCAGAGTATGCCTTTCATGCCACAGAGTCATTTTGGACTCAAATGAGAGGTAGGGTCAACAGCAGTTCTTCTCTACTCTTGACGCCAGACATAGTAGGGAGAGCGTCTCAAAGCTTGTTGATTTAGGCGGAGTTCTTTAGACACATCTTGATGCCATCTTACAAGTTGCCACCGATTTTTATGCCTCCCTTCTTACAGCAGATCCTGACACTAGGGAGGTCTATTTACAGGTTCTGCCCCAGGGATTAGTTCAATCTTATGCTGAACATTCCGCTCTGGAGGTAACCCATAAGGTAGTTCATCCCTAAAACAATCATAGAACTCCTCTGCTATTTGATCAGCCAACTTAGCCATCTCTCCATTTTGAGCAACATCAGTGCTAGCCGAAGAATCATCAATCGGCTCTACCGATGCTGTACAAAGAAACAAAAACTCTTCTTGAGCTTTTGAATTTCCATTACGGAAACCAACGGTCCTTGAGGTATAACTTTTTCACCTCGTAAGACATACAGCACATCATTCATCTTGAATTGATAAATGTGCTTTTTCCAATCTATGACTGGATTCTTCCTAGAATGCCAAGCCTTACCCAAAGCTATCTCTGCATGAGCAAGCTTAGTCATTTCAAAATCAAGCTTCTCAGCATAGTCCTGAATTCGAAGCTCCAACTGGATAACCCTTTGGTCCCATACTTCGGTTAAACTTCCATCTGCCATTCTGACTGTATATGCACAGTCAGATGGACTAGTCTTTAGTTTCAGCCTCTTTACAAGCTTGGAGTTAATTACATTGTGCGTTGACGCTGAGTCAAACAACACAATGACATCATGATTAGCTACTTGCCCTTTCATCTTAATCATTAAAGGCTGTATATCCCGTTACTGCGGGCTTTGACATGATATTATCAAGTGCACTAGTTACTAACTTAGCAACAGACACACATAACAAAAAAAGTACTGACCTTTGAGAAGATCCCGCTAGCTGAATCTGCATTTGTTCTGCTCTGGGACTTCCCTCCATTTCCATGTCGCATTCTAAGACCACCATCTCAGCCATCCGACGATCCTTGTTTCGTGGACAATCTTTCCACTGATGAGGCTGAAGGCATCCAAAACACAAGCCTTCTCTCCTCACTTTTTTCATTTACTCTCGATTCAAAGAAGACTTCGACCAAGCCCGGGCTGCCATTGGTGTTACTTTTCTTTTCATTCCAATGGTGGTACTTGATTTAGGAGTCTCAACTGGTTTCGCCTGCTTGGATTGACCACTAGGATGTGAGGCACTCCCTTTGCTAATCCACTTCTTCTTAAACCCAGTTTTCTTCGGGTACCCATACTGAGTCCCAACCTGCACAAACCCACTTGGTCTGTTCCCTTTTGCATCCTCATAGTTCAGGGCTATTGCAATTGCTTCATCCAGCGTGTTCGCATACTTAGCCCAAACTTTCATCTTGATTCGATCATTCAATCCAAAGATAAAATCTTTTACTTGGATTGACTGAGGTAGGGGTTCATCAACTTTCATTACACTTTCTATGAACTTATCAGTGTATTCCGCCACTGATAAATTTCTCTGATGAAGGTTTCGATACTGATCCCAAGCTCGGGATGCTTCGTCACGAGGTAGGAAGTGTTTTCTAAATTCCTTTTTAAATCCCTCCCAAGTAGTGGATGCCACTCCATCTTTCTGTTGTTTTATCCACCACCTATCCACTGCCTCATTAAACATATGGGTGGCCTCGCAGATTTTCTTCATATCATTCTTGATTTCACAAATGGCGAAGACCTCGTCCCATTTGTGTAACCAGGTCTCAATGATATCGGAACTACGGTCAGACATCCGACCAGAATACTTTTCTGGCCTATAATTGGCAATATTAGGCACCTTAGCCCTCCTAGGCTCGACCGTATGAACACTAGACTCCGGTTCCATTGGAAATTTACCTTCTCTTCACGAGATGGTCTAGCAGACATACTATGAACCAATTATCTGAGCTCAGATTGCCCTACATTTGCTTGTAACTGTTGCACTAAAATCTGTTGCAAGGCATCCTCTAACATTGCAATTCTGCCAGATAGTGTATGACCTGCTGGGCGCAACACCTTCGGCCGGACTCCCGACTCTACGGGATCCATCCTAGAAGCTTCTTCTTCTACTTCCATTTAGGTCGATGGGTGTTTTTTTTAATTTTAAATGAAATAAAACACCGCCTCAAACTGTATTCACAAACTGTTTTTTTAATCTCATAACCACAAAAGGTGTCTAAACAGGCGTAACCATCAACTGAAAATAGCTGAGAACCAAGATAAATATATTTTCCCTATACTAGGGAAATATCTGCAATCTCAAATAACTCAAACACGGAGATAAATAAACTTAGAAGGCATAGAAAACCCCCTGGTCATTCATGTAGGATAGAGAGATTAAGTTGTTCCTGTTGGGGTAAAGGCACATTGCCTACCCTTAATTAAAAGAATTAAAGATAGGACACCTATGACTGTCTTAAGACAGTCATAGGGTAAACCTAATCCTAATAAAACATAAGTGAGTTTGTGGTGTGGCTCACTCTTCACTTCACACCCACACAAGTGTGTCTCTCTCTGACTCTCACTCTCTTGCTCTCTTTCTCCTCTCTTCTCCCTCTCAACTGGTATCAGAGCCATCGAGCTGTCTCTCACTCTCCCTCAACCTCACCCATACCGTACGGACGTACGGACAGTTCTGTACTGCCGTACGTCGTCCGTACGACTGTACGGACCAGGGCGATTTCGTACGGCGGCGCGTTTTCAAGTGGATACGGCGGTCGCGGGCTGCAGGTCTTCTGCGCGGTGCATTTTCGCGGTGTCACGTCTAGGTGTATCGCATTCGTACGGCAGATCTGCAGATTTTTTGTCACGGGCGGAGCTGGTCGCTGATCGAAGATATTCGTGCACAAGAGCTGCTAGCTGCAGCTCGAGGCACCGCATCCAGCAGGCAGCCAGCTGCTTCATAGCAGCTGCTACTAGCTGCTAGGTCTTTGAGGAGAGCGTGGGCGTCGCCAGCCTGCTGCAGTACAGCAGCTCTTACATCAGCTGTACGGACTGTCCGTACAGTCGTACGGATAGCCGTACACAGGTACGGACGACAGACTGTCCCAGGTACGGACGACAGTCCGTCTGCAGGTACACAGGGGTTGACGTCGAAACAGCAGGACTTGGTTGTTTTTTTTTGCTGCAAAGTCTCATTTTTTTTTGGGGGGGAAGCGCGTGCTGCAAGAAGGACAGCAGTACAGCAGGAGTTTCTATGCATTTACTGAGTGAAATTCTCAGTTTTGGGTGATCTTATCAAAGGGCTTTTGCCTGGATGTGTTTGCAGTATATGCCTTGAGGCAGTGTGTAGCCAGGGAGCACACATTTGCTTTATTTCCGCAGTGCATTTGGTGACATTTGTTGCAGGTCACATTCTTTGTACACACTTTGAAAATCTCAGTTGAGCCACGCTTGGTCAGGGCGCATCGAGTTTACTCGGTCCCTAACTGCCCATCGTTGACAGTGCTCAAAAGATTTTCTTCTTTGTGTCTGTACGTTGTGAGTTGTGTTGTTACTGAGTACACAGGGGCAGCCTATGCATTACACATTGTCAGGTACAAGTGTCAGAGAGATTTCATATTGCATGCTACCTCATTGTTGAGGTGTTCTCCACTTGATTCAGGGGTCAGATCAAGGGGCTTTTGCCCAGACTTTGTTTGATAGCACTTGGGTTACCAACAGAGATCTTCAGATGCATTTTCTCCCCTTGGTATAAGGGTGATTGCTTGGGATTTATCCCATTTACTGTTGCAGGTTTTGTGACAGGCTGAAGGGTCATTTCCTGTTTTTTGGGGTGTTTGTCAAGTGGTTTCTGCAATTTGAGTCAGTGACATACCTCATCTGAGGTGGGAGAAGTGATCAGTACAGTCAGTACAGCAGTGTTGGTGGTTTTGTCAGATAATTATGCACTGTTAAGCTCTTGTTGAGCAGCAGCAGCAGTCTGAAATTACTGTTTTTTTATGCCTCCTTGAGCTCAGAACAGTTTGTCAGAAGGTACAGTATTTGCAGGGACATTTACTGTTTTGCTGCAGATTTTACTGACAGTAAAAACAGCACCTTTGAGAGTGCTTCTGGCTCTTGAATAGAGCAGGCTTTTCTGAGAAATCAGAACTTTTTATTCAGTCTTTTTTTTTACTTCCAGGGAGTCAGGTACTTTCCTCATCTGATATGGCATCAGGAGGAGGTGATTCTTCAATTCTGAACATAAAGAAACTGGAAGGAGCACATAACTATGCATTATGGGCAGAACAGTGCTTGAATGTACTTCTGTTAAAGAAGATTGCTAAGCCCATAAGGGTAAAGGGTGTCAAGCCATCTGATATGGCAGCTGATGACTGGGAAGAGCTTGATTTGTCCGCGAGGGCAGCTATCATGCTTACTATTTCAGACACTCTTGTGTTCAATGTACAGGCTGAAAAGACCTCTTATGGTCTATGGCAAAGACTAGAGGAATTATATGCCCAAAAGAGTTCAGCCAGTAAGGTCTATTGGTTGAAGAAGCTGGTTGATCTTCGCATGAAGGAAGGTACAGCTATGACCTCACACTTGAGTGAGTTCAATGCTATCTTTACACAGCTGATTGCACAGGGGTTGAACCTTGATGAGGAGTTCAAGGCTACTTTCTTGTTGTGTACTCTTCCTGAGAGTTGGGACACTTTCAAGACCACCCTGTCAAACTCAAATGCCACTCTTATTTATGCTGATGTAGAGAGCTCTCTTCTTATGGAGGAGATGAGCAGGAAGAATAATGCGGGCAGCAAGTCTTCAAGTGCTTTGCAGATACAGGACAGAGGCAGGACTCAGCAGAAGGGGAGATCTGCTAGTAAGTCCAAATCCCGTAGTCAGTCCCGTGGCAAAAAGGACATTGAATGCTTTTATTGTGGCAAGAAGGGACATGTGAAGTCGAAGTGCTTCAAGTTCATACGGGATCAGAAAGCCAAGAAGGCTGAAACAAAGGATGCAGGAAATGCAAGCAAAGGCAAAGGCAAGGCCAAGGCAGATGACTTGGATGCAGTGAATGTTGCAGCAGAGGACAGTGACAGTGACATACATGATGTTTTATGCTCTTCTGCTGTAATAGCACATGCTTTAGTTATTGATGGCCATGACATGCACACCTGGCTCTTGGATTCAGGTGCTTCTTTTCATGTTACACCTCATAGGGAGTGGTTTACTTCCTACACAGGTACTCATGGAGTTGTTCATCTTGGGAACAACTATGCATGTCAGATTGCAGGGATTGGCAGTATACAGATAGTATTTCCTGATGGACAGTCATTTATGCTTGATGGTGTTCGCCATGTGCCGCAAATCAAGAAAAATCTGATTAGCACTGGCTTATTAGATGACAGTGGTTACCACACCACATTTGGGGATTCCAAATGGGTGATTACTGATGGCCAGACTGTAGTGGCTGAGGGTTTTAAGAGTGATACCTTGTACCCTCTTTATGTTTCCAGTGTGGGTAATCATGTTGTTGCCATAACCGAGCTGCCAAAGGTTTCATTGTGGCATAGCCAGTTGGGACACATGTCTGTTAAAGGAATGCAAGAACCGTCACGTTTGGGTTATCTGCCGCCTCTCTCTTTTTCAGATTTGCCTACTTGTGATCATTGTATTTTTAGCAAGCATTCTGTGACTCCTCATAAGAGGAGATCTCCCCAGAATAGAGCACCACTTGATCTAGTGCACACTGATTTGTGTGAGATGCCACAGTTATCACTAGGGGGTGCCAAATATTTTATTACTTTCATTGATGATGCCACACGTAAGGTGTGGGTCTATTTCTTGAAGCATAAGGGAGATGCCCTAGATGCTTTCAAGAGGTTTGTCGCTCAGGTTGAAAATCGGACAGGTCGTAGGCTGAAATGCCTCAGATCCGATAATGGGGGTGAGTATGTGTCACATGCTTTTGTGCAGTTTTGCCAAGCTAAGGGCATCAAACAGGAACTCACAGCCCCTCATAATGCATCTCAAAATGGTGCAAGTGAGCGGATGAATCGAACTATTCAGGAGAAGGTTCGATGTATGTTGTCTTATGCTGCATTACCCCATGGCTTTTGGGCAGAAGCCGTGCAAACAGCAGTTCACATTATTAACAGGTCACCAAATAAGGATTTGGAGTTGAAAGTGCCAGAGGAGGTGTGGTCTGGCAAGCCACCCTCATATAAGCACTTACGGGTATTTGGCTGCGAGTGCTTTGCTCATGTACGCAAAGATCTACGCACCAAACTGGATCCAAAGTCTATCAGATGCATCTTTATGGGATATGGTGACGAAGGTGAAATGGGGTACAGGTTATGGGATCCCGTTAAACGGAAGATTATACGCAGCAATGATGTCATCTTTAAAGAAGATAGTGTACACAAGGAACCCGTGCAACCTGTGGAATACAGGAGGGTTATTTATGATGATGTTGGACAGCAAAGAATGCCCATTTATATGCAGCAGCAGCCTGCTGCAGATCACCCTGTTCAAGAGGGTATACAGGCTGAAAATCAGCCAGATAATTTTGCCAATGATGCACCACTGGATGTGCCAACAGATGGGGCTGTAGAACAGCCAGATATGGTGGTACAGCCACCCGTCATGCATGAAGAACAGGCTGGACAGCAGCCTAATCCGGAACATTTTGTGAGGAGGAGCACCCGTGCACAACGGCCTCCTGCCAGGTTTGTTCCAGGAACCAATAATGTGGCTGATTTTATCATGCTGACAGATTGTGGTGAGCCTTCCAGCTTCAAGGAAGCTATGGGAAGAACAGAGAAAAAGAAGTGGGAGAAAGCCATGCAGTCAGAAATGGACTCCCTACTTCAGAATGATACATGGGACTTGGTGCAGTTACCTGCAGGCAGAAAGGTTTTGCCATGCAAGTGGGTTTACAAAGTCAAAGTGGATTCAAATGCTTTACCTCGGTATAAGGCCAGATTGGTTGCCAAGGGATTTAAGCAGGAGAAGGGCATTGACTTTGATGAGATTTTTTCACCTGTAGTCAAGATGACTACTTTGAGAGCAGTGTTAGCTCTTGTTGCTCATGATGACATGGATTTATGTCAGATGGATGTGAAGACAGCTTTTCTTCACGGAGATCTCCATGATGAGATCTATATGAGTCAGCCAGAGGGATATGCTGTTAAAGGGAAAGAGCAGCTTGTGTGTAAGCTCAAAAGGAGCTTGTATGGACTCAAGCAGGCGCCAAGGGAATGGTACAAAAAGTTTGATGCCTTCATGCAGTCCCAAGGGTATCATCGGTGTGAGACCGATCATTGCTTATACACCAAACGGGCAAAGGATGGCAGTTTGATGCTACTCATTCTATATGTGGATGACATGCTTATTGCCAGTAAATCTCAGCATGAGATTAGTGCTTTGAAGAAACAACTGCATAAGTCTTTTGACATGAAAGACTTGAGTGATGCAAATCATATTCTTGGCATGCGTATTACTCGTGACAGGTCCAAGGGACTTTTGTTTCTGTCACAGAAAGAGTACATTGACAAAGTACTGCAGAGGTTTAAAATGGAGGGGGGAAAGTCCATTAGTACCCCGTTGCCTCCACATTTAAAACTCAGCAGTAAGGACAGCCCCAGATCAGATGATGATAAGGCTGAAATGGCCAAGGTTCCGTATGCATCTGCAGTTGGATCTTTGATGTATGCCATGGTTGCCACTCGTCCGGATATTGCTTTTGCGGTGGGAGTCATCAGCAGGTATATGGCAAATCCAGGCAAGCGGCATTGGGAAGCAGTGAAAGGTGTCTTGAGGTATCTCAAAGGTACCAAAGACTTGTGCATATGCTATGGTAGGAAGGATGCATTGGTGCATGGTTTTACAGATTCAGACTATGCAGGGAATGCAGATAACCGGAAGTCTACTACCGGTTATATTTTCACATTTGCAGGAGGTGCTATATCATGGGTGTCTCGGTTGCAGAAATGCGTTGCACTGTCAACCACAGAAGCTGAATATGTTGCAGCCACTGAGGCTTGCAAGGAAGCAATATGGCTTACTCGGCTGGTGGGAGATTTGGGCATTACAGGTGACATGTCAGTTTTGCATTGTGATAGTCAGAGTGCTATCATGTTGGCAAAGAATCCGGTCTTTCATCAGAAGACCAAGCACATAGAAGTGAAATATCATTTCATCAGGGAGGTACTGGAAGACAAGCGTCTTGAGCTTGTGAAAGTACATACTGATGATAATCCTGCAGATTTGCTCACTAAGAGCTTGCCTACAGAGCGGTTTGCACATTGCCGCCACATCATGGGATTAGGATGAGACCATTCTTACTTTATGGTCTTGTATACAGTAACTGTATATTGCTGTAATTTTTATTCTTTTCTCCCCTTTAGGCACATTGGCCTTTAGGTGGGAGGTTGTTGGGGTAAAGGCACATTGCCTACCCTTAATTAAAAGAATTAAAGATAGGACACCTATGACTGTCTTAAGACAGTCATAGGGTAAACCTAATCCTAATAAAACATAAGTGAGTTTGTGGTGTGGCTCACTCTTCACTTCACACCCACACAAGTGTGTCTCTCTCTGACTCTCACTCTCTTGCTCTCTTTCTCCTCTCTTCTCCCTCTCAGTTCCTGCTGTGGCTC
Source organism: Dipteris shenzhenensis (assembly GCF_047967505.1). Lineage (NCBI taxonomy): Eukaryota > Viridiplantae > Streptophyta > Polypodiopsida > Gleicheniales > Dipteridaceae > Dipteris > Dipteris shenzhenensis. Next base: position 45,520,095 of record NC_141614.1, read on the forward strand.
AGCTACACCCTCGTTGGAGACCCAAAACACCCATGTAACCTCGCCTTCAAATAAAGAGAGCCCTACGCATGAAGGCAGCAACCAGCCCAATTCAAAATTACACAGCTTTTCCACATCTAGTGTATATCAGCAGTCACGACTGATTTACGTGACTATTTTACTCATGGACTTCGCACCGCAATCGATCCACGATTCGAACGCCAGCCAATCATATGATGTTCCACTCAGCCTTTGGTGTTAACCAAAGTTCCAACAGCTCGTCACAATAAACTGCCGCTTCGCGATGCCAAGAAGCCAGAGTTCAATAAACTGTGATCAACGCGTGCGCCACCCTGATGTTCCACGCAGCCCCAACGTTGACGATCTATTGCGAACAAAGAAGAGCGTGATCGTTTATCACGTCCGTAGGTCTCTTCATTTCCATGACTTTGCTAGCAAAGCCAAGCCCACACACGTATTGCTTCCTTACACGCGCAACTCGTATGCCAAGTGTTTGAATCCCTTTATAATTAAAACGTCCAATCGCACTCACGTCACACAATCATCATTCGTTTTGACGTCGATTTGGAATATTGATCGGTTACCTCCTATTTCGATGACGTCCGTGAGCATATCATACCAAATTACAATCTGTGCTTCGTGTTATTCGTCGTCAACTTTGGGCATCACACAGCCCTTTGATTCACAAATTGCCGCGATATACTGCAGATGCACAAATACCGTGGACAGGGTTCCCCGTCACTCTCATGAGTCCTCGACCCAACCCAATCACGAATGCTCTGATACCAAATATTACATGAAAACTTGTTTACTCCTAGCTTTACGTCGAATCACCGGAGCAGGCACGTAGAATCACCTCCCAGCCGATCTCGGTGGTAGAAAGCTCACTCATCATCAAAATCATTTCGTGAAGGCTCTTGCTTACACAATTCCACCAAGCCCCGAAATTCCCTAGATGGATCTCGTATGCCACATGTCTTCATTCTAGGGTCCCTCCTTAATGCATCATTTACCCCTCTCTTGGGATTATCATTAAAACCATTTGCCCCTTGTCACATTTCATGCATTTAGGTCCCTTAGCCTTAGATCCACCTAGTCTAGTGCCATGTCACCCTCACCAAGGACCTTGACCTTGATTCCTTTTTTATCATATACATGAAGCCCAAACAAATAATATACAAACATTGATCCTTTAAAGGAAAATGCCGACTGACCCTTCCGAGGTCATGTTACCTCGACTTGAGCGTAACAGATGCACCCTTCACCAACGTAGAGTTCAGGACTGCTCTCTCTGCCCTTCACAAGGGCAAGTGTCCTGGTTCACATGGACTTACCCCCTTATTTTTTATTACATTTTGGAATCAGATTGGGGATCACATTACCTCAATCCTGCAGGGTATATGGGACTCGGGTGAGATGCCAGATTCACTTACAGAGAGCCTCATTCATTTGATTCCGAAAGGGGGTTGCAGGAATTTAGTGTCTCAGTGGAGACCAATTACCTTGCTGGGTACCTTGTATAAAATCCTAGCTAAAGCTATCAGCCTTCGTCTGCAGCCCTTTCTCCCATACCTTATCCATGATATACAGACGGGTTTTGTGCATGGTAGAAACATTTTTTATGACATCTTCTCATTTTGGGAGGCTTTGGATTGGGCCATACATAATGGCCATTCTACTCTTGGACTTTGAGAAAGCTTATGACAGGGTAGACTGGGGCTTTCTGGAGGGCACACTTACTCACTTTGGTTTTTCAGATGCATGCATCAGAGGGGTGTCAGCCCTCTACATATCAGCCTACAGCCAGGTTCTTATTGGTGGAGTCAGGGGGGAAAGGTTTGAGATTACCAGATCGGTCCGTCAGGGATGCCCTTTAGCCCCCTTTTTATTCCTTTTTGTGGCTGAGGCTATGAGCTATTACATTAGAGCTCAAGCTGGGATTGTAGGGCTCAGGCTTCCTTTGAGGCATGAGGATGAGCTCTTAGATAGTGAGTTAGCAAATGATACGGCTGTTTTTTTGGATGCCACTCCACAAACACTGACTTCATTCAGGATGACATTGGATTTGTTTTGCATTGCGGCAGGTGCACACATTAATTGGAACAAATCCAATGGCTTTTGGATCAGCGATGAGATGTACAAATGCGATTGATGGTATCCAGGTTCACCCTTTCCAGGCTATAGCCAGTATTTGGACCGACACAGTACACACTCTAATGGCCATATGGGCAACATGCAGGGGTCCTCCAGAGCAGACACTGCCAAGAGAGTTAAATGTAGAAGCTCAACTGAGCTCTCAAATTGAAATGACACTTGAAATGAGCTACCTAGGAAACCAAAAAGAGTTGATGATTTGTCATGATGATGTGAGACAACAAATGTCACCATCAGATCAATCATCGGTCATACCTTTGCCTTATTATTGACCTCATTTTATTTTTCTAGATGCCAAAATAGCAAAGCCCCAGTTGAGAAATTTCCTTGTAATATCCTACAGGCTACAATTGTCTCTGATGAATCATCCTAACCAGCCTCTCCCTTGCTTAATCAAAGCACACAAGAAACAATATGAATCACTACTGTACTAAGGTCCATGTTTTACCACATACAAACAGAGAAGTAGTATGCTGATGATTGATCACAGCTTTGACTGCAAAGAGACAAGGATGGTGGAGAGTAGTGAGTTGATTAACCATGCCTTTCCAGCCATGGAAAGCGAAGGAGCTGGTGGGGTGAAACAAGATTTCTTCCTAAACACAAGACAGACTTCCATAAAATGTTTTAAGAAAGCCTGCAAGCAAAAAGCAATAGCCGGTCATTTGACAGGCAGGATTGATCTTTGGGAGAAGCAACATTTGGTTGATAGTAGAGATCAAAATGGTTCTGCATTTCAAATGTTTCTTACACATCTATTTTCAAAGCAAAGGCGGTCCAAAAAATGCAGCTTGGGAATCAGTGTTACGTGTATATGCCCAAGAATCAACACTAACCCTATGGGGTAAGTTGTACATAACATCATTTGTCTTCATTTAGGTTTCTATGGTGTACTCTCTCACTCACTCTAACCCTATCTCCTTTCCCCATTCACACCTCACCCTTATCAGGATAATATAGTTGGCATTAGCAGGCTACAGAATATCTTATGGGCATGGATGGTTCTCTCCTTGTGCATCCAACTTACTTTTATTTGGCTTGGTGGCAAGTTAATGTGTCTGGCATCCAAAAACTCAAAGATGACTCACCTCTGGCTTCCTTCCTGACCATGCTTTTTTAGCAGTGATGTTGGAAACCCATTAAGAAGGACTCAGGTTGGGGCTTGATTCTCTGAGTAGGCTGCTGTAAAGCTTGCAAGTTTTCTTAGCACTTCTTTATGCTTCTTCATCTTGGAATATTCCAAACTAACCTTGCATTTGGCTACCTCAATATCTACTTCAGCAGCATGGGCTACTACCTTTTGCACAAATACTTATGCCAACACTCATCCTAGCTGTTTATTGGCAAGTTGCAGCTAAAAGGTATCTAAACTATCAACTGAAGACACATTAGGAATATTGAACTTGTTGCATAAATCCGTCAATCTTACTTCAACATGATGTCTAACAATATGGCAACTTTTCTTTTCTTGTAAGGTATATATCCAGTAAAAATTCATGGAATACATTGTGCATTTTATTACCGCAAAAGTGCAAGGTTACAATTTTTTTTTGTCAAATGATAATGAAGTCTGAAAGACAAGGCATCAAACTATTCCTTAATATACATGTAGATGTCACTTTCATACATTGAAAAAGTGGAGTATTAAATAGAAACAAGAAATGGCCTTTAAAGTGGTGTGTAGCAGCAGATCAAATTTTGATATGTGAGTCTCAAATGCACCTTACCTTTATCCTGATCTCAGATACAAACATAGTTACCAGCTCCTCTGCCAACATCTCTGCCAGGTGAGAAATAAACAGAACCCTTGTCAAGATAATTACCAGCTCCTCTGACAACACTGCCGTATGTGCAAGAAATGGAATTTGTGAATGTGATGTGGAAACAAGAGCATCCCATTGAGAACCCTCAAAAGGGAAGAGGATCACCGTGAGTAGACAAAGAGAGGGTGGAGAAAACTGCTATTCCATCCCCATCTCCTATGTCCTCACTGAGATATCGCTTGTCAGAAAACTCAATAAGAGGCCCTTTGGGAGAGCCCTTCACATATGTCCGCATTGACCCCTTTGCTCTTATCATGTTTGATAGACACTGAACCTGAACAATAGAAAAAAGCACACCTCAAAATGGGAAAAGGCCATGGCCTATTATGTCTACACCTTATACCATATGCACAGCATGTATACAGGCAGGTTTTTGTGGGCATGTGTGAGCATGGGCACGCACATCTAAATGAAAAAAGAAAATATTGAATGTTCTCAGGATGAGATAACAATTTTCCTCTCCCACACCTTGCGTAACTATTTTTTGATAGTAAATTCCTTATGTTCATGCAGATGATGAAATCAGGGGAGAGCATCCACAACATGATAGATAACAAACCAACTCTTTGTAGCTTCCGAGAAGCCGCTCAAAGAAGCCCTCCTGCATTTAACAGAGCCATAATCACAGTAAATCAAGGGGAAATCTCTACAAAAGTGTGTTCCAGTGCGCGCATGTGTGTGTGTGTGTGTGTGTGCGCGCGCGTGTGTGTGTAGAAGACATTACAACAAACCTTTTCATAGTGAAGAGAGGACAAATTTAAAGTAGGAATGAGAAATGTTTAGTGACTAACTTTAAAATAAATAGAAAATCCACTATGAATGAAGTAGCATTACTAAAAAGGGTGAACATTTGTTTATGAAAAAAGGAAATGTGAGAAGTTGATAAGTCGTTGGCAGCATCATTTTTATTGAAGAGGGGAATCTAGTCATCCAAGTACATAAAACAAATGCCCAAGTTCAAGTGCACATCGAAAAAATTGGTTATCTTCATATTTTTGTGACGATGCCGCACTGAATATTTACATGAAACATGACCATGAAGAAAGTCTACCGCAATTTCTGGGACCAGATTTCCTAACCGATAAGTTCATAGCTTTCGTACATTGTTACGACAAATCCTAAAGTCTGTAGCTATCGGTTTTCATTAGAATGCAATCGAGACGACTCCTTGGGATAAACACCTTACCGCCTGGTAAAATAATTTTTCTCGGGCCTTTGTACGTATGCCATCCATTGCCTGCAGCACTCCAAAGTCCATGGATGCCACGTACCTACAATTCGGAGAAGCTAAAAAATGGCGTCGATGGTCGGTGGCGTGGATTGCGAGTCGTACGTAATTAACATGATATGTAGAACACACAAACCAAAACTAAACTACCTCTGGGAGAGATGCGCATTGACTAATGCGGTGGCTACAGAAAGAGCTTCAGCAGATGCAGCAGCCCAAGTTGCCACCTGCATGTTGATTGCAGACCAGGTGTTTCTAACATTGCGTTGAGCTGCAGGTCGCCAGAGCCGGGGTCCTGCAGGGGAAGAAGGGCTTCTTCCCTGCATTGGGTTTCTAAGTAAAGGCCATTGGCATCTAATCCCCTCTCCTCACAACCCAACAGAGCACTGAATTTTTTTCGCCACCCTGGATATCGTACGCCCTTCTATTGTGGATAACCCATGAAAGGCAAGCAAGACTCGAAAGGCACTCAAATGTGTAACAAGGTAGAGTGTGTGTGGGGAGGGGACATGTGATGGAGTGGTCGGACAAGTAGCACTGGTTGGTGCCGGCCATGAATTGGTCGGACAAGTAGGAGTGGTTGGTGCCAGCAGCGATGAAGTTGTTCATGTCGATGTTTATCCATATATGGTCCAGTGTGGACACGTACGTACATTGTGGTTCGTTTCGTTAGTGCTAGAAGACATCCTTTTTGTTGGAGAGTGCTAGTGAGAGCATTTGCTGAAGGCGACTTAATGGCTTCTCGTAGCCGATGTTGAGGTCATCGATGATAATTAGCGGCATGTCTCTTTATCGTCTCTAGAGTGTTCTCCAGAATATATTAGTCTCATAGAAACACACTTAGAGAAATTATTATGAGATTGCGAACTGTAGTTGACATGTTGAAATACATTTGCAATGATGAACATAATGACATGGGAGCAAACTCATTAGTTCAATATAAGAATCAAAGGATCCCAAGATTTATGAACTGTTGTTGAAGAAATTGACCTAACAATCATACTTATTAATTTGGAACAATTAAGTGGATTGAGATCCCCAAATTTGATTAGATCTCCACAAGTGTTCGCAAAATGCTTTTCATTGAGTTGAGAACCAATAAAAAATATTGCATTAGCAAAGACTCGTTCAACAAGAACAAAGAGAATTCTAGAATCATTTGAACTGCTAGTGGAAGATCATGATTTCATGATAAAATGGAAGAGCTAATATAAGTTTGCAGCTATACAATTGATGCAACGGAAGATAACCAATGTCTCTTCACCAATGATAATAATGCAACATTGTTCCACAATTATAAAGAATAAACCCAGAAAGAGAAAATTTGTGCATAGCTAAAGCAAGATATCTACTTTTCTCTCACCTCTACCCCTTAGTGAGCCACCATTCCCATCCATGGAGTCACCTCACCATCCTTCCATGTATTCTTTCATCACACCCTACCTCATGCCACTATGTTCCACATCTCTCCTCACCTAGTTCACTTAGCCAGTACTTGTTGCTCATCCCCCCTTCATACCACATCCCCACACGTAATTCCATATCATGCCTAGTAAGTGCGGAGGTCATTGCTATAGTGACATCGTTCGGGCATGAGAACACGAGAGTTTCTCCAAATAAGTAGGACGTTTGTAGAGAGTGGACAGGATGCAAGCAATTCGATAAGCACATCATACACATGCTTGACACAATGCAGGTTAATGGTGGTTGTCCTAACCATAGCATGGTGATTGTATTTGATGGTCTAAAGATTTAGTTAAATTGTTTGAATTCTAAAGTGGGCTGACTAGTGTGGTGGTTGTGGGCAAGTAGCCACCTAAGGGCACATGCACACCCACACAGCTGTAGGACACTTTGGGCCTAAGATACCAATGTACATATGGGATATCTCCCAATATGACATGTGGCATCCATAGGACACACTAGAATAAAACACACATAAAACTCACTCAATTTGACTCCATTTACTAACACCCCCCCAAGAGGAAAAGTAAGGGACTACTATAATGGAACCAAGAACAAAACATGGTAATGATGAAATATACTAATCTGTGCACCCCATGTAACTTAGAGGTTAAATTCTAAGCATGTTCAGAGGTTGATCCAAGCACTCTCATGGCTTGTCAAGACTCCACATGACTCAAAAGCTCATGTCTTAGCATGGCTACATGACCATCTCATAGGTCTAGGGGCTACACCAACATCCTAGAGCTTGGCCAAGCCTGATAAAAAGCCTCATCAAAGACTAGTAACATCCACAGAGTATAGTTACCGAATGCAGGGTAACCAGTGATTAGAGGTGATTATGCTTCATGATTTACTTCAACGGTTACATCCATGGAAGAAGTACAATACAAGCTCAGGGAGTTTGAGCCCCAAATACCCCAAGGCCAAAGATTGCAGGCAACGTGCACAAATTGTATGTTCTGTTGAGTTATAGGTTCCAGTTGGCCACATTGTATGTTCCAACTGCAAGCTGCGGTTAAGTGTCTCACAGGAGTTAAGCCTCACCGCACCAGGTTTTGACCCTCATGCATGGGGTTTCAACCACAAATTTCTCTTTTCCTTTTCGTGATACTTGCATACCACTATCTACATTGCTTTGAGGAGATCCTCCTGATCTCAATCTGCATGTCCATGGCATCTACCCTCAATGCGGTTAGCCATGGGATGCCTTCTTGCACCTGCATGTAGCCTAGTTGGCAGTGTGCCAACTCCGTCCAACCATCAGGCCACACATCGCCCCCATCTGGTGTCCAAACTAGGACCTACTAGATAACTGAGCTACTCAAATGCCTTCTCCTCATATGGGGGGCTTACAAGTAGAGTTGGCTGGTTCCCGCGTAGTTACATGGCAGTGGAGCATTGATATCTAACAACAAGTGCAGAAGAAAGAAATGATGTGTGGTATGTTGACTCAAGTGCGTCAAACCACATGACAGGTCATGCAGAATGGATGCAGGATGCAAGGAAAATGGAAAGACCAGGATTTGTGGAGACAGGTGATGATACTGCACATCCTATTGTGCAAATTGGTAAAATTCCTTTGTCTATGCAGGATGGGAAAAAGAAATACCTATCTGATGTATTTCATGTCCCGAATATCACCAAGAACCTGGTTTCTGTTGGTCAAATGGTTGAGCAGGGCTTGCAGGTCAGATTTAATCCTCATGGATGCTTTGTTGAGGATATGAAAAATAAAGGTCGCTTGATAGCAAAAGGGAAGAAGAAGGGCAGGATGTTTACGTTGGATGCGGACATGCCTGAATTGAGTGCAGCAATGTTTGCACATGGGACTGGTGTAGTTGCAAATATTGGATATCTGGCATAAATGCACTGGTCATGTTAATGTACAACGACTTAAATTAATGCAGGCCCAAAATATTGTTGCAGGATTGCCTAAGTTCAAGGTTGCAGAAAGGCATAAGGTATGTGAAGCTTATCAATTTGGAAAACAGGCAAGGAAACCATTTCCTAGACATGTTAAAGAGAGTAAGAGGCCATTGGAATTAATCCACTCTGATGTGTGGACTACTAAAGATGCATCTTTTGGAGGTTGTCATTATTTTGTCACTTTTATTGATGACTAGAGCAAAAAAGGTTGGTGTATTTTATGAAAAAGAAAAGTGAAGTGTTTGGGCATTTCAAAGCTTTTAAAGCTATGGTTGAGAAAGAAACAGGCCTGCAAATAAAATGCGTAAGGTCAAATGGAGGGGGAGAGTACCTCTCAAATGAGTTTGCAAGGTTCCTGCAGGAGCATGGCATAAAGCAGCAATATTCATGGACTCATACCCCACAGCAAAAAGGACTTGCAGAAAGGAAAAATAGGCATATTGGAGAGGTATCTCGTGCCATGCTCAATGAAAAATACTTGCTAGATTATTATTGGGCTGAAGCAGTTGCTACAGTACTCTACATAATGAACAGGACTCCCACTACAGCAATACATGGCATGACGCCAGAGGAGAGGTATATTGGTAGGAAACCATATATTTCTCATTTGAAAGTTTTTGGTTGCATTGCCTATGTTCATGTGTCAGATGAGTTGAGATCCAAGTTGGATCTGAAAGCTGAGAAGTGCATCTTTATTGGTTATTCTCTACAGTAGAAAGGGTATAGATGCTATAACCCTTCTACTCATAAGTTTACAATAAGCAAAGATGCTTTTGATGAGATGAGCAGCTGGTATAAACCAGTAAATGTGATTGATGATGTAGATGCACAAAACATACTTCGCCATGGATAGGCATATTGAGATAAGGAGGATCTCCTCAAAGCAATGCAGATAGTGGTATGTAAGTATCACAAAAAGGAAAAGAGAAAGTAGATCAGCCCATGTTTGATGTGAATGTAGGTCACTCTTATGTGGATGGTGAATCCAATGGCTCAGAACAGAGCCTTGATGATGAGTTGGGTATTCCTTCTGTTGTTACACCTAGAGTAAGGAAGACAAGGGATGTTTTGAGAGCACCTGGTAGTGAGCCTATTTTGCATAGGTCTACCAAAGCTAGGTATCCTATGGATAGGCTGAAATATGATGGATTTATAGCCATTCACTATGCCTATATGGTCAAAGTGATACATGAACTAGAACCCACTTCTTTTGAGCAAGCCATGGGAAAAGAAAAATGGGAGAAAGCCATGGATGCCTTGGAAGCAAATACTACATGGGAATTGGTGCCTTTGCCTAAAGATAAGACTGCAATTGGCTGCAAGTGGGTTTATAAGGTGAAGCACAATGCATATGGTTCTGTGAATAGATACAAGGAAAAATTAGTTATCAAGGGGTATGCATAGACATATGGCATTGATTATGAAGAAACATTCAGTTTGGTTGTAAGGATGGCAACTGTAAGAGTAGTCATTGCTATGGCTGCATCAAAGGGATGGTCTTTACATCAGATGGATGTAAAGAATGCTTTCTTGCATGGTAATTTGCAAGAAGAGGTCTATATGGAGTAGCCACCAGGTTATGTTCATGTTGTTCATCCTGAGTTTGTTTGCAGGTTGAAGAAAGCCTTGTATGGCTTGAATCAAGCACCCAGAGCATGGTCTGACAAGATAGGATAGTATCTTGTCACTATTGGCTTTCAGATTTTCAAGGCAAATTTCTCACTTTATGTGAGAAAAACAGAGAAAGGCATTATGCTGCTTGTCATTTATGTTGATGATTTGATCATCACAGCTGATAGTGATGAAGATATCCTTCATGTGAAAATGTTATTGAAGCAGAAGTTTGAGATGAAAAATTTGGGAGAGCTGCATTACTTCTTGGGCATTGAGGTGATTAGATCCACAAGTGGGATATGGCACTTGTAGAGGTAGTATGGATTGGACATGCTGTCCAAATATGGGATGACAGGCTGTAAGCCCATTTCAGTTCCTTTGGAGCAGAATGTGAAGTTGAGTGCAGATGCAGGTGGGCTCTGGAAGACCCTACTATGTACAGACGCATAGTAGGAAGTTTGATTTATATGACTATTACCAGGACATATTTGAGCTATGCTATTGGGTTGGTAAGTCAGTTTATGTAGGCTCCAAGGAAACCGATTTGGATGCGGCTAGACGCATACTGAGGTATGTGAAGTCCACATTGCAGTATGGACTATTTTATGAGACGGGTTCAGATACAGTTGCATGGATACATTGATGCTAATTGGGCTAGTAGTATTTCTGATAAACGATCTACGAGTGGATATGTGTTCTCTTTTGGAAGTGCTACAGTCACTTGGAGCAGCAAGAAATAGCCTACAGTTGCCTTGTCGAGCACAGAGGCTGAGTATAGGGGTGCAGCAATGGCTTGAGGTAGCTTGGTTGCGTAAGCTACTTTATGATATGCATCAGTCTACAAATGGGCCAATTGTCATTTATTGCGACAACATGAGCAGTATACACTTGGCAAATAACCCAGTCTATCATGCTAGAACAAAGCACATTGAGGTGCATTATCACAATGTACAGAAGAAGGTTTTAGTAGGTTTTATTAATCTAGTTTATGTGAGCACAGAGGATCAGATAGCTGACATATTCACGAAGGCGTTGGGCGCGAAGAAACTATGCAAGTTGAGAGACCTGCTTGGTGTGCAGGAATTGGGATTGATGAGCTCGAGGAGGAGTGTTGAGATATCAAGCTCCACTCGTGATATGCCAGGGTGACCGTTGTTCATTTATGTCATTGACTTGTTAGCTACAGATGCAGTTGGTACAACGCCCATGAATAATAGCTGGATGATAGCTATCTTTATGTACTCTAATTAGTGGCTCAGTTAGTGTGCCACCTAGGTTAGTTGAGTTTGGTTTGAGACCCACATATAGGGTTCACCTATTCCTTTTGTACTTAGAGAGAGTTCTTTTGGCTTTCACAACTAAGAAGAGGAAAACTGTTTTCAGCCACCACCTTTGTGTGTATTCCCCCATTGTGTATGTGAGAAAGCTGCAAGTGAGACTCCTTACTTCTCTCCCACTTCTGCACAATAAGAGAGGGGAGGAATAAGAGAGGAGAAGAGAGGGGAGGAAAAGAGAGGAAAAGAGAGGAAAAAGAGAGTGAAAAGAGAGGGGAAAAGAAGAAAAGAGAGGAAAAAAGAGAGGGGAAAGAGAGAAAGCATATGATTATGTTTATACATGAGCATATGAGCATATGCTCATGCATAAGCATATAAGCATAATCATATGCAAATGCATATGCTTATGAAAAGAGAGAAAAGAGGATGAAAGAGAGGAAGAGAGGATGACAGAGTGGAAGGAAAAGAGAGGAGAAAAGAGAAGGAAAAGAGAGAAAAAAGAGAGGGGGAAGAGAGGAAAAGAGAGGCAAAAGAGAGAATGAAAGAGAGGGGAAGAGAGGAAAAGAGAGGAAAAAAGAGAGGAATAGAGAGGACAAAAGAGAAGGAAAGAGAGGAAAAAAGATTGAAGGAAAGAGAGAAGGAAAAGAGAGGAAATAGAAAAGGGAAAAAGAAGAGAAGGAAGAGGATGAAAGAGAGGAAAAGAGAGGGAAAAAGAGAGGAGAAAAGAAGAAAAGAGAGGGGAAAGAGAGGAAATGAGAGAAAGCATATGATTATGCTTATGCATGAGCATATGAGCATATGAGTATATGCTCATGCATAAGCATACGCAAATGCATATGCTTATGAAAAGAGAGAAAAGAGGATGAAAGAGAGGAAGGGAGGATGAAAGAGTGAAAGGAAAAGAGAGGAGAAAAGAGAAGGAAAGGAGAGAAAAAAGAGAGGCAAAAGAGAGGCAAAAGAGAGAATGAAAGAGAGGCGAAGAGAGACAAAAAGAGAGGAATAGAGAGGAGAAAAGAGAAGGAAAGAGAGGAGAAAAGAGAGAAGGAAAGAGAGAAGGAAAAGAGAGGAAATAAGAGAGGGGAAAAGAAGAGAAGGAAGAGGATGACAGAGAAAAAAAGAGAGGAAAAAAGAGGGGAAGAGAGAGGAAAAGAAGAAAAGAGAGGAGAAAAGAGAGGGGAAAGAGAGAAAGCATATGATTATGCTTATGCATGAGCATATGAGCATATGATCATGCATAAGCATATTTTCATAAGCATATGCAAATGCATATGCTTATGAAAATAGAGAAAAGAGGATGAGAGAGGAAGAGAGAGGAAAAGAGAGGAGAAGAAAGGAGGAAAAGAGAGGAAAAGAGAGGGAAAGAGAGGAAAAGAGAGGGGAGGAAGAGGGAGGGAAAGAGAGGGGAAAGAGGGAAGAAAAGAGCGGATGAAGAGGAAATAAGAGAGGAAATAAGAGAAGAGAGGGGAAGAGAGGGTTCCTATGCCCACCACTACAGCTAGCGCTTAAGGTGCTAGTTGCAACAATGCAATCACGAAAGGAAAAATAGGAAAAGAGGGGAAGCACATTCTTACCTAGAAAAATCCCGCACGGAAGAGGAGGTGTTTCGTGTACTAGCTCTAAGAAAGAGAGGAAACACACCATTTTTCAAATAACTAATTAGTGAAAGGAGGAGTTTGGAGAAGCAACTTTCCAAAGGGATTCGATTGAGGGGACAAAGAGAAGCCTACAAACAAGGAGAAAGCACGAAAGGAAGGGAAAGTGAAAGTAGATAAATACCAAAAAAAGAAGAGGTGAGCCTTCTTTCTTTCACCAAATCTCATTTTTGGTCCTTCAACTCTGAAAATCAAGCATGAAAATTAGCACATGGGCTTAGCAATGCAAGGAGAAACATGCTTTAATACTCACAAAATGAAATCTCACAAAAAATGAACCTACATTCCTTAAATAGACACACCTTCTTGAAAAACATCCTTTCACATGAGTAGAGAGGAAGAAGGGTGGAGAGGGAGCACAAGTGTTGGGAGAGGGGCTGGGTAGGGGTGAGGAGTGTGGGGAATAGGTTGGAGGAAAGTTAGGTTGCCGAATATAATGAAGGAGAGTTTTTTTCTTTTCTCGCAATAGAGTTGTGAGAGGTGACGACGACGCGTGGGTTCCGGGTTTTAGCTCCCATCATCCGTATATACCAACACTGCTTCGTCGCGGTATATACCAACTCTGTATATCTTATAAGTGTTGGTATATATCGATGATAGAATAGGATATAACATTGGTATATACCGATGGTATAGGGCACAAAATCTAGCAATAGGCATAAAAGCTCTTGGTGGTTATTTTTTGGATCTTGAGTAGATTTCCTTGCATTTTGTGTTGTGATTTTGCAGGTATGTAGATGGAAGGGATGAGTGGAAGCTCGTCAGATGATGCGCCAATGCCCAAGAGCACGGAGTGGTTACAGAGAGGTTGTATTGTCATTGCACTCATTGCAAGCGAGGAGTACGACATCAATGCCGTATTGTCATGCGCCACTTGCGGATGTATGGGGAAGAGCCTGCACTAGTATCCAGTGCCCACCGTTGGTGGTGCACATGGTGATGGATCATCAATAAGTCAATGCTATTTGAGTTTGTGATTAATATTGCATGCGTACTTTACACGAAACCTTGAGATAGGATCTTATATTTACACAAAACCTTGAGACAGGATGAGGAGGGTGGTAAGGGTGCACGTATACCTTCACACTTTGAGCAAGAGGATAGTCTTGCAGATGTGCCAGATGATGATGAGGGTATGATGGACATAAGGGATTCTATTTTTAGGAGAACTACATCACATGTACACCTGATGTTCGAGTCTGAGGCCAATATGCGAGAGTTGCAATGAACACGATTGTACGAGGGTGCTGGGATGTTAAAACTATGAGCTTGTCTCTCAATCTTGAACCTACAAGCAAAGTATGGGTGGTCCGATACAAATGTCTCAGCCTTAATGAGGTTAGCTCTTGTATTAATTTATCTCATAATTTGGACATTGTTTGTTTTGAGAATCATCATAGTTTCTCATTATTCGAAGCCTATGTATGTTTGAATTGTGATAGGTTGCTCCAGAAGATGTTGCCTACACCAAATACCATCCGCATCAAGAGATTAAGCGAAAAAGATGCTGACAACAACGGTGGGTATGGATTATGATACCATCCATGCTTATCATAATGATTATATTCTCTTTCGTCATGAGGATGGAGATTTGGCTAGTTGTCCAGAGTGTGGGGAACAACGATATGAAGATGACTTGTAGGGCAAGCAGATTCCAGTAAAGGTCTTGAGACATTGTCCCATCATTGCTAAAATACAGCACATGTTCTGATGCAAATCTATAGCAAGGTTCATGAATTGGCATGCTACAGATCGGCCCACTGATGACACATTGAGGATTCCTGCTATAGATTGTGCTACTTAAAAGCACATAGACAATCAGTGGCTAGACTTTGCGAGGGAGCCACACAACTTACATCTTGGGCTTGCAATGGACGGCGTGAACCGTTTCGGGTTATGCTCGACATCTTGGTCGACATGGCCTATAGTCTTGGTGAATTACAATATCCCACCATGGCTAACAAACAATAAAGAAGGGACACCTCATGCTTGCATTGCTTGTGCCAGGGAAGTACAAGACAAAAAATATGGATGTGTACATGGCACCTTTGATAGAGAAGTTACAGATCTTATGGAGAGGAGTGCGGGGCTTTGATATTTCCGGAGCTCCTAGAAATACCAATGAAATTTTGGTCAAGGGAATCTTGATGTGGACCATGCATGACTACCCAAAATATAGAGAGTGCATCGGTACATGGTTGTGTCTTTACACGTATAATATATGATACTTTTATGACTTTCTTTCTAGCGCGTCTTATACTAACACATTCAAGGATTTCTACAGGACTTGCAATAAGTGGATACCATGCTTGTCCTATTTGTTGGAAGGGTTTGAGTGCGCTTGCATGACACTCCAAACATATGAGGAAAATGGTTTATGAAGGTCATGCTTGATACTTCCACTAGACCATCCACCACCACCATATTTGGAGGCAAGTGACTGGATTCAGGCTTGGAGGGCAAATGGAGAGGAGCCTCCTCCTGGTATGAAGAGGCTATCCATCTTTCACAAGCTTCCTTATTGGGGTTAGTTACACATCAATCATCTCTTGGATCCCATGCATATCTTCAAGAATGTGGGGGCTACTATTTGGGCACACTTGGTTGGTGACAAAGACTCGAGAGGAGTGCCAGAAGACTTGCATGCTATGAATAAAGTGCCTCATTTGTGGCCCCAAGTGCGTGTTCGTAAAGTTGACCTCTTGAAAGCAACATGGATCCTCTCCAAGAGAGAGGAGGCAATAGTTAAGGCAGACATTACCTCTTTTCGAACACTGACAGGGTATATGCGTTGCTTGAAAGGAGCATTTTTAAAGGAAAATAAGATTAGTGGGCTCAAATTCCATGATTGGCACAAGGTCTTACATGTATTCTAAGCTGTAGGATTAGTGTACCGATAATCATGATGCATTAGTATAATTATGATTATGTTGTATTATTGACATGACTTCTTTGTTGATTGGATAGTTCATCCTCCCAAAATTACACTGAAAGGGTAACTTACAAGAAGATGTTAGAAATGCTATATTCAAGATCAATGGTATTGTATGCTTCCTTGGCTCCTTGGGTGGCACTATCCGTGGATGTGCTAGGCATGGTCTCACTGTGTTGTGAGATTGGCATGGCTTGTTTTGCTAGAGGGCTCTTTGCTTTTTGAGTTGAAAGGAGTTTTTTTTGTGCCTCTTCTTTCTATTGTCTTGTTATGATCAAGATTGGCTGTGATGCCACACTTGGTGTTGCCACACTATGATTTTCCACACTTATCATCCCCAAGAGTACTTCAGATTTTATTTTTGTGGTTGGCTGAGGCTTTGTTCTTAGTGGGAAATCCATGCAAGCATGGCAAGCATGCCCAACTCAGCATTCCCTACACATAGGTTGGAATGAAGTGGGGTTACCCTTGTGTGGGCACTCTGCTATGTGATGGTTTCCTCCACAACCAAAACACTTGATGGGTGTTGGATATGTGGTGGGTCTTACTTGATTTGCATACACTCGGATGAGTCCTTCAACACCATCCATGTAGTACATAGGGTATTCTGTTTCATACTCATAGTGAGGTTCCTGCTCTTCAGTTTGGAGTTGTTGCATCGAAACTACTGGAGCAAGATTGGGAGCCTGTGGATATTGTGGGGGATTGGGATTCCTCATTAGTTGAGGCACTTGTGTTCTCACTGGGAGTGGGTTGAGATGTGGCACTTGTGCATTAGGTGCTAGTCCCAGTAGGTGCTAGTCTCGGTTGTCTATATACTAGGATTTGCGATGGCTTTGGTTATTGTTGGGGCCGAGGTTGTGCTACCCTCATATTGTAGAAGCAAGTATTTACATCATGCCCTACAGTATTGCACATGGGGCACCATAAGCGTGGGTGCTGAGCCACTTCTAGTGGGTTGAGTCTATTCCTCAAGATCGGGCATTCATTGGTCTAGACCCAAGCACACCTCCTTGATAGAACACATGGTAGAAGCATACCGAATGAAAGAATGGATAGTCAGATTGTTTCGAATGGGGTTTGTTACAAAATATTTACAGTGGAAGGGTATTGATGTAGTATCATTAATATTCAAAATCAAATTTAATGTGGAAGGGTATGAACAATATACAATTTGGAGAGAGGAGAGGAGAAGAGTGGAGATGAGGAGAGAGAGCACAGCTAGAGAGCACACCACAAAAGACTAACTATACACTAGTATTAGTTGAAAGGAAAGAATATATAAACCCCTTTAAGGTTAGCATTAGGGTTTTCAACCCTTGTACCTTTTAGCACTCTATGTGTTAGTACTATGCAAAAATGATAACACATGATGAGATGGTTCTCAACACCTTCCCACAAGATTAAAATCATGGCTTGTCAACTATGTCCGTCATCTTCAAAGTACACTGACTCTTCTTGAGCCATGATGGTAGTCATAAGAACATAACTGGTGGTTTCAATCTGAATTTTTTTGCCTTTCTGAGCATATGTCAATCTAGATGGTGGCTTGCTTTCTCTAGTAGACTGTTTGAGATGTTGCTCTTTTTGGGGTGTCTTATTAGCAATTCTTGTTGTTCTTTATCAAGCATTTTCATAGGTGATTAAGGAATTGGTGTGACAATCTTCTGAGAATTTGATGTTTTCCATTTTGATTCTTCAAATATTACATCTTTGGAGATTATGACCTTTTGGTTGATGGGATCATACAACTTGCATGCTTTGCTTTCTTTATTGTAGCCAACCATGATGCATTTATGTGACTTCACATCCAACTTTCTACAATGGTCATCCTGTTTATAGATACAAGTTGCAAAGTAGATATTTAAAAAAATGTGTTAATAGTGACACTTCACATATCCAAACTGATGCTTAGCTAAACCACATGCTTCCATATATAATTCAGGGTCATTTTAGGTCTAGTTAACGCAATTTTTATTGCAGTATCCACAAATTTCCTACATTTTTTGCTTACCTTTTCTTTTGTAGTTATGGTGGATTGAACACTTTCTAAATGCGCCAATAGAGTGGTTTTCTAAACACAAATAGTTGCAAAGATAGTACAAAAATGATTGTGGACAGCTCAAAAGATAAGGCTTTTGTGGGGGTTAAAGGCCACTATGCCTTAACCCCTATTATATACAATACTCAAATGCATATATATATATATATATATATATATATATATATATATATATGGATGACATAAAATATTAGGGTGTTACGCACCCACCAAAACTTGTGTGGCTCTCTTTTAGATCTCACTCTCTCTCACCCTCTCACATTCCACTTCCGTTGAGAGTAACCTCAACTGGTATTAGAGCCTGGATGGTCTATTTGAGGCTTGTGGGCGATCTAGCTGAGCCCGTGTGTGAGCTTGGAGCTCAAAGTTTGGGCTGATAGGGTGCCAAGGCATATTGCTATCCTTTCCATCTCTCCCTACTATTGAAAATAGCACTTGTGTTAACCATAAAAGAGCACTTGGGACAAGCCTGGCATTAGGAGGTGCTCCTAACCGGATCCCAAATAGTGCTTGTGGTGTTAAACTCATGCCTCCAAGCCTTAATCTATTTGGGGCTCAAAACCCCTATAGTATGAGGCTCAAAACTTGGAGTGGAAAGGCCAATTTTTGGCTACTTGCGACTCGCGTGAGGCACTTAACCGCAATTTGTTGTTGGAACCTGCAACTTTTGACTGTTGGGGCTCAAACTCCCTGAGCTTGTACTGTACTCCTTTCATGGCTGCAACCATTGAAGTAAATCATCAAGCCTAATCACCTCTAAGCACTGATTACCCTACATTTGTTGGTGACTGTACTCTGTGGATGTTAACATGCCCTCTTCTTGTTGCTGAATTACCCTCGGATTAGCTGTGTTGGAGGAGGTGTGTGGAGAGGATTGTCTGGAGGACTGCGTAGCAATCTAGTTGGCATGGAGTGAGCCGAGTTAGGTATGAGCAATACTTCCAAAAGTGGGTGGCATGCATATCCTCATACATGCGGATGTGGCGGCTATGGAAATTGTAGACGCAGAGGTCCTGAAACTGCATAGGATAGATGTCGGGGTCGAAAGTAATCTAATTGGTCAGATTGTGGAGGTGGTCTCATCGATGGGGCATTTGTGGGTGGGGAGGTCACAAAGGAGTAAGAAGAGGAGGTGGTTGATGTGGACCACTGCTACCATAGTGGGATTGAGTATCGAGCCGTACGGCCTTTGAATGAATGGAGGCAGAAGCAAAATCCCTCCTGAGTCATTTCTTTTGGAAAAGTTGTACTTCGGAAAATTGTGCAACATATTAGGGTCTTGCTACTAAAGCTCTTAGAATTCCACCCAAGTCCATCATCATTCCATTGGCATGTATAGTGGGTGGATCCGGCGATCAATGTGGGCACTGCGATAGTACTGCCAAAATTGCTCCATCTTAAGGTAGGGGATGCACCAGCATGTCTATATACCGGTGTCAAGATCATTGCGTGGGACTGGAGCATTGGGGGCGAGGTGGTATCCTCCTCTTATGCAATTTGGATGTGCACATTGCAATCATCGAAAGATTGGGTGATGAATTGCGTGAGGGGGTGCACCTCCAAGATTTCTTAGAGGTGGAGGTGGGAGCCCTTGTGTTGGCACTTCCAGTGGTGCATAAGTGCACTATTTGGTAGTTCTTGGAATGAATGCAAGTCGGGGCACCACTGTACATTTTTTGGGTAGGAAGGAGGGAGGACGTTGTGGAACCTCATCATCTTCAATGGGCATGGGTTCCTCCTCTGCTGTGCATGTGGGCATTGTATCATCAGCCATCTGTACAAAATTGGCTGCCTTGAGCAACGTGTTGAGATCCTCTTCAAGGAGGTCAATCGCAGCCATAGATGAGATGGGCGGGGAGGCCTCGTGCTATGCGGTGGTGGTGTTAGAGGAAATGGAAGAATATTCAGGCAGATTGGTGCAAGAAAGGGGAGGCAGAGAGAGGGTGGGTGGCTTGTTGGGTGGGCTAGATGCTTAAATTCTCAATGCAAAACACCAAAGACAAAGCATGCTTGTCAGCCTCTGAATAGTGTCGGTCAGTGTCGAGCAATTGTCGAGAAGAAAATCAAATGGGATACATGAACTGATCCTCCCCTTGCTGGAGAAGAATACCTGCCAGAGTGTGCTCACCAAACCTAGGATTGATATAGAAAGTCTTTGACCAATCTAGATTGCGTAGAATGGGTTCTGAAGCCAGAGCATTCTTGATTTGTGCAAACCCATGATCACAATCCTCATCCCCAGAGAAATCAACCCCATCTTTTAATAGCATAGTCATGGGTCGTGTCAAAGCAGCATATTGATCAATGAAGTGGCGATAGTATCCTGCTAGATTGACAAATGAGCATACCTGACGTTTGGTTGTAGGTGGGGAGAGCTTGAGGATGGCTTCTACCTTCTCGGGGTCAGGCTTGACACCCTCAGATGAGACAATATGTCCTAGTAGTGGCTCCAATGGTGCATTTCTCAGGGTTGAGATTGCCGTTTGCATCATTGACCCTTTGGAAGGCCAATCTAACCTTCATGACATGCTCCTTACATGACGAGAATATACAAAAATCCTCTAAAAACACCTCCAAGAAATCCCCCAAATAAGGAGCAAACACCATCTACATAAATCTTTAAAAGGTAGCAGGAGCATTGGTGAGGCCGAATGGCATTACTTTGAGTGCAAATGTCCCCCAGGGTGTGGCAAATGTGGTTTTAAGCACATCTTCTTCGGCAATTCTGATTTGATAAAACCCAGAGTAACCATCATAGAAAGTATACATCTCATGACCACTTACCTTCTCAAGAATGAGGTCTTGAAAGTGCAAAGGATGATGATCCCTCTTGGTGGCTGCATTGAGTTTCTTATAGTCGATGCAGACCCGCCACTTGTTTTTCTTTGGGGTGACTACCACTGGCGAAACACATTCAGTATTGTGAACCAAAACAATAAACCTAGCCTCTACCAGCTTTTGCAACTTCGAGCGCAAAGCATCGATTTGCAGGGGCCCTAATCTTTGATACTTCTAAGCCACAGGCTTCGCATCAGGCTTTAGCTCTATCTTGTGCTCTATGGTAGTCACATGGCGAAGGTGGTGGTAGCTAGTTGCAAAGAGGCCAGGGAAATCTTTGAACATTTCTAGGAACTCATCTTTCTCACTTGGAGTGAGGTCTGGGGAAAGCATAGATTCAAGCTGTTGAGGACTAGCTATTATCTATTCTGCAGGTGGCGGGGTCGGAGACACCTCCATCATGTAAACTTCCTCCTCTAAGAATTCCTCCCCCCAGTCTGATTCTTCCATTGATTCAGACACCGAGGATGAGAGAGTATCACTGTCTTGCTCCTCTTCTTCTTCCGGTTCCATGGCACTGGGTTGCACCGGGATCTTCTCCTTAGAAGCACCAAAAGACATGTGTCCTGTCTTCTAATAGCTGACTGCATCACTCTTTCTCAACCATGGTCTCTCGAGTATGGCTGGGTAACTCCTGCCTATATCTTCAATGTCCACTACATAGAAATTGACAGTGGTGGTCAACCCATTGACAGTGATGGGCAAATCCTCAATGACTCCCAGGGTGGTGAGACGTTGACCATCTGCTACCTTGATTCGAGTGGAGGAACGCCTTGTACATTTCAAATTCAATTTCTTCATGATTCGGGGCACCATGATAGAGCCATGATATTACATGTAACTCCCCCATCAACACACATTTTTGACATGGCAATTTTCTATGATGACATCGACTGTATGTGGGTGTCGATCAATTTCTTCAGAGATAGAGGATACCTCTCTTACCTTTCCCTTTTTCTTGTTCCTCCTTGTTGAGAGCCCTTGCTACAGCTCACGTCTCACCTTAGGGCTTAATGCTATTAGTTGAGGGAGCGTGATGCTTAAAGAACGATGAGCAAGGTCCTGAACAATCGAGTAGTCTTCTTGCCTCGAGCCGATGGAAAAATCTGAGGGTGACCACTTACTCTTGCGGGATCTTTTAGTCTTCTCTATTGGTGGGTCTGCCATCTCAGCATCTGAGGGCTCTGAGAAGGAACCTTCTTCCTAGGGCGGCCCGGTCCCCGATTTGGAGAGGGGTCCAAGGTAGTACAACTTCTTTTCCTGAGGTCAAGGATCTCTACATCAGAATCCTCTGTGCCAGACTCACTTAGAAGATTCACCCTTGGAATATTGGGGCATTCCATGCGATAATGACCCTTCTAGTGGCACTCGTAGCATACAACATTAGCAGGTCTCTGGGACGGTGGTTGGCTTGATTTGGGATGCCCACCATCTCAAGCCAAAGATCATTCAGGGCCTTGGCTAGGTCATTGACTCCAGGTTCTATTGCAAGGGGGGCCTCTTTAGGTGGAGGGGACAAGGGAGTAGAAAGGAGGGGGGCTCATGGGTGTGGCTAGGGAAATCTTTGAGGCGGAGGGTGAGAGTATACACCTTGTTGAGGGTAAGCATCTAAGGGAGGACCATACATTGAGGTGGAGGCAGTGGATACATCCCTGATGAGGGCTGGGGGTATGCCCCTGAGTTAGACCCCCCAGGTTGTTGTTGCAGGAATTGAGGGGGTTGCGGAGGGACAATCGTCTTCTTTGAAGCGGGGTCAGACTGAACTTTATCAAACTTTTGAGCAATCTCATGTGCTAGCACCATAGTTTTTGGATTCCCCCATTTAAGCTTGAGGTGGAATTCATCACTTGCTCCTGCTATAAGGTAGCCCAGCACATGCTGAGTCATTCTAGCTCGAAATCCGGCATTGTCCTCCTGTGTGGCAATTAAACGGTCTAGAAGCATGGCCGCTCGATCCACATATCGACGCGCCATCTCACCTTCTGACTGCTTCAAGTTTGCCACCTACAGGTACACATTCTCCGACTCCTCTTCTTTGTTGCCAAAATACTCAATCATTGCTGTTGTCAACCTTGGCCAGCTTTGGCGAATGTCTTAGGCCTGCTTCTCATACCACTCTTGAGCCAAACCCTCTAGAAATGTGGGAAGAACCAACAGCCATCTGTCCTCAGTAAGAAAGTTGAGAGAAACACAACGACGCTTGAAGGCCATAAGGTACTCATTTGGATTTTCTTCCACCATCCACAAAATACGGGAATGTCAGCCATGCTTGGAAGATGGAAAAGAGAGTGGCAAGATGAGGCTTATCTATGGACAAACAATAGAAAGAGGAAGCTTGAACTAAAAATCGAGTGAAGATACATCCACAAAGCACACATAGGCAGGGTAGGGTGTGACTGGTGTACTGTGCAATACTACATGGGAAGAATCTTCAGCATAGAATAGCACATAGACAATCTTAAAAGGACCAACCCTCATGATATCACATCCATCTTTACAAGCGAGGGTTAGAGACGCGGCACTGCATGAGGTTGTTCATCAAGGCAAACAAGAATGCCATGACAAATGTCAATAGTTGGAGAGCTTGCACATCACCTTCAGCTTCTTCCAGTTCTTGTAGTCACCATGCTATTTCTTCAAGGGGTGTGCGGGCTGGCATCCTTCTTTTGAGCAATGTCCTTGAGGACCTTCCTGATGATCATCTGAAGTTGGTGAACTCGTATTAAGTATGCCCAACACTTAGTTTCATGATAACCACAACCTTTGCATTCCTTACAAATGATCACCCTCCTTCATGGCTTGCGGCTTTGTTGGGGTGGTGCTTCCACTCGCGTCATGCGTGATTGAAGTACAAGCTTCACGTGCCAAGAAATCAGCAACTAGATTTTGAGCTCGAGGGATATGCTGAATTTTTACCTCTTCAAATTGGTTGCAAAGTTCCAATGCTTGTTGATGTCATGGAACCAAGCCTTTGCTCCACACCTTCCACCTTCCACTAACTTGTTCACACACTATTGAGAATCTCCTTGCACTTCAAGTTGCTTGGCATGATGTTCTTGTGCCTTTTGTAGCCTGAAAATTAGCACCGAGTACTCGGCTTGATTGCAAGTACTTGCAGGTGCAGACTTGCTGTAACAATACTCCTCACCACCTGGTGAAGTGAGCTTCACACCCATGCTAGCAGCCTTGGTCGAAGGTTTGTAAGCTCCATCAAATTGAAGGATCCAATATGTCATCACACCAAGACTAAAATTCGGACATCCCAAGTTTCTTGGTAGTCCAAGATAGGTAGGAGGAGAGGGTGAGGAGAATTCAACACTTGAGCCAAATGTTTAGCACCAAATAAACTTGCAATCCTTTGTTGATAGTTTATCTTTAGACCAAAAAGAATTACAACTTGAAGCTTGAAATGAGGCACAAAAGGTTGATAAGGTACAAAAGGATTCCTTGGTCGAAACATTACCAACCATAGCCAAGGCTTAAAAACCTTTGTAGTGAGATTGAGAATAAACCATTTAGGATGAGCTTATCCACAGGAATTAACAAGCAGATGCGGCAAATCTCCCCCCAAGCTTGGGGAGCATCCCACCCTTTGATGAAGGACACCGTTTTAATTACCTCTGAAGTAGCAAGTAGTTCAATCACCGCACAATGAGTAGAAGTAAAATCAAAGTTCTCCCAGTGTATCAGTAGTTCTTCACCATGAATCATCCACGGTGTATCATTCCACCCGTCATCTCCTTGAACAATGCATTGGATAATCAGCCGTTGAAGGTCGACATGAAGATCAAAAAAGAGATCTCGTGCATTGGTAGCCATAAGGTGCGGAGGACCAGGCACCAAATCCTTAAACGCGTCGAGAAGTGACATAAATATCCACCCTCCTCGTGTGGCGTACGTCCGTGAAGTGAGCTTGGAGAAGTTCTGAATCGGTGATCTAGCAGGAGATGTGAATAGAGCACATGAAATGAAGTACTTTTGCTTTTTACAGCAAGAGCAAACTCCCTATGGTTAGAGAGTTACAGTTCCCAAGATTTCAATATATAAACAAAAATCATTACATTTTCACCACTTCCACCTTGTTGGTCCAATGACAAGTCTCCCTTTTGTGAAGGGGGAGGTCTTGGGTTCAAATCCTACTCTTAAATAAAAAGAGAGGAGAGGAGAAGGAGAAGAGAAAGAGAAAGAGAAGAAGAAGAAAAGAGAGAGAGGGGGGGCGCAGGATCTGCTATTAAAGTTTTGCAGAAACTCAGAAAACTGTCCGCGACCAAAAGACATAGAAGCCCAAAAAACTATCGTGCAGGTGAACACAGTAGATGCACGGAGCGAGAAAACTGTCCACGACCAGAAGACGTAGCAGCCCAGAAAATTATCGCGTGGGTGAACACAGTAGATGCACGGAGCAAGAAAACTGTCCGCGACCAGAACCGCGACCAGAAGACGTAGCAGCCTAGAAAACTGTCGCATGGGTGAATGCAGTAGACGCACAAATCGAATGCGCACGCAGTAGCTTAGAAGGAGCACAGATGGTATAGTTTTGCAAATGCGACCGGTATGAGTAGAAGATTCGCCACTAGCCATGGAGATTTCGATCCCAACAGCCACACCAATTCTATTAGCCAGAAAAGAATTCAAGACCAGAGGCTAGAGGCTAAGCATGGCGACGCTCGAGGGCCATAGGGGAAAGGAGATCGTGAGGGCGAACCATTATCATGGGAGAGGAAAAAGGAATTAGAAGGGGAGGGAATGAAGAGAGAGACTATGACACAGGGAGAGGGGGAAGAGAAGCATGTACATGATAGGATGAGGAATGTAAAGATGGAGACATCAAGGGAAGAGGACTATACTTTATTTGAAAGAAAGGATGAGAGGGAAATATCAAAGTACTAGCTAGGTGGCTTTACAAGAATGAGCGTGTCTCATCAAGGAACCAAGGTGGTCGAGCATAGAAGAATTTAAGGCGATACTCATTGGTGCATCCGAGTATCACCATGCCATCAACTCCTCAAGCTGATAGGTTCCATTCGTGAACTTCTTTTTGACTCGATATGGTCCCTCCCATCGACCGATAAACTTTTTGTCTAGCCGCTTGTCCAGACGGCTATCAAATCTCATTACCAAATCTCCTTCTGCAATATCTTTCTTCTTGCGTAATTTGGTGCCAAAATGGGTCTTGCGCCTTTTTTTGAGAAGATTCCAAGTTTTGTGAGGCCTGTAATCTACATTCATCCAAGGCTTCTAGCTATACCAAGCGTTGAGCATAGGCATCCTCCTGTCCTTGTATTCTTGCAACAGTTGTGCGAAGACTATGTATCTCCAATTCAATGGGTAAAATGGCTTCTATTCCATACACTAGTTGGAATGGTGTAAACCCAATAGCTAGCTTGTGTGTGGTTCTGTAAGCCCATAAAACTTCTGCCAAGTGCCTATCCCAATGCCTTTTCTTGGTGTCAACAAGCTTTCCCATTGAATTGCACAACAATCCATTTGTTTTCTCAACCAAGCCATTACATTAAGGATAGTATGGCGTGGACATGCTATGATTTATCTTTAGCTTATGCACCACATCTTCAATTAGTTCATTTCTAAAAGAGGTTCCTCCATCAGTGAGAATTTCCAAAGGACAACCAAAGCGTGAACAAATTTGATCAAAGAGAAATTTTGCAATTGTGCTTGCCTTGCTATTGACTGTGGCCTTGGCCTCTGCCCATCGAGTTGCATAATCTGTGGCCACTAATAAATAATGCTTGCCTTGAGATGAGCGAGGGAGTGGTCCCACAAAGTCCAACCCCCACCTCTCAAATGGTCCATATGCTGGAATAGGCTTCAAGGGCCCAGGAATCAGCTGTCACCTTCCAAACTTTTGGCATACTTTACAACTTCGACACCATTCATATACATCCTTATGGAGGCATGGCCAAAAGTAACCTGCATTAAGAATTCTCCTAGTTGTGCTTGCTGAAGCAAAATGACCAGAGCATTCATGACACATTTCGAACTCCTTACCAATCTTTCTGTTGTGGAGTTAACCCTCGAGGAAACATGCCTTCTTCCACATATTGCTGAACATCTTGCAGGTCTGGCCATCCAGTGTCTACCAAAGAAACCACCCCCCGGTCTTGTACTACAATGGCTTGAGTAGCTAACTCATCTGCCCTTTGATTTTCTTTTCTGTTTATATGAACAAACTTGCAAAAATCAAATTGACTACATAGTGCCATAGCCTTTTGATTAAGCTCCTTCAAATGAGGACTTCTTGTCTTGTAATGCCCTTGCATTTGCTTTATAATAAGCTCAAATCTCCTCTTACTTCCAATTCCTTAACTTGACTTTGAAGACAACCCTCCAAACCAAGAATCAAAGCATTATACTCAGGTGCATTGTTAGTTGTGATACCTGGAAGCTCTTGTCCTCTTGCCCATACCTCTTGACCTTCAAAATTCATCAAGACTATCCCCTCGGCTCCTTGTTGGCATGAAGGACTAAAAGCCCCATCAAAATACAAAACAAAAGCTATTGGTGGTGTATCCCTTTCATCTTTAATGTTCTCCTTACTTTCTTTTCTTCTCCTAGATCCTCCTGTCCAGTGAGCAAATCTGCCATAAAGGACCTAGTGGTATTTTCGGTGACAAAAGAGAAAGAGAAATCTTGAAGCTTTGACAACCATTTTGCAAATCTCCCCCCAGGATTAGGCTTGCAAACTAGATATGCTAATACAGACTGAGAGGTAAGGAAGAAAAATGGTCGAGGTAATAAATAGGAGCGAAACTTTCTGACAGAAAACACCAAAGAGAGAGCTTGCTGCTCCATTTCTTCATACCTTGTTTCCACATCTATAAGCTGTCGGCTGGCATAATAGATGGGTTGCATTCTACCTGCCTCTGCATTTTGTAGCAATACAGCACCAAGTGAATGCAAAGATACACTTGGATTTACATAAAAGTCTTGAGACCAATCAGGGGGCTTCAATATTGGGCCCTTACTCATGTCCTCCTTAAGTTGCTGGAAAGACTCTTGTTGCTCCACACCCCATTGGAAAGAAACTCCTTTTCTTGTCAACAAGTTCATGGGATGCACTATCTCTGTGAAATCATCACAAAAGCGTTGATAATGCTTTCTCTTTCCTATAATTTTGCGAACACCAGTGACACTCTCAGGACTTGGCAATGCCATGATTGCTTGGACCTTGTCAGGATCCATTTGCAGGCCTTCTTGAGACACAATATGCCCCAACAAGACTACTTTTATTTGAGCCAAATGACACTTGCTAGGATTTAGACACCCTTTTGCTTCATTAATCCTAGCTAAGGCCATCTTTAACTTCTCCATGTGATCTATGCACCGAGAATAAATGCAAAAATCATCCAAAAACTCCCGTATGAACTTTCCCAAGTAAGGCTCTAGGACTTGACTCATAAACCTTTGAAATGTAGCTGGTGCATCGGTCAACCCAAAGGGCATCACTTTGTAAGCAAAAACTCCCCAAGGTGTGACAAATGATGTTTTCTTTTGATCTTCTTCCTGAATACGAATTTGAAAGTACCCAGAATACCCATCACATATAGAATACATCTCATGCCTTGCTACTTGGTCTAGTATTTCATCTTGGAATGGCAAAGGAAAATGATCCCTCTTAGTGCATGCATTCAAAGGACGAAAGTCCACACAAACTCGCCCCTTATTTCCTTTCTTTGGTGTGACAACTATAGGAGATATCCATTCTGAATCATGAATAGGAAAGATCAATTTCGCCTCAAGTAGTTGTGTTACCTCTTTCTTTAGTACCTCAGCTTGGATCACCCCCAATCGCCTTAAGCGTTGCACAACTGGCTTGCTTTCTGGCTTCAACTCAATCTTGTGCTCCACAAGAGAGGCTGGTCAAGCCTGTGAATAGCTTGTTGCAAAGAGACATGGAAAATCATCTAGCATATCTAAGTACTGGAGCTTCTCACTACCTGATAGAGAATCACCAAGAAGCTCTTCATTGTGTTGGCGTCATTTAGTGTGCTCCACATCCTCCACATGAAGTGTCTCTACAGGATCTTCTTGCACCACCACCTTGTTCCTTCCTGACTCATCCCGATCACCACCAAGACAAAGACCAAAGGCCACTCTTCCACCTCACCCTCTGAGTTAGACTCCTCGAAGCTACACCCTGTCTCTTCTTCTTCATCGGTTAAGTCAAAGCTTGAACTCTCTGATGTTGAAGACTCCTCCCCTGGAGAATTGATTTTGCAGGGAAATGATAAGAAGGTGTGCTACAACATCAAAAGCCGCAAAAAGGAAGTTATCCCACTTTTGAACAGCCTTCACCTTGCATAGCCAAGCCCTTCCCAAAATCAATGGATAGGCACGTGCATCTGGCTTGGTAGGGATCACCTGAAAAGTAGTTGGCATAGAAATTCCACATACATCCACTTCTAGATTCTTCACAACTCCCAAGGTCTTAACCCTAGTGTTGTCAGCTAATTTGATGCGATATGGAGAGGTAGTACTAGAGTATTTTAAATCAGCATCTATCATGGTCTTCTCACTCATGACATTAATCGATGTACCTCCATCAATGTACACATTAGAAATCACTTGACCATCAATGATCACATCAACCACCGGTACATCATCACCAACATCTATATCTACATTTTGAACAATAGGAATGGCACTTTTCTTCTTTTTCTTCTTTGACACTCTTGTGCTTGCTAGTTTTCCCCATTCCTTCCGTAGTTTTGGAGACAAAGCAAGTAATTGACCAAAGGTGATACGAGCTTCCTTTTCTTTAAGGTCGGACAACAAGTCATAGCTTCCAATTCCTTGTCCTAAAGGAAAGTTTGACTAGCTAATTCTCTTTCTAGATGCCTTCTTTTTCTTACTACGGTGTTCCTCTTCCTGATGTTCCTCATCTACTTCTTCCTTGCTTTCTTCTTCTTCTTTTGCTTTACCACACCCTTGTTTAGCCATCATTACCTCTCTTTCCTCATCCCCTGAAGAAGCTTCTAACAAGGATACTTGTTTTTCTTCTTTCTTTCTCAATCTAGGACACTCGGGGCGATAGTGACCTTTTTCATTACATTCATAGCAAGTGACCCCACTCCTATCTCGAGGCTTATCTTCACTCTTTGGTGCTCTAGGTTGTCGTGCATTAACCAAATGCAATTTCAAATCAGTAAACTCTGCCATCAATTGGGAGATATTATGATCTAACTCAGATGACTTTGGTAATTGAGGAGTGCCCATTACCTCCACCTTAGAAGTTGAAGTTGTTGAAGACACAAAAGAGGATTCAATCTTCAGAGAAGCTTCTTTCTTGGTTGCAATGCCAAGTGCCTCCACGTATGTTGTTGGATCTTTACTCATTACTTTTGAGCGAAGATGAGGCTCCAAAGCCATAACAAATTTGCTCATCTTTAAGTGCTCCATCCCTGAGAGACTTTGAGGGGCCGATGATGTAGATGCCATAGCTCACAAAGCTGCCCTTTCATACTTTGTCCATAAAGTTTCATATCGGATTGCCAACGCAGAGACCAACTCACCCTCTCCTTGATAGAACTGGTCCAACTGCAACATCAAAGCATTTGGCGACTCCACTGCCCCAAATCTCTACTTCATTGCTGCCACCACTTGGTCCTAGTCCTCCTTGGTAGAGTCCGGCAAGGTCTCATGCCAACTCAAGGCTACACCTTCAAGAAAATCAGGCAAAATCTCCGCCCAATCCTTCATGGACCATCCAAAAATCCGGCATCCTCGAACAAAATCCCGAAGATAAGACTCCGGGTTTGCCCCTTGGGTCCCTCAAAACACTAGAATCTTCATCATGATGAAACACAAAAAGGAAACACCATGATCCAAATAATAACACAAACAAGATCCGAACAAGATCCCACTGAGCCTTAGTATACCAAGACCAACTTATTATGCATGACCACTTGTTGAAAACCCTCCACAATGTGATCCTCAACAAAATTCTTTAAAAATAAGTGACCAATTAGCACCATGAAAACATTGTGTATACTATTCAAAGGCAAATTCCAGTATTGGAAGAGTTACAGTCGGTGTTACTTGGTAAATAAGTCAACATCATCATCTTAGAGGAAATCATTCCAATAGAGGGATATTTGAAGAATGAGGGAATGCATCCATCAACAGTGTCAAACATTCAGTGCAAGTATTGTCATAAGTTTGGACATTATGAAAGAGATTGCCGCAAGAAGTAGTATGACCAAGGAGGTCAATCTGGTGTGTGTAATTGGGGTGTTGCATGTCCTTCACGTTGAGATCGAGAGTCTTCAGTATGAAGGTCGTGTGAAGATTGTGGGAGAGAGGGAAGGAGTCTCACTTGAGGCTTTCTCACATGCACAATGGGGGAATACACACGAAGGTGGAGGCTGAAAACAGTTTTCCTCTTCTTAGTTGTGTAAAGCCAAAAGAACTCTAGTACAAAGAAATAGAAGAACCCTATATGTGGGTCTCAAACCAAACTCAACTAACTAAGGTGGCATACTAACTGAGCCACAAACTATAGTAGATAAGGATAGCTGTCATCCAGCTATTATTCGTGGGCGGTGTACCAACCGCATCTCCAGCTAACAAGTCGGTGCTAACAAGTCGGTGGCATAAGTACACAACGGTCACCCTGGCATATCTCGAGTGGAGCTCGATATCTCAACACTCCCCCTCGAGCTCAATCCCAAATCCTGCACACCAAGCAGGTCTCTGAACTTGCGCAGCCTTCTCTATGCCCAATGCTTTCGTGAATATGTCAGCTACCTGATCCTCTGTGCTGACATAAACTAGATCAATAAGACCTAGTAAAACCTTCTCCCACACATAGTGATAATGCACCTCAATGTGCTTTGTTCTAGCATGAAAGACTGGGTTCTTTGCCAAGTGTATACTGCTCATGTTGTCACAATAAATGACAACCGGCCCATCTGTAGACTGATGCATATCATAGAGTAGCTTATGCAACCAAGCTACCTCACATGCAGCCATTGCTGCACCCCTGTACTCAGCCTCTGTGCTCGACAAGGCAACTGTAGGCTATTTCTTGCTGCTCCAAGTGACTGTAGCACTCCCAAAAGAGAACACATATCCACTGGTAGATCATCTATCAGAAATGCTACCAGCCCAATCAGCATCAGTGTATCCATGCAACTGTATCTGAACCCCAGCCTCATCAAATAGTCCATACTGCAATGTGGACTTCACATACCTGAGTATGCGTCTAGCCACATCCAAATGCGGTTTCCTTGGAGCCTGCATAAACTGACTTACCAACCCAACAGCATAGCTCAAATCTGGCCTGGTAATAGTCATGTAAATCAAACTTCCTACTATGCGTCTGTACATAGTAGGGTCTTCCAGAAGCTCACCTGCATCTGTGCTTAGCTTCACATTCTGCTCCAAAGGAACTGAAATAGGCTTACAGCCTGTCATCCCATATTTGGACAGCATGTCCAATCCATACTGCCTCTGCAAGAGCTGTATCCCACTTGGGGATCTAATCACCTCAATGCCCAAGAAATAACGCAGCTCTCCCAAATCCTTCATCTCAAACTTCTGCCTCAATAGCATTTTCACATGAAGGATATCTTCATCACTATCACCTGTGATGATCAAATCATCAACATAAATGACCAGCAGCATAATCCCTTTCTCTGTTTTTCTCACATAGAGTGAGAAATCTGCCTTGGAAATCTGAAAGCCAATAGTGACAAGATATTGTCCTATCTTGTCAGACCATGCTCTAGGTGCTTGCTTCAAGCCATACAAGGCTTTCTTCAACCTGCAAACAAACTCAGGATGAGTAGCATGAACATAACCTGCTGGCTGCTCCATAAAGACCTCTTCTTGCAAATCACCATGCAAGAAGGCATTCTTTACATCCATCTGATTTAAAGACCATCCCTTTGATGCAGCCATAGCAATGGCTACTCTTACGGTTGCTGTCCTTGCAACTGGGCTGAAAGTTTCTTCATAATCAATGCCATATGTCTGTGCATACCCCTTGACAACTAATCTTGCCTTGTATCTATTCACAGAACCATCTGCATTGTGCTTGATCTTATAAACCCACTTACAACCAATTGCATTCTTGCCTTTAGGCAAAGGCACCAATTCCCATGTAGCATTAGCATCCAAGGCATCCATTTCTTCATCCATGGCTTTCTCCCATTTTTCATTTCCCATGGCTTGCTCAAAAGAAGTGGGTTCTGGTTCCTGTATCACTTTGACCATATAGGCATAGTGAATGGCTGTAAATCCATCATATTTTAGCCTATCCACAGGATACCTAACCCTGGTAGACCTGCGCAAAATAGGCTCACTTCCAGGTGCTCTCAAAACATCCTTGGTCTTCCTTACTCCAGGTGTAACAATAGAAGGAATACCCAACTCATCATCAATGCTCTGTTCTGAGCCACTGGATTCACCATCCACACAAGAGTGACCTGCATTCACATCATACATGGGCTGATCTACCTTCTCTTTTCCTTTTCGTGATACCTGTGTACCACTCTCTGCATTGCTTTGAGGGGATTCTCCTGATCTCAATCTGCCTATCCATGGCGAAGTATGTGAACCACTGGTAGAGGACACTCCAGGTCCACTGATATTTTGTGATTGCTGCTGTGCATTCTGTGCAGCATTACCATTTTGGGCATCTACATCAATCATCACATTTACTGGTTTATGCCAGCTGCTCATCTCATTAAAAACAACATCTCTGCTCACTGTGAACTTACGTGTAGAAGGGTTATAGCATCTATACCCTTTCTGCTGCAGAGAATAACCAATAAAGATGCACTTCTCAGCTTTTGGATCCAACTTGGACCTCAACTCATCTGGCACATGGACATAGGCAATGCAACCAAAAATCTTCAAATGAGAAATATCTGGTTTCCTACCAGTATACATCTCCTCTGGCGTCATGCCATGTATTGCTGCAGTGGGAGTCCTGTTCATTATATAGACTGCTATAGCAACTGCTTCAGCCCAATAATAATCTGGTAGATCTTTTTCATTTAGCATAGCCCGAGATACCTCTCCAATATGCCTGTTTTTTCTTTCTGCAATTCCATTTTGCTGTGGGGTATGACTGCATGAATATTGCTGCTTTATACCATGCTCCTGCAAGAACCTTGCAAACTCATTTGAGAGGCACTCTCCCCCTCCATCTGACCTTAGGCATTTTATTTGCAGGCTTGTTTCTTTTTCAACCATAGCTTTGAAAGCTTTGAAGTGCCCAAACACTTCACTTTTCTTTTTCATAAAATACACCCACAGTTTTCTGCTGAAGTCATCAATAAATGTGACAAAATAGTGACAGCCTCCAATAGATGCAGCTTTTGTAGTCCACACATCAGAGTGGATTAATTCCAATGGCTTTTAACTCTCTTGAACATGCCTAGGAAAAGGTTTCCTTGCCTGTTTCCCAAATTGACAGGCTTCACAAACCTTGTGCATTTCTGCAACCTTGAATTTAGGCAATCCTGCAACAATATTTTGGGCTTGCATTGATTTTAGTCGCTGTATATTAACATGACCAATGCGTTTGTGCCAGATATCAATATCTGCAACTACACCGGTCCCATGTGCAAACATTGCTGCACTCAATTCAGGCATGTCTGCATCCAACGTAAACATCCTGCCCTTCTTCTTTCCTTTTGCTATCAAGCGACCGTTATTTTTCATATCCTCAACAAAGCATTGATGAGGATTAAATCTAACCTGCAAGCCCTGCTCAACCATTTGACCAACAGAAACTAGGTTCTTGGTGATGTTCGGGACATGAAATACATCCGACAAGTATTTCTTTTTCCCATCCTGCATAGACAAAGGAATTTTGCCAATCTGCACAATAGGATGTGCAGTATCATCACCAGTCTCCACAAATCCTGGTTTTTCCATTTTTCTTGCATCCTGCATCCATTCAATGTGACCTGTCATGTGGTTTGACGCACCTGAGTCAACATACCACACATCATTGCTTTCTTCTGCACTTGTTACAGAATTTGTCATATGCTGCACCATAAACAAATGCTCATTTCTGTCATCGCCCTGTCTACTAGAGGATGCATAATTGCCTTGCTGCAATTTTCCACTCATAATGTCATTCTACTTTTTGTAGCAGTCTTTAGCCATATGACCCATTTTGCCACAATAGTAGCATTCAACATTGCTGTTTGCATTTTGGCTTCTCTGCCATCCACCACGGCCTCTTTGGCTCCCCCTGCCTCTAGAGTTACCACGTCCTCCTGCATAGGACTGGTTTTCTTGTGTTTGCTGCATATTCTGATTTCTACCACGGCCTGCAGATCGGCCTCCTCTACCTCTGCCTCTACCTCTGCCAGCATTTGAGTAGAAGACAGTTTCTTTTGAAGTTCCTACTGAAGAAGATGCGCCCCCCATTTCTCTGCTCTTCAGAAATTAGAAGAGCAATCAACTCCTCAAAATCAGGAAAGTTTTCACGGACGGCAATGGATGTCCGGAACTGTGCATAATCCTTTCCTAGACCATTCAAGGTCACAGAAACCAAATCATCATCATCCACTGGCGACCCAATGGAAGCAAGTGCATCTGCAATTTTCTTCACTTTCATGTGGCAGTCATTTATGCTCAAATTTTCTCTCTGCACATTGTGCAACTCCTGTTTGAGTTGCATTTTCCTGGCTTGCGTATTTGTGCTATACATTTTTGCCAAAGTATCTCATGCCTCCTTTGGCGTATTTGCATCCTGAATATGCACAATCATGGAGTCCGAGATACTGATAGACAGCCAGTACATAACTTTCCTGGCTCTCTCATGCCATCCTTTGAATGCCTGCATTTCCTGTTGACTGGGAACGTTAGGAAGAACAGGTTCTTCTTCATTTCCTGTAATGAATTCCCAATAGCCTTTTCCCATCAAGAAATTTGTCATTCTAAACTTCCATGCCTGGAAGTTGTTCTTGTCAAGCTTTTCAGTGACAATCTGTGAAAGAGAATCAGATGCCATTACAAAACACTGCAAAATATTCTGTCATTGCAAAAAACACAGCTTTTTGCCTCACACGGGTAGATCTGCAAAACTGACGAAAGTGGTATTTCACCACACAGTCACTTCCTAGTGACGATTTTGCATCAACAGGCAACAGGCATGAATCTGCAACTCCCAATATCTCTACACATAGGCATACGATGCAATTTATGCGGCACCTTTCCACCGACTAGCCGCGCAGTGGTCGCACAGCAAAAAATAGGGCCTTTTTCTGAGTGCCTACGAAGAACTTCCACCTTCAAAACGGGCCCCGAAACAGCCTCAAATCAGAAAAATAAAGTCACTAAGGGCTTTGCCCTTTCCCGCAGCATATACTGCGCTCTCGCCACACCGCGAAGGGCATCTCAATCTGAAACAGTGCACTCCTGCACTTCTGGCTGTGCTACCTGCAGAGATTTGCTCCCAAACTCGAAATAGGAAAGCAACACTGGTCCTCTTACCAGGACACCACGAACTTGGCTTGCTTTCTTGAGCTCCTTACCACGAACAAGGCTCTGATACCATGTGAAGATTGTGGGAGAGAGGAAAGGAGTCTCACTTGAGGCTTTCTCACATGCACAATGGGGGAATACACATGAAGGTGGAGGCTGAAAACAGTTTTCCTCTTCTTAGTTGTGTAAAGCCAAAAGAACTCTAGTACAAAGAAATAGAAGAACCCTATATGTGGGTCTCAAACCAAACTCAACTAACTAAGGTGGCATACTAACTGAGCCACAAACTATAGTAGATAAGGATAGCTGTCATCCAGCTATTATTCGTGGGCGGTGTACCAACCGCATCTCCAGCTAACAAGTCGGTGGCATAAGTACACAACGGTCACCCTGGCATATCTCGAGTGGAGCTCGATATCTCAACAGGTCGCACACCATCAGAATTAAAAATCGAACGAGATCTTCTTCTATGACTCAATTTTCATTGTGCCAGATGAAGAACGACAGTATGGTAGATTAGAATCTCTTCCCTTGCCCTCTTTTGATAGTCCAGAATGGCTGCTTCCAAGCATGGAGATAAGTGAATCATATAGAAATAGAATGTTTAATGATGTGAGAAATACTATGAAGCCAACTATTGGTGGAAGAAATGCTAGGTTGAGCTAGTTTCTTCCATTTTCATGCTTTGTTGATTTCTTTGGAAGTTGTAGGCAATCAAGGAAAACAAAGATTATTTACACTTGCAACAGCTTAGAAATGGACTGGCTATCTGAGCTATTTGACAATGGATGGACAACAAGAACATGTCATGCCAAAGATTTAGTACAATGTTGATTGAACACTTTAGATGTGACATTTCGGTGAGCAAATCTTACAATTCTTATTTGTATAAAAAATGATCAGGATACTTTGTATTAATAGATCCCAAATTTTGTAGGTATTTCATTGGAAGGCAAAATCTCTGCATGACTTTCACTTATAGAAGGTTTAGATGGAAGAACCTTCAATGGGAAGCAATGGATGATGATCTGTGCAATGGGACTCACAGTCCTATTGTCGAGGTATCAATTTATCGGCAAGGACATCTTGATCTAATGTTGGAATTGGAAGAGGAGTGGATCATGTGCTTTATCAGGGAAGAATTGCGGTTGGCAATAGCAAGCCCTCCCCAAGACTCTATTATTTTAGACTTAATAATGACAAAGTTAGATGTAGGGATGATATGAAATACCTACCATCATGTCTTTACTATCTCTAGCATATGGGGGGGCCAACAATTCTTACAAAGGATACTTGTTCAGTTTCTTGGATCCTTAGTGCTTCAACAATGCACTTGGCAATGAGGCATTGTTACATGTATGAACAAAAATCATATATAATACAAAGTGTTGTTTCATTTATTGTTAAGATTTTTTAATCAATTATGCACCTTAAGATTGATGTCTCTCTATGGTCTATGAATGATAAAGCAATAAATATTTGTAATTTTAAATTTGTGTGGATATTTGTATATCTATATTGTGCAAGACAGAGAGTATGTAATCTCAAGATAGATAGCAATTAGAGCATGCAAGAGAGACTGAGAGAGAGAGAGAGAGAGAGAGAGAGAAGTTGAGAGTACAATAAGCGACACAAATAATGCACCTGGCCATGACACAGAGTTACATGTATGAAGAGAGAGAGAGAGAGAGAGAGAGAGAGAGAGCAATCAAGGACACAAAGGGCCTCTTAGAGACAAAGGGAGGGGGAGGGATACAAAGGGAGATAGAGAGAGTTAAGATTGCACTTATTCATTGGCACCTCTAAGTTGAGAAAGAGAAAAATACGAAAGTTAATTAAGGTCTTTGAGAGACTAAGAGATTGAAAAAAAAAAACCTAGATACAACTGATCCAAAGGGTGGATCCACTAATAAAATACAAAAAGTGTATACATGAAATCAATGTCCATGACAATGGAGATGGGGACAAATAGAGAGAGATGGAGAGTGGGATAGAGAGATAGAGGTAGAGAATGGGAAGAGAGAGAGAGTTAAGATTGCATTTATTCATTTGCACCTCTACGTTGAGAAAGAGAAAAATAAGAAAGTTAAT
The DNA here is from genome assembly GCF_047967505.1 of Dipteris shenzhenensis. NCBI lineage: Eukaryota > Viridiplantae > Streptophyta > Polypodiopsida > Gleicheniales > Dipteridaceae > Dipteris > Dipteris shenzhenensis. The sequence continues at coordinate 45,558,621 of NC_141614.1, forward strand.
TAAAGTCTTTGAGAGACTATGAGATTGAAAAAAAACCCATGTACAATGATCCAAAGGGTGGAGCCACTAACAAAATACAAAAAGTGTATATGTAAAATGAATCTCCATGACATAGATAGCTAAGGGTAACATGGCAACAAGATGATCATCGGGTGTCACACACACACACACACACACACACACACAGAGCAAATAGGGACACAAAGGGAGGAAAAGAGATAGAGAGACAGAGAGAGAGCAAGGGAGAGGAGGAGAGCGAGAGAGAGCGAGAGAGAGAGAGAGAGAGAGAGAGAAAGAGAGAGAGAGAGAGAGAGAGAGAGAGAGAGAAATGAGGGACACAAAGGAAGGGAAAGAAAGAAAGATATATTAACATCCTCGAAAGACCTTGTGGGTCTATGAGAGAGAGAGAGAGAGAGAGAGAGAGAGAGAGAGAGAGAGAGAGAGACTTTCCAAAGAAAAAATAATAAATATAAAAATATTTTTAAGGGCAATGTCCATTTATAAAGTACACTTCTAAGGTCATTTTCACATTTTCAGTTTCCCACTCTTGAGTAACCTTGCATTCCATAGCCTCCTCTTTTTCTTCCTGAGCATCATCCCACCCTCATGGCTTCCCCTAGAGAGGCTTTTGACCAGTGGATTTCATCCACTGATTCCCATGCCTCTGCATATCAGGTTTATCCTATCTTCTGCAAAACATTCCATCTTGAGTCACACTTGAGAGCTCTCCTTCCTGTTGATAATCCCTCTCTTCAATTTTTTGATAGACTTATCCATGGGCAATCTGTCGCGATTGCTAACTCCCCTCGCCAATGGGTTTCATTGGATATTTTGAGCTCTTTTGACTAGAGTGCTAACTTCAAGAAGACACTAGGTAGAGCCATGGATAATGTCCCTTTTTCTCTCCATGAGTATGCTATTCCCATCGGGGATGATTCATCTTTCCCAATTCATTTGATTGAGAGAGATTCAGCCCTTACCATTCTCCTTGTGACTAGCAAGTCTGATGAGGATGTTGGCAAGCAGCCTGAGGGTCCTGCATCCACAAGTGGTGGAGCAGGTCCATCAACAAGTGGTGGAGGAGATGAGCTAAACCTAGACTTGGAGCCTGAGGAGCAAGTTGAAAGCAAGGTCATATTATCTTCATATTTGACTCGTGCATATCCATCCTCTACCTATAATCTAGATGAGGCAGCAAGCAAGTCACACCTTGCTTCGGTTGATCCAATCAGGATTGAGGGTGAGGAATACCTTATCCTATTGGAAGTGATGGAAGAAATCGGTCTTCGAGAGGACGAGTTGCTTTGTCGGCTCTCGAATGACACTTTTGATGATGTAATTGACTTTGATACTCTAGTGAATCCAACAATCGATGAGATTGCATGCTTTGATGACTCGAGCCTCACCGATCTAGAGGCAATCCAACTAACACAGAAGGCAATCAAGGATGCCGCACTAGAGTACGACATGTCCGATGCGTAGTTCATGAAGTTGAAGAGGGAATTGTTTGGGGACAGAAATGAAGAAGCTAGCACCTCAAGCCAACATGGAGTTCAAGATCAACCACAAAACAAAGTCCAGTCGGACACTATAGCTGAAGCACTTAGCGATGAGGCAGAAAAGGTATGTAGCTTTGCTAGCTTCATCATGTGATTCAAAATCATTAGTATAATTCTAGGTTCCATTTTAGGAACAAAAATCATTGCTTTTTCTTCAACTAGTAGGGAATAAAAAATAGGGTTTAGGGTTTAGAGTAGAAAACCCAATAAAATTTTATGACTTTTAAAACCAAGACATCCACATCTTATTTTTCATTCCCTAAATCAAATTTGGAAGGCCTCTGACACCCTAGAAACCATGTCCATCATTTTCAAGCCAAAAAACCCCTGTAAACCCTAAGTCGGAACATCATGCGGCCAGTTAGAAATAGGGCTCTAGCTGCATGATGTTAGATTTAGGGTTTACAAGGGGGTTTTTGGCTTGAAAATGATGGACATGGTTTCTAGGGTGTCAAAGGCATCCCAAATTTGATTTAGGGAGTGAAAAATAAGATTGAGGGTTTAGGTTACAAAACCCAACCAAATGTTATGATTTTGAACCCATGACATCCTGCCACTATCACACTTGCCCTGCCACTTGCCCCTTACACATGCCCCTGCCACTTGCCCTTCCCATTCCATTTTTGTAAACAGGGTTATGGTTTTTTCACAGATTAAAATCATATCTTTAAGAAATATTTTTTGGGAGGCCACTGGGACCCTAGCAACCATGCCCATAAATTTCATGCCCAAAAAACCCATGCAAGCCCAAAATCCAACATCATGTGACTAGAACCCGGTTTCTACATGATGTTGGATTTTGGGCTTGCACGAGTTTGTTGGGCACAAAATTTATGGGCATGGTTGCTAGGGTCCCAATGGCTTCCCAAATAAGATTTCTTGAAGATATGATTTTTACTTGTAAAAAAACCCTTATTCTTATCAATTCTTGAAAAATGATATTTTATTAATTTATATAATCTTTGTATTTTGATGTAATATGTTGGTTGCAGGATATTTTATGGGTTGATGAATATGCCGGGTGTAACGGTGGAACCAGAGGGTCTTCTGGTGGGGGGTGTTAGGGGCAAAAGCAGCCACAGTAAAGAGGAGCTAGGGGGGGAGTCCTTAGATCATTAGTCCTTAGATTATTATTAATACGTTGTATCTAGTTTATTAATGAGATATGAAAAGACGGAAGTTCTAGGGGCAGGCGGAGAACTGAATAGGCACGGCAACCGTGAAGGAGTTATGTGTGCCGGTTAGATAAGAGAGAAGAGAGCGATCATTCAGAGAGATCAATTGAGGCTCATTGATGAGGATCGGAGCAAGGATCAGTGCTATGTATCAGAGAGTACGGTGTTGTACTGCTCGGAGAAATGTTATACAGAGATTCTATTGCATCTGCCTTATTGTTTTATCATGAATGATTCTGTCGATCACTGTTCTACTCTATGAATTTTCATACGCAGTTCTGAAGTACGATTACGCATGTAAATCTGTCGCAGTAGTGCGTTTCGAGTTAGTCTTCAGAGTAGAGAGGGCTAACACTTTGGCGACCACGGAAGATGTCCATGTTCGTCGCGGTGGATTCCCCCGGAGAGGTTGGATGCTCCCCATCTGTAACACTCTGATTCCTCGGTGCGAGGCCTAGCGCATGAATGACGCTGGGAGTGCGCCAGGGGGAACATCGCGCTCTCCGGACCGGCCTCGGGAGCCTGCAACTCCAGTATCGGCACGTACAACCCGCGAGGAACGGCATGACCGATATGTGGCTCAACGTGATCTTCTCTTCGGCTTCTTCACGGATAGTGAGAGTAGTAGCCGCTCTGACACACCTCCGCTGATCCCAGGAGAGGAAGGTCCAGTTGTTTCCGGTGTTCAGGAGGAAGGCGAATCCTCCGGACGCAGTAGCCCGTTCGATTTAACAGGTACTCCTCCGGAAGACGAAGCGTCACCGTTGCGGAATTCCCCACCACCGAGTCCCAGGAGACGGGAGGGTGGTGTGCCTGCAGGAAGCGGAGCCCCAGGTCCGTCACCAGATCCCGGTAGGGGAGGTGGAGGCGGTGGCGGCGGAGGCGGGGGTGGAGTTCCGGCGGTAAGCAGTGCGGCTATTCCACCACTGGTATCCAGGATGACGGTGAAGTACCCCAAGTTTTCGGGACGGGATAAGGAGGATGCGGATGCACATATACTGTCATTTGAAATGGCATGGATGGTGAATACGGCTCCACCAGTGCAGGCGACAGATCTTATGAAGATGGCGACTTTCATCCCGACACTGCAGAAGCAGGGCGGCAGTATGGATCGCGCAATATGGAGCTACCCATTTTGCCACGTTTGATCTACTGCGGGATGCCTTTTTGCTCCGGTTTCGGGAGGACAAGACCCGTGTTCATGTCCTGGCCAAACTGGGGAAACTGGAACAGAAGAACCAAGAAGTGGAGGCGTATGCGGCCAGGTTTCGGTCGTTGATCCGCCGCCTCGATGCAGCAACTACTCCAGCAGTCCCCATCCAAAATGCTTACTTCATGGAGGGGCTGAATAAAGGATTGAAAAGGTCCCTGGCATCGTTGGATCTGGAAGCTCTTTCATTGGAAGAAGTCGTCCAAGCAGCGGTGAGGGCGGAACAAGTCCTGTTTACTTCCAAGGGAAGGAAAGGAAAAGTGAAGTATGAGGAGGCTGAGGGAGACTCCGATACTGATACTGAGGCGGAGTCGGATCAGTCGGATGAGGAGGAGGACAAACGTTCCATGAGGCGGAAGGCTGGAAAAGCGGCAGGGAAGTTATTTCCGGAAGGATCTGCTGCCGGAGCCAAAAGCCGGGATAGTGGAATAGGGTCCTCTTCAAAAGTTCGCAAGGATACTTGGTGTAATCGGTGCCGGAATGCAGGACACTTAGCAGAGGAATGCGGTTTGAATGAGCGGTGGTGTGCGATTTGCCAAACAGCGACGCATACCACGGAGATCTGCCGCTATAACGCACGCATAGCCCCGACACCAGCGGTGGCGGCGGTAGTTGCGGCACCAGCCGCAGCACCAGCCGCGGTACCAGCCGCACCGGCGAAAAGACCTTGGCGGCCGAGAACGGCTGGAACAGGTGCAGATGAACCAGCAGGGGAACGGACGTTCCTATGTTTTTATTGCAATCAACCCGGACATCGCAAGGTAGATTGCGAATTATTCAAGCGCCATAAGGCGGAAAGGGAAGCAACCCGGGGATCCAGAGAAGGCAAGTCCGCACCAGCAGTGAACGCGGTTCTGATTATCGAATGTGATGATGACAGTCCGCAACAGGATAGCAAGGAGCCTAGTCCGCAGTCCGAAGAAGTACCGGAAGTACCGGCGGGTGTCCCTGTTGAAGACAACGTGGGAGGAAGGGCGAGCGGAGATGTGCTCGTGGTCACACGATCCCAGGAAAAGGTGCGGGACTACAAGGCCCCGCAAGAGAAGGGGCGACCCCCGGCGTTGGATTGGCAGGCACAACAACAGGTGCGGTCGACGGTCGGTGAATGGGTCCAGAAAACCCCAACGGTGTTACCTAGGCCTAGCGCGGAAAAGGCAGTCTCGGTGACGGAGAATGGTGCGACGGTGGCAAGGCGCCTGCAAGGAGACCAGCCAGAAGCGACTTGTCTACCTACCAGTCAGAAGGACAGCCTGATGACCGGCAAGGAGGGTGTTGAACCATATGATTTATGGCAAGATTTGCGGAAACAGCAAATACACATGACAATGGAGCAATTGTTAGCATTGGTACCCAACTTCCGGAATTCTCTCATCAAACAATTGACGGAACCAGTCAGGGCGATGGAGTCGGAGATGGAAGCGGTAACAATGGAAGTGTCGCCTGACGGATCTGCAAAGCCTGAAGCGGAAGAACAGCCTCCTGTTTTTGATGAAGCGGTCCCGGTAATTTCCGTAACGCTGGAGAACAGCCGTGTGGGAGGGGTGTTGCTGGACGGAGGGTCTGGGGTCAACATCCTGTCCGAACAAATGCTGGTGCCGTTGGGTATCACAAAATGGGAATCCGCACCCTTCGCCGTTCGGATGGCGGACCAACGGAGAGTGCAGCCGTTAGGATTGCTCCGTGGATTGAAAATGGAGGTTTGCGGCGTAAAGTTCGAAATCACTGCGGTGATTCTCCGGATGGAGGATATTAGCGGGTCATACCCGTTATTGCTCGGAAGACCGTGGTTGAGGCAGGCCCGTGTGAAACAAGACTGGCAATCCGACCGCATCACCATTCGGAAAGGAAAAAAGAAGCTGAAGCTCTCGGTACATACCAAACAAGGGCTGAGGACGCCATTCCGACCGACGATGGCGGAAGGTATCCATATGATGGACGGAATGGGGGTCGAAGAGGAGGATGACTACTTCAGTAGGAATACGGAGCTGGTAAGCTTGTTCGAGGTAGATGTGGTTGCCGTTTTAAAGCAATATCAGCATCAGCTTCCCTCGGCTACGCAGGAGTCATCCAGTTCCACGCAAGAACCAGTCGAAGGGAGTCTACCGGAAGGCACAGGAGACATGCCGGACGAAGCGGGAGTGGCGGAGGCGGAAAGAGTTTTCGAGCAGGAACTCCGTCGCTCGCGGAGGGTCAAAGAAGACGAGCTGCTGGATCTTAACCTCGGAACGGAGGGGGAGCCAAAGAACGTCCGTGTCAGTGCAAAGCTCGATAAAGGGTTTCGGGGAAAATTGGAGACATTGCTGAAATCCTTCAAAGACGTGTTCGCCTGGGACTACACAGATTTGCTCGGCATCGATCCCAAATTCTATCAGCACAGGATCAATCTGCAGAAGGATGCGATACCGGTTCGGCAACAACGGTATAGAATGAATCCGCACTATGCCCAGAGGGTGAAGGAGGAGCTGGACAGGTTGCTAAAGGTCGGGTTTATCTGTCCGGTTGACCGTGCAACGTGGCTTTCGCCAATCGTGATTGTTCCGAAAAAGAATTTGAAGTTGCGGGTCTGTGTTGACTACAGAAAGCTTAACGCGGCGACAATCACGGATCCGTTTCCATTGCCGTTTAATGATACTATGCTGGATACAGTGGCAGGTCACGAGATGTATTCTTTTCTGGATGGCTTCAGTGGGTATAACCAGGTGCAGATGGCACCAGAAGATCGAGAGAAAACAGCCTTCATCACGGAGTGGGGAGCATTTGTTTTCCTGGTGATGGCATTTGGGCTAAAGAATGCTCCGGCAACATTTCAACGCATGGTCCAAGAGATATTTCATGATTATTTACTAATCTTTATGCAGGTATTTCTGGACGATTTCAGTGTTTTTGGGAGTCGCGAGCAGCACCTTGAGCATCTGAAGAAATGCTTAACCCGGTGTAGGGAGGCACGGTTGTGTCTGAACCCTATGAAATGTGCATTCGCCGTGGGCAGCGGTATGCTGCTAGGTTGCATTGTCTCGGCGGAAGGCATTGCGGTGGATCCGGCGAAGGTCGAAGCGATTCGGCAGGCAAAGGTTCCTGGCAACGGTAAGCAGCTCGGGAGATTCCTAGGGCAGGTTAAATGGCACAGCCGAATGCTGCGGTATCTGGCGGATGTGGCGACACCACTGTATGACCAACTCAACAAAGTACCGTTAGTCTGGTCTTCTGCTTGTGACTTAGCCTTTCGACGGCTCAAACTGATGTTGGCGACAGCACCGGTGGTTCAGCCGCCAGATTGGGCGAAGATGTTTCATGTCTTCGTGGATGCCTCGGACGTGGCTATTGGTAGTGTCCTCATGCAGGAAGCGACAAGTAAGTGGTTCCGACCGGTGTATTATGCAAGTCGCAGGTTGTCAAAAGCCGAACGGAATTACTCTACTACGGAGCGGGAAGCATTGGGGATGATTTATTCCGTAACCAAGTTTCGTCACTACCTGTTGGGGAATCGGTTCACGTTTCATGTGGATCATTCCGCCTTGTTGTATTTGGTACACAAGCCCGAGCTCACTGGAAAGTTGGCCCGGTGGATGCTGCTTTTACAGGAGTTCGACTTCACGGTGGTCCATCGACCAGGAAGTACACATGCCGTAGCGGATTACCTTTCGCGGTTGGAATCTGGCGAAGACCCGATGGGTGTGGAAGACGATTTTCCGGATGCCCAGCTGTTCGAACTGGAGGCGGTGGTACCGGTAGCTCCAAAGACGTGGTACGACGACATGTTTCACTTTGTCGACACGGGCCAGATGCGCGACGGAATGTCGCGAGACCAGCGGAAACGGCTCGCGCTCAAGAGCAGAGACTTCCGGATCATTGCTGACCAATTGTATAAAAAGGGGCTGGATGGTGTGTTGCGACGGTGTGTGTACCCACATGAGCAGGAGGTCATCCTGGAAGAGGCTCACCAAGGAATCAGCGGTGGACACTTCGCAGGAGAAGTCACCGGACGAAAGGTACTCCAAGGAGGTCTGTGGTGGCCAACATTAATGGGGGATGCGCATAGGTTCGTCAAAAGATGCGATGTGTGCCAGAGGTTGGGCCAGCCATCAGGTCGGGACCGGATGCCGCACAATCCCATACTGGCCCTCGAACCGTTCATGAAGTGGGGGCTGGACTTTGTAGGTCCGTTTTCGCCGCCGGCGCGGAGGGGCGCGGAGGACAGGTAACCGGTATATCCTGGTGGCGACGGATTACTGTACCAAATGGGTGGAGGCCAGAGCACTGAAGGATAATTCGGCAAAGGCTGTGGCCAGATTCCTTTATGAAGCCATTATGACACGGTACGGGTGTCCGGTTGAGCTCGTCACGGATCAAGGTGGGCATTTTCTTAATGCGGTGTTACGGGAACTGGTTACCCGGCACCTAATCATTCATAAGAAGTCCACAGTGTATTACCCTCAGGCAAACGGACAGGCGGAGTCCTCGAATAAGGTGTTGCTAGTCATTCTGAAAAAGCTGGTCAATGAAAATCGGACAGATTGGGATGAAAAACTTTACTCCGCATTATGGGCGTTCCGGACTTCCTATAAGGTTGCGACGGGGTTCACGCCATTCAAGTTGGTTTACGGAGTTGAAGCAGTGGTCCCCATGGAATTCCTAGTACCGAGTCTGCGGATTGCAGCGGCAGAGAAATTGGGCTGGGACGAGTCCGTAGACCGGAGGATTGAACAGCTAGATCGGCTGGGTGAGGAGCGGTTCTACAGTGCGTATCTTGCACAGGTAGTCCAGGACAGACGGAAGGTCTGGGTGGACCGTCATTCAAAGAAGAAGACCTTCAAACGGAGAGATGCCGTGATATTGTTTAATACTCGGATGGGTCCGCATCCGGGTAAGCTGAAGTTACGGTGGGGAGGTCCGTATTGGGTGGTGGAGCGTTATGGTGACGGCACGTTCCGATTAGGAACACTACAGGGGGAGCTGTTGCAGAAGCCGGTAAATGGATTTCGTCTCCGACCATATACAGGGCCCATGCCACCTTACCCATTTCCGGAGAAACCACCTGTGAAGATCATTTCAAATGCATTTGTAGCCATTTCGGTGGAGAAACCGATGATGGGGGCTATTAATACGCACGTGTGGTCTCACTCACTTTATTCCGAGAAACGGTGGGAGCAAAGCTTCGTGTTGCGGGGCGCGGACGCCGCCATGCAATCTACTGAATCTTCGAAGTGGGGCTGTTATCAGAATGATGGGACACTTGATCGTTGCATGCAAACAAGGAGTTCACCAGGGCATCCAAAAGGCACTTTGGAAGCAAAAGGGGGCTTATTTCCAACTCTTTGTTTTCCAGAACTCTTCTCCCTCGCATCCCAGCTTTTCGCCGCTATGGTGGTCTTCCATCTGATCAATCCATTACCTGTTGGGGATGAGGCTGTGCAGTCTTGGCTGACACGAGCTCGTCTGGTGGAGTTCGCGGGTTTGCCATGGGCTACGACACCAGTTCATCCATTGGCGCAGGATATCTTGGCGCAGCTTGCACGCGGGCGCAAGGTCGTGGTGTATGGCAAGACTTTCACCTTGTGCAAGGAGCTGGTAGCGGCCCGTTTGCACTTGCCGGTGGATGGCCCCTGCAAAGTCACGAAGCTTACCAGCAGTGCCATGGAGGCAGCTCTCGGCGCAGGTTGCAAGGGGGAGTATAATATGAAGAAGCTGGATGCTTCGACGAAGATATGCTACAAGTTTATTGCAGAGGCACTCTGGCAGAAGGTGAAAGCAGAGTTACTGGGACAGACCCAGTTTACCTATTTCCAGAGGGCGGAGCAAGGGAAACCGGTTCCCTGGGCGAAGCTGCTGGCGGACAGAATTCTGGAGGTGGCCAAGAAGCTCTTGAAGCCCACGGCAACATCCCGGATGGGGCAGGTCTTATTCTTTTTGTTCGGACCAGATGCGGAACCGGTCATCCCAGGATCGTATGTGGAGGTGGAGGAGTCCACAGACGAGGGTTCGGACAAGGAGTCCAAAGAGGTGGAACCAGCGCGATCAACAACGGAGGGAGTTCTGACGCTGATGCCAAGGAACCAGGTGACTCCGGTAGTACCTGCGGTGGAGGTTCCGGCGGTAGTCCCTGCGGTGGTGGTTCCGGCCGAAGTTCCACAGGGCAGCCAGCGGAGTAGGCCAGCGGTTCCGGCAGAAGTTCCACAGGGTAGCCCGAGGAGTAGGCCAGCGGTCTCAGCAACATCGAGCCGCATGGCCAGTTTATTGAAACGAAAGTTGGCTCTCGCGCCGGAAGGAGGCATGTTGAAGAAAACCCGCCCGGAAGCGGAGGCCTTGCAAGGGGAAAGCTCAGTCCACACTCGGGAGGACAGTTCGGGGAGACAGGCAGGTCAGGAGGAAGCCCGTGTAGTCCCAAGGGGGAGTGGTGAGCTGCAGCTATCTCCGCCGGTGGAGACCTATGATCTGGTCACGGCACGGCGGTTGGCGGAGCGCTTGCTCCAATGTTTTCAGAAGGGGCAGCTGGAGGAGAATGAGGCGAGGTTGCGCCAGGAAAATGCCCGGCTGCTCGAACGCACTCAACAGCTGCAGGAGCAGTTGGTACGACTCCAACAGGTGGATGCACGGCGACAGCAGGATATGGAGGAAGCAAGGACGGCGATTGTCGCCCAAACTCAAGAACACCTGCGGCTGACGGAACAATTGACGGAGAAGGCTACAGCTGCGACCGCCAGGGTGCAGTTGTTGGAAGCGGAAGTGATGGCGTACCGGCAACCCTCTAGCTCTACACGCATGCTGGACGAGGCCCTTTTGTTGGATTTATCGGAAGCCTTCGTCGCAGAGATGCAGGGTATTTTTCTTGATCATCAACATCAATTGCGAGTAGAGCTGGAGCGGGCTTGCAGGCCTCTCGACCGACGGTTGGCCCGGAGGGATGAGGATGATCCGGCGGGAGGGGGCGCAGGAACAGCCTTTTTACCACCAGTACCGGTGACGGCAACTGCGGCACAACCGGAGGGTGGAAGTTCTACATCGGCCAATACTCTCGGGAAGCAGACAGCGGCGGGACCGGTGGATTCTGCCGAAGGCTATGTCAAACGGATCGCCGAGCTGGAAGAAGCCCTCCGAAGAGCGAAGGCCAGAGGAAAAAGACCCGAGACCGCGCTGATGCCACGACCCCGAGCAGACGCAGCAGCCGCTTTTGTGGCAGCTTTTCCGGAGCCAGCGGACGGGGAATCCTTGGACGCAAGGCACTTTTTGCAGCTGAAAGAACACGTCGCGGTGGTGCAACAGCAGTGTGACGACAGCTGTTGGCACTCAAGCTCGCCCGGAAAGAAGAACACCAGCAACATGAAGTTGAGGTGAAGAGCCTCATGGCCGATTTGCTGCAGCTCCGAGCTACTACGGCAGACCCCTCAACAGGTGCCCAAACCAAGGAATTGGGGCGGGTAATGAAACGACTGGATAGTGTGGCGAAGAAAGCAGATCGCACTATGCGGGTAACCGATCTCGAACTCGCTTTATCTGAAAAGACCCGACTGCATGCAGAGGAGCTACAACAGCTGCGGAGAACGAGTCATGTTGAGAGAGCAGCTATGTTGGTTGACCTGCGGACGGCATGCCGCTATATTCATCGGATGGCGGCAGTAGCTCAGCAGGCGGGGGCGGCGGCACCACCTTTCTATGGACAGCTCCAAATTTTTGTGGATGCCCATGCTCTCAACCCGCAGCAGCTACCTTTACTTCGACCGGCGCAAGCGGCTCCGGCAGTACCAGTACCGGCGCCGGCAGCTCCCGCAGAGTTCCAGCAGTTCCGGTGGCAGCGGCAGCAGCGGCGGCGGCGGACGATGACGGTGGCGACGTCGAGGATGAACCGTAGCGGAGAACCGGTGGGTTCGGATGCGGATCCAGAATCCGATTCCCGGGAGTGCCAAGTGTTAGGGGCAAAAGCAGCCACAGTAAAGAGGAGCTAGGGGGGGAGTCCTTAGATCATTAGTCCTTAGATTATTATTAATACGTTGTATCTAGTTTATTAATGAGATATGAAAAGACGGAAGTTCTAGGGGCAGGCGGAGAACTGAATAGGCACGGCAACCGTGAAGGAGTTATGTGTGCCGGTTAGATAAGAGAGAAGAGAGCGATCATTCAGAGAGATCAATTGAGGCTCATTGATGAGGATCGGAGCAAGGATCAGTGCTATGTATCAGAGAGTACGGTGTTGTACTGCTCGGAGAAATGTTATACAGAGATTCTATTGCATCTGCCTTATTGTTTTATCATGAATGATTCTGTCGATCACTGTTCTACTCTATGAATTTTCATACGCAGTTCTGAAGTACGATTACGCATGTAAATCTGTCGCAGTAGTGCGTTTCGAGTTAGTCTTCAGAGTAGAGAGGGCTAACAGGGGGATGGCATCAATCGGCCACTACATCAATAGAGTGGCTCAACACATTTTGGTGTTCCATCGACAATTATCGCCAGATGGAAAGATAAACATCATGAAGTTCAGGGTCCTCAGTTGGATGGGGAAGATGAGGCCCATCCGTCCTACTACTGATCGTGTTGTTTTGATTAGGCGTAGTGTAGCTTTATTTTTATTCTCAGACACACAATTTTGTCCGCTTCATAGTATTATAGCTATCACAGGGCTAGCTGGCATTACAGATCCCTTGGCTATAGAGAATGAAATTGTGCAGCCCTCTATGCTTCAGCAAGCAAAAAGGGGATTTGAGCCAAGCAAGAAGAAGCATAGACTAGAGTAGCTTACGCATTCAAGCTTTGATGATCTTTATGATACTACTCAATGTAAATAAAGAATACCATTTTCAAATAATTTTCTCTCCCCGTTTACAAAACATTGTTTCCTTTTCTATGCTAAGTAAAATTGAGTATTATTTCCTTTTGCATGTTCTATTAAGATTTGATGTTTATTATTTCATTTTGCTTTTGTATACATTAAGAGTGCATGTAAGTAAATTAATAGATTGTAAATTCATTGAAAATAAATTTAAGATTGCACATGCAAAGACAATTCTAAAAAAGATATTTTATTATATGATGCCCCTAGGCAGAGTACAAGGTAGATGCCCATAGGCAGAGTACAAGATAGATGCCCGTAGGTAGAGAGTACAAGGTGGAGCATACAAAATCCCTAAGTGCCCTTGGGCTTCCTAAGGCATATAATAAATTGCATGTCTGCAGCGGTCACCGTGACCCTTTTCCTATGGATGGCAGCCAGCTGGGTGTCATCCATGAGGTCTACTAGGTAGGCCTCAGATGCATGTTGTAGTAGAATAAGGCATCTCTAAAAATATGCCAAGGAACCTCCACAATTCCGCGCCTATAAAATTGAGACATTGCACTAAGGTTGAGGTCCTGCATGACCTCGTGTACCACCCTTGTGAAGCTGGCCATCGAGATCAATAGATTAATGGACTTCTGAAACGTTCTGATCTCCCATAGTGCCACTGTCCCTGGCTTGAATTTGTACTGCCTCACTAGAGGAGGGCCTCTTTACCCTTGATGTGGAGGGCCTCTTCCTGGATGTTGAGGACCTCTTTGACCTACACTTGGAGCTTGGGCACCTCTCCCCCATTGGCGTGGACCCTGATTGCCTATTCTTCTCTTGGTCCTCTGCTCTGTCCTTTGTTGTTCCTCTTCCACACGCTCCTCCTCTATGCTCTCTGAGTCATCCATCTCTATCAGAGGATCTTCTTATGCCTTTCTCTATCCCTCGTGCTCCCTATCTAGCCTCTAGATTGGTAGTTTCTCCCTTCTGTGGGAATCATTGACGGGAGAAGGGGGGGCTATCACCCTCTGTCTTTGAGTCTAGAGGTGGGTCTAGCTGTGCCAGCCTCCGTGGTGCCTTGATCTTGGGCCTGGCCATGGGGGATGGAGAGAGTGTGCAAGAGAAAGGGTGAGGGTGCAAGAGATAGGGTGGAAATGTCAGGGGCAAGTGGGAGGTGGTGTGGGAGTGGAGAGCTCTTTAAACAGTGAAATGAAAATGAGGGCGCATTCTCTTATATAGGGACAAAAAATCTAATTTTTAAAAATACTTGTTTCAATAAAAACCCTTAAAAAAGTAAAATTAGTGCAACCTTGAGCTAATCCCATAACATAAAATTTCTCATTTATACTACAACTCACGTCCATTATACGTTGTCGAGAAATAGGTGGATATTTGGAGGAAAGTATGAGAGTGAGTATAATTACATTAATTGAGGAACGAGGATGGTGAATATGGGAGCAAAGGATGAGCGAGTACAATTGGATTAATTGACAGAAAGGTGATGCTCATTTTGAAGCCCAAGGCTTGCCACAGGTTGCACACTAGTGTATATTTGTAAGAAAATAATACAATGTCTGTGCTCAATAGATAATAGGATCTCGTATGCAAGAGAGAAAACAAGATAGTATGGAGAATCAAAAATTTGATTACTGTAGAGCTGATACAATAGATGGCACTGCCTCCCAACCGTGCGCTCCTGTGAAAGAAGCTTCGATGGCATACTAGAAACAGTAGAAGACAGAGGCTGGATGCTAAGGAATCAGGGTTGTTGTAGCCAGTGATGAAATGGGCTTCACGGGCTTGCTCTTATATAGCCAACAGTCATAGTCAGTTAGGCTCAATTAGATGACCGACCCAGTCCACCCAAAATGATCGACTGGGGGTCAGTCCCAAAATAGGCTACTGACCATACGATAGAACCGGTGTGCAAAACAGAGCAACTTACCTATGGTTGCCGTTCGGCCCAGAGCCATCCGAGATCATCTAAGGCTCCAAACGGGCCCTGCAACTCGAGAGTGGTCTGCCCTAGAAAATTCTCCATCTATCCTCAGTGCGGTCAGTCAAGGGATGCCTTCCCACACTTGCATGTAGCCTAGTTGGCAGTGTGCCAACTCTATCTGAAGTCATCCAGCCATCAGGCCACACATGGACCCCATCTGGTATCCAAACCAGAACCTACTGGATAACTGAGCTACTCAAATGCCTTCTCCTCATATGGGGGGCTTATAAGTAGAGTTAGCTGGTTCTCGCGTAGTTACACGAGAGTGGAGCATTTATGTTTAACACCCCCTACCATGTCCACCCGCAAGTGAACTTACTTTTTCGGCCTAATGCCAAGTTGATGAAGATGCCTCTCCAACAAATCTCTTCCAAGAGCCTTTGTGAAGATGTCTGCAGCATTTTCCGTAGTCGGACAGTACACCAAGTCAACCTCTCCATCCATGATGAGCTCGCATACAAAGTGATATTGAATCTCAATGTGTTTTGTGCGAGCGTGGAACACTGGGTTCTTTGCAATCGCCATGCAACTCTGATTGTCACATGATAACTGCATAGGCTTGTTCTGCACTGCACCCACGTCCCCCAAAATCCTCCTCAACCACATTGCCTTGGAAGAAGCAAAGCATGCAGATTTGTACTCGGCCTTGGTAGAAGAAAGAGCAACTGTGGGTTGCTTCTTGCTGTCCCATGACACAACTCTAGATCTAAGTGAGAAACAATACCCTATCACTGATGTCTCCTGATCTCCTACTATCCATGTATCCTACCCAATCCGAGTCACAGAATTTGGTGAAGGATGTTGCTCTTGGTATAGGTGATGCAATCATTGATGTATTTTAGCACCTGCATCCTTGCCCTCCAATGGTTCTCCCGGGGCTTATTGGAAAACTTGCTTAGTACACCAGTCGCAAAACTAATGTCCGGCCATGTGTTGCATAGGTAAATCAAGCTACCCACAAGCCTTCTGTACTTCGATTCGTCCACCAGTGGTGATGAATCCTCATTTGAGAGCTTCACGTCAACCTCCATAGGAGTACCAACTGTCTTGCACTCAGCCATGCCAAATGCCTTCAGTATCTCTCCAGCATACTTCAGCTATGAAATGAAGATCTGTTTTGGCTCCTACCAAACTTCAATCCCCAAATAGAAATGCATCAGTCCGAGGTCTATTATTTCAAACTCTCTTCCTAGCAAATGCTTCGTCTGCGAGATCTTCTCTTCATGGTTCCCTGTTACAACAAGGTCATCGACATAAAGGACCATGATCATACACCCGCCTACTTCTCTAAAGATATACCAATTTGCATCAGATGGGCTCCTCCTGAACCCATTTTGCAGAAAGTAGGCATCAATTTGCTTGTACCACGCTCGTGGGGCCTGTTTCGGCCCGTAAAGTGCCTTCTTCAGTTTGCAGACTTTACCTTCTGAACCGGGGATCTCAAAACCTGGTGGTTGTTTCACGTATACCTCCTCCTTGAGATCTCCATTCAGAAAGGTAGATTTCACATCCATCTGAAACACGGGCCAACTTCCCTAGGTAGCTAAAGCCAAAACACTATGAATTGTGGTTAGTCAAGCTATGGGAGCAAAAGTATCTTGATAATCAAAACCATGAACTTGTGCAAATCCTTTTGCCATGAGCCGAGCCTTATACTTATCCAACATGCCGTCGGACTTATACTTGGTCTTGTACACCCACTTGGTTCCGATTACCTTGGATTTTGGTGGTCGATCTACAAGGTCCCAAGTGTTGTTCTTCATTATGGAGCCATACTCTGATTGCATAGCCTCCATCCACCTATCATCGCCTTGTGCCTCTTCAAGACACTTGGGTTCATCAGCACCGATCACTTCTGTCATCAAAGCATAGTTGACCAAGTGTTCTTGTGCCCTTCTTTGCTCCTCTAATCTCTTGGATCGGTGGTGTTCTTCTCTACCATGCAAAAGCAGCTTTACCCACTTGGGGAATGGCCATTGCTATTGTGGTTCTGCAAGCTCTTCTTCATCTTCTTTGTCTTGAATCCTCCCAAGCACTGTTGGGGGAGTTCGATCTGCTGTTGGTGGTGGTACTAGATGGATATCCTGGTCCTGGTTGTCTGGGAAGGAAGCATCCTCCTCTAATTGATGCGGCTGTTCTGAGAAGACCACATCACGACTTACAATTACCTTCTTGGTAATAGGGTTATAGAGACAGTAACACTTCACCTCTTCACTATAGCCCAAGAAAATACACTTCCGGCTCTTCAGTTCCCATTTGGTCTTGGTAGCATCAGGGACATGCACAAAACAGTCACATCCAAAACTCTGAAATGTGCAGCTGAAGGTTTCTTACCAGAAAAGACTTGCAGTGGAGTCATCCCGTTCACAGCCTTCATGTAGCTAGGATTCAGGATGTAAACTATAGTGTTACATGCTTTAGCCCAGAAAGTCTTTGGCAAATCTTTCCCTTTCATCATACTCCGGCCCATTTCACAGATGATGCACATCTTGCATTTTGTTACTCCATTTTGCTGTGATGTATGTGGCAGGGGTTTTTGCCTCTTGATTCCGTGACTTTTGCAGTAACTTTCAAATTCAGTTGATGTGAACTCTCCACCTCTATCTGATCTCAACTTCTTTACCTTCCTCCCCGTTTCTTTCTCGACCATTACATGCCATTCCTTGAACCTACTAAAAGCCTCGTCTTTAGTCTTTAGGAAGTATATCCATATCCTTCTACTGTAGTCGTCGATCGGCATCATGAAGTAGTAGGAACCACCCAAAGCTTCTGTCTCCATCTTTCTACAGAGGTCCATGTGAATGAGCTCTAGAGGAGCCTTTGCCTTGCTGGCCTCTTTAGGAAAGGAATGCCGATGCTACTTGCCCATCATGCAAGCTTCACATACATTGGGCAGATCTAAAATTTCTGGTAGGTTTGCAATCATTCCACTTTTATGCATCCCCTTCAAAGAACTAAGGTTTAGATGACCAAACCTCTCATGCCACAGCTTAGTGTTCTTCACATCTGCTCGAGCATTGAAAGCTGAGAGTTTGTAAATGTTGTTGCACCATGTACCTTTACCAATGACCTTCCCTTGAAGATCCAGAATATGTGCACCATTCTTATCGAATTGAACTTTTGAGGTCCCGATCCGTGATCGCTGAAACGGACAAGTTCCTCCTAATAGCTAGCACATAAAGAACATCGGACAACTATTTTACAACTCCATCTGACTTGAGAGCAATCATACCTTTTCCTTTTGCTGGACATTTTGCATCATTGCTGACTGCTACTAGGATGTCATTCCCTACTGGTTGTAGAGAGGTATACCAATCCTTCCGACTGGTCATGTGGTGTGATGCACCACTGTCAATGATCCATGGTTCATCCGTAGGTACATGAATTGCCTCCATGCAAATCTCCTCAATTACGATGAACAGCTCTACTGGTATTGCCTGTGCGCTGTTGCTAGACTCTTTCTTTACACCGTCCTTCTCATCTGCAATCTTCTTTCAGCACTCATTCTGCTTGTGCCCTGCCTTGTTGCAATAGAAGCACTTGATCTTCTTTCTCTTTTTATCATCAGAAGAAGATGGGTTACTAGAGTCCTTCTGAGTCCTTACCCTTACCTTTCTTAGATCTGGTCTAGAAAGCCGAATCTTCTCTAGTCTTCATCTTTTGATGCATCTCCTCCTCCAAAAGCATCGCACTCAAATCCTCAAAGTTGAGGGGTGGATTTCTATTCTGCGTATTTAGCACTACAACAAGACCATCATACTTTGGTGGGAGAATCCATATGCACCTTCGTGCTAGATTCTCACTGGTGATGGTGATGCCAATTGCAGTCATCTGATCACATAGATTCTTCACCCTAATGATGAACTTTCTCTGCCGCTTTAGACTCAGACAACTTCTCGTACGCAAGTTGAGTCTCCAGATTCTAAATCCGTGTCTGATTCATGGTCTCGTACTGATTTTTCAAGACCGTCCATGCCTCCTCCGCTGTGGTGACATGTTGAATTAACGCCATGATAGAATCACTAACACTGCAGACAATAGAACACAGTGCATTTGCATTTCTTCTTGTCCACGTGAGAATCTCATCTGCAGTTGGTACTATCTGTTGTCCTACATTGGCTGGATCCGGGCTCACAACTGGCCTCACGTCCACCTCAGTAGTAGTGTCCCAAAGTTTATATGCGCTTAGGATGGTCTTCATCTTGAACTTCCAGAGTGGATAGTTAGAGCCATCCAACTTTCCACTTTCGCCGAACGGTGGGATTCGCAATCTTGCGGGTTGGGCCATCTCTCACAATCTGCTCGCAAATAGAAACACACTTCCAAATCTTCTTGCTAGAGTCTAGGCTTTGATACCATGTAAGAAAATAATACGTCTGTGCTCAATAGATAACAGGATCTCGTACGTAAGAGAGAAAACAAGATAGTATGGAGAATAAAAAATTTGATTATTGTAGAACTGATACAATAGATGGCATTGCCTCCCAACCGTGCGCTCCTGTGAAAGAAGCTTCGATAGCATGTTGGAAATAGTAGAAGATGGAGGCTAGATGCTAAGGAATCAGGGTTGCTATAGCCAATGATGAAATGGGCTTCATGGGCTTGCTCTTATGTAGCCACCAGTCGTAGTCAGTTAGGCTCAATTGGGTGACCGACCCAGTCTGCCCAAAATAGTCGACTGGGGGTCGGTCCCGAAATAGGCCACCGACCATACGATAGAACCGGTGCGCAAAACAGAGCAACTGACCTATGGTTGCCATTTGGCCCAGAGCCATCCAGGATCATGTGAGGCTCCAAACAGGCCCCGCAACCCAAGAGTGGGCTGCCCCGGGAAATGTTCCATCTACCCTCAGTGCGGTCAGTCAAGGGATGCCTTCCTGCACTTGCATGTAGCCTAGTTGGCGGTGTGCCAACACTATGTGAAGCCATCTAGCCATCAGGCCACATATGGCCCCCATCTGGTATTCAAACCAGGACCTACCAGATAACCGAGGTACTCAAATGCCTTCTCCTCATATGGGGGGCTTACAAGTAGACTTAGCTGGTTCCCGTGTAGTTACATGAGAATGGAGCATTAATATCTAACAATATTGACTTAGCACATTGCCTGACCAAGTGTGAGGACGGTGGCACAAGTTTGCTTGAATTTCACCACCGGCCAAAGACCATTGACCACCGACCAACAACCACATGTGCATAAACAAATTCACACGTGAATGCTTGTGCGAATGCAACAAAAGGAATACCATCGTGGACCGGGGCCTATCGACAAACCTTGGACCTCGTCGCTCCAGGGGCATTGCCCCTAGACCCCTAAGATCGGGAGCCTTGCCCTTGAACCCTCGAGGAGTATGTTGTTCCTTCTACCATCTCTAAACATCAAACGGTCACCATGAGACCTCATATAGTGTCAAAAGTAGGATCCTACCAATGTCCAGTGCTCACACCATGGCTTCTCCTCATAATGGGTGCCTTACAAAAGAACACTATGGAAGAGTAGTGGTCACATATGAGAGGTGAGCATTGCACATATACCACCCCCCTCTCAATGTCCACCTGAAGGTGGACTAGTTTCTTGGCCCAATGCCAAACTCATGAAGATGTTGTTCCTTCGCCGAAGCTTTGGTGAAGATGTCAACACAATTTTTCTCAGTGCATCAGTACTCCATATCAACAATCTCATCCTAGATTAGCTCCCATACATAGTGACAAAATATGAAGAGGGGAGAGGAGAAGAGTGGAGATGAGGAGAGAGGGCACAGCTAGAGAGCACACCACAAATGACTAACTGTACACTAGAATTAGTTGAAAAAATAGAATATATACAAACCCTTTTAGGGTTAGGGTTAGGGGATCTAACCCTTTCCTTTATAGCACTCTATAAGGTTAGTGCTATGCACATATGATCATGTGATGGTGCTATGCACACATGATCACATGATGTTGAGCGTGAACTCTCGACACCTTCCCTCAAGATGGGCATATGCTATGCAACCAAATATGCGGAGATGCCCAATGCGTGGCTTGTGTCCAGTGAATGCTTCATAAGGAGTCATACCTTGTATCGGTTCGGTAGGAAGCCGATTAAGCAAGTAGTTAGCTGTAGCTATTGCTTCTGCCCAATACTGATTCGGAAGATGCTTTTCACTAAGCATTGCTCTAGCACTGTCTGCTAAAGTCCCATTTTTCCTTTCAGCTATTGCATTTTGCTGAGGAGTATCTGCACATGTGAATTGTCTTCGAATGCCGTGAGTTTTGCAAAAGTTGATGAAGGCTGAAGACATGTATTCACCTCCTCTGTCTGATCTCATGACCTTGATCTTTCTGCCTGTTTGGTTTTCTACCATGGCTTTGAATTCTTGAAATCTGGCAAACACTTCAGATTTCTCTTTCAGAAAGTAGACCCAACAATATCTACTGTAGTCGTCGATGAAGGTCAAGTAATAAAGTGAACCATTGATGCTGCGTGTTTGGGCATAACCCCATACATCTGTATGAATCAAATCAAGAATACCTCGTGCACGAGAGGTACTTTTGACAAAGTTGGTTCGCTTTTGTTTGCCGAAGCAGCATGCTTCACAAACTTTTCCAAGAAACTGTAGCTTCGGAATCCCAATTGCCATATTCTGATTCCTTAGATCTAACAAGTACTTGAAGTTGACATGACCATATCTCTTGTGCCATTTTGCGGATAGTGGCATCTGTTGCATTTGAGCTGACATGGCATGCTTATCTGGTATTGTAGCTAGCATCCTGTATAAGCATCCTTCCTTGACACCTTTTGCTACTAGCTGACCTCTTTTGGATTTGTCTCTGATAGTGCATTCATCACCGTCGAAGATGACTTTGTAGTTGTGTTCCGTCATTTGACCTACTGACAAAAGGTTCTTGCTGAGCTTCGGAACATAGAGCACATCTTTGACTAATCCTTTTGTACCAGTGAAATTGTTCATAGGGATAACACCTGTCCCTTGAACCGGATTCGGTGTATTGTCTGCTGTGTAGATGACATTCTTTTGACCTTCTAATGGCTTCATTTCTGTGAACCATTCCTGATGATTTGTCATATGAGATGATGCACCGCTGTTGATGTACCAAGGATCCTGTTCCACTTGGTCGACTTGATAGCTGAAATCCTCTTTGGGATTGAAATCAGTGTCTAGGTGCATTGTATCAGTCTGATGCAATTCCTCACTTGTAAGAAACATATTGCCATGTTCATTTGCAAAATGACTGTGACTAGAATGTCCACCACGATGATTTCCTCTTCCTCGGGAATTCCCTCGATTACTGCTGGATTGACCGCCTTGGTCATACTGCTTCTTGCGGCAATCTCTTTCATAGTGTCCAAACTTGTGACAATAGTTGCATTGAATGTTTGACACATTGGTGGATGCATTCCCTCGTCCTTGGAATCTTCCTTGGTTGGAATGATTTCCTCTTTGCTGATTTTGATGTTGCTGAGGATGCTGCTGATGCTGATGCTGATTCTGACTTTGATTTTGTTGATGATGATGACCACTTTTTTGATATGATCTACCTCTGTTTTCTGCCTTTGCCTCTGCTTCTGTCTGAAGCTGTGAATGCCTGATCATTAGAATGACCTTTACGTGCCTGAATGGCCTGAGTCCTGAGTTCTTCACCAAGTAGAACTGACTGAAGTTCTTCCAGTGTTGGAATTTGCCGTTGGATGGCAATACTCTGGACTAGATTCTCATATCCTTCTCCTAGTCCATTCAGGATTACTTGAACCATTTCTGCGGGATTCATAGTCTCTCCTGCTGCTGCAAGTTGATTGTTGTAGTCTTTGATGCGGAGTACATAAGCATGACCGGTTTCACTGCTGTTGCGGAAACTCTGGTTGATCTGGTTTCTCAGGGTGAGAATCCTGGATGTGTTCTTGGACTCGTAGAGAGCTGCGAACATATCCCATGCTTCTTTTGATGTCTTGACTGTGTTGAGCTATCCTAGCATGACATCTTGCACATTCTGCTTGATCAGGTGATAGGCATACTTGTCTTTCTTATCCCATTCTGCTTGAGCTCGGGCAATGGCAGGATCTGCTACTGGTGCGGAAACTGTTTGTGTAGATGTAGATCCCGATGTAGATCCCATTGCTGGTGCTGTGACAACAGATGGAGTAGAGCTACTGGTGGCTGGATCGGCCAATGGTCTAGGTATGGATCCATCGACATACTCCCATTTGTCCTGAAGCACAAGAATGGTCTCCATTCGGTATTTCCATGTACCGTAATTGGAGTTGTCTAACTTAGCAGATGCCTCCAGATTGAGGTTGCTAGTCGACATGGTGCAAACAATGTACTCAAAAGTGTCCTGAAAAACTCTGTATGAATCAACTGCAAATACACTGAAGATGCCAAGTGAAATCTCTGTACCGTCGGTGAAGATAGAACTGCAGTAAATAAGATCTGACCTGTGTTACAAGGCTTGTGGCAATGATGCCGGGAATAGCCAAGAGGCTTTACAAGGCTGAAAAAATGATGTGCACGATGCCGTGAGATAGCCAAATAGGCTTTACAATGGTGGCATGTGTGTGTGAAATCAAGTGCTATCTGCCCACTGAATCAATCTGCAATGCCTCTGAACTCTGAAGTCTGCTCACTGAACTGATGAACGTAAGGTTTCAGGTAATGTAATGATGTGAAATCGAATGTGAGCGTATGGACTGACTCCGAGTAGGTACTAGTCGGGAATTTCGGGCATGGCTTAGATTGGCAACTTGGGGAATTCAAAGCGTCCCCTCTATGGCAATCTAGTCTACTCTGATCTAGATCTAAACCAACCGTCAATCGATGAAAGAGCAGCAAATAATTCCTTTTCCTTTGTTCTTTTTAAGTGCTGGGTCAGATGCGTCGATGTAGAGGCAAATGTGCGTGAAGGAAGTGGTTTTGTCGGCGAGGCTTAAATGTGAGTGTAACTTGCACCGAAATGTGCACGTGATGTAACGAGCGCGTAGAGCACGAAAAATTGAGCGACTTTCCTTTTTGGAGCACCCTCAAATTCTTCCTGGATCAAGAGATATGACTTGATCTAGGTGGAGGGGCAAAAGGAGTGCAAATGGTGCTCAATGATGATGTGTCACTGTGAGTCATATGCAGTGATGATGTGGCACTGTGCTTAGCAAGAGGTGTGCCAGTGAAGCTCTGTGCTGAGGTGGCAGGAGTGTGCACATGCAGTGTGTGCACAGTGTGCCTAGCAAGGGACTGTGCCTGCAGAGGGTCAGTGCTGACTGGACTGCTGAGGTGGCACAGATGATGTCAGCAGGGTGATGTGGCACTGATGATGTGGCCTGATGATGTGGCCTAATGATGTGGCAGTGCTGACATGTCAGATGACGTGGCAGTGTGGATAGGCTGATGATGTGGCAGATAGGATGATGTTGCCACGTGGCACAAGGATAAGTGATGATGTGGCAGATGCTGGAGCCTGCTGACGTGGCAAGATAAGATGCAACGTGGATCAACCCTATCCTTTCCTAACTGCACCTGGGTTAATCGGAACCCAAGGTGAGTGATAGGTGCAGAAATTTGAAGATTCTGTCGACGGATCTTCTTTGGGTGACCTTCGATCAGGTCGCTTGGCCGGTGGCTATCGTCGCTGGTATTTTTCTTGGAGCTAGGAGCTGCTGGTGCCGCGTTGAGGGAGTTGCAAGGTCGATGGAGCAGGGATATTGTTAGTAACTGAAGTCCCTCGTGCCATGGCACCATGGAAGAAAGACCCGCATTATCTTGTTTGTGTCTGCCTTCATTCTCCTTGTCCTTGCAGTTACTTTTGCCTGGCTTCACCGCCCGATCGTCCAAAGCCCATGTCGAAGTCCAGCCTATTTTGCACGCACAGTCTTCTACAACTTTGGTCTCACACTCCATAGCCTTAATTTGCAACACGACCATTTATCCCGATGCTTGCATACGGGACCTCTCTTCGTATCCGGGTTCTGGCCACGCCAGTCCTCAAGCACTAGTGGCTATCACGTTTAAAATAGCTCTGTCAATTGTGCGCGAGGCGCATGCTTTTGCAAGGATTTGCTCGTGGGAGCAAGATCTTCCTATCCTCGAGCATCAAGCTCTTGAAGACTGCGCGCTATTGATGGACAGCGCAAATGATCAACTCGCCGCGGCCATCGCCAACCTGTCAACCCTTCTGAAGAAATTCTCCAAGCATGGAAACAAGCTTTCGGCCTGGGAGAATTCCCTGGATCTCAATGATCCGGGGAGACCTGGGCTTCGACGTCTTCTAGCGGACTTCGATCATTACCGAGGTGATGATCATCATACAGTCCCGGGTTCTGATCAATATAGAGTCTCCATAGGCTCTCCATTTATACCTTTACATGCTGGATTCCCTAATTGGGTGTCTGCTGAAGAGCCGCCATAGCTCCCACGATGAGAAGAACACCCCAAGAAACGGCAGCGAGAATACCATGGAGATTCTTGAGCTTCTGATGAGGAGCTTGGAATGCAGTAACTGAACCTGTGGTCAGGTCGACTGTTCGCATGCCATTCCTTTGGCCGGTGTTGTGAGGAGCAGCTTTTGTCGTTGAAGGAATCGAGCTTTGTTGGAAAGCTATGCCATAGAAGAACGTGAACTTCTCACAAAGAACCACATAACTCCGAGAACAAACTTACACAGACCTTACAAACTCTTGAAATGTCTCTCTTTCATACAACCTCACAACGGAAGAGATGTATCTCAGATCTCTCTTCTCTCGATGAACTAAGAATTCCTTCAATAGAATGAACAGAAATCTCTCAATCTCTCATGAAGAAATCACACATAGAATGGACGGAAATATCTCACCAAATGGACGGAATTTTCTCTCAACGGAAGTGAAGGGAAGGATCTCACAATCACTCAAGAGAACTCTCAATCTCACAATCTCTCTCACACTCTCAAGAAACTCAATGTCTCAGCGGAAGACAAGGAAGCTCTGATACCATGACAAAATATGAAGAGGGGAGAGGAGAAGAGTGGAGATGAGGAGAGAGGGCACAGCTAGAGAGCACACCACAAATGACTAACTGTACACTAGAATTAGTTGAAAAAATAGAATATATACAAACCCTTTTAGGGTTAGGGTTAGGGGATCTAACCCTTTCCTTTATAGCACTCTATAAGGTTAGTGCTATGCACATATGATCACGTGATGGTGCTATGCACACATGATCACATGATGTTGAGCGTGAACTCTCAACACATAGTGGTATTGAATCTTGATGTGCTTTGTCCGAGCATAAAACACAGGGTTGTTAGAGATGGGCATGCAACTTTGGTTGTCACACCTTAGTTATGTAGGTTCTCTCACTGGAACTCCTATGTCTATCGAGATCCTTCGAAGCCAAACTACCTCACATGCAGAGAAACAAGATGCCTTGTACTCTGCTTTAGTAGAAGAGAGGGTCACTATGGGTTGCTTTTGCTTACCCAAGAACAAATCCTAGATACAAGTAAGAAGCAACTGACTTTTCAGAGTCAACGTCACTTGCCCAATCCAAGTCGCAATAGCCAATCAAGAAATCTCCCGATCTATAAGTGATGCCATAGTCAAGAGTTCCTTTGAGGTATTTAAGAACTCGCATGCCTAGTTGAACAAGCCCGTAATTATCTTTAAGTCGACAATGTCACTCAATGCCACCCCTTTGGTATCCTCTGTCCTATACAATACTAACAATATCACCCATTTGGTATTCTCATCTTATACTAAAGATTTGTTGGCAGCCTACGTGGCTACCACATATGTCCTAGGTGACTTTGAGTGCGGGGGGTCCCAATCCCCCACCTCCTAGCCATGTCATGCCTCCTCTTCCCCCAAAAGGCCTCGAGAGGGATAGGAGAGGAGGGTCTCAATAGGCATTTATATTCAAGTATGTCCAAAGTCCCCACATGCTTATGGGATTAATCTACTCAAATAAACATGTCACTGTTGTGAGCCACCACATGAATAAACATGCTCAACATAGGCGAGGGGTAAAGGCCACTACCTCAGACACCACCCTGTGGACAAACCCCAAGGTACAATTGAGCAAAACAAATGTGACCCTCAACTAAATCAAATGGGCACCTAACCAAATACCCATGTGGCATGAACCAAAGTCCCCACACAAGCAGACAAAGGCCAATTTGTAACCAAGTAGCCTCCGCTAAAGACCAAAGCGAGTTGAATCATAGTCAGATCCTTTAAGAGCCTCTGTTGCTACCGTAGTAAAGTCACAAACAATGCACCACCATGAACAATCAGTATCTATAGCAGCATGCTATCCATCAAAGAATTGCTACAGTCCACAGGTTCAGGCTTGCTTCAATACCATCGACTTGGCAGCTTGCATGGTTGTCACATATGTCCTACATAATGCCGAGTGTGGGGGTCCCAATCCCCCACCTCCTACCCATGTCATGCCTCCTCTCCCCCCAAAAGGTCCCGAGAGGGATAGGAGAGGAGAATCTCAATAGGACTTTTATATTCAAGGATGTCTAAAGTCCCCATATGTTTATGAAATTAATCTACTCAAATACACGTGTCACTGCTGCTTGCCACCCTATGAATAAACATGCTCCACACAAGCAGTGGGTGAAGGCCACTACCTCCAACAAGATGGATACATAGATCCCAATCCCCTAGTTATACTCTTCAATGAAATAGATGTTGGAGTGAACCAACGTAGTAGGTTCCTTGTTTTATGTAGCTGAGATATTGGCAAATGTACCACAATGCCTATAGGGACAATCATGTCCACCCAACCTATATGCCTCTCCATTGCCATTGGAAATGGAGTCTATTCTTCTAGATTCAAAAAAGCGACCCTAATGTGGGCTATAATTTCCCATGCTTTGACTTTGAAAAGGTCACCATTATCTACGGTCTCACATATCAAATACAAACTTTTATCAACATGTATGCAATAGTTCTTGATCCTGTAGTTGTCCTTGCTTCAATTCACTTTTTCCAACTACTAATCATTTTTTTGTGGGATATCCCCACAAGATCTCCAATTGTAGTAGTAAAGCCAATTAAATATCTGCCATATGTTAGTCTTCAAGCTTACTGAGGGCACCTCCTAATCCACATGTACCTCTGAGTCTCGATCAAAAAGAAATATGTTAGATAGTACGTGCGATCAATGGAAGAGGTTTTATATTTTTATGGAGTTATAGAAAATATACATACATAAGGGGTTTTTTATTTTAAAAAGTCAAAATATTCATACACGATACTTTAATTATCTCAAAGTTTATAGAAGGGGTGTATATAGGTTACAAAAATCTCTAGGTAGGGATTTTTTTAAATACCCCTTGATTGCACGTGCTATCCGGAGATTTTACATAGTGCCCCCCCCCCCCGGTCTCTGAGTGCGCAACCTTCATGATCATCACATATGAAATTTTAAGAACATTCATGATGCTCATTTCTAGGAGCCACAATTTTATTTTGTCAAATCTCTCAATGACTACTCAACTAGCATTCCCTCATCTAGACAACACAAACTTTTGGTCTAGTTTGAATATGTTGATCCAAGGATGGATCAATTGTAGGAAGGGGTGCATGTACTACCTAGGTTAACATTGTTACATTTTATGCCTTCCTACAAACTCTTGTAGATATGCACAATGTGCCCATGAACTTTGTAATACTAAGAATAAGATACTAGAATGGTAGGAAGAGGAGTGAGAGCATAGGGTTGGCCCTCCCTTCAAAGTTGGCTTATATAAAAGGCCAAAAGTCAAAATTTGGTCTTTAGTTGGCTATTTGCAAGCTTGAGGAATACAAGCTTTCTCTTCTTTCAAGAGTGTTTTTTATGTTCATCATGCTCTATCCTTTGTGAAATTCCTCTCATCCCTTTCTCCTCTATGGCTTGTTGCTCCTCACTCCCTCTCCCTATTCTTCTCCATCTTCATCTTCCCTGTCCTATTCTCCTCTCCCTCCCCCCCTCCCCCATTACAAAAAAATTAGATTAAAAAAGGGCCTTGTAAGGGAGCCCTTGGGTTCGTGACATGGAAGAATAAGGTGAATAAAACCCAATAGAATATTGGCTAGTGGAGGGCAATATAATATTGGAAGTGGCTTGACTTCTCTATTTCTTTATTCAATGGCCCAAACAATGAGGTGGAGCACCCACTTGCTGCCTCAACTCTCCCATCACGTTTTTTAACTATAACCAAACTGAGAAACCTAGTTTCTCAACCAAACTTGAATCATTTGACCTGAAACCAAATCCTCCCATCCAACTACCACACTCCTTTCATTCTCTCTCATTCCTCTTGCTTCCCCCTCATTTCTGAGCACCATGTTGAATTTTCCTTTGCTCCAGCCCTCTTTTTCCTATTGGCTCTTGAGCGGGAAGCTTCTTTCTCTATTCTTCCTCTCATGGGATGGACTCTCACACCAAAATCTCGTCACTTCTCTTCTCTACTTGTATTTCCCTCCCATTTCACTCTCATTCTTTCAAAACGTTCAAGATTTTTGAATGAGATTCAACCTACCTTCTTCTTTCTCTATTTTGGGTGCTTCTCCTTTAAATCTTGCCACTTTCTCTCTCATCTGAGATTCTCCCATGATCTAAAATCATTTCATTCAAGAAGACAAGGCAATCAATGTTTTGAGCGAGCAATGAATGATGCAAGGTGTTTGTAGCTTAGAAGGAGCTACTGGACGAGATTCTTTGAGAAAGGATCAAAGAAGATTGACTTTTAGGCATTGCAGTTGCTGATGCATGAGAATCAATCTTTCTTTTGCCCATCTCTCAATACTAGTTACTTTCCCTATTGTAATCTCTAAGGGTGCATGATTTCAAACCATTTGTGAAGGTTTGGGTCCATCCAGATAGCTTGTATGGAGGTTTAGGTGAGATAATCTTTGGAACAATGCAACAGAGTGATTATGACGATATTTGTTTGTTAATGATATAACTTTGAAGAGACAGTTAGTTCGTAGTTCATTTTGTGTAGTGTTGTTTTGTTTTATTTCATGGTTTGAAAACACTTAAAAATTTGTTTGTTTTGTAAGAAATTCCGTGAGAAATGAGTCTTTTTCTCTCTTACTATCAATGGTTTTCTATAGAATATTACTTGAAATAGATTTCGAGATGTTTGGGAGCATATAATTTGTTTTAAAGAAAGAACCATCAACTTCATCAATCCTGGAAACATTTGGGACCACTGGGAGAGACAAGTTTTATCACATTTTTCTTTCAAAGAATTTTGCTCCAAGAATCAGGTACTACTATTCATTCATGTAGTTTTAGAATGTTTTTAGTTTTCAACTCAAATCAAGGTCTATCAAAGCAGCTTGCATGGAGATTCAGGTGAGAAAACATTTTGAACAATGCAAGACAATGAAAACAATGAGATTTTAGGATGCAACTTTGAAGAAGCAGTTAATTTGTAGTTTGTTTTGGTAATTTTGTTGTTTTCTTTTAATACATGATTAAAATAGGAAGAAAGATTTTTTGGTTTTAAAAGATACTTTCTTACTATTGAGTTTTTTTATAGAAGATGGTTAGAAGTTGTTTGGAAGCATATAATTAGTATTGGAGAATAATCCATCAATTTTAGCATCCTGGATTATAAGAGAGACCATTAAATAATGAGACTTTATGATGCAACTTTGAAGAAGCAGTTAATTTGTAGTTTGTCTTGGTAATTTTGTTGTTTTCTTTTAATACATGATTAAAATAGGAAGAAAGATTTTTTGGTTTTAAAAGATACTTTCTTACTATTGAGTTTTTTTATAGAAGATGATTAGAAATAGATTTGGAGTTGTTTGGAAGCATATAATTAGTATTGGAGAAAAATCCATCAATTTTAGCATCCTGGATTACAAGAGGGACCATTGAGGAGGACAAGTTTGATCACATTTTTTCTTCAAAGATTCTTGTGAAATATTGTTCATTCACATAGTTTAACAATGTTTGATGAGATAAGTAAATGTTTTTTTGAATTTATAGATTTCAATCATTAGATTTTGCATGCAATTGGGGTTTTCATTTTTGCTTGGTTTGATACTTTTCTAAAACATGTCATGTTTGTATATTATTTATTGATGTCAATTTTATATTATATTAGGTGGAAAGTGCATGAAATCATGCAAGCCACTTGGAATAAAAAAAGGTGGATATCCATTTTCAAATAGATGTAAAGAATGCACCATTTTTAAAGAGAAATGAATCCTCCTTAGCAAGTGAAAGTGATTTAGTAGCTCTTCAAAATCAAGGAAAAGCACATATGGATTTGTGGTTAGAAGGAAAAATATATCCAGTAGATCCACAAACTTGTCAGACTTCTCAATTCCATGGATTGACCAGCTTAATAAAGTTTCTATGTAAGGGTGAGAATGATTTGTTAGGATATTCTCGAAGGTTGATTGGTCATGGAGCAAGTAGCCTTCACAGCCAGCCAATATCAATCTTTGCTTAGTGAAAGAGACAAAAGGATCGCAATGTTGGAGGCTTGGAATCAACATTTGATATCATCTATGCAAGCTACAAGTGTTCAAATGTCTGCATATGATGGCATAGAGAAGAAAAATAAAGAATTACAGGTAAAGGTTCAGATAAAAGATAACCTCAGAAGGATTCATTGTCGAGGATTTTTCTGATGTAACAAAAGGATCGCAATGTTGGAGGCTTGGAATCAACATTTGATATCATCTATGCAAGCTACAAGTGTTCAAGGTTCAGATAGAAGATAACCTCATAAGGATTCATTGTCGAGGATTTTTCTGATGTAACAGCCATTAGTTAGTGGCCTTTAGGTGACCCAGGTCTTTCATGGAGGATAAAGTGAGATTTCCATAAGACAAAGCTCGCGTGATCCTTACGACTCTGGATCGTAACACGAGATTTTTTTAAAGCGAGCGTGATCCTTGCGACTATCCGAAGTGCCTGGATCGTAACACTCACGCTCAGAATCATTGAAGCACTCTTGTAATATAAGAAGATAGCTTGACTCCTCGATAATTCGCTTTCATGTTAGTCGAGGTTAGGCACTTTCGCAACGAATCATTCGCGACTATCCGAAGTGCCTGGATCGTAACACTCACGCTCAGAATCATTGAAGCACTCTTGTAATATAAGAAGATAGCTTGACTCCTAGTCGAGGTTAGGTACTTTCGCAACGAAACATTCGGAAACAAATTCCAGACGAAAGAACGACAGTATCCACAGCACATCAGTTAAGATAGGAGTGATAAATAAGCAGAACGGTGTTGTAGCTCAAGAGGAAGCCGAAGAAGCTATGTCTGCCGGTAACTCGCTGAAGAGCGAGAGGCTACGCAAAGAAGGAAATCTTTTGTACAAGCAAGCGTCTGCCGGTAATTTTGCATTTTCTCTGAGGAGAATGAAGTTTTTTCGTGCTCAGCAGCTCTATACGGAAGCATTGAAAGAAAGCTCTAGCTGTTTAGACGATAGGGCATCATGTTGCAAGAACTTGGGTGCACTCCTCTGGATGTGGAGTAAAGCCGAACTTGAGCAGGCTTTGATCAAAGGAGGGATTTCCGATCATGCAGGGGTAGCCAAGATTGCTAGTCCAGTTTGCAAACACTATCTTCGTCAAAGCGTGGAGTACATTATGAAAGCCAAAGAGACTGGAGAAATAGCAGGCAAAGCTAAGGAGTGGTTGGATCATCTTGACAGCGTTCTCATCAAGATGGCAGATTGGGCAACTGAACAGTCATCTGGGTTACTTCACGCTCCCATTCTCAGATACCTGTGCGAGGTATTCCACGAAGTTGTTCCCTGTAATGCTGTCAATTGTGAGGCTGCCATTTTGGCGAACCAAAATTATGCCAGGGCTCTTCTCAGCCAAGGCATTGCAGCAATATCGAAAGAGGAAGGGCAAGCGGATTACAAAAAGTGCCTCAGCTTGATGTGCGATTGTCATCAGCCATTGCAGAGAGCAAAAGACCTCTTAGTTAGAACTCGGCCAAACAAAATAGCTTCGCAGGAGGTGCAAAGACTTGAAGAGCAAGTGCACATGTATCGTTGCATTGCCGAGTCGAAGCAAGCCTTGGCCCTCGGGGATGTGGCATTGACAAAGTATACGGTTGAGGAAGAGGAAGCGGATATGGAGTTCGCGTGGAACGCTCTGGATTATTATCGGGAGGCCGCAGTACGAACCCAGGAGCTAGACATGGAAAACGAGGCAGTGGCAATGAGTAGAATAGGCAAAGTGTACTCAGAGGTGTTCAAGATGCATGAGAAAGCTCATCAGTTTCATCTTCAGGCGACGAGGCTAGCTCTAATTCTGATGTCGTCCAGAATAATGACATCCGATTGGTACAAGTACTCCTTGGAGAAAGTAAAGCAACACCAGGAGAGGGTAGTGGCTAAGGAAGAGGAGGAGGAGGAGAAGGCTCGCGAGCCGATTCTAAAGCGGCTGCAAGAAAAGGTAGACAAGCTATGGAACGAGTGCCAAAAAAGCACAGAATCGTTGCTTCGGTACGTGTACAAGGAGCACCCACATCCTGATACCTCCAAGTGCATTGGCACTCTGGGCACACAGGGAGAAACCAAGGCAGTTCTCAGGAGAGCAATCAGCCACTATCATCCTGATACCAATGCAAAGTATGGAGACGAATGGAAAGTCTTCTGCGAGGAGATCACCAAATGCCTCAACCGCAAGTATACTGCTTACAAAGGGTTCTAATTCGTTCTCTCGTTCTAGTTTTCAATAACTGGGCCGATTTTTATGCTAAGTATGTAATCGATGTTGTTCACTTCGCACTTTGTTACTCTACACTTTTATGCTGTATTATAGCTTCCTACTATGTAGGACTTTCCAGAATTTATAACGTTACTGTAGTTTCCGAGTCGATTTAGGAGTTTTTTCCGTAGCTTCATAACTATGCATCCTGTTATATACACAGTATTCGAATATGGGTGTATGAATGGATTTTTTTTTTGGCTAATTTGTACTCTTTTATCTCCTTACAACACTTGGCTAGTGATTGTTTGAAAAGAGAAATATTGGGAATAAAAAGTACGAATAGATTATAGCATAGAGACCTGCTCCATTGGGTCTCAAAGGTGGGATCTTAAAATGTCTCTTATTTCAAGAAATAAAATTTTGAAGTTACTCTCTAGTTTAATCAATGATTCATTTAGATGAGTGGCCATATGATGTTGATCGAGAGGCAAATCTTTCACACAAAAAATCCCCCCCTAACACTCCTCTCTCTTGCTCTCTCTCTCTTAGTGCAGTTAATAATATTTTTCTCCGTATCAACCAGCTGAGAGGCAAATCTTTCACACAAAAAATCCCCCCCTAACACTCCTCTCGCTCTCTCTCTCTTAGTGCACTTAATAATATTTCTCTCCTTATCAACCAGCTATGTGTGCTCTCTCTCCCTTCAGTGTCTACATCGCGTGCATACATACAGATACTCAACATAGGATATTCTCCCCCTCTTTCTCATGTACATTTCACACACATACATGCATACATCCTTGTTACAGACTCTCTCTCTCTCTCTCTCTCATAAATAAAAAAAATTCTCTCTTGTAACTATTCCCCCCCACCCCCCCCTCCCACACACACACACACACACACACACTCACACACACACTCACACTCACACTCACACACACATACACACTCAAACTTAGGATACATGCACACATACAGGCACAACCTCTCAAACTTAGAGGACATACTCACATATAGAAACACACTCAAATTTAGGCTTGCTCTCCCCTTTGGCTACTACAAAGCAACTCTTCCTTAATAATCCATCGAGCACAAGGCTCAACAATGAAAAATTAGGTTTGTCACCTCAATAAATCAAAACATATGGAGTAATGTTTATTGCTTCATCAATGGTGAAAACTATAACTCTTTCTATCTTCCTCTCAATCCCAAAAACCTTGCTTCTTTCCCACAGACTATTTCAACTTATCCACCTTGATATTCAACGGGCTAGGGACACTAATAGATATCATTCGGTAACATGGATGTTTTTATCAAAGCTATACTTTTATACTAATATAATATCATGGCAAAAGTTTATCAAGCTAATTTTTTAGTTTCATAATATTGGAAAAACATAGTATGATTAAATTATATAGTTTCTTTTGAATTTCTAAGTAAAATATGTACATCTTGGCAAAACTTTTCAATGTTTTGCATGCAAGTTTCAAATCTTGGTTAGTGTTTCAAAATTTGATTTTTGTTAGGGCATATAAACTTTCAATGACAATATAAAAGTTTCACTTCTTAACAAAACTAATATGCAAAAATCATCCATCTTCGGTAAACATTTCTTATCACCCTTTACTTTTCACTAACTCAGTCTATTGCCTCATACATTATTTTCCCTTTCATTGTAAGCTAAACTAACATGAAGTATTTTCTTAAATAACTTATCTTTATGAGAGATGTTGCAAGTGTAGTTTTGATATCTATCTCTGACAAACTACTTTCTCAAACACTTCATCTTTATTAGAGATGATGCACTTGCAATCTTCATATCTATCCCTAATGACCTTAAAACTAGGATCCTCTCTTGCCCTGCCTACTTTCTCTTTTGTTAGATATGCTCAATGTCCCACCCTCCTGGTAATCGCTAGTGGTCCAAGGTGCTCAAGTTGTAAGGCCCCCATATGAGAAGAAGCCATGTGTAAGCTCGAGACACTGGATGGTGACTTGCATGTTAGATGAGGTCTATCAATGAGACTATTGATGGTAGAAAGGTGACTGTGTGGAAGCCCCTTATTCTTACTAGGATCTAGGGGGTCCCAGGGGGGCCAAGGGTCCCCCTGGTAGGGGTTCGGGGGTGAGAGCCCTCGAGGTGATGGTATATGAAATATTCCTTGAATATTCCATAGACGACTAGTCGGTTCCACTAACTAGGTTGACTGGTCAGCTCCACCGACAAGGTTGACTGGTCGGCTCCACCGACTACTTTGATCTGACTACCGCCCTCATAGCTATAAAGAGGTGACCTCCCTAGTCCATTGTATCAGATCAGTTCAGATCAGATCAGATCTTCCAGCTAGTAGCTCTTCACCTAGTATCTGTCTAGATCGCCATCTAAGCTCCACTATGGGAGTGCATGGGTGGATGGAGCCATCATCTGCACTACATCAGTATTGAAAAAAAAGTTTGTTCCTCTCTAGTTTGCTGTGTACTCTCTATTCTTTGTTCAGTTTTTGTGCCATTGCGCCATGTAACTATTTAACATGGTATTAGATCTCAGGCGGCTCTAAGGATCAAAGAATAAAAGAGAGGCGAGGGCTTTAACAGCATACGGAGTGATGGCAATAGGAAGCGGCTCGAGTTTAGCAGCTGCTGTTGCACCAATAATCCAGGCATTGAGGATTTGCCCACCAGCCTTCACTGAAGGCAAGCTAGATGGTACGAACTTAGAAGTTTAAAATTAGTGCTATTCTAGATTCATATGAGCTTCTGGAGATAGTACTAGGGACTGACCCAGAACCACAAGGAACCCCCGACCCAGCAAATCCGGGGAGTATGATACCTCCTAATTCCGACCTTCTACAAGCTTCGAAATGCAGGAACATAGATGCTCTATGTGCCCTAGTTACAAGTACTACTGATAGTGTTTTGACCTTGATTCCGCATACATCTAAGGCAATTGTGGCCTGGAACATATTGAAGAGTCTGTATGAGATGCGAAATGAGACAAGGATCCAGGACTTGGAGAATCAACTCGCAGTTAAGAAGTTTAATGAAGGAGAGATAGCGGAGGTGTTCATAAGCCGAATCAAAAATTTGCATGACCAGATGGCTGGTGCTGGGATACAAAAGACTAGCGAAGAGCTAGCTCGGTAGTGTCTTCGAATATGTCCACCAAGGTTTGATGGATTGGTAACAACACTTAACACTCAGGTGAGATCCCAACCATTGTCATTTAAGGAGTTCTGTGCTTTACTTATGCAGGAGGAATTGAGGCTTAAAGATCGAGATGGAGGCGGCACTGGGGATGTTGCTTTCTCTACCACTACAAAAGGCAAAGGTGGTTCCTCCACCAAAGCTGAGTCCTCTACTAGTGCTAACAAAAAGAAGGAACACCTATTTCATTAATTTTGGACTTTTTGTGTTGTTTTTGGACGAAGCCCAAAAATCCTTTCCAAATGAAAACTTTACTTTATGAAAATATCCTTTCCAAATCAAAATTTTACTTTCTAAAAAGTTTCTTCCCAAATCAAAAGTTCACTTTGTGGCACTGTCATATTCACATAAAAATATTGTTTTTTCAATCTATACTTTTGCACCAACATGCAAGAATTTGAAATAATCCTATATTAGAAATTCTAGCTATATCTAAGTTATTTGTTAATTTAATTATTTTTAATATTTTTCCTTGACGTTTTTCCTTCCCAAATCAAAAGTTCACTTTGTGGCTCTATCATATTCACATACAAATATTGTTTTTTCAATCTATACTTTTACACCAACATGCAAGAATTTGAAATAATCCTATATTAGAAATTCTAGCTATATCTAAGTTATTTGTTAATTTAATTATTTTAAATATTTTTCCTTGACGTTTTTCATTGACATGATAAATTTATAAATCCATGAAAGGAGACTTAAATATTTCATGAAAATAACATTGTCACTCGGCAATATGCACAAAATT
Source organism: Dipteris shenzhenensis (assembly GCF_047967505.1). Taxonomy (NCBI): domain Eukaryota; kingdom Viridiplantae; phylum Streptophyta; class Polypodiopsida; order Gleicheniales; family Dipteridaceae; genus Dipteris; species Dipteris shenzhenensis. The sequence goes on from NC_141614.1 coordinate 45,595,934, forward strand.
TAACAAAACTTTTAATAAATAGAAAGAAGACATGATGCCATTATAAGACCAAAGAGGGATAATAGCAATTGTAGCTTTATGTATATGATTACATTGAGAGACGTTGCTCTTAGCTACAGTCTTTATATCCAAAATGATATAGATTGAACATATGTTTACAATTTAAATTGTTGCTCTTAAAGAGCCTCAATTCGTGCCATCTGCATAATTTGACACCCCATTGTCTTATTGCTCAATGTCACGACAGTCCCTTGCCAATTGCCATCTGCATAATTTGACCTAGGCTTGTCTTGCCAAGCCTTGCCCCTTGGGTGCATTGACTCCCCATTGTCTTATTGCTCAATGCGATAGTCCCTTGCCAGGTGCCATCTGCATTAACTCCCTGTTGTCTTGCCAAGCCTTGACCCTTGGGTGACATCCAGTGCAAAATACAGGTGCCATCTGCATTAACTCCCACAAGTTATCTTGCCAAGCCTTGCCCCTTGGGTGCATTGACTCCCCATTGTCTTATTGCTCAATGTGATAGTCCCTTGCCAGGTGCCATCTGCATTAACTCCCTATTGTCTTGGCAAGCCTTGACCCTTGGGTGACATCCAGTGCATATTTTGACTCTCATTTGACATACGAGGTGATGACTCTGATTATAATTGTCTTGGATTGGCTCCTTGCCTAGTACCCAAATAAAATCCTTCTGAATCAATGGACTTCAATACAAAGCTTTAATCATGGACATTCTTCATTTGCGCTATCTCCTTCTACTTCCTCCATGGCGAGCATCCTTAAAAATTCGTGTATATGCAAAATAGTTTGCTGTGGTATTTTTATTTTTCCTTCTACCTCATATCCCATGTGCTTCTTTGATTTCTTTGCCCTTGAATGCCAAGACACTATGATTGTCTCTGTCGAAACTTGAGAGACTGCTTCATCATTTGGGACCCACTCCTTCATTATACAATTAGTATATAATGTGTTGTTATCCATATTCTCCTTCTTGCCCTTTGGCTCATACCATACTGCTGTAAATGTTGTAGCTCTCCCTTGGTCATCTCTTTGCACATCAACTACTTTTGCAACCCAAAACTTCACATTCTCATATTCATCATCCGATGGCCGAACCACAACAAAACAATCAACCTCTATATCTACTTGTGGCATAAACTCTCTCTTCTTCGGTCCACAATATGGACGTGGGAGTAATGATACAAAATCATTTTCAAAGACTGGAGCTGGGTGCAAATCGTTATGAACATTTGGCCAAAACATATTGCATTCTTCCTTGACATCCTTTGAGCCTCGCATTCTCTCAAGGTCCTTTATTAAATTTCGTGTCTTGTTAATTACAGTGGTAGTGTGTTCTCTCCAAGCAGGCTTCGAATCAGGATATCTCTGGAGCATTTCCTCTTTGTATGTAATAAATGCTTTTAATCCATCTATTTCACAATTAGATCTCTCATTAAATTCTTGTATAGGAGCCCATGTTGGATACCTTTCCTTGCTGGGAATTGAAGTTAAGAGACTGTAAGGTTCTTCAGGTTCCCATTTTGTATCATGAGAATACTGTTGCCATTGCATTACGGGTTTTTCATCTTTTAAAAAAAAATGAAAGTAGTGTGGATTGGTATGACCTGTCAATGCATCACCACCCGTTTGTATGAAAGGTAGAATGAAGCTCTTCTAATCATACATTCTTTCGAGCCTCTCACATACTGTACTTTCCTTACGACCACCAACTTGCCTGCCACATCTTCTTACCAAGTCATCTATTGTCTCCACATCCTTGCATTTAAGCTCCCTTGAGACTGTGCTAAAAACCTGATCGATATCCTCATGTGTATGCCCAACATACAAAAATCCACATTCGACCTCATTGAAGATTCGATGAGCAACTAGCATGGAGCAGAAGGCAAACATAAGTACATTCTTATTTTCTCGCCAGCAATTATCAGCTTGTATTCTCAAAGTCGGTGGCAGGCGACCTTTTTCTGCATGTACATTGCGAATTGCCTTCATAATAGATGTTACAACTTGATTGCTATCATGTAGATGCAAGGAATCAATCCATATATCTGCAAAGAACTTAATTCCATGCACTAACACTCCACATAGATGTGTCTTTAGAAAGTGCTTTCCTTGTAATTTAGGTGGAGTGGCAACAAAACGAGGCAATGTTGTTGTATTCTGATCCATGCCATCTACAATAAGACACATGTAGTCATCAGGATGCGAAATAGCTTGCTCCTTCCAAAATGCATATTTTTGTCTGGAATGTCGAATAAGGTCATGATGAGATTTTCGGTTTTTTTTGTATAATTCCCTTTGATTTGGACATGTTGCACTCTCAATCGCTCGCTTTAAATCATCACAGACATTGCACTTTGACATTTTTTGCCTCCTTGGGATTTTAACATATCCAAAGTTCTTCTTCCAAAGAGTATACAAAGTATGAGAAGAAGCTACAGCATCCCCTCTTTGCCTTTGCTTTTCTGCAATAGAGTCAAATACTTCGAGCTTTGTCAAGCCCATTGGAAGGTGCATTTCAGTGATCGCGTCACCGTTAGGGAGTTTGGTAGATATATGGGGTTGAGGCAAAGCATTTTCATGTATGAAGTCTTGTAAAATTGCTGCTGCCCTGACAGTTGAGATTCTTGATTTGGACCTTCCTCTATTACCGTGAATGCTAAATTTGTTGCCGCCCTTTGCCTTGGTGACTAAATCCCAATATGTACCATGGGATAATCCAGTAATATTGCGATATGCCTTATTGCAAATCCTTTTTCCATTTACGAGAGGTTTTACCTTTTGTCTTGAACTTAGCCTTTTATTGCCATTCTGAAGAAAGCAAGAGAGACTTGTGAGAAGGTATTCATTTCTTTCGCTTCCCCTTCTTTGCCACACGTGTCCTCTACATTCCCTGATGTCTGCAAGATCAATGAAGCGCATACATCTTCGCTTGCAACATAGATATCCCAATGCATTTAACATGTTCTCCTCCTTCATTACTCTCTTCCTCTTTGGTTGCTTTTGTGGATCTGCCTGGATTCTCTTTCTCTTCATGCATATGTATGACCGTTTTCGTTCCTCGTACACATTGTTATCTGTATTTATGCACTTCTTCTCCTCACATTTGTTTGTAACCAAGCATCCATGATTGGTCGTTGCATCCTTGTTCATATCACAATCAAAGTTAAATACTGAATAATCCTCTGTTGATCTCATCCTCATTTTTAACATACTCTTAGGACCATTCAATGAATTCAATATTCTACGAGAGTATTGAGAACCTTGAAACTCTTCCACTCCTGAGAGAACATCACTCATTGGGACATCTTGCATGGCTTTCACAAATCCACAACCTTGATTGACACCAGGTTTGTTAATATGCATGAACTCATCCACACTTGACAAGACATCGCTATTGAAACCTTTGCCCTTCTCACTGTGCAAGAATTCATCCACCCCAGATAAGGCTTCGCTTCTAAAATCATTTTGTTTCTTGGAACCAATGAACTCATCCACTCCAGATAAGATGTCACTTCTATAATTGAGTATATTGAAATCATCCACATTTGAAGTGATAGAGCCTGGCACATGGGCACGCTTTTTAGGTCCTTTGATATTGTAGTATGCGTTGTCTTTATCATTGAAAACCACGTGCCTCTTTCTCATGTTTAAAAATTGCATGCTCCATCTCATATTCTTGCCTACCTCATAGTAGGGATCACATAAGGATGTTATGTTATCAACCATACCATCATCAGTGACTTTTAGAATCCTCATCTGCGCAAATGACCATTGCTCCACTTGTTCAAATCCCAATACTTCACCTTCTGCTACAATCTTATTTGCAAATGATCTCATTTGTAAAATGTCCCCTATAGTAAAATCCAAGGTGGTGCACTTTGTATTCTTGATAATGTCTGTTGCATAAGTCTCATCTTTGTCCCATGCTATAAATGATTTGTTGGATGTATTGTAGGGCATAACATCTCCAAGTGTTTCCATATCTCCACATTTATACTTTAGCTCAACATGTGCGCTAAGAATCTTTGATACAGTAACTGCTACCTTATCTTCGCCAAGTCTTCGAAAGTGGCAAAGAGAATTGGGATCACTATCATGGATTGTAGCAAATGCAACTACTTCTCTTTTGCTACATAAAATCACATCCATCCCTGGAACAAAATCTATAGCCATCTCCTTTGTGAGAGTCCTTCGCAAGCAAGCTGCAGTGGCAACAATTACATAAATATTAGTCTCTTTTTAATAATCTACTTATTTATTATAATTTTTAATTAGTACTTAATTTATTAGTGGGAGAAGTTATCCGATCAAGTACTCATCAGATGGACATGCCAAGTTATCCTTTGCATGGTCAATCAAGCATTAAATACTATTTTTGCTCTAGTGTCATGCACATCCGTAAAAAAACATGAGCCTACTAGGTACGTTATCCAATCAAACACTAATGGGATGCGGGTGCCACTTTGCATGTAAGTCAATTCCACCTAGTTGAGGTGTACAAAAAGTGTTTTGCCCATCGGATATGGTTTGCATGGTCCATCGAGCATTAAATACTATTTTTGCTCCTATCATGCACATCCATAAAAAAAACACGCTGCTAGGTGTGTTATCCGATCAAGTACTTATGCGATGGGAATGCCACTTTGCATGTAAGTCAATTCCACCTAGTTGAAGGTGTGTGCAAAGTATTGTGCCCATCCAATATGCTTTGCATTGTCGATCAAGCATAACACACTATTTCTGCCTTACTGTCATGCACAACCATATAAAAACACGGCCATAGGTGTGTTATTCAAATAAGTACTTATCAGATGGGGGCTCCACTTTGCACGCAAGTCCTTTTTAACTACATTGAGGTGCGTGCAAAGTATTGTCACCATTGGATATGATTTGCATGGTCGATCACGCATTATACACCATTTTTTCCCTAATGATATGCACATTCGCACAAAAACACGCCATTAGGTGTGTTATCTGACCAAGTACTTATCGGATGGGTGTGCCTCATTGAGAACATTTCAATACCACCTAGGTTGAGGCGTAAAAAAAGTTTTGTGCCCATTGGATATCCTTTGCATGGTCGATCGAGCATTAAATACCATTTTTGCCTTAGTGCCATGCACATTCGTCAAAAAACGCAGTCCTAGATGTGTTATTCAGACTAGTACTTATCGGATGGGGGCTCCAGTTTGCACGCAAGTCTGTTTCAACTAGGTTGAGGTGTGTGCAAAGTATTGTCACCATCAGATATGATTTGCATGGTCGATCACGCATTATACACCGTTTTTCCCTAGTGGTATGCACATCCGCAAAAAAACACGCCCTTAGGTATGTTATCTGACCAAGTACTTATCGGATGGGTGTACCTCTTTGACAACATTTTAATACCACCTAGGTTGAGGTATAAGAAAAGTATTATGCCCATCGGATATGCTTTGCATGGTCGATCGAGCATTAAATACCATTTTTGCCTTAGTGCCATGCACATTCGTAAAAAAACACGCTGCTAGGTGTGTTATCCGATCAAGAACTTATGCAATGGGAATGCCACTTTGCATGTGAGTCAATTACACCTAGTTGAAGATGTGTGCAAATTATCGTGGCCATCCGATATGATTTGCATGGTTGATTGAGCATTAAATACCATTTTTGCCTTAGTGCCATGCACATCCGTAAAAAAACACGCTGCTAGGTGTGTTATCTGATCAAGCACTTATGCGATGGGCGTGCCACTTTGCATGTAAGTCAATTACACCTAGTTGAAGGTGTGTGAAAAGTATTGTGCTCATCGGATATGCTTTGTATTGTCGATCGAGCATAACACACCGTTTCTGCCTTAGTGTCATGCACAACCATATAAAAATACGGCCATAGGTGTGATATTCAAATAAGTACTTATCAGATGGGGGATCCACTTTGCACGCAAGTTTGTTTCAACTACGTTGAGGTGCATGCAACGTATTGTCACCATCGAATATGATTTGCATGGTCGATCACGCATTATACACCATTTTTTTCCTAATGATATGCACATCCGCAAAAAAACACGCCATTAGGTGTGTTATTTGACCAAGTACTTATCGGATGGGTGTGCCTCATTGAGAACATTTCAATACCACCTAGGTTGAGGCGTACGAAAAGTTTTGTGCCCATCGGATATCCTTTGCATGGTCTATCGAGCATTAAATACTATTTTTACTCTAGTGTCATGCACATCCGTCAAAAAACACGTTTCTAGGTATGTTATAGGATCAAGCACTTATGGGATGGGCATGCCACTTTGCATGTAAGTCGATTCTAGCTAGTTGAAGGTGTGTGCAAAGTATCGTGCCCATCGGATATGCTTTGCATGGTCGATCGAGCATTAAATACCATTTTTGCCTTAGTGCCATGCACATCCGTAAAAAAACACGCTGCTAGGTGTGTTATCTGATCAAGCACTTATGCGATGGGCGTGCCACTTTGCATGTAAGTCAATTACACCTAGTTGAAGGTGTGTGCAAAGTATTGTATTCATCGGATATGCTTTGCATTGTCGATCAAGCATAACACACCGTTTTTGCCTTAGTGTCATGCACAACCATATAAAAACACGGCCATAGGTGTGTTATTCAAATAAGTACTTATCAGATGGGGGCTCCACTTTGCACGCAAGTCCGTTTTAACTACATTGAGGTGCGTGCAAAGTATTGTCACCATCGGATATGATTTGCATGGTCGATCACGCATTATACACCATTTTTTTCCTAATGATATGCACATCCGCAAAAATACACGCCATTAGGTGTGTTATCTGACCAAGTACTTATCGAATGGGTGTGCCTCATTGAGAACATTTCAATACCACCTAGGTTAAGGCGTAAGAAACGTTTTGTGTCCATCGGATATGCTTTGCATGGTCGATCGAGCATTAAATACTATTTTTGCTCTAGTGTCATGCACATCCGTCAAAAAACACGTTGCTAGGTATGTAATCCAATCAAGCACTTATGGGATGCGCGTGCCGCTTTGCATATAAGTCTATTCCACCTAGTTGAAGGTGTGTGCAAAGTATCGTGCCCATCGGATATGCTTTGCATGGTGGATCGAGCATTAAATACCATTTTTGCCTTAGTGCCATGCACATCCGTAAAAAAACACGCTACTAGGTGTGTTATCTGACCAATTACTTATCGGATGGGTGTGCCTCATTGCGAACATTTCAATACCACCTAGGTTGAGGCATACGAAAAGTTTTGTGCCCATCGGATATGCTTTGCATGGTCGATCGAGCATTAAATACTATTTTTGCTCTAGTGTCATGCACATCCGTCAAAAAACACGCTTCTAGGTATGTTATCCGATCAAGAACTTATGGGATGGGCGTGCCACTTTGCATGTAAGTCGATTCCACCTAGTTGAAGGTGTGTGCAAAGTATTGTGCCCATCGGATATGCTTTGCATTGTCGATCAAGCATAAAACACCGTTTTTATCTTAGTGTCATGCACATTCGTAAAAAAACGCAGTCCTAGATGTGTTATTCAAACTAGTACTTATCGGATAAGGGCTCCAATTTGCATGCAAGTCCGTTTCCACTAGGTTGAGGTGTGTGCAAAGTATTGTCACCATCGGATATGATTTGCATGGTTGATCACGCATTATACACCATTTTTTCCTAGTGGTATGCACATCCGCAAAAAAACACGCCCTTAGGTATGTTATCTGACCAAGTACTTATCGGATGGGTGTGCCTCTTTGACAAAATTTTAATACCACCTAGGTTGAGGTATGAGAAAAGTATTATGCCCATCGGATATGCTTTGCATGGTCGATCGAGCAGTAAATACAATTTTTGCCTTAGTGCCATGCACATCCGTAAAAAAACACGCTCCTAGGTGTGTTATCCGATCAAGCACTTATGCGATGGGAATGCCACTTTGCATGTAAGTCAATTCCACCTAGTTGAAAGTGTGTGAAAAGTATTGTGCCCATCAGATATCCTTTGCATGGTCAATCAAGTATTAAATACTATTTTTACTCTAGTGTCATGCACTTCCGTCAAAAAACACGCTGCTAGGTATGTTATCCAATGAAGCACTTATGGGATGGGTGTGCCACTTTGCATGTAAGTCGATTCCACCTAGTTGAAGGTGTGTGCAAAGTATTGTGCCCATCGGATATGCTTTGCATTGTCGATCAAGCATAAGACACCGTTTTTGCCTTGGTGTCATGCACAACCATGAAAAAACACGGTCCTAGGTGTATTATTCAAACTAGTACTTATCGGATAAGGGCTCCAATTTGCATGCAAGTCCGTTTCCACTAGGTTGAGGTGTAAAGTATTGTCACCATCGGATATGATTTGCATGGTTGATCACGCATTATACACTGTTTTTTCCCTAGTGGTATGCACATCCGCAAAAAAACACGCCCTTAGGTATGTTATCTGACCAAGTGCTTATCGGATGGGTGTGCCTCTCTGACAACATTTTAATACGACCTAAGTTGAAGTATAGGAAAAGTATTTTACCCATTGGATATGCTTTGCATGGTCGATCGAGCATTAAATACCATTTTTGCCTTAGTGCCATGCACATCCGTAAAAAAACACGCTGCTAGGTGTGTTATCCGATCAAGCACTTATGCGATGGGAATGCCACTTTGCATGTAAGTCAATTCCACCTAGTTGAAGGATCGTGCCAATCGCGGATATGCTTTGCATGGTCGATCGAGCATTAAATACCATTTTTGCCTTAGTGCCATGCACATCCGTTAAAAAACACACTTCTACGTTTGTTATCTGATCAAGCACTTATGCGATGGGCGTGCCACTTTTCATGTAAGTCAATTCCACCTAGTTGAAGGTGTGTGCAAAGTATTATGCCCATCGAATATGCTTTGCATGGTCGATCGACCATTAAATACTATTTTTGCTCTAGTTTCATGCACATCCGTAAAAAAACACGCTGATAGGTATGTTATCCAATCAAGCACTTATGGGATGGGCGTGCCACTTTGCATGTAAGTCAATTCCACCTAGTTAAAGGTATGTGCAAAGTATTGTGCCCATCGGATATGCTTTGCATGGTTGATCGAGCATTAAATACCATTTTTGCCTTAGTGCCATGCACATCCGTAAAAAAATACGCTGCTAGGTGTGTTATCTGATCAAGCACTTATGTGATGGGCGTGCCACTTTGCATGTAAGTTAATTCCACCTAGTTGAAGGTGTGTGCAAAGTATTGTGCCCATCGGATATGCTTTGCATTGTCGATCAAGCATAACACACTGTTTTTGCCTTAGTGTCATGCACAACCATATAAAAACACGGCCATAGGTGTGTTATTCAAATAAATACTTATCAGATGAGGCCTCCACTTTGCACGCAAGTCCGTTTTAACTACGTTGAGGTGCGTGCAAAGTATTGTCACCATCGGATATGATTTACATGGTCGATCACGCATTATACACCGTTTTTTCCCTAGTGGCATGCACATTCGCAAAAAAACACGCCCTTAGGTATGTTATCTGACCAAGTACTTATCAGATGGGTGTGCCTCTTTGACAACATTTTAATACAACCTAAGTTGAGGTATAGGTAAAGTATTATGCCCATCAGATATGCTTTGCATGGTCGATCGAGCATTAAATTCCATTTTTGCCTTAGTGCCATGCACATCCGTAAAAAAACACGCTGCTAGGTGTGTTATCCGATCAAGCACTTATGCGATGGGAATTCCACTTTGCATGTAAGTCAATTCCACTTAGTTGAAGGTGTGTGCAAAGTATCGTGCCCATCGAATATGCTTTGCATGGTCGATCGAGCATTAAATTCCATTTTTGCCTTAGTGCCATGCACATCCGTAAAAAAACACGCTGCTAGGTGTGTTATCTGATCAAGCACTTATGCGATGGGCGTGCCACTTTGCATGTAAGTCAATTCCACCTAGTTAAAGGTATGTGCAAAGTATTGTGCCCATCGGATATGCTTTGCATGGTGGATCAAGCATTAAATACCATTTTTGCCTTAGTGCCATGCACATCCGTAAAAAAACACGCTGCTAGGTGTGTTATCTGATCAAGCACTTATGCGATGGGCGTGCCACTTTGCATGTAAGTTAATTCCACCTAGTTGAAGGTGTGTGCAAAGTATTGTGCCCATCGGATATGCTTTGCATTGTCGATCAAGCATAACACACTGTTTTTGCCTTAGTGTCATGCACAACCATATAAAAACACGGCCATAGGTGTGTTATTCAAATAAATACTTATCAGATGGGGCCTCCACTTTGCACGCAAGTCCATTTTAACTATGTTGAGGTGCGTGCAAAGTATTGTCACCATCGGATATGATTTACATGGTCGATCACGCATTATACACCGTTTTTTCCCTAGTGGTATGCACATTCGCAAAAAAACACGCCCTTAGGTATGTTATCTGACCAAGTACTTATCGGATGGGTGTGCCTCTTTGACAACATTTTAATACCACCTAGGTTGAGGTATGAGAAAAGTATTATGCCCATCGGATATGCTTTGCATGGTCGATCGAGCAGTAAATACCATTTTTGCCTTAGTGCCATGCACATCCGTAAAAAAACACGCTCCTAGGTGTGTTATCCGATCAAGCACTTATGCGATGGGAATGCCACTTTGCATGTAAGTCAATTCCACCTAGTTGAAAGTGTGTGAAAAGTATTGTGCCCATCAGATATCCTTTGCATGGTCAATCGAGTATTAAATACTATTTTTACTCTAGTGTCATGCACTTCCGTCAAAAAACACGCTGCTAGGTATGTTATCCAATCAAGCACTTATGGGATGGGTGTGCCACTTTGCATGTAAGTCGATTCCACCTAGTTGAAGGTGTGTGCAAAGTATTGTGCCCATCGGATATGCTTTGCATTGTCGATCAAGCATAAGACACCGTTTTTGCCTTGGTGTCATGCACAACCATGAAAAAACACGGTCCTAGGTGTATTATTCAAACTAGTACTTATCGGATAAGGGCTCCAATTTGCATGCAAGTCCGTTTCCACTAGGTTGAGGTGTAAAGTATTGTCACCATCGGATATGATTTGCATGGTTGATCACGCATTATACGCTGTTTTTTCCCTAGTGGTATGCACATCCGCAAAAAAACACGCCCTTAGGTATGTTATCTGACCAAGTGCTTATCGGATGGGTGTGCCTCTTTGACAACATTTTAATACGACCTAAGTTGAAGTATAGGAAAAGTATTTTACCCATTGGATATGCTTTGCATGGTCGATCGAGCATTAAATACCATTTTTGCCTTAGTGCCATGCACATCCGTAAAAAAACACGCTGCTAGGTGTGTTATCCGATCAAGCACTTATGCGATGGGAATGCCACTTTGCATGTAAGTCAATTCCACCTAGTTGAAGGATCGTGCCAATCGCGGATATGCTTTGCATGGTCGATCGAGCATTAAATACCATTTTTGCCTTAGTGCCATGCACATCCGTTAAAAAACACACTTCTACGTTTGTTATCTGATCAAGCACTTATGCGATGGGCGTGCCACTTTTCATGTAAGTCAATTCCACCTAGTTGAAGGTGTGTGCAAAGTATTGTGCCCATCGGATATGCTTTGCATGGTCGATCGACCATTAAATACTATTTTTGCTCTAGTTTCATGCACATCCGTAAAAAAACACGCTGATAGGTATGTTATCCAATCAAGCACTTATGGGATGGGCGTGCCACTTTGCATGTAAGTCAATTCCACCTAGTTAAAGGTATGTGCAAAGTATTGTGCCCATCGGATATGCTTTGCATGGTTGATCGAGCATTAAATACCATTTTTGCCTTAGTGCCATGCACATCCGTAAAAAAATACGCTGCTAGGTGTGTTATCTGATCAAGCACTTATGCGATGGGCGTGCCACTTTGCATGTAAGTTAATTCCACCTAGTTGAAGGTGTGTGCAAAGTATTGTGCCCATCGGATATGCTTTGCATTGTCGATCAAGCATAACACACTGTTTTTGCCTTAGTGTCATGCACAACCATATAAAAACACGGCCATAGGTGTGTTATTCAAATAAATACTTATCAGATGAGGCCTCCACTTTGCACGCAAGTCCGTTTTAACTACGTTGAGGTGCGTGCAAAGTATTGTCACCATCGGATATGATTTACATGGTCGATCACACATTATACACCGTTTTTTCCCTAGTGGCATGCACATTCGCAAAAAAACACGCCCTTAGGTATGTTATCTGACCAAGTACTTATCAGATGGGTGTGCCTCTTTGACAACATTTTAATACAACCTAAGTTGAGGTATAGGTAAAGTATTATGCCCATCAGATATGCTTTGCATGGTCGATTGAGCATTAAATTCCATTTTTGCCTTAGTGCCATGCACATCCGTAAAAGAACACGCTGCTAGGTGTGTTATCCGATCAAGCACTTATGCGATGGGAATGCCACTTTGCATGTAAGTCAATTCCACTTAGTTGAAGGTGTGTGCAAAGTATCGTGCCCATCGAATATGCTTTGCATGGTCGATCGAGCATTAAATTCCATTTTTGCCTTAGTGCCATATGCACATCCGTAAAAAAACACGCTGCTAGGTGTGTTATCTGATCAAGCACTTATGCGATGGGCGTGCCACTTTGCATGTAAGTCAATTCCACCTAGTTAAAGGTATGTGCAAAGTATTGTGCCCATCGGATATGCTTTGCATGGTGGATCAAGCATTAAATACCATTTTTGCCTTAGTGCCATGCACATCCGTAAAAAAACACGCTGCTAGGTGTGTTATCTGATCAAGCACTTATGCGATGGGCGTGCCACTTTGCATGTAATTAATTCCACCTAGTTGAAGGTGTGTGCAAAGTATTGTGCCCATCGGATATGCTTTGCATTGTCGATCAAGCATAACACACTGTTTTTGCCTTAGTGTCATGCACAACCATATAAAAACACGGCCATAGGTGTGTTATTCAAATAAATACTTATCAGATGGGGCCTCCACTTTGCACGCAAGTCCGTTTTAACTATGTTGAGGTGCGTGCAAAGTATTGTCACCATCGGATATGATTTACATGGTCGATCACGCATTATACACCGTTTTTTCCCTAGTGGTATGCACATTCGCAAAAAAACACGCCCTTAGGTATGTTATCTGACCAAGTACTTATCGGATGGGTGTGCCTCTTTGACAACATTTTTATACCACCTAGGTTGAGGTATGAGAAAAGTATTATGCCCATCGGATATGCTTTGCATGGTCGATCGAGCATTAAATTCCATTTTTGCCTTAGTGCCATGCACATCCGTAAAAAAACACGCTGCTAGGTGTGTTATCCGATCAAGCACTTATGCGATGGGAATGCCACTTTGCATGTAAGTCAATTCCACTTAGTTGAAGGTGTGTGCAAAGTATCGTGCCCATCGGATATGCTTTGCATGGTCGATCGAGCATTAAATTCCATTTTTGCCTTAGTGCCATGCACATCCGTAAAAAAACACGCTGCTAGGTGTGTTATCCGATCAACACTTATGCGATGGGAATGCCACTTTGCATGTAAGTCAATTCCACTTAGTTGAAGGTGTGTGCAAAGTATCGTGCCCATCGGATATGCTTTGCATGGTCGATCGAGCATTAAATTCAATTTTTGCCTTAGTGCCATGCACATCCGTAAAAAAACACGCTGCTAGGTGTGTTATCTGATCAAGCACTTATGCGATGGGAATGCCACTTTGCATGTAAGTCAATTCCACTTAGTTGAAGGTGTGTGCAAAGTATCGTGCCCATCGGATATGCTTTGCATGGTCGATCGAGCATTAAATTCCATTTTTGCCTTAGTGCCATGCACATCCGTAAAAAAACACGCTGCTAGGTGTGTTATCTGATCAAGCACTTATGCGATGGGCGTGCCACTTTGCATGTAAGTCAATTCCACCTAGTTAAAGGTATGTGCAAAGTATTGTGCCCATCGGATATGCTATGCATTGTCGATCGAGCATAACACACTGTTTTTGCCTTAGTGTCATGCACAACCATATAAAAACACGGCCATAGGTGTGTTATTCAAATAAATACTTATCAGATGGGGCCTCCACTTTGCACGCAAGTCTGTTTTAACTACGTTGAGGTGCGTGCAAAGTATTGTCACCATCGGATATGATTTGCATGGTCGATCACGCATTACACATCATTTTTTTCCTAATGACATGCACATTCACAAAAAAACACGCCATTAGGTGTGTTATCTGACCAAGTACTTATCGGATGGGTGTGCCTCATTGAGAACATTTCAATACCACCTAGGTTGAGGCGTACGAAAAGTTTTGTACCCGTCGGATATCCTTTGCATGGTCTATCGAGCATTAAATTCTATTTTTACTCTAGTGTCATGCACATCCGTCAAAAAACACGTTTCTAGGTATGTTATAGGATCAAGCACTTATGGGACGGGCATGCCACTTTGCATGTAAGTCGATTCTACCTAGTTGAAGGTGTGTGCAAAGTATTGTGCCCATCGGATATGATTTGCATTGTCGATCAAGCATAAAACACCGTTTTTATCTTAGTGTCATGCACATTCGTAAAAAAACGCTGTCCTAGATGTGTTATTCAAACTAGTACTTATCGGATGGGGGCTCTAGTTTGCACGCAAGTCCGTTTCAACTAATTTGAGGTGTGTGCAAATTATTGTCACCTTCGGATATGATTTGCATGGTTGATCAAGCACAACACACCGTTTTTGCCTTAGTGTCATGCACAATCATATAAAAACACGGCCATAGGTGTGTTATTCAAATAAGTACTTATCAGATGGGGGCTCCACTTTGAACGCAAGTTCGTTTTAAGTACATTGAGGTGCGTGCAAAGTATTGTCACCATCGGATATGATTTGCATGGTCGATCACGCATTATACACCATTTTTTCCCTAGTGGTATGCACATCCGCAAAAAAACACGCCCTTGGGTATGTTATCTGACCAAGTACTTATCGGATGGATGTGCCTCTTTGACAACATTTTAATAACAATTAGGTTGAGGTATAGGAAAAGTATTATGCCCATCGGATATGCTTTGCATGGTCGATCGAGCATTAAATACCATTTTTGCCTTAGTGCCATGCACATCCGTAAAAAAACACGCTGCTAGGTGTGTTATCCGATCAAGCACTTATGCGATGGGAATGCCACTTTTCATGTAAGTCAATTCCACCTAGTTGAAGGTGTGTGCAAAGTATCGTGCCCATCGGATATGCTTTGCATGGTCGATCGAGCATTAAATTCCATTTTTGCCTTAGTGCCATGCACATTCGTAAAAAAACACACTGCTAGGTGTGTTATCTGATCAAGCACTTATGCGATGGGCGTGCCACTTTGCATGTAAGTCAATTACACCTAGTTGAAGGTGTGTGCAAAGTATCGTGCCCATCGGATATGCTTTGCATTGTCGATCAAGCATAACACACCGTTTTTGCCTTAGTGTCATGCACAACCATATAAAAACATGGCCATAGGTGTGTTATTCAAATAAATATTTATCATATGGGGGCTCCACTTTGCACGCAAGTCCGTTTTAACTACGTTGAGGTGCGTGCAAAGTATTGTCACCATCGGATATGATTTGCATGGTCGATCACGCATTATACATCATTTTTTTCCTAATGACATGCACATTCACAAAAAAACACGCCATTAGGTGTGTTATCTGACCAAGTACTTATCGGATGGGTGTGCCTCATTGAGAACATTTCAATACCACCTAGGTTGAGGCGTACGAAAAGTTTTGTGCCCATCGGATATCCTTTGCATGGTCTATCGAGCATTAAATACTATTTTTACTCTAGTGTCATGCACATCCGTCAAAAAACACGTTTCTAGGTATGTTATAGGATCAAGCACTTATGGGATGGGCATGCCACTTTGCATGTAAGTCGATTCTACCTAGTTGAAGGTGTGTGCAAAGTATTGTGCCCATCGGATATGCTTTGCATTGTCGATCAAGCATAAAACACCATTATTGCCTTAGTGTCATGCATAATCGTCAAAAAACACGATCATAGGTGTATTTTTCGAACAAGTACTTATCGGATGGGGATGCCACTTTGCACACAAGTCAATACTGCCTAGGTTGAGGAACGTGTAAAGTCTTGTGTCCATTGGATATGCTTTGCATAGTCTGTCTCACATGATACACCATTTTGTTCCTAGTGTTATGCACAATCGTCATAAAATACATAGGAGGTGTGTTATCCGAACAAGTACTTATGAGATGGGTGCACCACTTTGTATGCAAGTCAATAAGACCTAGGTTGAGGAGTGTACAAAGTTTTATGCCCATTGGAGAAATGTAGATGCGATAATATTAGAAAATTCTCGGTATATGTATATGTGTGTGTGTGTGTGGCAAACAATTTTGGCACAAAGTAAACACCTAGTGCACAAATTATGCACTTCATACCTTGAGTAAATAAGCTTGTTGATGAGGATAAATATACCCTTGAATAAAAGCACAGTTGTTGTATGACCACAATAGGATCGCTTTGACACCTGTGATTTTGCCCATATGTAAGTTTACAAATAGTATAAAAAATCATGTAATAATATATTAATAGTTTGCAAATGTGTATAGCAAATGAGTAATGGGAAGTGGAAGTGGGAATGAGGAGGGAGGAGTGGAATAGGATAGGGAAGTAATAAGGGTGGAAGTAATAAGGGTGTATGATAATTAGTATAAAAAATAGTATAATAATATATTAATAGTTTTTAAATGGCAAGTGAGTAATGGGAAGTGGAAGTGAGAGTGGGGAGGGAAGAATGGAATGGGAGAGGGGAAGGTAATAGGGGAGTAGGCTAATAAGGGAGTGAAATGAGTGAGGAAGTTAATAGGGGATGAAAAAGAGGAGGGTGAGATGGGGAAATATGGGATTTTGGAAAATGGGACGTGGTGGAAATGTGGGATGGGAGTGGTGGCAATGGGGAGGAAGAAGAAATGGATGGATGGGAGGAGGGCTAATGGATGAGGGATGGGGGTTCAATAGGAGAGGGGGAGTAATGGGAGCCAATGGGAGAGGAGATAAATGAAAAGCCAATAGGAGAGAGGGGAGGAATGGAAAGCCAATAGGAGAGGAGGAGGAAAACCTAATTTTTCTTATATATAGTCTTCCTTCATTCATTCTTTCTCCCCTCATTTCATTCAAGCAAGAAAGCAAGGACGATCAAGAGAGCAAGGAAGGAAGAGCAAGAAAGCAAGAAAGAGCAAACTTACAAACTGTTTCCAGGTACTTGCAAACTTTTTTTTCTAGTTTCTTTTTTAAAATTTGAAGAGAGAGAAATTAGAGAGAGAAAGGTTCAGGGGAGGGGAGGGAGGAGGAAGGGAGGGGAGGAAGAGGGTGGGACGGGAGGGAGGAAGAAGGGAGGGGAAGAAGGGGCGAAGAGGGAGGTGGGTGTGAGGGTGGGAGGGGAGGCTGGCGCGGCGGGTGGGAGGGAAGCGGGTGGGTGCAGAGGGGAGGCTGAGAGGAGGAGGGGGGAGCGGCTGAGAGGAGGAGGGGGGGGCGCAGCTGAGAGGAGGGGGGAGCGGCTGAGAGGGGGAGGGAGGGGGGCGCGGCTGAGGGGGGGAGGGGGGGGGAGGGTGAAGAGGGGGGGCTGGCGGCCGCGGCCGCCAGCCAAGGAGGGTGAGGGAGCGGCTGAAGGGGGGGAGGAGGGAGGGGGGGAGGGGGGGAGGAGGGGGAGGGGGGGGGCGCGGTGAAGAGGGGGGGCTGGCGGCCGCGGCCGCCAGCCCGGGAGGGTGGGGGAGCGGCTGAGGGGGGGAAGGGGGGGTGGGGGAGGGGTTGCGAAAGGGGGGGGGCGGGTGAAGAGGGGGGAGAGGGGGAGGGAGGGGGGCGCGGCTGAGGGGGGGAGGGGGGGGGAGGGTGAAGAGTGGGGGCTGGCGGCCGCGGCCGCCAGCCAGGGAGGGTGAGGGAGCGGCTGAAGGGGGGGAGGAGGGAGGGGGGGCGCGGCTGAGAGGGGGAGGGGGGGGCGCGGTGAAGAGGGGGGGCTGGCGGCCGCGGCCGCCAGCCCGGGAGGGTGGGGGAGCGGCTGAGGGGGGGAAGGGGGGGTGGGGGAGGGGTTGCGAAAGGGGGGGGGGGTGGGTGAAGAGGGGACTGGGTGAGAGGAGGGGGGGGGGGGGCTGGCGGCCGCGGCCGCCAGCCAGGGTGGGTTCCGAAAGGGGGGGGGAGAGCGAAGAGAGAGGGACTGGGTGAGAGGAGGGGGGGGGGCTGGCGGCCGCGGCCGCCAGCCCAGGGAGAGAGGAGAGGGGGTTGCGAAGGGGTTGGGTGAGAGGAGAGGGGGGGGGGGCTGGGTGAGAGGAGGGGAGGGGGCTAGCGGTCGCGGCCGCCAGCCAGGGAGGGTGGTGAAGGGGGGACGGGTGGGTCGCGAAGGGGGGGGGGGGGAGGGTGAAGACCCCCCCGGGTGAGAGGGGGGGAGGGGGCTGGCGGCCGCGGCCGCCAGCCAAGGAGGGTCAAGGGGGGGGATGGGTGGGTTGCGAAGGGGGGGCGGGAGTGTGAGGGGGGGGGGTGGGTGAGAGGAGGGGGGGGGGCTGGCGGCCGCGGCCGCCAGCCTAGGGAGAGAGGAAGGAGAGGGGGGGGGGCTGGGTGAGAGGGGGGGGGGGCTGGCGGCCGCGGCCGCCAGCCAGGGAGCGTGAAGGGAGGGGGGGTGGGTTGGGAAGGGGGGGGGGGAGGGTGAAGAAAGAGGAGGGGGGGAGGGGTGGGGGGTGGGTGAGAAGGGGGGGGGGGGGCTGGCGGCCGCGGCCGCCAGCCCAGGGAGAGAGGAGAGGGGGGGGGGGGCTGGCGGCCGCGGCCGCCAGCCAGGGAGGGTGAAGGGGGGGAGGGGTGGGGGGTGGGTGAGAGGAGGGGGGGGGGCTGGCGGCCGCGGCCGCCAGCGGAGAAGGGCAGGGGGACTGGGTGAGAGGAGGGGGGGGGCTGGCGGCCGCGGCCGCCAGCCAGGGAGCGGGATGGGTGGGTTGGGAAGGGGGGGGGAGGGTGAAGAGGGGGAGGGGCTGGGTCAGAGGAGGGGGGGGGGCTGGCGGCCGCGGCCGCCAGCCCAGGGAGAGAGGAGAGGGGGGGGGGGGCTGGCGGCCGCGGCCGCCAGCCAGGGAGGGTGAAGGGGGGGGATGGGTGGGTTGCGAAGGGGGGGGGGTGGGTGAGAGGAGGGGGGGGGGCTAGCGGCCGCGGCCGCTAGCCCAGGGAGTGAGGAGAGGGGGGGGCTGGCGGCCAGCCCCAGGGAGGGCGGAGGGGGAGCTGGGTGAGAGGAGGGGGGGGTCGCCAAGGAAGGAGGGAGGGGGGGCCAAAGGGAGAGTGGGGAAGAGGGTGGAAAGGTTGGGGGGGTCGCCAAGGGGGGTGGGGAAAAGGGAGGAAGGTTAAAAGGGGGTAGGGAGAAAAAGGGGTAGGGGAGGAAGAGGTTAGGCGACGGGAGAGGGGAAGGGTAGCAAGAGGGGAGAGGGATTTTGGGGAAGGAGGGAGAGCGGAGGGAAGGGAGGAGTTTTGGCGGCGGGGGAAGGGGAGGGGAGGGAAGGAGGTTGGAGGAGAGGATTGGGTCGAGGGATGGATGGAGGGAAGGAGAGGAGAGAGAGGAGAGAGAGAGAAGGAGAGAGAGAGATGGGAGAGGAGGATTTGACTTACTATCACGAGCAAGAACGAAAAATAAGATTTGACTTACGAGAAGAATGAAAAGGACGTACGAGAATGAAAAGGACTTACATGAAAAGGACTTACGAGAATGAAAAGGACTTACAAGAATCGAGAAGAATGTTGAAGAAAGTATCAAGAAGAATGTTGAACATAAATTTGAATTCAAAAGGAACGTATAAGAAGAAAGTATAAGAAGAATGTTGAACACAAATTTGAATTCAAATTTATAATGAATTCAAATTTCCCTCTCTTTTTTGAAAATTCAAATTTATGTGTAGGAGTGGACTAGTTTTAACTCTCTCCTCGTTTCATTGAAGCAACCAAGAGCGGAAGAGAAAGGATAAGCCGAGCCTTACTTTTTTCACTTTTTCCAGGTACTTGCATTCTTTTTTATTCGTCTTGTAATTCTATTTCTTTACTTACAATTCTTTTCAATTAGTTTCTTGTTAAGGTTTTTGAGTTCTATTTCTTAAAATTCGTATTGTAATTCTTTTTCTTTACTTATAATTCTTTTTCAATTAGTTTATTCTTAAAGTTTTTGAGGAGGGTGGTCTTTTAGAAGGCATTACAATTCTTTTTAAATTAGTTTCTTATTTGAGTTTTTGAGTTCTATTTTAATTAGTTTTTTATTTATATTCGAGTTTGTAAATTTGAGAAATGGGAGAATAGGGAGGGAGGGAAAGAGAGAAATTAAGAGAGAGAAGAGGGGCTCCTTAAGAGAGGGAGAGAGAGAGAGAGAGATTCACACAGAGAAGAGGGGCTCCTTAAATGAGAGAGAAGAGTAGGGAGGGAAAGAAAGAGAGAGGAGAGAGGCGGAGAGAGATTAAGAGAGAGAAGAGTAGGGAGGGAAAGAAAGAGAGAGGAGAGAGGCGGAGAGAGATTAAGAGAGAGAAGCTGGTAAAGAGAGAGGAGAGAGGGGGAGAGAGATTAAGAGAGAGAAGCGGGTCTCTTGGGGGCCGTGGCTACTTGAGGGAGGGAGAGAGTAGGGAGAGAGAGGGAGAGAGAAAGAGAGAGAGGGAGAGAGAGAAAGAGAGAGAGGGAGAGAGAGAGAAAGTTTATGGGAATGAAACGTGGCGAGAGGAGAGAGGAAAAGAGAGAGAGAGAGAGAAGAGAAGAGGGAGACTTAGGGAGAGAGAGGGAGAGAGAGAGAGAGAGAGAGAGAGAGGGAGAGAGAGAGAGAGAGAGGAATGAAACTTCTGTGCTAGAGGGAGAGAGAGGGAGAGAGAGAATAAGTGGGATGAGGATAGAGAGAAAAATACTTAAGAGTTGTCAAAGAGAGAGAGAGAGAGATTAAGAGAGAGAATGAGGTGTCTTGACTATGACTACAAGGAGATTTAGGAGGAGAGAGAGAGAGAGAGAGAAAGTAAAGAGAGTTTTATATATTTACATCTTTTATATTATATTTTTAAATGAGAGAGAAGAGTAGGGAGAGAAAGAAAGAGAGAGGAGAGAGAGGGAGAGAGATTAAGAGAGAGAAGCCGGTCTCTTGGGGACCTTGGCTTCTCTTGGGGACCGTGGCTCCTTGAGGGAGGGAGAGAGTAGGGAGAGAGAGGGAGAGAGAGAGAAAGAGAGAGAGGGAGAGAGAAAGAGAGAGAGGGAGAGAGAGGGAGAGAGAGAGAGGAATGAAAAATGCTTAAGAGTTATAGAGAGAGAGAGAGAGATTAAGAGAGAGAATGAGGTGTCTTGACTATGGCTGCAAAGAGATTTAGGAGTAGAGAGAGAGAGAGAGAGAGAGAGAGAGAAAGTAAAGAGAGTTTTATATATTTACATACTTTATATTATACTTTTAAAAAATTATAAAAGAGTGAATTTATGGTTTGTTTTGAAAGTGAGATAATGTTTTTATATATATTCATCTTTTAAATTGAAAAATGTTAACTTTTCTTTAGATACTTGTTCTTTATTTATATCACATGCAGGTTTAGCCTCTACATCACAACCCCTTCTTTTGCATATTTAAGCCTCTTAAACCCCAGCACATTAAAATGAACACAGAAAAAGAAATTATTTATTGCTTTTCTTCGCTTCGACGGTTGGTTTAGCATAGTTTAGCATAGATTAGATTGCCTTAGAGGAGAGACAATTCTCCAAGTTGCCAATCGAAGCCATGTTCAAATTTTTCTAACTAGTTCCTATTCGTTGTCAGTCCCTTCGCTCACATGCGGTTTAACACTCATAACATGCTATTAAATAAGACCTTTTACCATTTACCAAGAAGTTTATCAGTGGGCAGATTGCATGAGCAGATATCAGTGGACAGATTGCATGAGCAGATATCAGTGGACAGATTGCATATATCAGTGGACAGATTACATGTCATGGGACATATTGGAGCTTGATGATTATTGGTTATTTTTATTGCATTTGTATAAATATTTAAGCTCATTTATTGTCATAAAAATCCTTGTAAAGCCTTTTATGCTATTTTTTACATTTATTGTCATATGAAGTGCCTTGTAATAAACCCGACCATCCCGACCATTCACTAATTAACGAGTATCAGTGGGATGCATAAGTGGATATCATGTGGGCTGCATAAGTGGATATCAGTGGAACAGTTTTTAGTGGATAGATTGCAACAGTTGGGTATCAGTGCTCAGATATCAATGTATGGACAGATTACATGAATCTTCACGAAGATTGAAGCTTTATCACTAGACAACATTTTATATTACTTGTAAAGCTTTATTGGCTAATTCTTTTACATTTGTACAAATATTTAAGCCTTGTAAAGCCTTTTAGGCTATTTCCCACATTTATTGCCATATGAAGCCTTGTAAAGCCTTTTGGGCTATTTTCCACATTTATTGTATCAAGGGTTGTATATTGTACTTTACTTGTATGTATCTAAATTCTTCATTATCTTTTCTTGTAGGATTATGGAGCAATCAGCTAATGTGATGGCTATGCTAGATGACTCTGAGATCAGAGAATGGGTTTCTGATGTCACTTTGAATTTCAAAGGAAAGGAATATAGCCCCAATGGCTTTGGTAGGTGGACTCGATATCACATGGGTAGAAGAGCCTGGTTTCTTCATCAAAAGGAAAAGAGACTCTTTCTACTTATGTCAAAAAGGGAGTTCAATGGTGTTGAAGATCCATGGGATGCTACTTTCTTCAAAAAAGATATGACTTCAAGCCTTGTAGTAGGCATAATAATTCAGCGAAAAGACACCTTTGTGGATATTTTAACAAAGAGTTCAGATCCTGAAGTTGGCGGTATGCATTTTATTGTGTCAAGGAGAGACGCAAAGACCTTTGTGATGCCTCCTCCTCAACCATCAAAGTTTCCAGAGTTGCAAAGGGCATTGGAGACTCTTTCATATACTTGGGAGCAATTTCCTAGTGTGGTGGCAAAAAGGATGCATGCAAAGATAATGCTTGAATACTTTCAGGATGCAGAATATGCTCTCCATATGCAAGAATCATCACATGAAGGAGATCAAAAAGCTCAGACTTCAATGCAGGGACAAGAAGAACAGGCACACTGTCACAAACCTGTAGAACATGAGCGCAAACTTGTAGAGCCAGAAATGGTGAATGTAACTAAGGATGATGAAAAACAAGCCTTGAGTGCACGGGAATTAGCAAAAATTGAAGAAGATCAAGGTCGATCCACTGCAGTTATGCTAGAAGCTCTTGCTAGCAAGCCACGACGTGAAATGCAAAAGGCTAGTACTGCAAGAGCCACGGTTCCAAGCAGTAAGAAAAGACATCGTCCCACTGTAGAGAAAGATAATGTGGATGAAAAACGGTCAAAAAAAGAGAAAGATGAAGAAGACTCAGAATCCGAGGCTGAAGATGATCAAGATGAACTCACATCAATTAAAAATCTTAATCTGCGTCTTAATGAAGCAGTTACAGATGATGATGTGGGATATATCTGGGGTCAAAGGACGTGGTTTGTGAATGCCAAAGATGTGGAAGCTGCAGCTCTGTTTACTAATAGCCGAAGCCTTGATATATCCTATGCAATGCAAATATACGAGGCTTTGAGAGATGGCAAGAAACCTGTGGCAAGTAATGTGGTCTTGCGCCCAATAATGTTTTGTCCAACCAAAAATAGTTTTCTGGATCAAATAACATTTACAGGGCCTACACATTTCGAGGAGATCTTCAGTCAATTCTTTAAAAACACTCTAAAAAATATTCCACATGAACAAGGCGAAGAGGCACAAGGAGAGAATATGCTAAAGGAAGTCAAGAAGGAATTTCTCCTTCATTGCAGATTCCAGCCCATTGATGGTCAACATTGGGCTTATGCTTGTAATCAGATCGCAAGGGAAGCAAAGGAGGGCAAAAGACTCACTCCAGAACAATTTGTAAAGATAAGCTCATTCCATTATTATCCTGCAACGATCTGTATATTCAAGCATGAGATTAAGTCTTTGATTGAGTCCGAAAGACTTAATCATTATGTCCATGGAAAGCGTAAGATATCCTCAACATCAGAGGTCTTACAGAAGGCAAGGGTGATATGGACAACATTTGGTTCCCCAAATCCTGATTTGAAGCGAAAGGTCACAAAAGCAGACGCCGACACACTCACAAACTTTTATACTTCTTTGAGTGCAGTTGTGCCTAGGGGAACCCAAGAGCGGGAAGAAAGTATGACAAGCCTCAAGGTGGTGAGGGACAGATATGCCGACTATACTTCTATCATCTTTCGTCCTGTTGAAGTGTTCAATGAGATGCTTGAAACGTGCATTGCTTGTGAGCGTGGACAGCTGACCTATGAAGCTCCTTTGTTTATCTCCGGCAAGTCAAAGGTAATGGATAAGAAGGAGTTGACGGCAAGGATGTGGAGGCCTGTAAAGTACTTACCTGATAAGTATGCATCCATGGCAGCACAAAGAATTTTAAAGAAAGAATGGTTTTTTGGAAAAAAAGACAAAGACCACTGCATGGAAGAATGCATCAATGTACAGGTGAGGCGTGATGCAGTGCATAGTGCCATCAAGTATTTGCTGTCAGAGAAACAAATTCCACTTACTCATTGCAACATTGACTATAATGTGGTGAAGCATATAGCTTCTTTGTCAACACCCAAGGTAAAGCTATGGGCCAACAGGTGGATTAAAAAGGATGAAGATGGGTCGGAAATAGTAACCTCTTATATGAGAAAAGAGATCCCACAACAGGTGGTTGCATATGTGGAAAGATTAATCAGCGAGATAAGAATGCCAACAGATATGCACCAAAGCTTTCAATTCAATGTAGAGGTTACGGCAGAGTCTGGAAAGCTTGTCAACTTCAGGGGAGTCTCAGAAGATGACTTCTTTAAGAATGAGTCAGCATGGGATAAGCCACAACTATTCTTTATCAATGAAGTTTCTAGCGATGATATCCATAACTTCATTGATAGAATAGTATATACCACCATTAGCAAAGTGGCGATTTGTAACATTGTCATATTTGTTGATAAAAAAGACAAAGAAGCCATGCAGGTTACTCTAGAGCGAGCATATTCATCAGATTTGAAGATCTATAGTGGTGTTTATGCAGCAAAGAGAGGCAAGAGAGAATGTGGCATAGCGATTCAAACTCTTGAATCATTCTTTCTATGTATGCGGAGTCCCAACCCTGATCACTCTTTACAAAAGAACATAAGAGGGAATTCAAATAATTTGAGATTGATGCTAGAAGAGCAAGATATTCCCAGGTCCATACATTATCAAAAAAACAACTACGGAAGTCCTGCAAAAAGTGGGGGTCTCTTGCTTACCATGATGGAGAATTTGCTGCCGGCAGGTTGGGAGGTCACCTTGTGCAGGATGGGATATTTATTTGAGGATCTCCTAAGAAAAGGCAACTCCACCAATATTATTGAAAATAAGCATTTCATGGCCTATTTCCAGCTTCAAGCAGATCTAACCACAGGCTATGAAAAAGAGATAGACCACAAGGACACCGATGACATGGATGATTACCTTGAAGATCACAATGTCCCAGTTGTTAATGATGAAAAGATGGACTTACATGACCCATTCACAGAGAGGTTGGTGGATGAAGACAAATATGATGATGCCCTCTTTGATAATTATGGCTCGCAGGGTTATGAAAAAAGGCCACTACGACAATACTTAGCGGTATGAACTCTCTATTTCTCAACTAAATACAATTTTTTAAATAAGATTTAAATTTAAAGATAATGACTCTAATCTCTCATATTTATTTACAGGCAATAGAGGGAGAAGAAATGGATGAAGTCAATACGGAGGCACTCCCTTCCACTTCAACAATGCAACCACCTCTAAATTTGATTGAAAAATCAAATTTAGCTGCATTAGATAAAATGGAGAGCTCATTTCAAGTTAAGATCGTTTTGAAACGAGAACCTCAGTATTTAAGCTTTGGTAGAGAGGAGGTTTCAATCCTCTCCAATCCTTTAAAAGAGGTTAATGACAATGTTATCTTGGCCATTCTCAGGTAATGTTTATTTATTTATTGCTACTTCAATAAGCTAACATTTGTTTATTTATTCACAGTTCAGTTATATATCAGTTTCCTAGTGTAGAATGCAAATCAATTCTATGAGCTAATGTTTGTTTATTTCTTGGTGCAGTGTAGTTATTTCTCAACTTCCTAGTACAGTGCAGCATCGTGTCTACATGCTCGATGCTCTCCTTTCTTCTATTCTTAGCTCTCCTCAAAAGACTATAGAAGATGTCTGTACCTGGTTAAGCCCTTTGAATTTAGATGGGGTGCGAGTCATCTTAATGCCTTATCATGAGGCGTAAGTATCAACTCTAACCTTATTTTTACTATTTCTTTGGCAAGTTTGTGTAAAACAATAATCATTTTTATTCTGGTCGTGTAGCTCACATTGGAGTCTGATCTTCTGGGACCTTGAACTCAACCATTTATGGTTTGTGAATTCAATAGAAGGCTATCATGCCAACTCCCCAAGGTAATTATTCTCTTAATATTTTTGATACTTTCTTATTTTGTATCTTATGATCATGACATATTAATATATTTCATATGTCATGCTGGACAGTGCTGCATATCGGCTAGTATCTGCTGTCAGAACAACCACGGAGCAACAAGATCAAGTAGAATTCAAAAGACGTCTGCCAGTGGAGCAAAAAGATGGACACAGTTGTGGGTGGAGAGTCGCCTACAACTGCATGTTGTTTCTTAGAGAGATTTTTGATCTGGAGTTACCAGTCAAAATGGAATCATATACAGAAGCTGATCTGCTAGCATTTCGGGCTGAGAGTATTCAGCATCTAATTACTACCATTGGGAAACAACATGAAAATATGACTACATTGCACCATGTATAAAACCTTATCTTTATACTTGTATACTTGTTCTAGCCTTTAAGTGGGATCTTTAAGTGGGATGTATAAATCTCATAACTTTTTTATATTTTCCTCCAAAAGGAGAAGAGAATGAGTTTAATGAAAGCATACTATCTTTATACTTTTATAATTATTTAAACCATTAATTTTATTTGGGATGTATAAATCTCATAACTTGTCTAATGAAAGCATGCTATCTTTATACTTCTATGATTATTTAAACCATTATTTTTATTTGGGATGTGTAAATCTCATAACTTTTTAAATTTTTCATCCAAGAGAAGGAGAGACTCACTCTAATGAAAGCGTGTATGAAACCTTTTTAAATTTTTGCTCCAAGCAGAGGAGAGACTTACACTAATGAAAGCATATATGAAACCTTATCTGCTTGTTTAAGCCTTTATTTGGGATGTGTACATCGCATAACTTTTTTATATTTTTATGGCAGAAGGAGGATGTGGAGGACATAGCAAGTGAAGAAGAATACGATGTAGACTACTCCCTCAATAAGATGAGTCATAAAAATATGAATCTATTGGAGCAGATTGGAAGTTCATTCACTGCTATGTTGTTAATTCGACAACAACCTCATTTTTTTGAATTTGGTGAAGAAGAGATTTCAATCCTCTTGAATCCTAAGAATGAGGTTAATGTCAAAGTCATTACAACCATCCTCAGGTTTGATGCAGCCTTTTCCTTGGCTTTATACTTTGCTTATTTTGATTAAACCCAAGAAGCTAATACTTTTTTTTTAAATATAGCAATGTTATAGCAAATTTTCCGCAAAATATACAAAGCGTTTCATATATGCTCGATCCTCGTATTTCGGAAGTGCTTATCAACAAAGAAGAAACCATAGAGAATGTTTGCAAGTGGTTGAAGCACATTCCTATGAATGACGCACGAGTTATTTTTACAGCATATTATGAGAAGTAAGCATCAAACCCTACTTGTTTTTCCTATTGCATTTGCTAGAATTGTCTCAAACACAGTAATTATTCTTTATTGATAATGCAGCTCACATTGGAGTCTGGTAGTCGTGGACATCCTTGCGAAGAAGTGCTTCTTTGCAAACTCAATGACATCCGTCCATGGCAATGTGTTGGAGTAAGTATAGACTACACTTGTTGTCACTTCTTGACATGTAGATTGATATGCAATGCACATATTCACTGTTGTTATATGTTTTGATATGCAGATCAGCTCGAAAATTAGTAGATGCTATCGACATAGTAATGCGGCAATGTGACTTGGCACAACAAATAGAGTATATAACATGTCAGGTATCACATCAAGATAATAGCCACATCTATAATTGTGGATGGAGGGTGGGCTACAATTGCTTTTTGGTACTTGGTCAAATTTTTGAGATGCAAAATGACACCACACTATCAACATATACGGATTTGCATCTCTATGCATTTATAACATGTACCATTCGAGCAATCATTGATTGCGAAATGAATGCCATCAAAGAGTCAAAGAGGATAGATGACCTCAACTCTACAAACATGGCCTCATTAAAAGAATTGGGAAGCTCTTTTAATGTTAGGGTTATGATTCAACATAGACCTCAGTATCTTGAATTTGGGGGAGAAGAGATTTCAATTCTCTCCAGAGCTTCAAATGAGGTCAATAACAACGTTATGATGGCCATTCTCAGGTTTGATACAAACTTTTTCTCTACTTGATAATTCAATATTTTGATTTAATCTAATAAGCTAATAAGCTAATATTCATTTATTTTGATTAAATCTAATAAGCTAATATTCATTTATTTGTTGGTGCAGTATAGTTATCTCACGATTTGGTAGAGTCGTACAAAATCGTGCGTATATGTTGGATTCCCTCCTTTCTCCTATACTTAGCGATAGCAGAAAGACAATAGCCGATGTTTGTAAATTATTACAGCCTTTACATTTACATGGCGTGCGAGTCCTATTTATGGCATATCATGAGATGTAAGTATCATGGCAACCTTTATTTTCATCTTGTACTGGCAACATTGTGTTAAATAATAATGGTTCTTAATTATTCGTGTAGGGAACATTGGAGTCTGGTGGTTTGGAACCTTGAAGACAACTATTGTTGGTTTGTTAACTCCATTGCAGGCTTTCATGGCTCAGTGCAAACGTAAGTATTCTATTAATCTGTTGTTACTTCTATATTATGTACCTTATGTGATAGATACACTAAGTTTTTTTAATATGTCACGATGAGCAGGTCGATTGAGAAGTTGGTATCTGCTATCAAAGAAACAGGACAGTACAAAGACTCGGTAGACTTCCAAAAGCGTTTAGTAGTAGAGCAGGAAGATGGGCATAGTTGTGGGTGGAGAGTTGCCTACAACTGCATGTTGATTTTCAAAGAAATTTTCTCACTTATGCCACAGATCTCATCGGAAGACTCTTTGGAGCTCAAATATTCAGAGGAGGATATACAATTGTTTAGGGCTGAAATCATTCGAGACCTAATTGCTACCATTAGAATACAACGTGCAACTGAAGCAATACCAGAGCTTCCCTTTAAGGAAGAGGAGACTGAGTCTACTATGAAAGCACTGCATACTACAGAAGAAGTAGAGACCCAATGTACACCTACAGCACCACAGCCTCCACTGGAAGCATCAGAAGAGTTGCCACCGCCTCCGCTTGCATTTAAGGAAGAGGATACTGAGTCTACTCCGAAAGCACTACATACTACAAAAGAAGTAGAGACCGAGTGTACATCTACAGTACCACAGCCTCCATTGGAAGCGTCCGAAGAGTTGCCAGAGTCTCCACTAGAAGCATCACAAGAGTTGTGATGCATGTATGATGTTGTGTTTGTAGTTTTTGTTGATTATACACACCAATTTGTGACTTATTACTAAAGTGGCATAATCATGATATTTATATAATTTCTTTATGCACACAATTTTATGATATGAATGTGTGATGATGTGATTATTTGGAAATAAATCCTTGTGTGATGGGAATTCTGATATGAATATTTGATGATGTAATATTTGTAATATATTTATTTCATGCACACAATTTTATGATATGAATGTGTGATGATGTGATTATTTGAAAATAAATCCTTGTGTGATGAGAATTTTGATATGAATATGTGATGATGTAATATTTGTAATATATTTCTTCATGCACACAATTTTATGATATGAATGTGTGATGATGTGATTATTTGGAAATAAATCCTTGTGTAATGAGAATTTTATTCAGTTGGACAGTCTCCACTCACTTAAAGTAGAGCATTCGCAATGCTTCTCTCACTTTATTCCAACCCTTATCCTTATCATCTCCACTCACTTAAAGTAGAGCATTCAATCTCCACTCGCTTTATTCCAACCCTTATCATAGTGAACACATCGTGCCACTCACTTTATTCCAACCCTTATCCTTATCGTAGTGAACACATCGTGCCTTAGTGCACTTGTATTCTTCCATCCTAGTCTTTCCACAAACACTCTCTTATTTCTTACATCCTAGTCCTTCTGAGTAACTTGTATTCTTCTATCCTAGTCCTTCCGCAAACACTCTCAGAGTCTTCTTTCATCCATCCTGATAACCAAGTATCCTTCTGAGTAACTTGTATTCTTCTATCCTAGTCCTTCCGCAAACACTCTCAGAGTCTTCTTTCATCCATCTTGATAACCAAGTATTCTTCTATCCTAGTTCTTCCACAAACACTCTCTTCTTTCATCCATCCTAGTGCTTCTCACATTAACTTGTATTCTTCTTGTATTCTTCTATCCTAGTCCTTCCGCAAACACTCTCAGAGTCTTCTTTCATCCATCCTGATAACCAAGTATTCTTCTATCATAGTTCTTTTGCAGACACTCTCTTCTTTCTTGCATCCTAGTGCTTCTCATTAACTTGTATTCTTCTATCCTAGTCATTCCGCAAACACTCTCAGAGTCTTCTTTCATCCATCTTGATAACCAAGTAATCTTCTATCCTAGTTCTTCCTCCGCAGACACTCTCTTCTTTCTTGCATCGTAGTCCATCTCCCTTTCTTTATCATCTCCCCACCCATGGATGTCCTTGGCATTGTCGAAGACGTGGAGTTCGGAATTAACAATCTCAAAGAATGGATTGCTGACCAAGGAGCACAGAGAGAGGCCAGAATTCGACAAGGTTCTCCTTTGACACACATGGAGAGAGAGGAATTTGCTGCACAAAGGCACGCAGAGAGGGAGGAGACTCTCAAGATAGCAGACAGTGAAAGACTTCTAAGACTTATGATAAAAGCACGACAAGATCTATTAGATTTCTTAAGTAACCTGCGTTATCGTAGCTCTCGTCATGGGCGATTCGATGCGGATGCTGAGAGAACAATAAGAGCCTCTCAGAGAAATTATAAAGAAACAATTTGTGATTGCTTAAACTTCTTCTTCTCATGTAATTATGTTGAGGATACAGCTGTGGAGGCAGTGAAGGATTGGGTTGTTGAGAAGATAAGAGAGACCAATGATGAGATCTTCTAGACTTAGATAAGAGAGACTGTATTAAGGTGTTTTTTGACACCATATGGCTTTGTATTAAGGTGTTTTTTGACACCATATGGCCTTGTATTAAGGTGTTTTTTGACACCATATGGCTTTGAGTAATATGATCTACTTCTTGTACAAATGTGATGTTAAGATGATGTTAAGAGAGACTGTATTAAGGTGTTTTTTGGCACCATATGGCTTTGAGTAATATGATCTACTTCTTTACAAATGTGATGTGCTCTTTTTGAAATGTACTCTAGTTTTCATAACATGTCACGCCATTTTTTCTAATTTGATTTTTTAAAATCTTACTTTTTTGTCTCTTTTAACAATGTGATGTACTCTATTTTTAACATCTCACGTCATTTTTTCTAATTTGATTTTTTTAAATCTTCCTTTTTGACTCAATGTTTTGTTTTATAAGAGCCTCTTTTTTTGAAATGTTTTATTCAGAAATATCTCACAAAATGAATTTGGACAGTGCAAGAGTCCAAAATTAATGAAATAGGTGTTAAGGGTGGCAAGAAGAAGTTTCAAGGAGAACGCTTCTGCAAAAAGAAGGGCCATATGATATCAGATTGCCAGGTCAAGAAAGCAAATGAAAAGAATGGTATCCTGAAGAAGACAGATAAGGAGAAAGAGACACCTAACGTAGCGGAAGCAGAGTTGGATCTATTTCTAGCCATTGAGAAAGAGTTTTCCTCAATTCAAGAAGCTTCAACCACTGATTCATGGGTGTTGGATAGTGGTGCCTCTCGTCACTAAAGGGTCTATATTGTTCCATGCAGCCTCTACAGGAACCCATCACTGTGACAATTGGTAATAACACAAAATGCCCTATTGAGGGTATAGGTACAGTTACATTTGTTTCTGTAAATGGAGATGTTAAGAAACTATCTAATGTGCTGTATGTTCCACAAATCAAGAGAAATTTGTTATCAGTTGCTTCCATAACTGACCTTGACCATGAGGTGAGGTTCACCAAGACAGGATCAAAGATTCTAGATAGTGCAGGCAATCTTGTTGGCACAGGAGTAAGGAGGAACAACCTGTATGAGCTAAGTGCTCTTACAGCCACCGCTGGAGTGAGCACAAAGCAGACTTTGGCATGAAAGATTTAGCCACATCGGATTTGCAGTGCTGAAGGAGATGTAGAAGCAAGGTATGGTTGCTCACTTACCTGCAGTCACAGAAATCAAAGAACCATGTGAAGCTTGCATGATGGGCAAGCAACAAAGAAAGGCATTCCCACAAGAAATCAAAAATAGAGCAAACGCTCCTCTAGAGTTGGTGCATGTTGACTTGTGCGGTAAGATGCCTACACAGGCCTTGGGGGGATCTTCCTATTTTTTATTGATTGTTGATGACTATAGTAGGAAGATGTGGGTGTACTTTCTTCTCGAAAAGGCTCAAGCTTTTGGTAAATTTAAAGAATGGCTATAGCTTGTTGAAAATGAAACAGGGAGAAAAGTGAAGCAAATCAGATCGGATAATGGTGGTGAGTTTGTTTCTACAAAGTTTGGAGATTTTTGCAAGAGCAAAGGGATCAAGCGACAAATGACGACACCACATACGCCTCAACAACATTTGGTTGTTGAATGCCGAATGCAGACCACGGTGGAGATGGGGAGGTGTATGTTGAAAGTTGCTAGACTGCCAAACCACTTTTGGGCTGAGGCTATCAATACTATGGTTTACATCCTTAATCGCAACTATACAAAGGCACTTAAAGGTAAAACACCACACGAGGCTTATAGCAGTAAGAAGCCATTTGTCTCCCACTTCAGAGCATTTGGGTGTGAATGCTATTCGCATGTACCAGACAAAGAGAGAAACAAGCTACAACCAAAAAGCACCAAATGTATCTTCTTAAGCTATTGTGATGAGAAGAAAGCCTATAAGTTGTATGACTAAGAGGTAAAGAAGATCATAGTGAGCCACGATGTGGCATTCAAGGAGCAGCCACATGCACTGGAGGTAGAGAATAGCTCTTCCACTTTATCATCAAGCAAAGAGGTAATTCACTATGGACTTGTCCCAAGAGCTATAAAGGAGAAGGAAATATCAGATGATGAAGGTATAAGTCAACAACCTGTTGTTACACCATCGAAAAAGCCATTGCCACGATGGGTAAGGCAACTCTACGACCATGATAACTAGATGCCTATGTCTGCTGTTGAGCAGCATGCAGATGGACTAAGGTGGTCTCAGAGAATCGAGGAGCAAAGGAGGGCTTCTACTCACATTGTCAATATGGCCTTGATGGCTGAGATTATTGCAGAAGTAAAGGAGCCTGCGAGTTTGGAGGAAGCACTTGTAGACCGAGATTGGAAAAATGCTATGCAAGTAGAATATGATGGCATCATGAAAAATGAAACTTGGGAGCTGGTAGATCGACCACCTAACAAAAAGGTTATTGGCACCAAGTGGGTTTGGAAGGTAAAGTATAAGGCCGATGGGAATTTGGAAAAGTACAAAGCTAGATTGGTTCCACAAGGATTTTCGTAGGTTGAAGGGTTTGATTTTCAGGAATCTTTCACTCTAACTACCAGAATGACCACTATTCACACAGTACTATCGGTGGCTGCTCATAAAAAGTGGCCAGTTTATCAAATGGATGCTAAATCAGCATTCTTGAATGGTGACCTCAAGGAGGAGGTGTACGTGAGAGTGCTCTCAACGGAAGCAAGAACGGAAGAGGGAGAGAGAGCGAGAGAGAGAGACAGAGAGCCACACAAGTTTTGGTGGGTGCAGAACCACCCTAATCTTCTTTTTCATTCATTTATATATGTGTTTGAGTATTGTACATAACTGGGGTTAAGGCACAGTGACCTTTAACCCCCACAACCTCCCACTTAAAGGACAATGTGCCTTTAAGGGAGAACAACCAGTGAGCATACTATCCAATGCCCATCAATACACGACAATACTCAAACCGCTGACTAGGTAGACTCTTCGTTAGCATATCTGCAGGGTTATCATCTGTATGAACCTTGACAAGCTCTATGCGCTTGTCCTCAAGTACCTCCCTGATGAAATGGTACCTGACCTCAATGTGTTTGGTCTTTGCATGAAAGACTGGATTCCGTGCTAGCTGAATAGCACTCATGGAATCACTATGCAATGTCGGTACACCTGTATGAATCCCCAAATCTCCCACTAGCCGATCAAGCCATATAGCCTCCTTGCAACCCTCTGTGGCTGCAACATACTCAGCCTCTGTGGTAGACAAAGCCACGCACTTTTGTGCACGAGACATCCACGACACTGCACCACCTGCAAAGGTGTTCAAACACATAACCAGAAGTGGATCTCCTACTATCCACATGCCCTGCATAGTCTAAATCTGTGTACCCAAGTACACGCATGTCTCCTTTACCAAAGCAAATGCACATCTCCTTGGTACCCTTCATGTACCTCATGATGCACTTAACTGCCTCCCAATGCCTCTTTCCTGGATTAGCCACATACCGGCTAACAACTCCCACTGCAAATGCAATGTCTGGTCTAGTAGCTATCATAGCATACATAAGACTCCCAACTGCTGATGCATAAGGAACCTTGGCCATCATGGCCCTTTCCTCATCTGATTTGGGACTATTTGTATGACTCAGTTTCACATATGGAGGCAATGGAGTACTCACTGCCTTCCCCCCCTCCATATTGAAACGCTGCAATACTTTTGTAACATACTCTTTTTGTGAAAGCCAAAGGAGTTTCCTACTCCGATCACGCGTGATGCGCATACCAAGAATATGACCTGCAAGTCCCAAATCCTTCATATCAAAGGCCTCATGCAACTTGGCCTTTAATGCATCTAGCTCATAAGTATTCTTGCTAGCCAATAGCATATCATCCACATATAGTGCCAAGATTATCAGGCTATTATCCTTAGCCCTTTTAGTGTAGAGGCAGTGATCAATTTCACTCCTTCTAAAACCCTGGGACCGAATGAAAGCATCAAACTTCTGATACCATTCTCTAGGTGCTTGCTTAAGACCATAGAGACTCTTCTTCAGCTTGCAAACTAAATGCTCTTTGCCCTTTTCTTCAAAGCCTTCCGGCTGCACCATGTAAATTTCCTCATGCAAATCCCCATGCAAGAAAGCTGTCTTGACATCCATCTGCATAAGCTCCATATCCTCTGATGCCACTAGTCCAAGCATGCATCAAAGTGTGGTCATCTTCACAACCGGAGAGAATATCTCATCAAAGTCCACACCCTTCTCTTGCTTGAACCCTTTAGCAACCAAGCGGGCCTTGTACCTAGGCACATCATCACCTGTGACCTTCATTTTGTAGACCCATTTACATGGCAATGTTTTCTTTCCATGTGGCAAAGAAACCAAGTCCCAAGTCTTATTCTTCATAAGTGAACTCATCTCTGATTGCATAGCATACTCCCACTTGCGTTGATCCTCACGCATCATAGCCTCTTTGTAGCAAGAAGGCTCCCCGCAATCAGTAAGCATCACATAGTCTACCCCCGGAACAAACCTATCAGGTGGTCTAGACACTCTAGATGATCTTCTCAAGGGCACTTCAGCTTGCTGTCCCACTTGCATATCAGCCACATTTGGCTCATCATTTCCACCAATAGATGATCCATCATCTACCCTTGATTGTATACCTGTGGGAGTACTTGGTTGTACCATTTCTTGCACATTTGGTGCATGGACAGCTTGCTGCCTATCAACATATGCAGGTGGATTCACATCCTGAAAAGTGATTCTCCTCATTTCCACATCCCTCATGGGTGCCTTATGCATCTTCTTCTCATTGAAGACCACATCATGGCTGCGTATGATCTTCTTTGCTTCTGGATCCCAGAGACGATAGCCCATCTCTCCACATTCACCATAACCTAGAAAGATGCATTTCCTAGACTTAGGATCTAGCTTCTTTCGAAGCTCTTTTGGCACATGTGCATATGCCTCACACCCAAATATATGCAAATGAGAGTAAGAGGGCTTCTTGCCACTCCATGCCTCTTCAGGAATACCACCATCCAAACTCTTACTAGGTGATCTATTGATCACATGCATTGCAGTCTTCATTGCCTCAGCCCAAAAACCACCAGAAAGACTTGCATTGGAAAGCATGCATTGCAACCTTTCTTGAATGGTACGATTCATCTTTTCTGGAACTGGATTTTGCTCTGGAGTACGAGGGGATGTGAGCTCCCTCTTAATCCCACGTGTATCACAGAAATGCTGAAAGTCATGAGAGAGATACTCTCCACCATTGTCAGTCCGTAGGCATTTAAGCGTTCTAGCTGACTGATTCTCAACCAAGGCCAGCCATTTCTGAAATACCTGGAACACATCACTCTTCCGAGCTATAGCATAAGCCCACACTTTCCTAGTTGCATCATCAATGAATGTCACATAGTATTCAGCCCCGCCTAATGACCGTGTAGGCGTGGGACCACATACGTCTGAATGTACCAAATCAAGCATTTCAAACTCTTTCTTTCCCCTTCTTTTATGGGCTGATTTAGTCTGCTTCCCATAGACACAGTGCTCACAAAATTCAAAATCAGAGAAACTCAAATGCGATACATAACCCAAACGGCATAAGAGTTTCATTCCATTCTGGCTCATGTGCCCCAACTTGCAATGCCACAAAGAAGTGCTTGGCTGCTCGGTTATTGCAACAACATGATCAAATACCCCTGATACATGTAAGGGATACAAAGTCCCACACTTGGCACCCCGAAAACCAGCATCATCTAGCTGACCCACTGAAATAAGGCTCTTGGTCAACTTAGGCACATGTCTCACATGTTTCAAAACAAATGCAGACCCATTTGCAAAAGAAAACTTTATGTCACCTGCTCCCACTATGTCACATGCATAGTCATTTCCAAGATGCACACAACCTGTCTTTCCACTATCATAAGTGGAGAACCATTCCCTATGGGGAGTAACATGGAATGAAGCACCAAAATCCAAAATCCAATCCTGGGAATATGCATCATCTGAAGTGGTAAGCAACTCTGCAGATAAACTAGACATGAAGAGAACATCATTGTCACTATCACGTGTGACTGCATTGATCTCCTCGATCTTCACTTTTCCTTTGTCCTCCCTTGGACTCTCTTCCTTTTGATTTGCACCCCAATTTGCATTCTTTTTCTTATCCTTTTGCTCTCTTTTCAGCTTGTAGCAATCCTTTTTTATATGGCCCTTCTTGCCACAATGGTAACACTCAATGTTCTGTGCCCTGGATTTGCTACATGACTTCACTCTTTCTTGGGACTTCCCCCTGAACTGTGATCTGCCCCTTTGCACATTTAAGGCTGCATCCTGCTTGTTGCCATCCATAGACTTCCGTCTAATCTCCTCGGCCAACAAGCTACCCACAACATCATCAAATTTCAGTACTCCACCAGGTGCAGAGTTACTGACAGCTGTACGGAAGGTATCCCATGAGGATGGCAATGAACATAAGAGAAATATTGCCTTAGTCTCCGCATCAAAATTCATTTTCTGAGCCTGAAGCTGGCTGAAAATAATATTGAATTCATTCAAGTGAGAAGCAATGGAGACCCCTTCCTTCATCTGCAGCTCAAACAACCTCTTCATGAGGTAAACTTTATTAGAGGCAATTTCCTTTTCATAAGTGGCACACAGTTTCTTCCACAAATCTTCCGTAGTCTGCTCATTTACTACTGTGAAATAAACTGACTCTGCAAGATGAAGTCTAATAGTAGACTTTGCTAATGCATCCAACTCATTCCAATCATCCTCAGACATATTTGCAGGCTTAGCTTCAATCCCTGCCAAGGGTTTAATCTGCTTCTTTTGAATAAGCACATCCCTTATTTGTTCTTTCCACAAAGAAAAGTTTGTCCCATCAAACTTTTTAATGCTGAAAAACTCCTTTTCAGACATGGAAGAGGATGCCATGATGCAAATAAAGCAAAATCCCAAATGCTAGTACCTGCAAGAGAGAATCACACCAAATACTAGGTGCACCCAAATGTGTATGCCATAATAGACTGAAATATCACAAAAAACTCAAAGCTCAAAGCATCAAAAGATGCATCTGACTCATGTGCATATACTATGCATCCATATGAGCAAATCTGGCCCAAAAGAAAATGCTAATAAGTGCCAAATGACTCAAGCATAAACACCGTTCACTGGCATATGCATCAATAATATCTCATCCAAGAGAGCATAGCACTATCAGTGCATCACCAGCAATGTGTCAAAGCTGTCCCTCAGCATAAAATAGCATCCATGTGCAAAGCATCCATAAAAAATAGCATCCCACAAGGCAATTTGGGCCTATCAGCGCATCCAACAAGGACCGCAATGCATCCAAATGGCCTATAAATCATCCACTGCAACCCAATGCATACCACGAATGAGCGCACACTACTCAAACTGCAACCAGAGTGATCTGCATAAGGTATGCTCAAGAAATCATAGTCCCACAGTAATGTGAGCGCTACTGAAAATAGAACCTGAGATGCCTCAAAACATGGGCGCCATTGCATAATCAGAATCAGCAAGAAAATCTGCAAATATATCTCTTCTGCCAGAACTCCAAAATCCCAACCGATGAGTGAGAAATGGGAGTCAACACTTATCCAGTACCATGTGGCATAAATCTAAGGTTTCAAAACCTTAGTATGAAAAATGCATAACAGAGAGACGAAATCGAATACACAGAGATTTATAACTCTGAAAATCCTCCACCGAATCGCGCAAGAACTGACAGGTAGGGGTTTTTGGGCGTCCGGAACGCAATGGGATAGACGGTTTTGGAAACCGTGGTCTCAATCACTGGGTCCAACACACGGACTGAAAAACGTTTTTGGAAACATAGCTATCTGTAAACTCCGCC
The DNA here is from genome assembly GCF_047967505.1 of Dipteris shenzhenensis. Lineage (NCBI taxonomy): Eukaryota > Viridiplantae > Streptophyta > Polypodiopsida > Gleicheniales > Dipteridaceae > Dipteris > Dipteris shenzhenensis. The sequence goes on from NC_141614.1 coordinate 45,635,254, forward strand.
GGAGTGTGAATGATGAGCAACATAGAAGTTTTAGGACCTCCTGAGTCCACTGGAACTGACAGATCTGCAAATGGTTGCTCCAAACTTGAGTTCCAACACCCGGGCAAAAAACGCAGGAACTGATACAGTGAGTCAGAAATCCACTGAAATGATCCCAGATTCAAGAATGAAGGTGTTTCCAAGCTCCTGAAGTAATGTGGACACCAAAAGCAAGCAATAGTTGCCTCTACAAGTCAATACGGAGTCTCTGTCATCGAACGGAACAGGAAAAAGCTCAAAAAACGACTTTTTCTTTGAAAGCTCTTAACAGGCTCTCAAAACCACTTCGCAAAGCCAAAGTGACTTTTCCAAAGGTTCCTCCAAGGTCTCTGCACACTCGGATGCAAGTAAAGTCACCCACAAAGCTTCCCACAGAGCTTCTCCTTCCTCCCACAGAGCTGCTGAGCTTCCAAGCATTCACGCACGCTCAGCTAAATCACCCGGGCTCTGATACCAGTTGAGAGTGCTCTCAACGGAAGCAAGAACGGAAGAGGGAGAGAGAGCGAGAGAGAGAGACAGAGAGCCACACAAGTTTTGGTGGGTGCAGAACCACCCTAATCTTCTTTTTCATTCATTTATATATGTGTTTGAGTATTGTACATAACTGGGGTTAAGGCACAGTGACCTTTAACCCCCACAGTACGTGGCTTAGCCACTTGGGTTTGAGGCCCCCCATTCTGAGAACAAGGTATGTAAGCTAAAGAAGGCTCTGTATGGGTTGAAGCAGGCCCCAAGAGCATGATGGTACCAATGGATAGACAAAGTCTTTCATAAATTAAACTTCAAAAGATATGCCTCATATGCTAGCTTGTGTGTGTATAGGAAAGGTGGAAAAACTGCTATTATTGTTCTATATGTGGATGATCTCCTTATTATAGGTGACTATGAAGACATGATCCAGCAGACTAGAAAGGCGTTGAGCACAGAGTTTGAGATGGTAGGCTTGATGCACTACTGTTTGGGGATTGAAGTCTGGCAAGAGCCAGGCAAGATCTTCATCTCTCAACAAAAATATGCAAGGGAGATCTTGAAGGCATTTGGTATGTCCGAGTGCAAGGAGATAGCTACACCTATGGAGGTAAATGCGAGGTTGTCTATAGAGGATGCCTCACCACCAGCAGACAATGGGAGGTACAGGAAGTTGGTCGACAGTCTCATCTATCTGTGCAACACCAAACCAGACATCAGTTTTGCTATTGGCATTTTGAGCAGGTTCTCCAATAAGCCCCGAGAGAATCATTGGAATGCAGGTATAGGGTGCTTAGGTATGTGAAGGGCACTCTTGATTATGGCATCACCTATGGTACGGTCACTTCCTTGGCTAGTCATTGTGACTCAGATTGGGCTGGAGATGTTGATTTTAAGAAATCAGTTTTTGGATATTGTTTCTCTTTAGGTTCAGGTATCTTCTCTTAGATCAGTAAGAAACAACCAACAGTGGCATTGTCTTCTACCGAGGCTGAGCACAAAAAAGGCAGCATGTTTTGCTACATGTGAAGCAATGTGGCTAAGGAGGATCTTATGGCACATGGGAGTGCAAGAGGATGAGGCAACTCTGCTGAGGTGCGACAATCAAAGTTGCATGGACATTGCTAAAAATCCAACGTTTCATGTGCACACAAAACATATAGAGATTCAGTATCACTATGTGCGTGATTTGATCGGGATAGTGGAATCGGTCTACTATCCAATACCTTGGTATGGGGTGAGAGTTATTTGTGTATAGGATATTATGAGTTTTTTAGAAAATAGGAAGAGTGAGTCATATAAAGATGTGGGCTCATGTCCATGTGTTCCAATAATATAAGAGAGGCCACATGCCAAGCGTGTGGAAGGCATGTGGAGGAGTGTGAAGTCAAGAGGAATCCTTCTAGAACTCCTATCTGGAATAAGGAGGATGTGGACATGTGGACAAGAGAGGGTCCCTATGGGCTCCATGTGAGGAGACTCTTGACTTTCTCAATATTTTAAGAGTTTTGAGCATCTTTTGATGGGACACATGGCAAGAGTAGCCAAAAAGGACATGGATGGTGACATACGTGCTTATGTGATTGATGGGGAAAGGAATCTACATGCAGCAATTGTAAATGGGTGAAGGAGGGTAACAAAATCTCTATAAAAGGAGCCCTCCTCTCCCTTGTTCATCAATCTCTTCCACCATTAGGCCTCATGTTGTTGTAGCTCTAGTCTCCCCAAGCTTCTTCCATGAGCCTTCTCTCCCTCTTGTAGATATTCTCTTATGTAGACTCTTGAGTCCATCTCTCTCTAGTTTATTCTCTCTCTATGAGTAGTCTTGGAGCTTCCGCTCCCTCTTGTATGTATGAAACCTCTTCTTCTCCCTTGTATTTGTAGTGTTGGAGTGGATTCTCACTCTATTTGTAATGAAGGTCACTTTAGGTTCTCTCTCTCTTGAGTGTCCCTTCCCTTTTCTTTCTTTCAAAGCATTAAAAGTTCTTTCTATTCGGCCACTCACTGTGCATATATGGTCCATTTGTTTCCCGAGCCACCATGCAAACTTCTTTCCCTCTTCTAAGCGAAATCTAGGAGGGGTGGATCGTTGATGAAGGTGGAGTCTTGAGGGAGCATCCTACTCAGGCGAAATTAGCCTGGGTGGAGGGTAGTTTTCATGACAGTTGGACCCCCCGTTAGTTTTTTGCTCGTAACTTTCTGCTCAATAGTCCGATTATAATGAAATTTATATCAGTGCGAAGCTCTCTTCAAGACGCATGTTTATAGGTAATCAGATCTTGAATCAGATAAGTTATGAGTCTCTGTGTCTGACAGTTTGTTTTCATGACAGTTTTTACCCCCGTCTAGTAAACTGCCCATAACTTTTTGGTTGCTTCTCTGTTTCTTACGAAACATATATCAACGCGAAGCTCTCTTTAAGACGCATGTCTCTATATGCTTAGATATTGAATCAGATATTGCTGCAAAATGTTATGAGTCTCTGTGTTTGATAGTCTATTTTCATGATAGTTTTTACCCCCTTCCTGTAAAGTGTCCATATCTCTTCAATCGTCTGTCTGTTTTCAATGAAACTTATATCAGCGCAAAGAGCATCTCAAGGCGCATCTCTTTGTGTGCTTGAATCTCTGATATCATGTCTCTATTGAAAGTTATAGGCCTCTGTGTCTAATGACAGTTTGTAGAAGTGTTTTGAATTGTGTAAAGGTGTCTATGAAGGAGGTGCAATGTTTCCTCGGAATCTACCCATCCGACCCAATCATCCCCTTCAAACTCCTCGATATATATCAGTTCATGTCATGTTGAGCCGCAAGATCTTCTTTCAATAACGTATCGCTCTTCTCTTTGGTGTAGATTGGCTCGCTGAGATTATGGCCTCTGCTGATCCTTTCCTTCTCCCTATGCTTGATTACATCACTTGGGATGTTACCATCTTCATTCTCATCTAAGGGAGGAAAGTATGGTGTGGTATCTTGGCATAAAAGCTTTTTTCTAATGTCCCATTCTCAATGATAAATATCTTTGGCTATCAGTTTGAAAGCAGCAGGAAGTGAAGAGGTGCGTGAAGTTTATTACCCCCAACTTCATGTCACATCTTTTGGTGGAGATGCTGGGTACATTTGGTATTGGATTCATCCCACCTTACTAAACAGTCTCGGGTGTACTTGATTGCATGTTATGCCTAGAAGAGGCATGTGTTTTGATGAGATAAAGAAGATGCCTAGAAGAACTCCGTTAGAAGAGATTGCAACCCGTTTAAGAGAACTTAAAGATTGTGAAGGTGATGCTCAAGCTATTCGCACAGTCACCATGATCATATCCTTTATGTTTGCACTGTTGAATATGTTGGTGAATCAACAACACCGGCAGCAGGCACAATGATAGATTGGGGATTGTTCCATGCACTGGCAGCTTGGTGTGAAGAAGAAATGAGTCTTTGGGTAGTCTATAACAGAGGATTGGTGATTCTTAATGCTTTCAACTTCTTTTGCTATGCAAATGATGAAGAGTACAATATCTTGAAGCTTTTATGTGCACTCCCTATTGTGAGGGGTGATTCTAGAAAGCATATATACACAATGTTTTCATGGTGCTGGTTGGTCACTTATTTTTGAAGATTTTGTTGAGGATCACATTGTGGAGGGTTTTCAACAAGTGGTTATGCATAATAAGTTGGTCTTGGCATACTAAGGCTCTGTGGGATCTTGTTTGGATCTTGTTTGGGATATTATTTGGATCTTGGTATTTCCTTTTTGTGTTTCATCATGGTGAAGATTCCAGTGTTTCGAGGGACCCAAGGGGAAGACCTAGAGTCTTATCTTCGGGATTTTGTTCGAGGATGCCGGCTTTCTGGATGGTCCATGAAGGATCGGGCAGAGATTTTGCCTGATTTTCTTGAAGGTGTAGCCTTGAGTTGGCATGAGACCTTGTCGGACTCTACCAAGGAGGATTGGGACCAAGTGGTGGCAGTAATGAAGCAGAGATTTGGGGCAGTGGAGTTGCCAAATGCTTTGATGTTGCAATTGGACCGGTTCTATCAAGGAGAGGGTGAGTTGGTCTCTACGTTGGCAATCTGATATGAAACTTTATGGACAAAGTATGAAAGGATAGCTTTGCGAGCTGTGGCATCTACATCATCGGCCCCTTAAAGTCTCTCAGGGATGGAGCACTTAAAGATGAGCAAATTGGTTATGGCTTTGGAGCCTCGTCTTTGCTCAAAAGTAATGAGTAAAGATCCAACAACATACATGGAGGCACTTCGCATTGCAACCAAGAAAGAAGCTTCTCTAAAGATCGAATCCTCTTTTGTGTCTTCAACAGCTTCAACTTCTAAGGTGGAGGTAATGGGCACTCCTCAGGTACCAAAGTCCTCTGAGTTAGATCATAATATCTCCCAATTGATGGCAGAGTTTGCTGATTTAAAATTGCATTTGGTTAATGCACGACAACCTAGAGCACTAAAGAGTGAAGGTAGGCCTCGAGATAGGAGTGGGATCACTTGCTATGAATGTAATGAAAAAGGTCACTATCGCCCCGAGTGTCCTAGATTGAGAAAGAAAGAAGAAAAACAAGTATCCTTGTTAGAAGCTTCTTCAGGGGATGAGGAAAAAGAGGTAATGATGGCTAAACGGGGGCGTGGTAAAGCAAAAGAAGAAGAAGAAAGAAAGGAAGAAGTAGATGAGGAAGATCAGGAAGAGAAACACCGTAGTAAGAAAAAGAAGGCATCTAGAAGGAGAATTAGCCAGTCAGACTTTCCTTTAGGACAAGGAATTGGAAGCTATGACTTGTTGTCCGACCTTAAAGAAAAGGAAGCTCATATCACCTTTAGTCAATTACTTGCTTTGTCTCCAAAACTATGGAAGGAATGGGGAAAACTAGCAAGCACAAGAGTGTCAAAGAAGAAAAAGAAGAAAAGTGCCATTCGTGTTGTTCAAAAGGTAGATATAGATGCTGGTGATGATGTACCTATGGTTGATGTGATCATTGATGGTCAAGTGATTTCTAATGTGTACATTGATGGAGGTGCATCGATTAATGTCATGAGTGAGAAGACCATGATGGATGCTGATTTAAAATACTCTAGTACTACCTCTCCTTATCGCATCAAATTGGCTGACAACACTAGGGTTAAGACCTTGGGAGTTGTGAAGAATCTAGAAGTGGATGTATAGGCAAGGAAAGATAGGACTCGTCTCTAATTCCCAAGTCACCATAGCCCCCATAGGCCAAGTCTAAGAAGGGGCTGTTCAAAAGTGGGATATTGGAGAATTGATTTTGCAGGGAAATGATAAGAAGGTGCGCTACAACATCAGAAGCCGCAAAAAGGAAGTTGTCAAGGAGGAGTCTTCAACATCAGAGAGTTCAAGCTCTGACTTAACCGATGAAGAAGAAGAGGCAGGGTGTAGCTCCGAGGAGTCCAACTCAGAGGGTGAGGTGGAAGGAGTGGCCTTTGGTCTTTGTCTTGGTGTTGATTGGGATGAGTCAGGAAGGAACAAGGTGGTGGTGCAAGAAAATCCTATAGAGACACTTCATGTGGAGGATGTGGAGCACACTAAATGACGCCAATGCAATGAAGAGCTTCTTGGTGATTCTCTATCAGGTAGTGAGAAGCTCCAGTACTTGGATATGCTAGATGATTTTCCATGTCTCTTTGCAACAAGCTATTCACAGGTTCGACCAGTCTCTCTTGTGGAGCACAAGATTGAGTTGAAGCCAGAAAGCAAGCCAGTTGTGCAACGCTTAAGGCGATTGGGGCTGATCCAAGCTGAGGCACTAAAGAAAGAGATAACACAACCACTTGAGGTGGGATTCATCTTTTCTGTTGATGATTCAGAATGGATATCTCCTGTAGTTGTCACACCAAAGAAAGGAAATAAGTGGCGAGTTTGTGTGGACTTTCGTCCTTTGAATGCATGCACTAAGAGGGATCATTTTCCTTTGCCATTCCAAGATGAAATACTAGACCAAGTAGCAGGGCATGAGATGTATTCTGTATGTGATGGGTATTTTGGGTACTTTCAAATTCATATTCGGGAGGAAGATCAAAAGAAAACATCATTTGTCACACCTTGGGGAGTTTTTGCTTATAGAGTGATGCCTTTTGGGTTGACCAATGCACCAGCTACATTTCAAAGATTCATGAGTCAAGTTCTTGAGCCTTACTTGGGAAAGTTCATAAGGGTGTTTTTGGATGATTTTTGCATTTATTCTCGGCGCATAGATCACATGGAGAAGTTAAAGATGGCCTTAGCTAGGATTGATGAAGCAAAAGGGTGTCTAAATCCTAGCAAGTGTCATTTGGCTCAAATAAAAGTAGTCTTGTTGGGGCATATTGTGTCTCAAGAAGGCCTGCAAATGGATCCTGACAAGGTTCAAGCAATCATGGCATTGCCAAGTCCTGAGAATGTCACTGGTGTTCGCAGAATTCTAGGAAAGAGCAAGTATTATCAACGCTTTTATGATGATTTCACAGAGATAGTGCATCCCATGAACTTGTTGACAAGAAAAGGAGTTTCTTTCCAATGGGGTGTGGAGCAACAAGAGTCTTTCTAGCTACTTAAGGAGGCCATGAGTAAGGGCCCAATATTGAAGCTCCTAATTGGTCTCAAGACTTTTATGTAAATCCAAGTGTATCTTTGCATTCAGTTGGTGCTGTATTGCTACAAAAAGGAGAGGTAGGTAGAATGTAGCCCATCTATTATGCCAGCCGACAGCTTACAGATGTGGAAACAAGGTATGAAGAAATGGAGCAGCAAGCTCTCTCTTTGGTGTTTTCCATCAGAAAGTTTCGCTCCTATTTATTACCTCGACCATTTTTCTTCCTTACCTCTCAGTCTATATTAGCATATCTAGTTCACAAGCCTAATCCTGGGGGGAGATTTGCAAAATGGTTGTCAGAGCTTCAAGAGTTCTCTTTCTCTTTTGTCACTGAAAATACCACCAGGTCCACTGTGGCAGATTTGCTCACAGGACGGGAGGATCTAGGAGAAGAAAAGAAATGTAAGGAGAACATTAGAGATGAAAGGGATACACCACCAACAGCTTTTGTTTTGTATTTTGATGGGGCTTTTAGTCCTTCATGCCAACAAGGAGCTGGGGGGATAGTCTTGATGAATCCTGAAGGTCAAGAGGTATGGGCAAGAGGACAAGAGCTTCCAGGTATCACAACTAACAATGCAGCTGAGTATAATGCTTTGATTCTTGGTTTGGAGGGTTGTCTTCAAAGTCAAGTTAAAGAATTGGAAGTAAGAGAAGATTCTCAGCTTATTATAAAGCAAATGCAAGGGCATTACAAGACAAGAAGTCCTCATTTGAAGGAGCTTAATCAAAAGGCTATGGTACTATGTAGTTAGTTTGATTTTTGCAAGTTTGTTCATATAAACAGAAAAGAAAATCAAAGGGCAGATGAGTTAGCTAAAGCCATTGTAGTGCCAGACTGGGGGGTGGTTTCTTGGGTAGACACTGGATGGCCAAAACTAAAAGATGTTCAGCAATATGTGGAAGAAAGCATCTTTCCTCGAGGGTTAACTCCACAACAAAAGCAGAGATTGGTTACCTTTGGCCACGCCTCCATAAGGATGTATATGAATGTCACGAATGGAACCTATCAGCTTGAGGATGTTGATAGCATGGTGATACCTGGATGCACCAATGAGTATCGCCTTAAATTCTTCTATGATCGACCACCTTAAGGGCTAGTAGACCCTCTCTGTACTAGAGAGGATCTGCTGGGGGGGGGGAAGATGTGACGCCAAAAATTGATATTTTTAATTTGGCATTGGTACTGTTTTTCTCTATGTTTGATAAGAGTTTGAGTATCAAGTGATAGCCTAGCGGCTCTCACTTATTTCTATTTTCTATGATATTGTATGGGATTAAGAGGATGAGTGGAATGGCTCATTGTAAATACCATAGGTATGAATTATAAATACCTTGGTATGGGGTGAGAGTTATTTGTGTATGGGATATTATGAGTTTTTTAGAAAATAGGAAGAGTGAGTCATATAAAGAGGTGGGCTCATGTCCATGTGTTCCAATAATATAAGAGAGGCCACATGCCAAGCATGTGGAAGGCATGTGGAGGAGTGTGAAGTCAAGAGGAATCCTTCTAGAACTCCTATGTGGAATAAGGAGGATGTGGACATGTGGAAAAGAGAGGGTCCCTATGGGCTCCATGTGAGAAGACTCTTGACTTTCTCAATATTTTAAGAGTTTTGAGCATCTTTTAATGGGACACATGGCAAGATTAGCCAAAAAGGACATGGATGGTAACATATGTGCTTATGTGATTGATGGGGAAAGGAATCTACATGCAGCAATTGTAAATGGGTGAAGGAGGGTAACAAAATCTTTATAAAAGAAGCCCTCCTCTCCCTTGTTCATCAATCTCTTCCACCATTAGGCCTCATGTTGTTGTAGCTCTAGTCTCCCCAAGCTTCTTCCATGAGCCTTCTCTCCCTCTTGTAGATATTCTCTTATGTAGACTCTTGAGTCCATCTCTCTCTAGTTTATTCTCTCTCTATGAGTAGTCTTGGAGCTTCCGCTCCCTCTTGTATGTATGAAACCTCTTCTTCTCCCTTGTGTTTGTAGTGTTGGAGTGTATTCTCACTCTATTTGTAATGAAGGTCACTTCAGGTTCTCTCTCTCTTGAGTGTCCCTTCCCTTTTCTTTCTTTCAAAGCATTAAAAGTTCTTTCTATTCGGCCGCTCACTGTGCATATATGGTCCATTTGTTTCCTGAGCCACCATGCAAAATTCTTCCCCTCTTCTAGGTGAAATCTAGGAGGGGTGGATCGTTGATGAAGGTGGAGTCTTGAGGGAGCATCCTGCTCAGGCGAAATTAGCCTGGGTGGAGGGTAGTTTTCATGACAATTGGACCCCTTATTAGTGTTTTGATCATAACTTTCTGCTCGATAGTTTGATTGTAATAAAATTTATATCAGCGTGAAGCTCTCTTAAAGGCGCATGTTTATAGGTGATCAGATCTTGAATCAGATACTGTTGCAAAAAGTTATGAGTCTTTGAGTCTGACAGTCTGTTTTCATGATAGTTTTTACCCCTGTCTAGTAAACTGTCCATAACTTTCTGGCTGCTTCTCTGTTTCTTACGAAACATATATCAGCACGAAGTTCTCTTTAAGTTGCATGTATTTATGTGCTTAGATCTTAAATCAGATATTGCTGCAAAATGTTATGAGTCTCTGTGTTTGACAGTCTATTTTCATGATAGTTTTTACCCCTTCCAGTAAACTGTCCATATCTCTTCAATCGTCTGTCTGTTTTCAATGAAACTTATATCAGCGTGGAGCCCATCTCAAGTGCATCTCTTTGTGTGCTTGGAACTCTGATATCATGTCTCTATTGAAAGTTATAGGCCTCTGTGTCTAATGATAGTTTGTAGAAGTGTTTTGTGTAAAGGTGTCTATGAAGGAGGTGCAATGTTTCCTCGGAATCTACCCATCTGACCCAATCATCCCCTTCAAACTCCTCGATATATATCAGTTCATGTCATGTTGAGCCGCAAGATCTTCTTTCAAAAACGTATCGCTCTTCTCTTTGGTGCAGATTGGCTCGCTGAGATTATGGCCTCTACTGATCCTTTCCTTCTCCCGATGCTTGATTACAACATCACTTGGGATGTTACCATCTTTATTCTCATCTGAGGGAGGAAAGTATGGTGTGGTATCTTGGCATAAAAGCTTTTTTCTAATGTCCCATTCTCAATGATAAATATCTTTGGCTGTTAGTTCGAAAGTAGCAGGAAGTGAAGAGGTGCATGAAGTTTATTACCCCCAACTTCATGTCACAATATCTTCATCACTATCACCTGTGATGATCAAATCATCAACATAAATGACAAGCAGCAAAATACCTTTCTCTGTTTTTCTCACATAAAGTGAGAAATCTGCCTTGGAAATCTGAAAGCCAATAGTGACAAGATACTATCCTATCTTGTTAGACCATGCTCTAGGTGCTTGCTTCAAGCCATAAACTTGCAAACAAGAACGGCATGAACATAACCTGGTGGCTACTCTGTAAAGACCTCTTCTTGCAAGTCACCATGCAAGAAGGCATTCTTTACATCCATTTGATGTAAAGACCATCCCTTTGATGCAGCCATAGCAATGACTACTCTTACGGTTGCCATCCTTGTGGGAGAGGAGAGCACACACAAAGGGATGGGGAGACACCAAAAGTGGTGGAGCAAAAGCTACTCCAGCTTATTCCTCTATCATATATATATGAGTATACATGGGCACTGTACAAGTGGGTGGGCACACTGCCCTTTACCCCAACAACCTCCCACTTAAAGGCAGTGTGCCTTTAAGGGAGTATAGTACACATATAATACAATCAGCCATAGGCTGAAAAACAAGATGACTAGACCATCATCCTATTCCATCGGCACTTTACAATGTGCAAAGTGCATAGAGGATAAGCTGCTAGCAGACATCAGGTTTGCAGGATAGAAAATGACAAGCTGTAGATGCCTGTCAACCAAGATCTCATGCCAGATCTCACTGGGAGAGTGAACTCTCACCACCACATGCTCCTGTGCTAAGTCCATAGCACCCGAACTGTCACTATGCAGAGAAAATGTCTCTGTACCACCTGTGACCATAAGCACATAACCTACAATAGACCTCTGTTCGTCTACCCGACCTGCATCACCTGCATGCTGCTCCTGGAAGCATAAGGACCTGATGTCCACAACCGCTTCCCTACTATCAAAATCTACCATAATCATGCTACCAACTCCCACTGCAACGGAGGCAAGAACTGGAAGTGTAGCCCCAATGGCAAACATGTGAGAACCAAGTCTCAACACAGTCATGGATGCATGAAGTACTATGGCTGCCATATCAACCATAACTTGCTGCTCAACTAATCTGTGATCGTCAAACCTGCTATGTTTCAAGTATGAAGCCAATACAGGCAATGGAGTACTCAGTAACTTCCCCCTCTCCATACTGAAACAACCAAGTATCTGACAAACATCATCAGGACCATGCAGCTCCCACTGCAAAGCATCCCTGTCCATAAGGAACCATATGGCAAGTAACCTCAGAAGGATAGCAACCTCCTGAATACTGAGACCATAACCTGTCTCACTACGCATCACATCCTGAGCTCTCATAACGGTATCAAACCTATGAAGCCAAGATCGAGGGGATTGCTTCTGGCCATGGAGGCACTTACGAAGCAAACACATCAATGATTTATGCCCATGCGCAATATGACCCGAGTCAATAACTACAGAAACCACATCTGTCCTGGCATAACCAGCCAATGGATCATACCAAGCATCATTAGCCAAGGTATCCTCCTCACCATGCATAGCCTCATCCTCATCTGCAAGAGGCACTCCGCATCCTAGGAGTAAATTGTAACTTTCCATAGAAGATGCATCAACAATCTCCATAGGAGTATAAACCTGTGGAATACTTGAGACATCTGATTGTCTCTGACCAAAATCAGGAAGTAATCGTTGTTGTCCCAACTTTATAACCTGCTCACCGTGGGAGAAACCTCCCACTTCAAGGGATATGGGCTGCCCCTGCAAAGAATTCGGAGGCATAAGTGCACTTACACCCTCCTGGAACACCACTCTCCTGCTATCCACAGTCCTGGGCTGTCTAAACATAGCATCCTCTCTAAAATAGACATTATGGCTGCGTATCAACTCTCTAGTTGAAGAATCCCATAACCTGTAGTCCTCACTGGACTCACTGTATCCAAGGAAGATACACCTCCTCGATCGGGAACCATGAGCATAAGCCTCGCAGCCAAACACACGTAAATGCTCATAACATGGTGCCTTGCCTGTCAAGAAGTCAAATGGCACTCTACCATTCAGAGATCTTCTGGGTGACCTGTTAAGCAAGTATGCAGCTGTCTTACATGCCTCAGCCCAATAGCATTTGGTAAGACCTGCATATCGTAGCATGCTACAAATCCTGTCCAATAGAATCCGATTTATGCCTTCTGCTAAGGCATCGTGAGCAGAAAGATGAGGAGTGGTTAACACCCTCCTGATACCAAGTGTATCACATAGATGCTGAAATCTAGGAGAGGTAAACTCTGCATCACCATCAGTCATCAAGCTCAATAGCTTCTTTCCTGACTAATTTTCAGCATTACCTAAGAAGCGCTGAAATGTATCATATACATCATGCTTCTGCCGAATCGGATATACCCATATGTACTTTGTAGCAGCATCAATAAATGTCATAAAGTAAGAGGCGCCACCCAGTGAAACGGTAGGCATAGGCCCACAAACTGCACTATGAACCAACTGCAATGGCTCAAGATACCTCTCACTGATTGTCTTCCTCACAAAGGAGGATCCTGACTGCTGACCATCATCACAATCATGACATAAAATTTGAGAGACATCCATAATAGGAATGTATCTCAATGTTGTAAGGGCTTCCATACTTGCAGTAGACATATGTCCAAGTCTGGCGTACCATAAACTAGCTGATGGCTGCTTACTAATCATAAGCATCTTATCCTGGACACCTAATACATGCAATGCATAAGAGAATCCAACCCGTGATCCCCTAGCCATAACCAGATTGCCTCTAGCAATCTTCCATGCATGATCATCCAAAGAGACATGATAACCTGCCTCAACCAACTGTCCAGTACTGATCTTGCTTGTAGCAAGTCCTGGTATATGTCTAACCCTCTGTAGAAGAAGAATAGAGCCACTAGGCATAACAAGGTGGATATTCCCATAACCATAGACATCCATAGAATGATCAATGCCCATCAAACCACTCTCCATAATACATTCTTGATATGCACTGAACCATGACCTATGAGGGGTCATATGACATGAAGCACATGGATCTAACATCCAATCACCAAGAATGGGTACATCAGTGGCCAAGAAGGAGGTGTCAAACATAGACAAAAGAATGCCTTCATCACTGCTACTATCAGTGGAAACCCTGGCATCCATGCCTTGAAGCTCAACATGCTTCTTCTCCTTCTTCCTGTCATTCTTAACCTTGCTCTTCTTCTTGTATTTTCTCAGCCATTTCCAGCAATACTTTTTCATGTGGCCATACTTTCCACAATAGAAACATCTAACACAAGTCCGAGAGCTAGACTTGCTCCTGGAATTCCCCCTTGAACATGACTAGTTTCTACCAATTGATCGACCTTTGGAGTGCATATCAAGGCTGTATTTCAGCCCATTAGGACATTTCAGCCCATCATGCTGTAACATAACACTATCATGGTCATACATCCGGCATATACGAGTATAAAACTCATATGCATGGTAGTATACACCCTACCAAAGACAAGGCATGCTTATCAGCCTCTGAATAGAGTCGCTCAGTGTCGAGCAATTGTCGAGAAGCAAATCGAACGGGATACATGAACCGATCCTCCCCTTGCTGAAGAAGAATACTTGCTAGAGTGTGCTTACCAAACCCAGGATTGATATAGAAAGTCTTTGACCAATCTGGATTGCGTAGAATGGGTTCTGAAGCCAGAGCATTCTTGATTTGTGCAAACCCATGATCACAATCCTCATCCCAAGAGAAATCAACCCCATCTTTTAATAGCATAGTCATGGGTCATGTCAAAGTAGCATATTGATCAATGAAGCCGCGATAGTATCCTGCTAGATTGACAAATGAGCGTACCTGATGTTTGGTTGTTGGCGGGGAGATCTTGAGGATAGCTTCTACCTTCTCGGGGTCAGGCTTGACGCCCTCAAATGAGACAATATGTCTCAATAACCTCCCTTGAGTGGCTCTAATGGTGCATTTCTCAGGGTTGAGACTGCCGTTTACATCATTGACCCTTTGGAAGGCCAACCTAACCTTCATGACATGCTCCTTACATGACGAGAATATACAAAAATCATCCAAAAATACCTCCAAGAAATCCCCTAAATAAGGAGCAAAAACCATCTGCATAAATCTTTGAAAGGTACCAGGAGCATTGGTGAGGCCAAATGGCATTACTTTGAATGCAAATGTCCCCCTGGGTGTGGCAAATGTGGTTTTAAGCACATCTTCTTTGGCAATTCTGATTTCAAGATAAAACCCAGAGTAACCATCACAGAAAGTATACATCTCATGACCACTTACCTTCTCAAGAATGAGGTCTTGAAAGGGCAAAGGATAATGATCCCTCTTGGTGGCTGCATTGAGTTTCTTATAGTCGATGTAGACCTACCACTTGTTGTTTTTCTTTGGGGTGACTACCACTGGTGAAACCCATTCAGTATTGTGAACCAGAACAATAAACCCAGCCTCTACAAGCTTCTACAACTCTGAGCACAAAGCATCTATCTACAGGGGCCCTAATCTTTGATACTTCTGAGCCACAAGCTTCGCATCAGGCTTCAGCTCTATCTTGTGCTCTATGGCAGTCACATGGTGAAGGTGGTGGTAGCTAGTTGCAAAGAGGTCAGGGAAATCTTTGAACATTTCTAGGAACTCGTCTTTCTCACTTGGAGTGAGGTCTCTGGAAATCATAGATTCAAGCTGTTGAGGACTAGCTGTTACCTTTTCTGCAGGTGGTAGGGTCGGAGACACCTCCATCATGTAAACTTCCTCCTCTGAGAATTCCTCCCCCCCATCTGATTCTTCCATTGATTCGGACATCGAGGATGAGAGAGTATCACTGTCTTGATCTTCTTCTTTTGGCTCCATGGCATCGGGTTGCATCGGGATCTTCTCCTTAGAAGCACCAAAAGACATGTGTCTTGTCTTCCAATAGCTGACTGCATCACTCTTTCTCAACCATGGTCTCCCAAGTATGGCTCGGTAACTCCTGCCTGTATCTTCAATGTCCACTACATAGAAATTGACAGTGGTGGTCAACCCATTGATAGTGATGGGCAAATCCTCAATGACTCCCAGGGTGGCGAGTTGTCGACCATCTACTATCTTGATTCGAGTGGAGGAACGCCTTGTACATTTCAAATTCAATTTCTTCATGATTCGGGGCACCATGATATTACTCGCAACTCCCCCATCAACACACACATTTTTGACATAGCAATTATCTATGATGAGATCTACTATATGTGGGTGCCGATCCATTTCTTCAGAGATAGAGGATACCTTTCTTACCTTTCCCTTTTTCTTGTTCCTCCTTGTTGAGAGCCCTTGCTATAGCTCATGTCTCACCTTAGGGCTTAATGCTATTAGTTGAGGGAGCGTGATGCTCAAAGAACGATGAGCAAGGTCCTGAACTCGGGGGGGTCACTCATCATATGTAACCCTATCACGTGAGTTCAACAGAAGGATATTTTTAATTCCTAAATTTCTCAAAAATTAATATACATAAGGGAGCATTTAAAATGAAATGTAAAAAAATTTACAGATTTGTATAGAAAAAGGGTACGTTTTATTAAGGAAAAATTTACAGATAAGGGATTTTACAAATAGGCCTCGAACGCACGTGATATAGAGGGTTCATACATAGTGACCCCCCCGAGGTCCTGAATGACCGAATAGTCTTCCTGCCCTGAGCCGATGGGAAAATCCGAGGGTGACCACTTACTCCCGCGGGATCTGTTAGCCTTCTCTGTTGATGGGTCTGCCATCTCAGCATCAGAGGGCTTTGAGGACACCTTCTTCCTGGGGTGGTTGGGTCCATGGTTTGGAGAGGGGTCCGAGATGGTACAACTTCTTTTCCTGAGGTCAAGGATCTCTACATCAGAATCCTCAGTGCCAAACTCACTTAGAAGATTCACCCTTGGAATATTGGTGCATTCCGTGCGATAATGACCCTTCTAGTGGCACTCATAGCATATAACATTAGCACGGTCTCTTGGA
The DNA here is from genome assembly GCF_047967505.1 of Dipteris shenzhenensis. NCBI lineage: Eukaryota > Viridiplantae > Streptophyta > Polypodiopsida > Gleicheniales > Dipteridaceae > Dipteris > Dipteris shenzhenensis. The sequence continues at coordinate 45,651,568 of NC_141614.1, forward strand.
GGGTGGTTGGCTTGATTTCTGATGCCCACCATCTCAAGCCGAAGATCATTCAAGGCCTTGGCTAGGTCATTGACTCCAGGTTTTGTTGCAGGGGGGGCCTCTTTAGCTGGAGAGGCCGAGGGAGTAGAAAGGAGGCAGGCTCGTGGGTGAGGCTAGGGAAATCTTCAAGGCGGAGGGTGAGAATAGACACCTTGTTGAGGGTAAGCCTCTAAGGGAGGACCATACATTTGAGGTGGAGGTGGTGGATACATCCCTGATCAGGGGTAGGGGTATGCCCCTAAGTTAGACCCCCCAGGTTGTTGTTGCCGGAATTGAGGGGGTTGCGGAGGGACAATCATCTTCTTTGAAGCGGGATTAGACTAAACTTTATCAAACTTTTAAGCAATCTCATGTGCTAGCACCATAGTTTCTGGATTCTCCCATTTAAGCTTGAGGCAGAATTCATCACTTGCTCCTACTACAAGGTAGCCTAGCACATGCTGAGTCATTCCAGCTCGAAATCTGGCAATGTCCTCCTGTGTGGCAATTAAACGGTCCAGGAGCACAGCCGCTTGATCCACATATTGACGTGCCATCTCACCTTCTGACTGCTTCAAGTTTGCCACCTACAGGTACACATTCTCTGGCTCCTCTTCTTTGCCGAAATACTCAATCATCGCTGCTGTCAACCTTGGCTAGCTTTGGCGAATGTCTTCGGCCTACTTCTCATACCACACTTGAGCCAAACCCTCTAGAAATGTGGGAAGAACCAACAGCCATTTGTCTTTAGTAAGAAAGTTGAGAGAAACACAACGGCGCTTGAAGGCCACAAGATACTCATTTGGATTTTCTTCCACCCGTCCACAAAACACGGGAATGTCAGCCATGCTTCGAAGATGGAAAAGAGGTGCTTATCTATGGACAAACAATAGAAAGAGGAAGCTTGAACTGAAAATCGGGTGAAGATACCTCCATAAAGCACACATAGGTAGGGTAGGGTGTGACTGGTGTATTGTGAAATACTACACGGGAAAAATCTTCAGCATAGAATAGCACATAGACAATCTTAAAAGGACCAACCCTCATGATATCACATCCATCTTTACAAGCGAGGTTTAAAGACATGATGCTGCATAAGGTTGTTCATCAAGGCAAACAAGAATGCCATGACAAATGTCAACAGTTGGAGAGCCTGCACATCACCTTCAGCTTCTTCCAGTTCATGTAGTCGCCATGCTATTTCTTCAAGGGGTGTGCCGTCTGGCATCCTTCTTTTGAGCAATGTCCTTGAGGACCTTTCTGATGATCTTCCAAAGTCGGTGAACTCATATCAAGTATGCCCAACACTTAGTTTCATGATGACCACAACCTTTGCATTCCTTACAAATGATCATCCTCCTTCATGGCTTGCGGCTTTGTTGGGGTGGTGCTTCCACTCGCATCATGCGTGATTGAAGTACAAGCTTCACGTGCCAAGAAATCAGCAACTAGATTTCGAGCTTGAGGTATATGCTGAATTTTTACCTCTTCAAATTGGTTGCAAAGTTCCAATGCTTGTTGATGTCGTGGAACCAAGCCTTTGCTTCACACCTTCCACGTTCCACTAACTTGTTCACACACTAGTTGAGAATCTCCTTGCACTTCAAGTTTCTTAGCATAATGTTCTTGTGCCTTTTGTAGCCCGAAAATGAGCGCCGAGTACTTAGCTTGATTGCAAGTACTTGTAGGTGCAGACTTGCTGTAACAATACTCCTCACCACCCAGTGAAGTGAGCTTCACACCCATGCCAGCAGCCTTGGTCGAAGGTTTGTAAGCTCCATCAAATTGAAGGATCCAAGATGTCATCACACCAAGACTAAAATTCGGACATCCCAAGTTTCTCGGTAGTCCAAGATAGGTAGGAGGAGAGGGTGGGGAGAATTTAACACTTGAGCCAAACATTCAACACCAAATAAACTTGCAATCCTTTGTTGATAGTTTATCTTTAGACCAAAAAGAATTACAACTTGAAGCTCGAAATGAGGCACAAAAGGTTGATTAGGTACAAATGGATTCCTTGGTCGAAACATTACCAACCATAGCCAAGGCCTAGAAACCTTTGTAGTGAGATTGAGAATAAACCATTCAGGACGAGCTTATCCACAGGAATTAGCAAGCAGATGTGCCAAATCTACCCCTAAGCTTGGGGAGCATCCCACCCTTCGATGAAGGACACCATTTTAATTACCTCTGAAGCAGCAAGTAGTTCGATCACCGCACCATGAGTAGAAGTAAAATCAAAGTTCTCCCATCGTATCAGTGGTTCTTCACCATGAATCATCCACGGTGTATCATTCCACCCGTCATCTCCTTGAACAATGCACTGGACAATGAATCGTTAAAGGTCGACATGAATATCAAGGAAGAGATCTCATGCATTGGTAGTTGTAAGGTGCGGAGGACCAGGCACCAAATCCTTAAACGCATCGAGAAGTGAGATAAATATCCACTCTCCTCGTGTGGCGTGCATCCCTGAAGTGAGCTCGGAGAAGTTCTAAATCGACGATCTAGTAGGAGATGTGAATAGAGCACATGAAATGAAGTGCTTTTGCTTTTTACAGCAAGAGCAAACTCCCCACAGTTAAAGAGTTATAGTTCCTGAGATTTCAATATATAAACAAAAATCATTACATTTTCACCACTTCCAACTTGTTGGCCCAATGATAAGTCTCCCTTTTGTGAAGGGGGAGGTCTTGGGTTCAAATCCTACTCTTTAATAAAAAGAGAGGAGAGGAGAGGAGAAGGAGAAGAGAAAGAGAAGAAGAAGAAGAGAAGAGAGAGGGGGGCACGGGATCTGCTATTACAGTTTTGTAGAAACTCAGAAAACTATCCGCGACCAGAAGATGCAGTAGCCCAGAAAACTGTCACGTGGGTGAACACAATAGACACGCGGAGCCAAAAAACTATCTGCGATCAGAAGATGCAGTAGCCCAGAAAACTATCGTGCAGGTGAACGCAGTAGACGCACGAAGCGAGAAAACTATCCGCGACTAGAAGACGCAGTAGCCCAGAAAACTATCGCGTGGGTGAACACAGTAGACGTGTGAATCGAATGCGCATGTAGTAGCTTAGAAGGAGCATAGATGGTACAGTTTTGCAAATGCGACCAGTACAAGCAAAAGATTCGCCACTTGCCATAGAGATTTCGATCCCAGCACCCACACCATTCCTATTAGCCGGAAAAGAAATCAAGACCAGAGGCTAGAGGCTAAGCATGGTGATGCTCGAGGGCCATAGAGGAAAGGAGATCGTGAGGGCAAAACGTTTCATGGGAGGGGAAAAGGAATTAGAAGGGGAGGGAATGAAGAGGGAGACTATGACACAAGGGGAAAGGGAGAGGGGGAGGAGAAGCATGTACATGATAGGAGGAGGAATGTAAATATGGAGACATCAAGGGAAGAGGACCATACTTTATTTGAAAGAAAGGATGAGAGGGAAATATCAAAGTACTAGCTAGGTGGCTTTACAAGAATGAGCGTGTCTCATCAAGGAATAGCCCCCTCCTTTTATAGCCAAAAGAAGGGGTCTCTCCCAATTAATGCATCCTCCCACATGCATGGTGTGTGTGGAAAAGTCTCCCATGTGGGCTAGGCGGTTACGCACTCTCAATTGTGTGCGACAACCCTTTGCCTCAATTTTCCACATAAATCAAGCCCCATATCTCAAGTCTATGATACTCCCTTGGTCTCTTCCCAATTTTATACTATGTTCAAACCTCTAGGAGGACAAGGGGAGGGTTGGCACAAGGAATCTTGCCACCTCATCCTACTTTCCCCATTATTTAACTTGCTCTCTTGGACCTTCTGTACCTCCCCCACATGGGCCTATTCCATATGGAGGGAATAACTCAATATAATATCTATCTCCACCTATTTTATATTACTTCTCGCATGGACTTTGAGCCATATCTCACTAAATGCAGCCTAGGTGGAGGGGTGGCACATGGAGGAGCCATGCCACCTTACATTTTATAATATTACTATCATGGATTATGTAAAACACACCTTATGGGTCCTCTTATGTGGAAGGGTGGCACATGGTCATGCCCTGCCACCTCAACCCTGGGCCCTATGCACACCATATTTTATTATACTATTGCCACATATACAAACACACACACATATTAATGCCTTTTTCCTTAGACAGTTTTATCCATAACACCACGTCAACTTGGTATTGCGCAAAAATGCTTCATCTCCCACTTATAACCTCGCGGATTGGAGGGTGGAAGAAGTAGTAACACGTGTGAAAGACCAATGGTGGCTACATCAACAATACAAAGCACTGAGGAAGGGCATTACCACCAGTGCATATCTAACAGAGTTCTACAAGGCATGAAGCACCAATAGCAAAGATGCCCACAAAAATTTGCCGAGAACAAGTGGCATAAAAACGAGCCTCGATTCCTTCTTCATCCTTATGTCCTTGCAATCCCTCCACATATCTCTCTAATTCTATGCCTGCATGGCAAATAAGGTTTAGGTTAGTTCAATCTTTGGTCCACAATTGACATGTGGAAAGATCATAACTAACCATGTTTCCATGTTTGGTTAAGTTAACTCACTAACACTATATTAGAGAATTTGGGAAAATCCCAATTCCCACGAAATACAATATAGTCACTTCAAAAGTAAATTTTGATATTTTTTATTAAAACATTAGCTCCATTGAGGACCCAAGTTTCAGTTATGTTGGGGGAGACTAGACCATGCACAATACTTTCCCAATTCCTAGAACCCAAGCAACAAGCTTCCATATGTTGCTATGGCAAAAGGCCTTAATAGAGTGAACATGGTCCCATGGCCAAAACATTTGTTGATTTGCTAGTGAAAGAAAGATGTCTGTTGTTTCATATACATCAAAACCACAAACAAAAGCCAATTTATAGATGTTGCATTAGGAAGATTTATTGGAGTAAATTAAATTGCAGTATTGATATATGCAATAGGATTGTTATAGAGCTTTGACATCCATCATATAAATGTGGTGTTCAAAAACAAAATTAAACTTGCAACAACTGTCAATTTTTATTTGGCATATTAGATGTATCAAATTAATGCCAAATGCATATGTTTCTATGTTGATAAATTGCACTATTGACATATGCTATTGACATATGCAATAGGATTAATAATGGTAGAGCTTTGACATCCATCATATAAATGTGGTGTTCAAAAACACCGTTCCATCACAATAGAGCTCGTGAAACTCTCCATCACAATAGAGCTCATGAAACTCAGAGACATGGTCTTGGTAAAAACCTTTTTTTAAATTGCTTTATTGTGCTAAATATAATCAAAACCATTGACACATAGCCAAATTTGCAGCTAAATTTTGCATCACATCGTTTAACACAATCATTAACAATTCCATACTAGTATTCATACTCACAAAGTAGCTCATCTCTGAAGGAGATATCCTTTATGGTTTGCACAGTAATGTAGCCATGGGCACTCAAATCTCCTTGTGACTTTTGAGCCCAAGGTGGTAGCTTAGGGATGTATACAAATATAACATTTGTTCTTTCTTTATAATACATTGAGCTATTTATATATCCAGCAATGTTTCCATATAACAATACATCTCCCACAATACATTTCACATCTGTCAATGGCTCAATGAAAGGATCTTCAAACATTCTATAAGTCTTCATCCTGGGAAAAACTTGAGGAGAGATCTCCAAGTATCATAATCATACTTTGGACCATTATATACCATCAAATCTTGTTTCTTCTTGATGCTCGTATGTACAAAAAGACCATATCCTGCCCTAGGTATTGTTGATTTCTTTACTTCATAATGGATGCCATTCATTTTGAACACATGCCCAATGGGTATGGGCAATTCATGTTTCCATAAACCATTGGATGCAGGATCAAAATTTGTAATAAGATAGCTCTTCAACTTTTTAGGATAATCTGCAACACCCATCATATGTTTAAAATCAAAGAATCGTTCTTTTAGTGGAGGAATACAAACTCACATCACAAAGCACAAAGCATTTTTTGCACAAGGTACTAACTCAATGTCTATTAATTCTTTCACAAAGCAAATTGAAACATAATGTTTTGCAAATCGAATCTAACCAAATAGTGTCCAAATATGAATCAAAATGTAGGTACAAATGTTTTAGCTGAGCATTTGTGTCTGTAACTCTAATTAACAAGATCACCCAGATTGAAGGAATTGCACTGGGAGAGAAGCGATTGTCATCAAGCTTTTCAACAAACACTCAAAGCGATCCTCGTTCCACTTTCTACTTCTGCTTGGTCCATACATTACGTCCAAAAAAGCAACCCCTATTGCCATTGGCTCTTGGTACACATTATGTATTAATTCCATTCCCTCCATGTTTGAACCGAGTGTGTAGAACCTCCAAGGCTAGGTGGAATTTGGTCCATGACTTGAACCTTCACTTTCTCCCATAATCCACCTCAGATACCCCTTTGCAGCATCAGGCAACGGTGGAGTTTCCTTGCCCTATTGAAGCTTCAGTTTTAACTATGAATAAGAGCAACCACAAATTTGATGATACAATTCTGGAGTAATCTTAAAATGTAATCTACACTCATCCCAATTTTTTAACATTAAAGAAGGACATTCTGCCGATATAAACATATAAAGTTCTCCTTGTAGTGCAGCATCTCTCTTGATCTGCATAGCTCATCCTTCAATATCAAGAATCATGGCATCAGTCTTTGTTTTAGTTATGACTGCTCTACCTTTCTTAATGTCATTTTGAATTTAACCAATTTGATCATCACTCAATCCACGCAGGCATCTAAACATTGAGACTATGGGTTACCTACAACATTTTCCATCTTGTGAATATTTGCATGCAATGTAATCCTTAAGGATGGAGATCCAACCATCATAAATGGCATCGCTTGTAATTATCATATGTACATCCTTCGTGGCAAAGCTATTGCCCAATGTTACCTTGCCGGTGTCAATGAAAGCCTACAAGATATATGAATCCATTAGAATGCAATAATTAAGAAAACATTCTTATAAAAAATGATTCATAATTAAAATATGTACTTACATCCCAATTCTCACGATCTAGATGTCCTTTTGCAAGCCCTTGTTGTGCTTTCTTGGGTTTGTTAAAGAGAATCCATTGTCCCATCACTTGCTTAATTATATCAATGTATGGAGATTGTCTCAAGATATTTTGAGACTCCAGGTTTGCCATCTTTGATATCTCCACACAAAAGCGTGCGGGACAATTCACTACAATCCTCACCTGATGGGTGCGGTAGTAGTTCTTTCTTTGGGCCGTGCTGTTATCATCATTAGATGTGAATATTTTAGCAGCATATATTGAATGTTGTCCAAATAGTATCCAATAGTGGCACTTGGTTAAATCCTTTTTATCTACCCTTTCTAGGGGTTGCTTTGTTTCAGATTGAAAGGCATTAAATCTGCTATAGCAACAGGAGGCCTAGAGTTATAGCTGAAGTCTGCAGCAAGCTTCTCCATGTGCTCTTTGTTCAACCCTCTATATACATAGCTTGGAGGAGCCTTTTGACATCTTGCAACTGGAATTATAAATGTTGCATGCAACCCAAATGGGTAGTATTTTTCATATTCCACCAAGCCTGATGGTTTCTTTTGCCCTTTTTTTCCTATGACCTTTCCACTTGGCTCCAATTCACTACCACTGCTTCTTTCCACAACTGCTAGCATACCCTTTGGAGGTGTTCCTTCCTCTGGTACATCAATTATAGTGAGCTTTCCTTTCTTTGCCCCTTCTCCACTACCACCTGGTGCTTGAACCATAGTCAACTTTCCTTTCTTTGTTCCTTCCCCACTATCTTCCCCACTCTTGCGCTTCTTTAATGTTGCTGAAACTTTGCAATATGATTCAATGATTGTTGTCACTGTGTCAATTTCATTTCCATCAAATGATTCAACACTTATTCAACCTCTCGAGTGCATATTGTCATCTACATCAGACTTCATACGAGATGCTTCATAATCACTAGGATCCAAGAGAAATTTCTTATTTTGATTTATAATGATTAACAATCCAATATCTCTCTCTTTTCCAACCACATCTTATGTGATTTGATGTACCGATCCAACACAAGTGTATGCACTTTTGTTAGGTAACAAAACAAATAAGTGAACTCATGTCAATTGTGCTCCCTCAATACTGCATATGTCAAAGTACCATGGTATGCTTTTTTCTCCAAATCCACTTACAACTTTCTCAACCTTCTTCACATTTGTGTCTTTCCTGTAAAAAATCCAAGCAATATACAAATTATCATCTTTATAATCTTTAATGTTAGACAAAACACATTATCAATAAACATATCTGAAATAGAATGGAGAATTAACAGCAAACATAGTGGTAGATTTGAGAAAGCACCAGGGTCTAGGGAGATTTGGCCATGCGGCCAAATCTTATGGGATTCTTTTAAAGCACTGCAAAGCGAGGTTTGGATGTGTGGCAAAATCTTATGGGCTTCTTTCAAAACACCAAAGTTTGGGGAGATTAGCCTTATGGCCAGATCTTATGGGCTTCTTTCAGAGCACTAGGTCTGGAGAGATTTGGCTATGCAGCCAAATCTTGCTAGCTTCTTTCAAATCGGTCAAATCTTTCTAGCTTCTTTTAAATCACCTGCGTCTAAGGAGATTTCACCGTGTGGCCAAATCTTGCTAGCTTCTTTTAAATCGGTCAAATCTTTCTAGCTTCTTTTAAATCACTTGGATCTAAGGAGATTTGGTCGTGTGGCCAAATCTTGCTATCTTCTTTCTAATCACGAGGGTCTATGGAGATTTGGCCGTGTGGCCAAATCTTTTCAAAGCAACAGGGTTTGGGGAGATTTGGCCGTGCAGCCAAATCTTTTCAAAGCACTAAGCTTTAAGGAGATTTGGCTGTGTGGCCAAATCTTGCTAAATTCTTTCTAATTAGGAGGGTCTAGGAAGATTTGGCCATGCGGCCAAATCTTTTCAAAGCAACAAGTTTTGGGGAGATTTGGCCATGCAGCCAAATCTTTTCAAAGCACTAAGGTTTGGGGAGATTTGGCTATGTGGCCAAATCTTGCTAAATTCTTTCTAATTAGGAGGGTCTAGGGAGATTTGGCCATGCGGCCAAATCTTTTGAAAGCATCAAGGTTTGGAGAGTTTTGTCTATGGTGCCAAATCTTCCTAGCTTGTTTCTAATCACGAGTGTCTAGGGAGATTTGGCCGTGTGGCCAAATCTTTTTAAAGCAGCAATGTTTAGGGAGATTTAGCTGTGGTGCCAAATCTTCCTAGCTTCTTTCAAATCACCAAGGTCTAGGGAGACTTGGCCGTGTGGCCAAATCTTTTTAAAGCAGCAAGGTTTAGGAAGATTTAGCTATGGTGCCAAATCTTCCTAGCTTCTTTCAAATCACCAAGGTCTAGGGAGATTTGGCCGTGTGGCCAAATCTTTTTAAAGGAGCAAGGTTTAGGGAGATATAGCTGTGGTGCCAAATCTTCCTAGCTTCTTTCAAATCACCAAGGTCTAGGGAGATTTGGCCGTGTGGCCAAATCTTTTTAAAGCAGCAAGGTTTAGGGAGATTTAGCTGTGCTGCCAAATCTTCCTAGCTTCTTTCAAAGCACCAAGGTCTAGGGAGATTTGGCCGTGTGGCCAAATCTTTTTAAAGTAGCAAGGTTTAGGGAGATTTAGCTGTGGTGCCAAATCTTCCTAGCTTCTTTTAAATCACCAAGGTCTAGGGAGATTTGGCCATGTGGCCAAATCTTTTTAAAGCGGCACGGTTTAGGGAGATTTAGCTATGGTGCCAAATCTTCCTAGCTTCTTTCAAATCACCAAGGTCTAGGGAGATTTGGCCATGTGGCCAAATCTTTTTAAAGCAGCAAGGTTTAGGGAGATTTAGGTGCGGTGCCAAATCTTCCTAGCTTCTTTCAAATCACCAAGGTCTAGGGAGGTTTGGCCGTGTGGCCAAATCTTTTTAAAGCAGCAAGGTTTAGGGAGATTTAGCTGTGGTGCCAAATCTTCCTAGCTTCTTTCAAAGCACCAAGGTCTAGGGAGATTTGGCCGTGTGGCCAAATATTTTTAAAGCAGCAAGGTTTAGGGAGATTTAGATGTGGTGCCAAATCTTCCTAGCTTCTTTCAAATCACCAAGATCTAGGGAGATTTTGCCATGCAACCAAATCTTGTATGTTTTGAAAGAAGCTAGGAAGATTTGGCCATGCAGCCAAATCTCCCCATTTAAAATTCAAAATTCAAATCTTAAGATTCAAATTTCAAATATGAAAATTCAAAATTCAAAATCTTAGATTCAAAATTTAAAATTCAAAATTGAAATTTTGAATCTTAGATAAAAAATTCAAATTTCAAATTTCAAGATTTGAAAGTCAAATCATATACTAAAGACCCTACTTTCAAATCACACTTTGAGATTCGTACTTTTACAACTCTTGCTTTCAAATCATGGTGTTTTGAAATGGAAAAGATGGAGAATATGCAAGAATCAGGTACACTTTCTATTTCTTTCGTTTTCTTACATGGATGATTGAGTAGCCATTGTTGTTCATGAACTTGTGCTCTTTGGATTTCAAGTAGGCACAGGATTGTGCTTTCGTGAAAATCCAGGGGATTGTGCTTCCGTTCGGATGGTCATAGTTCTAGAAACTTAGAGAAAAAGTTTCATCCCCTAGTAGGGTGGCCAAGATCCGCTCGTGGAAGTAGAGATACCAAGGATGGAAGGAGAAGAAAAGCCACGATCCATGCACTTGGAACAATAGGTTCTCCAATGGAAGGAGCTGAGAAGTAGCGTTCGATGGAGATTATGGTTATTGCATTACAATAGCTTCTCCAATGGAAGGAGCTGAGAAGTAGCAGGCTTTCCCTCATGGTGGCAAATCCTGGTGAAGATAGGTAACAGGCTTTCCCTCCTGGCGACAAATCATGGCGAAGGTAGGTATTGGCTGCGCAGAGCAGGAACGACAGAAAGAGAGCACTCGAAGCGCTACAAGGAGGGGCACAGCAGTTGAAGGGAGTTTCTGCAGTAGTCGAAGGGAGGGACACAGCAATTGGAGGGGCGAGGGACGCAACAGTGGAAAGGAGGGAGGGACGCAGCAGTTGAAGGGAGGGACGCAGCAGTGGAAGGGAGGGAGGGGCGCGCAACAATCATGCGGAAAAGGCTCTGCAGTGCGACGATGGACGAGAAGAGGATGAGAGGGAAAAGGAAGGGGTGGGGGGGAAGGAGGAATCCCCCAAAAAAGCATGCACCCCCCAAATAGCATGCAGAGCCAAAAAAAAAAAAAAACCTCTTTCTAATCCAACTATTGAGTGTGGAACCTATGGAATGTTTAATTGGTAATGGAAGTTTAAAATCTATTGAGTGTGGAACCTATGGAATGTTTAATTGGTAATGGAAGTTTAAAATCTACATAGTTAAGTGCACATTGTTAGGGGAACCTCCCGGGACCTCTCATTTTGACACGAATTTTAAATCATGCTTTTCATGATTCACGCTATTACACTTTAAAATCATACTTTTACTTTAAAAGCAAACCTAAAAATCTAAAACTATTAAAAAACCAAAACTTTAAGAGGCAAAGCTAAACAAACCCTTTAAACCAAGCATAAAAAGTAAAATTTGAATTTTGAATTTTGAATTTTGAAATTTAAATTTTTAATCTGAATTTTCAATTTTTAAATTTAACGTTTGAATGTTTGAAGATTTGGCCATGTGGCCAAATCTTCCTACTAATTTGAAAGAAGCTAGCAACATTTGGCAGCACGGCAAAATTTTCCCAAACCCTGGTGCTTTGAAAGATTTGGCCACATGGCCAAATCTCCCAAAACCTGGTGATTTAAAAGAAGCATGCAAGATTTGGTTACACGACCAAAACTCCCCATACCCTAGTGCTTTGAAAGAAGCCTACAAGATTTGGCCACTTGACCAAATCTCCCCAAGTTTCAAAGAATGCCACAACCAAATCTTCTCAGTGCTTTGAAAGAAGTCACCAAGTCTCGAAGGATTTGGCCGTGCATCCAATTCTTGCTAGCTTCTTTGAAAGCACCAAGGTCTGAGTAGATTTGGCCATGTGGCCAAATCTTATTGCTTCTTTCAAAGCACTAGTGTCTTAGGAGATTTGGCCATGTGGCCAACTCTTGTTGGCTCCTTTCAAAGCACCAGGGTATGAGGAGATTTGACCATGTGGCCAAATCTTGTGGGCTTCTTTGAAAGCACCAGGGTATGTGGAGATTTGGCTTCTTTCAAACCACCAAGGACTAAGTAGATTTGGTTGCGTGGATAAATCTTGATGGTTTCTTGAAAGCACCAGCATCTCGAGAGATTTGGTTGTGTAGACAAATCTTGCTATCTCCCTTTCAAAGCACCATGGTCTATGAAGATTTGGCCATGTAGCCAGATTTTTCTGGCTAAAATTCAAAGCACCAAGGTTTAGGAAGATTTGGTTGTGTAGTGAAATCTTGTAAAGCATTTTCATCCTAAGTCACACCATCAGATATCAATATTGAACTATAACAAATGTTATTTATGCAGGTGCCACATTGAAAGTGGGGGTTAAAGTCAACTTGCTTGTCAGTGGAAAGATTGTTGCCACTGGGACAATATTCTCTACATCACATGATGACATGTGCCAAGGTGTGCCCTTGGGAGAAAACAATGTATCAATGGTGATCGTTATTTGTATGGATAAAAATGCACTTCTTCTATTTCCTACAATGGATGCATTCTTAGTCTATGAGGCTTTGGGTAGTGTTGTTCGTTGGAAAGCACGATCAATGAGTTGTGTGGACAATGTCAATGGAGCTATTGTACCAATGAATGATATAACATCAGATACCATTGATGTTGAACCTCTATGTGAATATGATGAGTTTTCCATTCAAGAATCATGGAAGGACAAGAAAGTTTTAATATGGGATGAGCAAAAAACCAAGAGCATTGCTGAGGGTGTTGTTTTGTATGTCTACCCATTTGAACCTATAAACTTTGAGATGCTTAGTGAAGGTAATCTGGGTGTGGGAATTGAAAAGTATCATAGTGATGTATCAGGCATAGATACCATCCACTTAATAAAATGGCCCATTGCACAAATAACCTTTTTAGATGGAACTTCATTAAGAATCAATGACACCATGAATTTTCCAAGTGGTTCTAGGCAAAAGCACATGGAAGATGAGGACCCAAATGAAAAATCCACAAAAAAGAGGCGTTACTGCATGATAAAGAGGAAAGCTAAAAAACATGGCATGCCATTAGCATCATCTAGACTCACAAGGAATGCAGTCACAAAAGTATCTATGATTGATTGTTGTAAACAAAATTGTTGTCAATTTGCCGATCATCAAATGATATCCAAATTATGCATAGAGTATTGGGGCCAAAGTTTGGAGGCTTGCACCAATTATGTATATGACACTCTTGGGGTTGCTTGTGGAAAAGATGACAATGGGTAGTTCAAATATGTCTTTTCATTGAATGGTATTCAAGTTTGTTGTAGAGCATGGTATGAAATGCATGGTATTCCAAAAACAACATTTTATCGATAGAGGGAGCAATTTGAAATTGGTATATGAAGGTGCATGCATGGTAATAAAGGAATCGTGCAGAGAGGTTAGGACCACATAGAACTGGGTAGAGCCATAATCCAAGATTTTGTGGATAACAATTCTGAGCATATGCCACACAAAAGTAGAACAATTCAGGATGGATCAAGGGAAACACAGCTAGTGATACCAGATGTATACAAGCAGGTTGATATTCTCTATGAGGTTAACATGCAGTTAAAGCATAGTTTGATTTGTAAGGAGATGTCAACTTCCACATTCAACCATATATGGAACTCTGAATTCAAGCATGTAACTTTGTCAAAAACAAGTGAATTCTCTAAGTGTGGTTTATGTAGTGCAATCAAGGCTTAGCTTGCAGTGACAAAATGCCAAAATGAATGTAATAAGTTGATGGAAGATAGAACAAAGCACATGTTACAACAAAAATTTTGTAGAAATGTGTAGTACACTTGGCGCAGATTTTTTGAAATGTATCCTCAGACATTCTTGTGCATTATCCATGATAAGATGGACCAAAAGAAGACAGCCATCCCTAGATTACGCAATCGTTCAAAGGACACAGACAAATCCTTTCAGCTCCCAATGGCTTTGACTAGCATGATAACACATGGACATGGTCAAGGACGTTATGGTCACTTTTCTTTATCCTTGTGGCCATCGGATCCTAACTTCACAATCGGTTCATTGGCTTTGTGTTTGAGAAATCTTGAAAGATTTAATAACCATGCACTTGGAGATTTGGTACATGATGGGATGCCAAGGTCTAATAACGCTCTGCTAAATGCACTAACCTCAAGAGAAGCATTGGATTCTCACTATGTTTCTAATGACAAGCAACAACTTCATCTTGGAGTAGTGGGTGGAACATTCAAAGACCTTGGACTTGGAAGTTCCCATCAAGAAAATCCTTATAAGAAACTACCCGAACACCTATTGTTGCAGTTGGATAATTGTGGTTCTGAAAATAAGAATAGGTACTTGTTTGCATACCTATCATTACTTGTTGCTCGAGGGATTTTCAAGTCAATTCAATTGGGATTCTTGATGGTTGGGCATACACATGAGGATATTGATGCAATGTTCAGCAGGTTTTCAGAGAGGTTAAGAACTAGCCAAACATTGACATTTGCACATCTCATGGATACTTTTAGACAATGTGAGGAGTCTTCTCCAATGCCATTTTTGGTAATGGAAGTCCCTGATTTCAAGAGCTATGTTGATGGATTCCTATGAGATGGGCAAGATGCTTTAGTGGGACACTCAAAGCCTCTCCAATTTCGGTTCTTTATGCGAAATGAAGTTCCTATCATGCAATATAAAGTGCATCCATGATCATTAGATTGGCAACCAAGTGAAGGTGGCATTGAGTTGTGGAAGAGACATCCGGATGGTCATCCAATGCTACCAAGTGGAGAGACACCTTGTGTACCCATGTTCGAGTATGTGAAGGATCACTCACATGTGATAGTTGGTATCAAGTAGTATGTACACTTTTGGGAAAAATGGGTGCATCTGCAAGGTCCAGAAGCATCTTTCACAAAGTTTTACAAGCCGGTAGTGAAGTACTGGAAGAACATGATTGATGAGCTTCATAAACCAAACAATAGTGTAGAGGGCATGTACGAGAGATTTTGGCCAAAGATGCAACATATTAATTGTGTGCAAGTAGTTGATAATGAAAATGATGAGTTTCAAGGAATTGAAGAGTTGAATGATCACTACTGTGGACCTCAAAGGAAAAAGCCAAAACAATCATTTCATCCAATGGTTCATGTACAAAAAGGACACTTTCTTTTGGTCCGACCAGTAGAAAAAGTTTACCCAATTTGGCTAGGCATTGCTCAAACTGATGTACAAAAGGATAATAAATCTAAAAATTTCAAGAAGGTTTTCATACAATATTGGGCACCTATATGCAAAAGACGCAATGCACAAATTGAGGAGGTGTATGCAGATTGTTGGAACAAGATTTGGATGTGCAATAAAGGTGATCCTTCACGGTGGAAATATATTGATGCTATTGTATGGTCATGGGTTCCAAAAGGTAACCTCTCAAAGAAGGTTTCCTCAAAGAGTAGCAACCTCCCCATCAAGGTGAAGATACCAACCATTCCACACAAGCAAGATTTATCTAGTTTGTCTCATAGTACAGATTCCAACTTTGATGCTAACTCCACAATGGAGTGAAGGTACTTGAAAAGCATGACTTTTTTTTCCTTGCACAACGATAATTTAATTGAATACTGACAAATATTTGGAAGGTATGACATTGATCTTTTTTCTTTATCTTTTTTTGACAAAATATCAAGGACTGGTGTTGCATTATTACTTTTTCTCCAACTAAACTAAAATGGTGTTTTTGAACACCACCTTTTTTTGAGAAGAGAAAAAATGCTTCGTTGAACTCAAACATATGATGTTTTTTTCTCGGCTAATGCAGAACATTCACACTCCAAACTGTGAGTTTCATATACACGGCCAAATCCAATGAGAAAGTCAATGGAGTGCACTCAATGCATTGTAATTGCAACCCCTCAAAAACTACCATGCATTGGTCAAAACCTCAACATTTGACATTTTATTTATGTTGATGCAAACCATGCACATTTGTGAGATTGGGTTGGACTGCCAAATCTTTGGGAAAAATCAATGAAAAACATTGAATGTTACATAA
This sequence comes from Dipteris shenzhenensis, assembly GCF_047967505.1. Taxonomy (NCBI): domain Eukaryota; kingdom Viridiplantae; phylum Streptophyta; class Polypodiopsida; order Gleicheniales; family Dipteridaceae; genus Dipteris; species Dipteris shenzhenensis. The sequence goes on from NC_141614.1 coordinate 45,667,803, forward strand.
TTACAACCCTTTTAAGCACCCAGGGGAGGATTTGATCTTGTAATACCCACACTTGACCACCTTATGTAGCAAGGTATGTACTAAGGGGAGGTGATGGATTTGTAACTCACATCTGACCACCTTACAGTAGCCAATGGATCATGGCACCAAGGGGTGGTGTTGAAATAAGGTGCCATGTGCACATGAATTAGAGGAAAAGGTATAAGCTAAGGAATGTATTAAAGTAGCCACCCTAGGATGTGGACTACATGATGTGGAGATGTGCATCGAGGATATCCACAAGTAGAGATGTGAATCAGAGGATTCCACAAGTGTTAACTAATCTAAAGGCTCTCTCTATATAAGAGGCCTATCATGTATTGTTGAATAGAGAAATGTACCTTTAGTTGATATTCTGTTTATGAGTCCAAGCTAATCTATCTTGAAACCTAAACACATCATGAGCATTCTCTTCATCATGTTTCCACATAGGTTCCATCCACCTTAGAGCGCTCCATAGATCCTAAGGCATGCATGTTTTCACATATTTATATTGCGTCTGTGTTGCACACACTAACCTTGACTTATCAGATGAGGAGAGTAGCTAGGGAGCACTTGCACCACCATCATAGTTCGAGCTAGGTGGTTTTGAGGATGATCTTTTAGAGGAGGATGAGGGTATGGCAGACATGAGGGATTCTATTTTTGGATGCACCACATGAGATGGGGGTGAGATGTTTGAGCATGAGATTGTGATGCAAGATTTGGCATCCACACGTTTGTATGATGGTGCAAGGATGACAAAAATACGAGCTTGCCTCTCGATCTTGAATTCACAAGCAAAGTATGGATGGTCAGACTCAAGTGTCTCAGCCTTGATGAGATTAGTGTAAATCTTGTTTGGATCCTTGGTCTTAGTATCTCCTAAGTTCCTATTTTTTTAAATTCATTAGTATCTCATTCACAAGGTTTCTTGGATATGCATATTGCAATAGGTTGCTCCAAAAGATGTCACCTATCCCAAATACCATGCCCAATTCTAGAGACAAATCAAAGACGATGTTGAAGATGGTTGCGATGGATTATGACACCATCCACGCTTGCCCTAATGATTGTATTTTGTTTTTTCATGAGTATGGCAATTTGGTAAATTGCTCGGAGTGTGAAGCACAGTGCTATAGACAAGACTTGCTAGGGGAGAATATCCCAGTGAAGGTCTTGATACATTTTCCCATCATCGCCACAATACAACACATGTGGAGATGCAAGTCCATAGCACATTTGATGAAGTGGCATGCTACACACCGATCCATCAATGACACTTTGAGGATCCTTGTAGATTGTGTTGCTTGGAAGCACATATACAACATGTGGCTGGAATTTGCAAGGGAGCCACACAATTTACATCTCGGGCTTGCAATGGATAGCATGAACACTTTTGGGTTATGCTCTACATCTTGGACGACATGACCCATAGTCTTGGTGAACTACAATATCCCACCATGGCTAACAATAAAGAAGGGACACCTCATGCTTGCCCTACTTGTGCTGGGGAAGTACAAGGCTAAAAATATGGACGTGTACATGACACCCTTGATCAAGGAGCTATAGACCCTAGGGAGGGGCATGCATGTCTTTGATATTTCTAGAGCCTTGAGGCACACCACAAACATTTTCATCAAGGAAATTTTAATGTGGACCATGTATGACTATCCAAGATATGTGTTTGTGCATGCCCATTGATACCTCTATGCTTTATTGTGGTGTGATCTATGCATGTCTGATGACCTATTTGAGCATGCATATATGTAGGATTTAAAACACAAGGGTACCATGCTTGTCCTCTTTGTGGAGCTAGTTTGAATGCATGACACTCCAAACATATGAGGAAGATGGTTTATGAAGGTCATGGTCAATATCTTCCGCTTGATCATCCTACACATGAAGGTCAACTTGATAAACCACCGGTCCATATGAAGGCAAGTGACTAGATTTAAGATTGGAGACCTAATAGTGAGGAGCCTCCTCTTGGTATGGAACGACTGTCTATCTTTCACAAGCTTCCATATTGGGGTGAGTTACAAATAGTTCACCTCTTGGATCCCATGAATATCTTCAAGAATATGGAGGCTTCTATTTGGGCACACTTGGTTGGTGACAAAGATGCAAGGGGAGTGCAAGAATACTTGCATGAGATGGGTAGGATGCCTCAATTTTAGCCTCAAGAGGATGTGCATAGAACTCAAGAGTGTGGTTCTACAACTCAGGAGGGTGGTTCAGGAACCCAAGAGCATCCTCCTAGAATTGTTTTGCTGAAGGCACCATGGATCCTTTCCAAGGTAGATGAGGCAAGGGTCAAGGAGGAAATTGCATCTTTTCAGAGACCCATAGACATGCATTTCCTGAGGGGAGCATTTAGAAAGTACAATAAGCTTAGTGGCCTCAAGTAACATGATTGCCACAAGGTCTTAAAAGTATTCTACCTACTTGTGCTTGAAAGAAGAGTAGAACTAAGATTGTGATGCTTTTGTGTACCTTATATAATTGTGACACATTGTTATTACTCCTTTGTTGCTTGGGTAGTTTATCCTACCAATTACAGTGAGAGGATGCTTATCTAAAGATGTTAGAAATTCTATCTACAAGATTAGTGGCATTGTTAGGTATGCTTACTATCATATCACCTTCACTATATTTCATACAACTAAATAATTAGTAGAAAATATTGAACCTTATGGGTGCATGTGGAATAAGTGGATCTCACAAAAAGAGATCTCTATATCAAGCATTAAGAGGGCTAAGGTGGACTCATTGAAGTTGTGTGCTTGCTTGAGAAGCACTTTCCCTCAAGCATTATGACGACTTTGGTGCACTTTTTGTACACGTAGTTGATGAGGTCATGATTGCAAGAACCATTCATAGTCGTTGGATCTTTTTCCTTGAATGGTTTATGAAAACTTTGAGGGGATTTGTAAGGCAAAGTGCTAGACCCGAAGCAAGAATGCTGGAGGGATGGCTTGTGCAAGAGTCATTAGTATACATCATAGAGTTTCTTGCATCCGTGGATCCCGATATGCCACATGCTTGGAACTGTGGGGGTTAAAGGTCACTGTGCCTTTATCCCGGTTATGTACAATACTCAAACACATATATAAATGAATGAAAAAGAAGATTAGGGTGGTTCTACACCCACCAAAACTTGTGTGGCTCTCTGTTTCTCTCTCTCCCTCTTCCGTTCTTGCTTCCGTTGAGAGCACTCTCAACTGGTATCAGAGCTCGGGTGATCTACTTGAGCGTGCGTGAATGCCTAGAAGCTCAGCAGCTCTGTGGCAGGAAAGAGAAGCTCTGTGGGAAGCTTTGTGGGTGACTTTACTTACATCCGAGTGTGCAGAGACCTTGGAGGAACCTTTGGAAAAGTCACTTTGGCTTTGCGAAGTGGTTTTGAGAGCCTGTTAAGTGTTTTCAAAGAAAAAAGTCGTTTTTTGAGCTTTTCCATGTTCCGTTCAATGACAAAGACTCTGTATTGACTTGTAGAGGCAACTATTGCTTACTTTTGGTGTCCAATTCACTTCAGGAGCTTGGAAACACCTTCATTCTTGAATCTAGGATCATTTCATTGGATTTCTGACTCACTGTGTCAGCTTTTGCATTTTTCTGCCCGGGTGTTGGAACTCAAGTTTGGAGCAACAATTTGTAAATTTGTCAGTTCCGGTGGACTCAGGAGGTCCTAAAACTTCTATGTTGCTCATCATTCACACTCCGGTGGAGTTTATAAATAGCTGTGTTTCCAAAAATGGTTTTCAGTCCATGTGTTGGACCCAGTGATTGAGACCACGGTTTTCAAAACCGTCTGTCCCATTGCATTCCGGATGCCCAAAAACCCCTACTTGTTAGTTCTTATGTGATTTGGTGGAGGATTTTCAGAGTTATAGATCTCTCTGTATTCGATTTTGTCTCTCTGTTATGCATTTTTCATTCTAAGGTTTTGAAACCTTAGATTTATGCCACATGGCAGTGGATAAGTCTTGACTCCCATTTCTCACTCATTGGTTGGGATTTCAGAGTTCCGACAGAAGAGAGATATTTGCAAATTTTCTTGCTGAGTCAGATTATGCAATGGCGCCCATGTTTTGAGGCATCTCAGGTTCTATTTTTAGTGGCGGTCATTACCGTAGGACTATGTGTTGAGATATCGAGCTCCACTCGTGATATGCCAGGGTGACTGTTGTGCATTTATGTCACCGACTTGTTAGCTGCAGATGCAGTTGGTACACCGCCCACGAATAATAGTTGGATGATAGCTATCCTTATCTACTCTAGTTCGTGGCTTAGTTAGTATGCCACCTTAGTTAGTTGAGTTTGGTTTGAGACCCACATATAGGGTTCTTCTATTTCTTTGTACTAGAGTTCTTTTGGCTTTCACAACTAAGAAGAGGAAAACTGTTTTCAGCCTCCACCTATGTGTGTATTCCCCCATTGTGTATGTGAGAAAGCCGCAAGTGAGACTCCTTCCCTCTCTCCCACTATCTTCACATGGTATCAGATCCTTGTTCATGGTAAGAAGCTCAAGAAAGCAAACCAAGTTCGTGGTGTCCTGGTAAGAGGACTAGTGTTGCTTTCCTATTTCAAGTTTGGGAGCAAATCTCTGCAAGTAGCACAGTCAGAAGTGCAAGAGTGCACTGTCTCAGATTGAGACGCCCTTCGTGGTGTGGCGAGAGGGCAGTATATGATGCGGGTAAGGGCAAAGCCCTTATTGACTTTATTTTTCTGATTCAAGGCCATTTTAGGGCCCGTTTTGAAGGCATAAGTTCTTCGTAGGCACTCAGAAAAAGACCCTATTTTTGCTGTGCGACCACTGCTGGGCTGGTCGGTGAAAAGTTGCCGCAGAAATTGCATCGTATGCCTGTGTGCAGAGATATTGGGAGTTGCAGAATCATGCTTGTTGCCTGTTGATGCAAAATCATCACTAGGAAGTGACTGTGTGGTCAAATACCACTTTTGTCAGTTTTGTAGATCTGACCGTGTGAGGCAAAAGCTGTGTTTTTCGCAGTGACAGAATATTTTGCAGTGTTCTGTAATGGCGTCTGATTCTCTTTCACAGATTGTCACAGAAAAGCTTGACAAGAACAACTTCCAGGCATGGAAGTTTAGAATGACAAATTTCCTTATGGGAAAAGGCTATTGGGAGTTCATTACAGGAAATGAAGAAGAACCAGTTCTTCCTAATGTTCCCAATCAACAAGAAATGCAGGCATTTAAAGGATGGCATGAGAGAGACAGAAAATCTATGTACTGGCTGTCAATCAGTATTTTGGATTCTATATTGTGCATATTCAAGATGCAAGTATGCCAAAGGAGGCATGGGATACTTTGGCAAAAATGTACAGCACAAATATGCAAGCCAGGAAAATGCAGCTCAAACAAGAGTTGCACAATGTGCAGAGAGAAAATTTGAGCATAAATGACTACCACATGAAGGTGAAGAAAATTGCAGATGCACTTGCTTCCATTGGGTCGCCAGTGGAAGATAATGATCTAGTTTCTGTGACCTTGAATGGTCTAGGAAAGGATTATGCATAGTTCCAGACATCCATTGGCGTCCGTGAAAAATTTCCTAATTTTGAAGAGTTGTTTGCTCTTCTAATTTCTAAAGAGCAGAGAAATGGGGGTGCATCTTCTTCAGGAGGAACTTCAAAAGAAACTGTCTTCTACTCAAATGCTGGAAGAGGTAGAGGCAGAGGTAGAGGAGGCCGATCTGCAGGCCATGGTAGAAATCAGAATATGTAGCAAACTCAAGAAAACCAGTTCTATGGAGGAGGACGTGGTACTCTAGAGGCAGGGGGAGCCAAAGAGGCCGTGGAGGATGGCAGAGAGGCCAAAATGCAAACAACAATGTTGAATGCTACTACTGTGGTAAAATGGGTCATATGGCTAAGGACTGCTACGAAAAGCAGAATGACATTATTATGAATGGAAAATTGCACCAAGGCAATTATGCATCTTCTAGTAGACAGGGTGATGACAGAAATGAGCATCTATTTATGATGCAACATATGACAAATTCTATGACAAGTGCAAAAGAATGAAATGATGTGTGGTATGTTGACTCAGGTGCATCAAACCACATGACAAGTCATGCAAAATGGATGCAGGATGCAAGGAAAATGGAAAAACTAGGATTTGTGGAGACTGGTGATGATACTGCACATCCTATTGTGCAGATTGGTAAAATTCCTTTGTCTATGCAGGATGGGAAAAAGAAATACTTGTCTGATATATTTCATGTCCCGAACATCACCAAGAACCTGGTTTCTGTTGGTCAAATGGTTGAGCAGGGCTTGCAGGTCAGATTTAATCCTCATGGATGCTTTGTTGAGGATATGAAAAATAATGGTCGCTTGATAGCAAAAGGAAAGAAGAAGGGCAGGATGTTTACATTGGATGTGGACATGCCCGAATTGAGTGCAACAATGTTTGCACATGGGACCGGTGTAGTTGCAGATATTGATATCTGGCATAAACGCATTGGTCATGTTAATATACAGTGACTAAAATCAATGCAAGCCCAAAATATTATTGCAGGATTGCCTAAATTCAAGGTTGCATAAATGCATAAGGTTTGTGAAGCCTGTCAATTTGGAAAACAGGCAAGGAAATCATTTCCTAGGCATGTTCAAGAGAGTAAAAAGCCATTGGAATTAATCCACTCTGATGTGTGGACTACTAAAGCTGCATCTATTAGAGGCTGTCACTATTTTGTCACTTTTATTGATGACTTCAGTAGAAAAGTTTGGGTGTATTTTATGAAAAAGAAAAGTGAAGTGTTTGGGCACTTCAAAGCTTTTAAAGCTATGGTTGAAAAAGAAACAGGCCAGCAAATAAAATGCCTAAGGTCAGATGGAGGGGGAGAGTACCTCTCAAATGAGATTGCAAGGTTCCTGCAGGAGCATGGCATAAAGCAACAATATTCATGCAGTCATACCCCACAGCAAAATGGACTTGCAGAAAGGAAAAACAGGCATATTGGAGAGGTATCTCGAGCCTTGCTAAATGAAAAAGATCTACCAGATTATATTGGGCTGAAGCAGTTGCTACAATAGTTTACATAATGAACAGGACTCCCACTGCAGCGATACATGGCATGACGCCAGAGGAGATGTATACTGGTAGGAAACCAGACATTTCTCATTTGAAAATTTTTGGTTGCATTGCCTATGTTCATGTGCCAGATGAGTTGAGGTCCAAGTTGGATCCAAAAGCTGAGAAGTGTATCTTTATTGGTTATTTTCTGCAGCAGAAAGGGTATAGATGCTATAACCCTTCTCCTCGTAAGTTTACAATGAGCAAAGATGTTTTTTTTGATGAGATGAGCAGTGGTATAAACCAGTAAATGTGATGATTGATGTAGATGCACAAAATGGTAATGCTGCACAGAATTCACAGTAGCAATCACAAAATATTAGTGGACCTGTAGTGTCCTCTAGCAGTGGATCACATACTTCGCCATGGACAGGTAGATTGAGATCAGAAGAATCTCCTCAAAGCAATGCAGATAGTGGTACACATGTATCACAAAAAGGAAAAGAGAAGGTAGATCAGCCCATGTTTGATGTGAATGCAGGTCACTCTTATGTGGATGGTGAATCCAGTGGCTCAGAACAAAGCATTGATGATGAGTTGGGTATTCCTTCTGTTGTTACACCTGAAGTAAGGAAGACCAGGGATGTTTTGAGAGCACCTGGAGGTGAGCCTATTTTGCACAGGTCTACCAGAGCTAGGTATCCTGTGGATAGGCTGAAATATGATGGATTTACAGCCATTCACTATGCCTATATGGTCAAAGTGATACACAAATCAGAACCCACTTCTTTTGAGCAAGCCATGGGAAATGAAAAATGGGAGAAAGCCATGGATGAAGAAATGGATGCCTTGGAAGCAAATGCTACGTGGGAATTGGTGCCTTTGCCTAAAAATAAGAATGCAATTGGCTGTAAGTGGGTTTATAAGATCAAGCACAATGCAGATGGTTCTGTGAATAGATACAAGGCAAGATTAGTTATCAAGTGGTATGCACAGACATATGGCATTGATTATGAAGAAACATTCAATCCGGTTGCAAGGATGGCAACTGTAAGAGTAGTCATTGCTATGGCTGCATCAAAGGGATGGTCTTTACATCAGATGGATGTAAATAATGCCTTCTATTCAGGGGGAAGTCCCAAGAAAGAGGGAAGTCTCATAGCAAATCCAGGGCATGGAACATTGAGTGTTACCACTATGGCAAGAAGGGCCATATGAAAAAGATTGCTACAAGCTGAAAAGAGAGCAAAAGGATAAGAAAAATAATGCAAATTGGGGTGCAAATCAAAAGGAAGAGAGTCCAAGGGGGGACAAAGGAAAAGTGAAGATCAAGGAGGTCAATGTAGTCACACATGATAGTGACAATGAAGTTCTCTTCATGTCTAGTTTATTTGCAGAGTTGATTACCACTTCAGATGATGCATATTCCCAAGATTGGATTTTGGATTTTGGTGCTTCATTCCATGTTACTCCCTATAGGGAATGGTTCTCCACTTATGACAGTGGAAAGACAAGTTGTGTGCATCTTGGAAATGACTATGCATGTGACATAGTCGGAGCAGGTGACATAAAGTTTTCTTTTGCAAATGGGTCTGCAATTATTTTGAAACATGTGAGACATGTGCCTAAGTTGACCAAGAGTCTTATTTCAGTAAGTCAACTAGATGATGCTGGTTTTCACACCACTTTTGGCTTTCAGAGTTGGAAAATTCAGAAGGGCTCTATGCTTTTGGCCAAGGGTGCCAAGTGTGGGACTTTGTATCCCCTACATGTATCAGGGGTATTTGATCATGTTGTTGCAATAACCGAGCAGCCAAGCACTTCTTTGTGGCATTGCAGGTTGGGGCACATGAGCCAGAATGGAATGAAACTCTTATGCCATTTGGGTTATGTACCGCATTTGAGTTTCTCTGATTTTGAATTTTGTGAGCACTAACTCTATGGGAAGCAGACTAAATCAGCCCATAAAAGAAGGGGAAAGAAAGAGTTTGAAGACCTTGATTTGGTGCATTCAGACGTATGTAGTCCCATGCCTACACGGTCATTAGGCGGGGCTGAATACTATGTGACATTCATTGATGATGCAACTAGGAAAGTGTGGGCTTATGCTCTAGCTCGGAAGAGTGATGTGTTCTAGGTATTTCAGAAATGGCTGGCCTTGGTTGAGAATCAGTCAGGTAGCACGCTTAAATGCCTACGGACTGAGAATGGTGGAGAGTATCTCTCTCATGACTTTCAACATTTCTGTGATACACGTGGGATTAAGAGGGAGCTCACATCCCCTGGTACTCCAGAGCAAAATCCAGTTTCAGAAAAGATGAATCATACCATTCAAGAAAGGTTGCAATGCATGCTTTCTAATGCAAGTCTTTCTGGTAGTTTTTGGGCTGAGGCAATGAAGACTACAGTGCATGTGATCAATAGATCACCTAGTCAGAGTTTGGATGGCGGTATTCCTAAAGAGGCATGGAGTGGCAAGAAGCCCTCTTACTCTCATTTGCATATATTTGGGTGTGAGGCATATGCACATGTGCCCAAAGAGCTTCAAAAGAAGCTAGATCCTAAGTCTAGGAAATGCATCTTTCTGGGTTATGGTGAAAGTGGAGAGATGGGCTATCGTCTCTGGGATCCAGAAGCAAAGAAGAACATACGTAGCCATGATGTAGTCTTCAATGAGAAGAAGATGCATAAGACACCCATGAGGGATGTGAAAATGAAGAGAATCACTTTCCAGGATGTGAATCCACCTGCATATGTTGATAGACAGCAAGCTGTCCATGCACCAAATGTGCAAGAAATGGTACCACCAAGTACTCCCACAAGTATACAATCAAGGGTAGATGATGGATCATCTATCAGTGGAAATGTTGAGCCAAATGTGGCTGATATGCAGGTGGAACAACAAGCTGAAATGCCCTTGAGAAGATCATCTAGAGTGTCTAGACCACCTGATAGGTTTGTTCCACGGGTGGACTATGTGATGCTTACTGATTGCGGGGAGCATTCTTGCTACAAAGAGGCTATGATGCACGAGGATCAATGCAAGTGGGAGTATGCTATGCAATTAGATATGAGTTCACTTATGAAGAATAAGACTTGGGACTTGGTTTCTTTGCCACATGGAAAGAAAGCATTGCCATGTAAATGGGTCTACAAAATGAAGGTCACAGGTGATGATGTGCCTAGGTACAAGGCCCGTTTAGTCGCTAAAGGACTCAAGCAACATTTGGTCGCTAAAGGATTCAAGCAAGAGAAGGGTGTGGACTTTGATGAGATATTCTCTCTAGTTGTGAAGATGACCACACTTAGATGCATGCTTAGACTAGTGGCTCTAGAGGATATGGAGCTTATGCAAATGGATGTCAAGATAGCTTTTTTGCATGGGGATTTGCATGAGGAAATTTACATGGTGCAGCCGGAAGGCTTTGAAGAAAAGGGCAAAGAGCATTTAGTTTGCAAGCTGAAGAAGAGTCTCTATGGTCTTAAGCAAGCGCCTAGAGAATGGTATCAGAAGTTTGATGCTTTCATTCGGTCCCAGGGTTTTAGAAGGAGTGAAACTAATCACTTCCTCTACACCAAAAGGGCTAAGGATAATAGCTTGATAAAAATGGCACTATATGTGGATGATATGCTATTCGCTAGCAAGAATACTTATGAGCTAGATGCATTAAAGGCCAAGTTTCATGCCTTTGATATGAAGGATTTGGGACTTGCAGGTCATATTCTTGGTATACGCATCACGCTTGATCGGAATAGGAAACTCCTTTGGCTTTCACAAAAAGAGTATGTTACAAAAGTATTGCAGCGTTTCAATATGGAGGGGGGGAAGGCAATGAGTACTCCATTGCCTCCATATGTGAAACTGAGTCATATAGATAGTCCCAAATCAGATGAGGAAAGGGCCATGATGGCCAAGGTTCTTTATACATCAGCGGTTGGGAGTCTTATGTATGCTATGATAACTACTAGACCAGACATTGCATTTGCAGTGGGAGTTGTTAGCCGGTATATGGCTAATCCAGGAAAGAGGCATTGGGAGGCAGTTAAGTGCATCATGAGGCACATGAAGGGTACCAAGGAGATGTGCATCTACTTTGGTAGAGGAGACATGCGTGTACCTGGGTACACAGATTCAGACTATGCACGGCATGTGGATAATAGGAGATCCACTTCTGGTTATGTGTTCACCTTTGCAGGTGGTGCAGTGTCGTAGATGTCTTGTGCACAAAAGTGCATTGCTTTGTCTCCCACAGAGGCTGAGTATGTTGCAGCCACAGAGGGTTGCAAGGAGGCTATATGGCTTGATCGGCTAGTGGGAGATTTGGGGAGTCATACAGGCGTACCGACATTGCATAGTGATTCCATGAGTGCTATTCAGCTAGCACAGAATTCGGTCTTTCATGCAAAGACCAAACACATTGAGGTCAGGTACCATTTCATCAGGGAGGTACTTGAGGATAAGCGCATAGAGCTTGTGAAGGTTCATACAGATGATAACCCTGTAGATATGCTGACGAAGAGTCTACGTAGTCAGCGGTTTGAGTATTGTCGTGTATTGATGGGCATTGGATAGTATGCTCACTGGTTGTTCTCCCTTAAAGGCACATTGTCCTTTAAGTGGGAGGTTGTGGGGGTTAAAGGTCATTGTGCCTTTACCCCGGTTATGTACAATACTCAAACACATATATAAAATGAATGAAAAAGAAGATTAGGGTGGTTCTGCACCCACCAAAACTTGTGTGGCTCTCTATTTCTCTCTCTCCCTCTTCCGTTCTTGCTTCCATTGAGAGCACTCTCAGGAACATCATGGACAATGATCGTGTCATTGTGGAGGTTCCCCAAGATAAAGGGTTTGAAAGAAAGATGAGCAAAGAGAAAAGAGAGAAATTAAATAAGTTTTGTATCCTCAATAGTCCCAAGATGCAAAGATGGTTGGAGAGATATGAAGAGGCCAATTTAGCAAAAAGAACAAATTAGAGGGAGAGATTTAAAGTCATCCACATGCGAAGGGTGCCATATCCACTGGACCTTGCTCTTATCCCTAGACACGTGTCCCATGATTTGCTACAAGAAGCTCTTCATGAAGCCAAAGATGATGGAGAGGAGTAACCGATCGAGAGTAGGAGCTTGCAATCGGCGGATGTATGCCACATGTAAGTTTTTAACCTTTCTACTTAATCTAGGTATTTCTTATCATAATTGCTACAAAATTCATCCTCCTTGTTTTAATCATGTTCTTTTGTAGTACAAGAAGTACAGTGCATTGTGGTCACATGGGCGACATTTTCATGTGGAACGCATCAATTCAAGGAGAGTCCCATATGACTGTGGAGTCATGGCTCACTTTGTACAAGATAGCTGAGCAAGTGCTTCTGATACAAATATTCTCTCCTTGCAGTTAGATTATTGCTTGGGGGGGTCACTCATCATATGTAACCCTATCACTGAGTTCAACAGAAGGATTTTTTTTATTTCTAAAATTTGCAGAAATAAATATACATAAGGGACTATTTAAAATAGTTTTGGAAAAAATTTACAGATTTGTATAGAAAAGGGGTATATTTTATTAATGGAAATTTTTATAGATAAGGGACTTTAAATATAGGCCTTGAACGCACGTGATATAGAGGGTTTATACATAGTGATCCCCCCCTGAGGATTATTGTGGGACCATATGTGACATCTATGAAGTTAATTTTAGACAATTTAGTATTTTCATTCTTGATGTCAAGTGGTTTATGTTGGCTCTTTCCTACCGCTTCCGTAGGAAGAGCTGGGTATTCTATGTTGCAGGGTTCCGAGGCTTTTTGTCACCTACAGATATATTGGAATTGTCGTTGTAGTATATATGTAGCTTAGGACCTCGAGTCGTGTTCCGGTGAGAGACGTAGGCTTAAGTGTGGTGAGTAAACATAATGCAAGCATGTGTAAAAGGCACGTAAATCATTGTTGTTGGGGTAATGAAGGCTTTCGCCTTCATTGGGGGTTGTAGGGTTTAGGAGGAGTTTAAGGGTTCAGAAGGAGGTTCCAGGGTTTAGAAAGAGTTCAGGGTTAGAAAGAGTTCCAGGGGTCAGAAGGAGGTTCCAAGGTATAGAAGGAGTTCAGGGTTAGGAGGAGGATCCAAGGTTCAGAGTAAAGTACATGGTGGAGAACTCGTCTCCCTCGTAGATCATTGAGTTTAAGGGTTTAGGAAAGCATAGGAGTGGGAGAGGAAGAAGGTGTAAGAGCATGGGTGAAGTAAGAGAGAGAGGAGGAAGGAGGAGGAGGGAAGAGGAGGAGGGAGAGGGAGGAGAGAGGAGGAGGAGGAGGAGGGAGGAGGAGGAGGAGGAGGGAGGAGGAGGGAGGAGGAGGAGGGGGAGGAGGAGGGAGAAGGGAGGAGGAGAGGGAGAGGATGGGTTGCAGGGTTGGAGGAGAGGGGAGAAGGGTTGCAAGGTTAGGACATGCTTTTGGACGTGCAGTGCAAGGAAGCATGGACACTTGAGACAAATGCTTGGAATACCAATGTAGACTCAACACAATGCCCCAAGAGTGTGGGCTTCATTCCATTATGGGGTATTTATACAAGTTGGAGAGCTTCCCTCTCTGCATGTAACACAAAGTCGTATCACAAAGTTGTAACACAAAGTTGTATCACAAAGTTGTAACACAAAGTTGTGTCACAAAGTCGTAACACAAAGTTGTGTCACTTTCTCTCTCTACATGTAGAAGTTGTAACACAAAGTTGTTACACAAAGTTGTAACACAAAGTTGTGTCACAAAGTTGTATCACAAAGTTGTTACACAAAGTTGTGTCACAAAGTCGTAACACATTCTCTCTCTTCATGTAGAAGTTGTAACATAAACTTGTAACACAAAGTTGTTACATAAAGTCGTAACATAAAGTTGTGTCTAGAAGTTGTAACACAAAGTTGTAACACAAAGTTGTATCACAAAGTTGTATCACCTTCTCTTTCTTCATAAGTTCATGTTGGCACAGAGTATCAACTTGGCCTTTCGTACCCGGTAGGGTCCTTGACCCAGATACTTCAATTTGCCCTTGTGTACTTTGGCATTGTATAACAGGACTAAGTCGCCTTCCTTGATGTTTTTAGCTTTCAGATTCCTGTCAAACCATGCCTTTCTTCGACGTTTTTCTGTTGTCATGGCATGATAAGCGACTAGTCTTGTCTCTGTATGCTTTTCCAACTGACAGAGCCTTTCTTTCAAGGACTCATGATCACCCATGCGTTCTTGTATTGCGATGCGCAGGCTTGGTATTACAAATTCGAGCGGGACCACGGCTTCAAGGCCGTACACCAATTGAAAAGGTGTGTTCCCTGTACTGACCTTGAATGTGGTTCTATATGCCCATAAGGCTGCATGCAGTTTCTCTGCCCAATCAGAACGCTGCGGTTCTACTACCTTAGTGAGGATATTGCATATGATTTTGTTTGTGGATTCTGCTAATCCATTCCCTTGGGGGTAATAGGGTGTGCTTTTTCTATGAATGACCATGAAGCCAGACAAGAGTTCTTGGATTACCTCATTGACAAAATGTGTGCCTCTATCTGACACAATTTCAAGGGGGCATCCGAATCGGGTGATCACATGTTCGTACAAGAATCTTGCTGTGCTTTTGGCATCTGCCTTTCTGACTGCCTTAGCTTCAGCCCATTTTGTAAAGTAATCAGTGGCCACAATGATGTAGCGTGCCTGTGTTCCTTTTGCTGCTGGATGTATGGGACCCACATAATCAATCCCCCATTTTTCAAATGGCTGTTGTGCAACAACTGTTGTTAGGGGATTGAAGTCTTTGTGTTGTGGTTTAATAGTTCGTTGGCATACATCACAGCCTTTTACATATTCATAGGCATCTGCCCACAGTGTTGGCCACCAGTAGCCTGCGAGGAGAACTTTTCTTGCTGTGGCTTCCCCTTGGAAGTGTCCACCTGCAATGCCTTCATGGACTTCACTCAGGATTGGCAGGATCTCATGAGGCATTACACATCTTCTTAATATCTGGTCCTTGCCCATCTTGTATAATTGTCCTGCAATGAGTTGATATGGTGCAGCCTTTAGAATCAATTTTCTGGCATCTACTGCTTTCATGTCAGGGGGTGGTCTTCCTGCCATCAAGAACCCAATGATATCTCCACACCATTCTGGAACAGCATCTATTTGAAATAGTGTGGCATCTGGTAAGTCATCTTCTACGCCAGTGGCTTCTTCTCCTGTCTTGACTCGAGACATGTGATCGGCAATGTAGTGTTGGGCACCTTTGCGGACCACAATTTTGAAGTTGAATTCTTGCAGCAAGAGGAGCCATCTGGTTATTCTTCCTGTGGTACACGGACGGTTCACAAGATAAAGCAATGCTTGATGGTCGGTGTAGAAGACAAAATCATTTGCAAGGAGATAGTGCCGAAATTTCTTTACACTGTACACCATTGCTAGGGCTTCTCTTTCTGTGGTTGTATAGTTGATCTCTGCATCATTGAGTTGTCGACTGGCGAAGTAAACTGGGTAGTCTTTCTTATGTTCACCAGGTTGACAAAGCACACTCCCAATTGCATACTTGGATCCATCAGTATGAACATGAAAATCAATATCCCAATTGGGAGATAGAAGGATGGGAGCTGTGATTAGGCGCCACTTTAAAAGCTCAAAGGCTTGGTCGCACTCTTCGGTCCACAAGAACTCCACTAATAATTTGTAAAGTGGTCTAGCTATCATGGCATACCGCAATATAAATCGTCTATAATAGCCGGCATGTCCCATAAAGACCTGTACACCTTTGGAATTTGTAGGAGGAGGCAATTCCATGATGATTTTGATTTTGTCCATGTCAGTTGCAATCCCATGTTGAGAGACGATGTGTCCCAAAACAACTCCGTGGGTGACCATGAACTGGCATTTTGTTGGATTTAGGGAGATGCCATACTCCCTGCATTTGATTAGTACTTCTTCCAGACATTTGAAGTGGTCCTGTTTGGTTGAATGGATGCACAAATCATCCAAGAACACCTGTAAAAACTTATTCAAGAATGACTTGAAAGCTGTGAACATGACTCGCTGGAATGTGGCCGGGGCATTACAAAGGCCGAATGGCATGACTCTATATGCAAAAATACCCCACTCTGTAGCAAATGCTGTTTTTGATTGGTCTTGAGGAGCAATTTGTACTTGGTTATAGCCACTGAAGCCATCCAAGAAGCTATAAATTTCGGATCCTGCCACCTTTTCCAACACTGTTTCTGTTAAGGGTAGGGGGTAGTGATCCCTAATTGTGGCGGCATTCACATTTTTCAAGTTTACGCATATTCTGAGCTTCTTGTTGCGTTTAGGCACAATGACAATGGGTGAAACCCAATCAGTGTGCTCTATCTCGTAGATGAATCCGGCATCTAGGAGTTTTTCCAGCTCATCATAAACCATGGTGCCATATTTAGGATTTGTGCGATAAGGTCCACATACCTTAGGGCGAGCACCTTCCCTTATAGGGATCATGTGAACTGCCACTTCTGGTGAAATTCCTTTCATCTCTTTGTATGACCATGCTAGGCAGTCACGGTATTCCATTAGGAGGTCTTTGAGTTTGATTTCATCTTCTTGACGGAGCTGTTTCCCAATGAAAACCAACTTTTCTTCCTCCCCTTCCAGGGCGAGGTTTATTGTGCGTGTTTTTGCCGGTCCCTCATAGATTGGAGTTTCTCCAATGCTATCGGTTTCTTGAACTTCAGATTCTCTGATTGGTCTTGGCATTGCTATTGGTGCATTACCACTTGTATAATTCTTAAAGTATTCCGGCACTTCTCGAAGATCGGCCTCTGATGGGGTTGAACTAGCCTGAGATGTGTCATGAGTACTGGGTGGCATAGTTGCATTTAGTAATTTGTTAGGCTCTTCTTTCCTTTCTTTTTCTGAAGTCTCTTGATCGAACTTCATCCGCACATGTGGCTTATATTTCCGAAACTTCTTACGTTGGGAACTGTGGGGTAACTTTTCCACTGGTAAGGTGTTTCCAAGTAAGGGTTCATGTGCTGCACATACTCCTTCCAGTCCTTCAGGGGACCATTCAAGAGGTGGTGGTTTTGACTTTGAGGGGACTGCCTTTGCAAGATACAATTCCACAATCCGTGTTTGGACTCGTTCGAATTCATTGAAGTGCTCGGCCTTGGCTTTTCTGCGATTTCCTCCTGCAGCTTTCTTGCGGGATCTTCTGCTGTTATGCAACTGTGGAGGTTCAACTTTTGGGAGCTCAACTGCCATTAGGGCATGGAGAATGGCTAGGTCATTATCAAAGATTTGATCTTCAATTTCAGCATTCGCAGCCTCTGTTTCAAGGTCCCAAGGAAAATCTGAATCATCATTGGTATGGGTACCTTCTTCAGGTTCATTATCCCATTCGAGGTCAGCCATAAAGAATGGCATCTCTAGATCGATTGGTTCTGCATGTGTCGGTGGAGGATCGACCTGTAGTGCGTTAACATCTATCTGTGAGAAGATGGGGTCTAATGAATGGCAGTTGTCGATGGTTGCCAATGTTTGTATCCAGTTATTGACATTGCTTTGTGAGTCACCTGCTATGGCATGCTGTCGCAAGGGAGCTGATTTGCTCGAGAGTGTCGTGGAAGATGTGTCATCCAATGCTCTAGGAACAATTGGTTTAATAGCTCCTGTCTCCACATTCACCCTGACTGCAGTGTCTCGATTCTGGATTGTCAATCTATTAGTTCCCCAGTCATGGAGGACGGATGCTTCCCGTAACCAAGGACGTCCCAGTAAGATTTGATAGGATTTTTTGGGGAGATCCAAGATTGTGAATTGAAGGGAAAAGCGGACTCCTGCGATCTTTGTGGACACACCATTCACTATTCCCAAGGGTTTAGCCCGTGAATCATCGGCAAGGCGTATGTTGAAATTAGCCTTTTGCATTGGTGGGAGACCCCATTCTTCGTAAAGCTCCTTTGATAGGACATTGACACCTGCACCACCATCCACTATGGCTTGGATTTCATTATATGCCTTGTGGATCAAAGGCACAGTGATGTTGCGTATGTCATCTTTCTCACCCATCCGCACAGGGATATCATCAATGTCGTTCATAGGTGGAGAGGGATTTGCGAGTTCAATCCATCCTTTGAAACTCTCCCAGAGATTGGGACAATTTCGTAAGAGGATTCCGATGGGAATGGACACAGGGCAACTCAGGAGGCTAGAGAGTGCAGCTCCTTCAAGTTGACGGGGTGGTACATTCTGTTGTGGAGTCTGTTGTTGGAACAAAGGCTCGAGTACAGTATCAATACTTTGTGGGGCCAAGTCATGGAGTGGGTCTTGAGCTTGTTTCTGAGCCTCAAATTGAGCTTGTTCATTTTGGACCCATTGCTGAAGTGCTTGAAAACGAGCCTTCTCCACCTCTGCATTCGGGAATGGAGCTTCTTTTATTCGAGGCTCGGGAGTTGATGTAGATGAACTTGGCTGCTCATTGCTTGGCGGAGGTGGAGGAACTTGTGCTTTCTTTCTCAGAAGTCGCTTCGGTTGGATCGGAATGATAGGGTCCTTCGTGGCCTCTTTCTGTTGGCGTGTAATTACATTGATAGGTTGTGACCTTAGACTTGCCGGACCCAGACTTTGATGGTCCACCCCAATGATGCCGATGGGGACGTCAGGCTTAACCTCTGTTTGTTCTGGGACCTTATTTTTCATGGGACAATCCATACAGGCATGTCCTATGCCACAATCTCTGCAAAGTGGTTGGAAAGTAGCTGGGCTACCGCGATGAGGGCACTCTGCGATTCTATGATTTTCTCCACAACCATAACACTTGATTGGTGCGCGAAATGTGTTGGGTCGCACTTGATTTGCATAGACTGGTATTAGACCCTCTGCACCTTCTACATAGTACACTGGGTACTCTGCTTCATACTCAAATAGCGAGTCTACTTCCTCGGCTTGTAATTGATGTATGGGAACTGCCTGAGGAGCTGGATTTGGTGCTCTTGGATACGGTCGTGGATTTGGATTCCTGAGTAGTTGTGGGACTTGTGTCCGAACGGGAACAGGATTTAGCCTCGGAGCTGGGGGCGCTTGTGCAAGTGCCGGTTGCCTGTATACTGGCATGGGTGCCGCTTGGTATTGTGGTGGTCGAGGCGGATTGTTGCGCATGTTGAAGATGCAACTGGTCTCATCATGGCCGCCGACGACACAGATATGGCACCACAACCGTGGCGGTGGATTTGCTTGTGCATTGATTCTTGCTCTTAGGACTGGGCATTCATTTGCTGTATGATTTGCCAAGCAGTGTGGGCACCAGACATTTTCTCGCCGTGGGTATGTTTGAGTTGGCGGCTGAGACAAGTGAAGTTTTTGATCCATGGCCTGCATCATATCTTCTTTCAGCTTCAAGGTCATGGCCTCGAGGCGATCTTCATTTTGAATCTGTCATGCCATCTTCGATGTCAATGGCTGCCGCATGAGCAGCACTGAATGTTTCATAGCTACTTATCTTTTTCATCTCCTTGCGGATTTTCTTTCTGAGGCCTGCTATGAACCATGCCGTGAGGTACTTTGCATCTGGGCGTGGGTCACATTTGGCGATCAATCTCTTCATCTTTCCCAGGTATGTGCGTACATCTTCCCTCCGGCCTTGTTCGATCTTGCTGAGTTGGAGAGCGGGGTCATCTTGTAGCCTCTCCGTTTGAAAGCGACGTTTGAACTCGGTTTGAAGTAGGTCCCATGCTCGGGGGGTCACTCATCATATGTAACCCTATCACGTGAGTTCAACAGAAGGATTTTTTTTATTTCTAAAATTTACAGAAATAAATATACATAAGGGACTATTTAAAATAGTTTTGGAAAAAATTTACAGATTTGTATAGAAAAGGGGTACATTTTATTAATGAATTTTTTTACAGATAAGGGATTTTAAATATAGGCCTTGAACGCACGTGATATAGATGGTTTATACATAGTGACCCCCCCGAGGTCCCATGTAGCACGTTCTTCCACAAGAAGGTCGAGGTACCATTCTGACGCCTCATCAGTTAAGGCCATTGGAAACCAAGCCACCTTAGTTTCATGGGATTGATCACCACCTGCGCGACATGCGGCATCAAAATGTTGGAGGAAGCGAGCAGGGTCGCCCCTACCATTATATTTGGGAAGTTCCAATTTTTCCAAGGGGCGTCGGCCGTGATTGTTGTGATTTCGTCGATTGAAGAAGTTGTCAGCCTCGGCATCGAGCTCGATGTCCCCATCATGCTCAGGACGGCGTCCAGCCATGTTGGGGCGTGGAGGAGTTAAAGGAAGTTGTTGAACCTCAGGGGGGATTCGGGGTAGAGGATTGGCGGGGGCGGTTGTTGCAGTGGAGTAAGTTGCGGATTGGGCGAGCGTTGGAGTCGAAGTCGTTGGCCGGAACGTAACTGCATGCAGATGGTGCGTGATTTGCCGAGGGTATCGCTACCCCAAGTGTGGGTGTGGAGGTAGTGCTGTTAGGAGAGTTAGAGTGGTGTTAGTTTGTGTAGGGACCGTCGTGTTAATAATGTGCCTAGGATTGTCCTACGTGTGTAGGGAAATGTGCCGGTGCAGACGGATCGTTAATCGGAGGTCGCGGCGTGAAAATACGAGTGAATTAATGCCAAATGAGGCCCACACGGGGGCGCGAACGAACGTGTGCTAGGGATGCCGAAATGGTGTGCAATGGGCTGGAAAAATACCCCGTAACGTGGTGTTTCCGTGTGTGAAATCTGGGTTCAAACGGGGTTCAATTTGGGTCCCAAACGGATGAGTTTCGAGGGGTTAAAGGAGGGGTAAATTTGGCGTTTGGGGGGTCTTAATGGTGGTGTGAATGGACTTTAAGTCCAACCGAGGGGTTGAAACCAAGTGACTCTAGTTAGAGTAACTAACCTAGATCCTCCCAGTTACTGTAACTGGGAGATTAAACTAACTGCAGTTAGATACTAACCAAAGAGTTAGTCTAACCTAACCGAGGGCGAACTAAACTAACCTAACCGCAGTTCCGACTAACCAAACCTACGTAATTAATCTAACTGAGGTTAACTATCTAACCTAGGGTTAACTAACTGTAGTTAGTACTAACCTAACTGTAGTTAGATACTAACTGTAGTTAGATACTAACTGTAGTTAGTACTAACCTAATTGTGGTTAAACTAACCCTAGAGTTAATGTGAGGTTAGGGTTAGTTTGGTTAGGTTTAGTTAATTTTTTTTTTTTTTTGTGTGTAGGGGGGGGGGGCTGCCCGACGGCGGCGCCCGCAGAGGGGGGGGGGGGGGGGGGGTTTGACGCGGGCGGGGGGAACGGGGGAGGGCGAGGGGGGTGCGAGGGGGGTTGCGAAGGGGAGGGCGAGGGGGGCGAGGGGGGGCGAGGGGGGTGCAAGGGGGGGCGGGGAGGGCAGGGGGGGCGGCGCTGCGGCGGGCGGGGGCGGCGGGCGGGGGTGGCGCGGGGCGCGCCGCCGCGGGGGGCGGGGCGGGGGCGGCGCCGCCGCCGCACGGGGAGCGGCGAGCGGGAGGCGGCGGGCGGGGGCGCGGGTAGGGTAGGGGGGGCGGGAGCGGAGGTTGCGCCGCCGCGGGGCGGCGCGGGGCGGGGCGCGGGTGGCGGCGCTGTGCGCCGCCGGGTTGCGGGCGGGTGAGGGGGCGCGGGGCGGCGGCGCTGCGTGCGCCGCCGCGGGGAGGGGCGGGGAGCGGGGGGTGAGAGGTGAGGGGGGGGGGGGGGGGGGGGGGGGGGGGCGGCGCTGCGTGCGCCGCCGGGGGGTGGGGGTCGCAGGGGGTGGACAGAGGAGAGAGGGGGATGGGGGTAGGGGATAAGAGAGAGAGAGGAGAGAGGGTGTGAGAGAGGGGTAAGGGGGAACGAGAGGAAGAGGGGGAACGAGAGGAAGAGGGGGTGAGGGGGATGGGGAACGAGAGGAGGAGGGGGGTGAGGGGGGTGGGGGAATGAGAGGAAGAGGGGGGTGAGGGGGATGGGGGAACGAGAGAGGGAGGGGGTTGAGGGGGATGGGGGGACGAGGGGGGTAAGGGGGAGAGAGAGAGGCGGAGAGGGGAGGGGGAAGATGAAGGGGGAGGGGGAGAGGGGAGGTGGTGGGACGAGGGGGGTAAGGGGGAGAGAGAGAGGCGGAGAGGGGGAGGGGGAAGATGAAGGGGAGGGGGAGAGGGGAGGTGGTGGGGGAGAGGGGGAGGTGGTGGAGAGGGGGAGGTGGTGGTGGGGGAGAGGGGAGGTGGTAGTGGAGGGGAGTGGGAGAGGGGAGGGGGGAGGTGGTGGGGAGAGGGGGAGGCGGAGAGGGGGGAGGGGGAAGATGAAGGGGAGGGGGAGAGGGGAGGTGGAGGGGGAAGATGAAGGGGGAGGGGGAGAGGGGAGGTGGTGGAGAGGGGGGAGGTGGTGGTGGGAGGAGAGGGGGAGGGGTAGTGGAGGGGGAGTGGGAGAGGGGGAGAGGGAGGTGGTGGGGTAGGGGGAGGGGAGATGGTGGGGAGATGGTGGGGGAGAGGGAGGCGAGAGGGGGAGGGGGAAGATGAAGGGGGAGGGGAGAGGGGAGGGGAGGGAAGGAAAAAAGAAGGGGGAGGGGGAGAGGGGAGGGTGGAGAGGGGGAGGTGGTGTGGGGGAGAGGGGAGGTGGTAGTGGAGGGGGAGGGGTGGTGGGGGAGAGGGGGTGGTAGTGGAGGGGAGTGGAGAGGGGGAGGGGGAGGTGGTGGGGGAGAGGGGAGATGAAGGGGGAGGGGGAGGGGAGGTGGTGGGAGGGGGGGTGGGGGAGGGGTGGGGTAAAGAGCAAAACAAAAAAAAACTGAAAGACGGAAATTGAAAAGCAAGGCGAAGTGGTTACCTGACGCTGTCCAAGTCTTTCTCGATGGAACGGGATTGTCGCGGAACAATGGACGGTGGGTGGAAGGCTAGGTCATTGCTGCGAGAAGGGCTCGATGTTACTTACATGGCGAGGATAGGAGTAAGGGGGCGGTCGATGGAGAGGGAGGAGTGTCTTGCGTGGGGCTCGGAAGGAGAAAGAGAATGGAGGCAAAAAGTGTGAGATGAAGAATGAGGGGGGGGTGGAGTAGGTTTTATAGGTTTGGATTTTAGGTTAGGGTTTAGGTTTAGGGTTTAACCCTAAACTCTTCCCGAGCCATAACTCTTTATGGAGAGCTCGGTTTGCCTTTCTGTAAAAAGGTAAAATGATCGTAATTGAAAGCTCTACGCAACCGTGTCCACTACCTAGCCTAATTGTACATCATGTGGCTTTTATTTAAGAAATTAAGAAAATTTCTTAAGGTAGTATCCCAAAGTGGATGTTTGGGGTTGATATGTTTGGCTAGATTTGGAAAAATTTTTACTCTCCTTGCCCTTGAGTGGTATGTGCGTGAAAGTTTGAAGTAGTGACTTGTTTTACACCTACCTACGCATGTTTACTCGCTACTTGAGACGCTAGCCTCCCCGGCAACGGCGCCAAATGTTGGCTCTTTCCTACCGCTTCCGTAGGAAGAGCTGGGTATTCTATGTTGCAGGGTTCCGAGGCTTTTTGTCACCTACAGATATATTGGAATTGTCGTTGTAGTATATATGTAGCTTAGGACCTCGAGTCGTGTTCCGGTGAGAGACGTAGGCTTAAGTGTGGTGAGTAAACATAATGCAAGCATGTGTAAAAGGCACGTAAATCATTGTTGTTGGGGTAATGAAGGCTTTCGCCTTCATTGGGGGTTGTAGGGTTTAGGAGGAGTTTAAGGGTTCAGAAGGAGGTTCCAGGGTTTAGAAAGAGTTCAGGGTTAGAAAGAGTTCCAGGGGTCAGAAGGAGGTTCCAAGGTATAGAAGGAGTTCAGGGTTAGGAGGAGGATCCAAGGTTCAGAGTAAAGTACATGGTGGAGAACTCGTCTCCCT
Organism: Dipteris shenzhenensis; assembly: GCF_047967505.1. NCBI lineage: Eukaryota > Viridiplantae > Streptophyta > Polypodiopsida > Gleicheniales > Dipteridaceae > Dipteris > Dipteris shenzhenensis. Next base: position 45,691,712 of record NC_141614.1, read on the forward strand.
CGTAGATCATTGAGTTTAAGGGTTTAGGAAAGCATAGGAGTGGGAGAGGAAGAAGGTGTAAGAGCATGGGTGAAGTAAGAGAGAGAGGAGGAAGGAGGAGGAGGGAAGAGGAGGAGGGAGAGGGAGGAGAGAGGAGGAGGAGGAGGAGGGAGGAGGAGGAGGAGGAGGGAGGAGGAGGGAGGAGGAGGAGGGGGAGGAGGAGGGAGAAGGGAGGAGGAGAGGGAGAGGATGGGTTGCAGGGTTGGAGGAGAGGGGAGAAGGGTTGCAAGGTTAGGACATGCTTTTGGACGTGCAGTGCAAGGAAGCATGGACACTTGAGACAAATGCTTGGAATACCAATGTAGACTCAACACAATGCCCCAAGAGTGTGGGCTTCATTCCATTATGGGGTATTTATACAAGTTGGAGAGCTTCCCTCTCTGCATGTAACACAAAGTCGTATCACAAAGTTGTAACACAAAGTTGTATCACAAAGTTGTAACACAAAGTTGTGTCACAAAGTCGTAACACAAAGTTGTGTCACTTTCTCTCTCTACATGTAGAAGTTGTAACACAAAGTTGTTACACAAAGTTGTAACACAAAGTTGTGTCACAAAGTTGTATCACAAAGTTGTTACACAAAGTTGTGTCACAAAGTCGTAACACATTCTCTCTCTTCATGTAGAAGTTGTAACATAAACTTGTAACACAAAGTTGTTACATAAAGTCGTAACATAAAGTTGTGTCTAGAAGTTGTAACACAAAGTTGTAACACAAAGTTGTATCACAAAGTTGTATCACCTTCTCTTTCTTCATAAGTTCATGTTGGCACAGAGTCAACAGTTTATGACTATCTAGAATGGTCCCAATGCTACAGTCGGGAGAGGCAGCAATGGTTTCTTTGACATTGACTCCACTAGAGCTTGGACCGATGAAGGTGATACTTTTGTTTTTCCAAAGCATTGTGAACGGGTACATAGTAATAAATTGATTAAAAGCTAATAAAGAGGCACATACTAATGAATAGGTACATACTAATGAATTGATTAAAAGCTAATATCTTTGTTTTCAAACAAATATTGGTAGATGTTCATATATATATATATATATATATATACTTAAGCATAAATATAATTACTAGCACCTGATTTGTATCTTCAACACCGGTGGTCTTTCATCTGGATCATTTGGATCCAAGATGGTGGTACATGGTCCAACAGGGGTCCAAGTTGCTTCTTGAAGCAAAGTTCATATTTTTAAAGATAGGAATGTGGATACGGAGATGTCAACAGAAGAACCAAATAATGACGCTAATGAATCTAGGGAAGAGGATGAAGATGAGAGTATGGGCCACAACGAAGGTGACAATAATGACACTGTAATGGAGGAAGGTGGAGATCATGACTTTGGGGAAGAAGAGGGAGAACTAGAAAATCAAGTCTTAGGTAGACATACAATAGGGGATGATGTGTATGATATAGGTGATCAATTGTATATAAATCTTGAGATAGACATATTTGGTGTGCAAGATTTGGCTCAAGATGAAGCAGTCGATGATGTAAATGCTACTGATTCATTGTTTTCACATTGACGATACGTCCTATGTTTAATTTGGCCCTCATATTTTTATAGTGACATTTTGTATATTTGTCTGTTAAGTTCACTATCAATATATGAGTGTTTTGATCTCAATTTTCATGTACATACTCTTGCATTTTTTATCTTTCAAATGACCGAAGTTGTGGTCCAAAACTATTTTGGGACCCTTGGAAATGACATTCTCTAAAAACACCAGTATGGAAAATTGTACCTAGAAGTCAGTGGATGCCAACTAAGATTTTGATGTATACACTGACACTTTCCATGCCCATCAACCATATCAATTTTCTTTGTGCCCACATCTACAAAGCATCAATAGATAGTGTCAGAAAGAGGCCCGTTTCTCGTAGTGTTGGCATGTGTGATCAATGAAATTTGTGTGTTCAAAAAGCATTGGCACAAATATCTAATTGCACTAAAATCTCATTGGAAATTTGTATATGCAAGAGTTCTATTTTTGTGAGGGATCACACAAAAATTGATTTGCATGGCTGTCATTCAAACCAAGAACGAGTCTAAAAAGCCTCTTTATCAAAATGTTTTACCAACTACCAAAGATTTGGCTTTGATTGCTATAGAAGCAGATTGTTTGCCTCAATGAATGTTTTGGGTGATTTGTATTTTCCCAATAAAATTGCAAGCCATTATTGTCTATGTATGCCCTCTCCCCTTATAACTTTGATTTGTTAAAAGACTATCAGAAAGGATTCGAGAAGGCATATCATTAATTCAACATCATGCACCTTCTTGCTCTCTCAACTGGAAATTAGGTCTATAGCAGTAGTATATGCACTTGACGTGTTTCCTAGAAAATCAAAGTCCATCTCTTACTAATGAATCTAGAGATTGTCTCATGTCCGCTCCACCATTAACAATCATGACTAGTCTCCCTCATCTTGTCTCCTCATTGCTTGCCACATGTTTGTGTGTGTGTGTGTGTGTGTGTGTGTGTATAGAAATATATATAAGGAAATAAGATCAGAGGAGTATTGCCTTTGATAAAGTGAGACATGCACTCATGATAAATTAAAGAGTACTCTTGCCTTTGGGAAAGGCAATAAAGGCATGCATTACATGCATGGAAAACGTGGAGGAGAAAATGACTTTGCACCCAACCAAACAACCTTAAGGATTGCCACGTGAAAAGAGGAGACAATGACTTGGGTGCCATATGAAATCGTTGATTGGAAAGAATTCCATGTAGCATCTCATGAATTACAAAATATATTATGACACATGCCATTAGTATATAAATAACTTGTATCCACAAATGAAAAAATAGATAGATTAAGGGAGGTATCCATTTCTATTAGCTTTTCCTCACCACCACAGTTCTTTTGCCATTGCCACCTCTTCTTCCTCCTCGCCACCACCAAACTTTTGACTCGTTGTTGCTAGGCAATTAAATTTAGAAAAAACGTGCATTGATGGATAGATAGAAAAAGAATGTCAATCAATTTCCTTTGCCACTCCAACATCTTCACCACCACATCTTCTTTCTCACTATCACACGTAAATGACATAGCATTTACAAACTTGACTCGACTTAAGGCATCCGCCACACTATTCAATGAACCCCTACAATAACGTATTTCAAAATCAAAATCTTGCATTAATTTTGCCCATCTAGCTTTCTCTACCAATAAGAACTGAAATGACTCAGTTTCATAAAGCCCTCTCAAGGATTGAAACAGGTCTGAGGATATTTCTTTAGAATCATCGATCTTTAACATTCCAATTTCTTCACCATGCACCACCCATGATTATCCACCTCCTCCTCTCCCCATGTATTAGCACCCTCTACCAACCATAAATAAGAAATATAAGAATAAGAACATAATACTACAAGACGCAAGCTTGTTGTGTGTAGAATTGATTGCTACTTTCAAAGTGTGAATTCTCTCTACACAATGCACATGGTGCATCTTTCCTCTCTCTCTCTCTCTCTCTCTCTCTCTCTCTCTACACACACACACATTTTCAACACTTTTACACACATTCATGTAGTTATTGACATCTTCCCCCCCATTTTTCCCCCCTTCCCCCCCCCCCTCCTCTTACTTCTCTTGTCTTTGAAAATCCCCCCAAGTAATCTCTGCCCTAACTAATCCCTAGTCAAAGCTATCCCCCTTCTTAGTATTTTCATTGTAAATAATATTTAATCCCTAAAAGCCCACCCTAAACCCCCTCTAATACTTTCATTTTTTCCTCGACTTACCAACACTCATAAGCACAATCAAACCCCCCCACCCCCTTTTTTTACTTTGAGATTTTATAAATAAAGATGCCCCCCTACATGGTTGGCCTTGTTCTCTAATGAGTTGGCATTTAAGTTATTTTTCCCTAAATAAATGGCACTTGTTCTTTTAAATTTAATTGATTTCACTTAACAACTATATATATATTTATAAATTTCTTTTTTTGACTATGACAATTCTTTTTTATGACAATAATTGTATGGATGAATGCTTTACCAAGACTCCCAGTATTTGATGCTGATACTATTAGCATCTATTAGGGGTAAGTAACATGTGTAGTATTACTAGTATGGTTTGATCTAGTAACACAAAAACTATTTTGCTTTTAGGCATATTGGACTGATGTATGTAGACTTGAATTGATCTATAGTATGGCTGTAATAGACCTCTTGTGTCATGGGTACTTGTTAATTAATCCTCTTGTTTTTTACCCCATTTATATTTTAGACTATGTATAGATATTAATTATCCTCTTTTACATACAAATATTTCCCATTGATATTGTATGTTTTGGATAATTAATGTGTCTAACTCCTATTATTAATCTATACTAAATCATCCGTGATCACAGCCACCACTTGTGATATAAAGTGTGGAGTAAAATGTATTTCTAGTTAAAATTAGCAAAAAATTTTAGGATAATAGGTGGCATTGGCTGTTGGGCAAAGATACGTTTAGACCATGTGCATATGGGGTGGCTAAACAGTGAAGTGTTAATGCACCCTACAATGCCAAAACCTATTTTATAGTCAGGTCGCCCTTCTCTTAGGCTTAGAAGCTCTTCAAAGTGCTAAGATAGTCAATCCTCCTGCTCACATCCCGCTTGCTCCCTCTTCCAAATAGCTACCTCCCAGGTAGCAACCTTTCAGCTCTTGAAGCTACTATGCTATTTGCTTGCTTGCATTACATTTCTCTTTGTTTTACCACCTTCTCTACATGGATGCCTCCCTAGTATCTGACCTCTTTTCATGACCCCCTTTCAGTGGCGGCTTACATAGTCTGCTCTTTCCATAAGCACTTGGCTGCTCGGGTTGTTACCTCCAAGCTCTTTGATTCTGCATGACTTGGCTGGCTCACATGGTTGACAACTTGGTGATGGTTATTTCCTAGCCTTTTCTCCCATTATCTCAAGTAGTGGGTGATCGATACTAAGGAACTATCAGCAGCAAGATTCTATGTTCGCAGCTCACTTTTCAAAGGTATTGAGCTCCCAAGTTAGGGGATATCCCTTGCAGGTTTTTGCTACCTTGTTAGGTCCCTTGCAACACACACACACAGTTACTTATGCATTCCAGATTTTGTACTCAGCTGTTGCTTGGTAGAGGCTCGGTGAACTTGCAAGCTTGGCTTGGATGCATTCTACTTAACCTTGTCGACAAGCTTTTTCATCTTGGTACCCTCCCATAGCTCATTGCAGCATGGCTCTTGGGTATTGTTACAAGGTTGCATGGCAATCTTGTGTTTTATTTATGCCTATATTTACTTTAAATCCTTGTTTGGACTTCCTTTTCAAATTGATTTAATAGGATGAACTTATGTATATGCATAAGATTGGTTATATATATACTTTTGTTTATAGATCATCAATTTTTTATGTCTTCAAGAAAACCCCCCCCTTGTTCCCCCCTCTTTTCCTCTACTATTGGATTTGGCTCTTTTACTCTCTTAAAGTCTTTAAGCACTTTAATTGTTTCTGTGTTACTTTTTATTCTCTACTTATTTCTCTCTTTAGTTCTGGCTTTATTGATTAAAAATTTAATTAATTCATTATGCAAAAAAGTTTCTAACTTAGGCCTTCAATGTTTTTTGTTGCTTCACTATATTCAAGGGTCAAGGTTGCAGATTGACCCCCCTTTTTGTAATTTGTATGTATCATTATTTGTGCTTATAAGAGAGATGGACTTTATTTATACTTGAGGGTGCGGACTAACCCCCTTTGTGTTTTAGCACTCTCACATGAGTTGTGGGTTACCCTCCCCAAGCCATTTTTTAAGACTCTTTATTAACATGTTTAAACTCTTACACATGGGATGTGGATCACCCTCCCTTTTCTCTAGCTGCATTTTTAATGTAATCTTTTGCCTTTGTCATGAATAATTTTTTGATTTGCCACAAGTTGTTTTTTAGTATCCTTAAAGAATTGTGCTCTAGAATCTAGAGGGTAGTTTGGTTCTTTGGTAAAGCAATAACAAGCCAGGGGACACAAGCATTACCTGTCTACCCAAATTCAACTTCATTATTCTAACAACTTGTTGTTTAGATGGTGGCAGCTAAGTGGACCCTGACCTTGGAGCCTAGACTACCTGACAAATTTGACATTTTTTGTCCCAATTGTATATATATTTTATGTGCACCCATAAAATGGAAAAATTATTATCCACCCTTATTTGAGCATTGTGTGCCATGTTGTTAAAAGGTTTTTTTTTTTTAACACACACACACACAATTTCTCTTTAACACACACATCTCTCTTCTACATATAACACACAATGCTCACAACACTCTATTATGGAGAGACTCACACTCAACTTATGGCATATTGGAAGGTACCACTTATGACCACGTGGATGGTACAACTATTTATAATCACCCACCACCCATGTCATCCACCATATCCATGTAGGTGTATGTTGGTGCAAGAACCTGTGGCATGTCTCTACTTGCGTGTACCTATGTGTTTCAATCTGTGTATGTAAATATATATATTCTATACATGTATGTTTGAACATTGGTCTATGTACGTGTGTGTGTGTGTGTGTTGTTATGGATAAAATTGTCTAAGGAAAAAGGCATTAATATGTGTGTGTGTTTGTATATGTGGCCATAGTATAATAAAATATGGTCTGCATAGGGCCCAGGGTTGAGGTGGCAGGGCATGACCATGTGCCACCCTTCCACATAAGAGGACCCATAAGGTGTGTTGTACATAATCCATGATAGTAATATTATAAAATGTAAGGTGGCATGGCTCCTCCATGTGCCACCCCTCCACCTATGCTGCATTTAGTGAGATATGGCTCAAAGTCCATGGGAGAAGTAATATAAAATAGGTGGAGATGGATATTATATTGAGTTATTCCCTCCATATGGGATAGGCCCATGTGGGGGAGGTATAGAAGGTCCAAGAGAGCAAGTTAAATAATGGGGATAGTAGGATGAGGTGGCAAGATTCCTTGTGCCAACCCTCCACTTGTCCTCCTAGAGGTTTGAACATATTATAAAATTGGGAAGAGACCAAGGGAGTATCATAGACTTGAGATATGGGGCTTAATTTATGTGGAAAATTGAGGCAAAGGGTTGTCTCACACAATTGAGAGTGCGTAACTGCCTAGCCCACATGGGAGTCTTTTCCACACACACCATGCATGTGGGAGTCATTCTTGTAAAGCCACCTAGCTAGTACTTTGATATTTCCCTCTCATCCTTTCTTTCAAATAAAGTATGGTCCTCTTCCCTTGATGTCTCCATCTTTACATTCCTCCTCCTATCATGTACATGCTTCTCTTCCCCCTCTCCCTTTCCCCTTGTGTCATAGTCTCCCTCTTCATTCCCTCCCCTTCTAATTCCTTTTCCCCTTCCATGATAACAGTTCGCCCTCATGATCTCCTTTCCCCTATGGCCCTCGAGCATTGCCATGCTTAGCCTCTAGCCTTTGGTCTTGATTTCTTTTCCAGCTAATAGAAATGGTATGGCTGCTGGGATCTAAATCTCCATGGCTAGTGGCAAATCTTCTGCTCGTACCGATCGCATCTACAAAACTATACCTCTGTGCTCCTTTTAAGCTACTGCATGCGCATTCGATTCGCGCATCTACTGTGTTCACCCTGTGGGGGTTAAATGTCACTGTGCCTTTACCTCGGTTATGTACAATACTCAAACACATATATAAATGAATAAAAAAGAAGATTAGGGTGGTTTTGCACCCACCAAAACTTGTGTGGCTCTCTGTCTCTCTCTCTCCTTCTTCCGTTCTTGCTTCCGTTGAGAGCACTCTCAACGGGTATCAGAGCACGGGTAATCTAGCTGAGTGTGCGTGAATGCTTGAAGCTCAGCAGCTCTGTGGGAAGAAAGAGAAGCTCTATGGGAAGCTTTGTGGGTGACTTTACTTGCATCCGAGTGTGCAGAGACCTTGGAGGAACGTTTGGAAAAGTCACTTTGGTTTTGCGAAGTGGTTTTGAGAGCTTGTTAAGAGTTTTCAAAGAAAAAGTCGTTTTTTGAGCTTTTCCTTGTTCCGTTCGATGACAGAGACTCCGTATTGACTTGTAGAGGCAACTATTGCTTGCTTTTGGTGTCCACTTCACTTCATGAGCTTGGAAACACCTTCATTCTTGAATCTGGGATCATTTCATTGGATTTTTGACTCACTGTGTTAGTTTCTTCGTTTTTTGCTCGGGTGTTGGAACTCAAGTTTGGAGCAACCATTTGCAGATCTGTCAATTCCGGTGGACTCAGGAGGTCCTAAAACTTCTATGTTGCTCATCATTCACACTCCGGTGGAGTTTACAAATAGCTCTATTTCCAAAAACGTTTTTCAGTCCGTGTGTTGGACCCAGTGATTGAGACCATGGTTTCCAAAACTGTCTGTCCCATTGCGTTTCGGACGCCCACAAACCCCTACCTGTCAGTTCCTGTGCGATTTGATGAAGGATTTTCACAGTTATAGATCTCTGTGTATTCGATTTTGTCTCTCTATTATGCATTTTTCATTCTAAGGTTTTGAAACCTTAGATTTATGCCACATGGCAGTGGATAAGTGTTGACTCCCATTTCTCACTCATCGGTTGGGATTTTGGAGTTCTAGCAGAAGAGAGATATTTGTAGATTTTCTTGCTGATTCTCATTATGCAATGGCGCCCATGTTTTGAGGCATCTCAGGTTCTATTTTCAGTAGCGGTTATTATCATGGGACTACAAGTTCTTGAGCATACCTTATGCAGATCACTCTGGTTGCAGTTTGAGTAGTGTGCACTCATTCGTGGTATGAATTGGTTTGCAGTGGATGATTTATAGGTCATTTGGATGCATTACGGTCCTTATTGGATGCGCTGATAGGCCCAAATTGCCTTGTGGGATGCTATTTTTATGGACGCTTTGCACATGGATGCTATTTTATGCTGAGGGACAGCTTTGACACATTGCAGGTGATGCACTGATAGTGCTATGCTCTCTTGGATGATATATTATTGATGCATATGCCAGTGGACGGTGTTTATGCTTGAGTCATTTGGCACTTATTAGCATTTTCTTTTGGGCCAGATTTTCTCATATGGATGCATAGGATATGCACATGAGTCAGATGCATCTTTTGTTGCTTTAAGCTTTGAGTTTTGGTGATATTTCACTCTATTGTGGCATACACATTTGGATGCACCTGCTTTGGTGTGATTCTCTCTTGCAGGCACTAGCATTTGGGATTTTGTTTCATTTGCATCATGGCATCCTCTTCCATGTCTGAAAAGGAGTTTTTCAGCATTAAAAAGTTTGATGGGACAAACTTTTCTTTGTGGAAAGAACAAATAAGGGATGTGCTTATTCAAAAGAAGTAGATTAAACCC